>NW_024870681.1:13192500-13792500 GCF_019054845.1 Dipodomys spectabilis
ATTCTGTCAGTCACTTGTAGATGCAGCAGTATGTGATAAGGCCAATATAGCCCATTGTTAAAATCACTCCTTTGCCTTGACTTGGGCCCTTGTTCTTAGTTTATGCTATTCAGAATCCAATGCTGGGAAAATCCAGCACTCCATAAGTCCTTGGGTAATGGTGCTGGTTGAGTCATGAGCATCAGCTTCACATCAGTAGTGTAAAAATGCTAATAAGGACAACCAGAATCTTTTTGGACTGTATGTGATAGAGGAAATGAAAGCTAACATAATTCTGGGGTGAAGCTATGAATTTGGAATAGATTGTCATCCACTCAAAGTGAATGACAATTGCTTCTCCATTTTTTTGATGGGCATCAAAAAGAATGCATTTCTCAGATAAGTAATGACATGCCAAGAGCTTAAATGTATGCCAGTCTGTTCGAGGAAGCATATTGAGATGCCCAACAAAGTAGCTGGTGTTTAACATATTGTTTGCTTAGATTTATAGTGGTTTAGCCACATCTGTGTGACATTTTTTTTGCAAGGGTTGGGTTGGAAAATTCAATGAGGTAGGCAAATAAAAGAAATGCAAATCAAAACAACATTGAAATACCACCTCACACCAGTTAGAATGGCTATAATCAAGAACTCTAATAACAACAGATGCTGGAGGAGATGTGGACAGAAGGGAACTCTACTTCATTGTTGGTGGGAGTGTAAACTTGTTCAACCACTTTGGAAAGCAGTATGGAGGTTCCTCAAAAGACTCCACATAGAGCTCCCGTATGACCCAGCAATCCCAATTTTGGGCATTTACCCAAATAATCACAAACAAGACCATACTAAAGCTACCAGCACAACTATGTTTACTGCCACATTATTTACCATGGCTAAGATATGGAACCAACCCAGATGCCCCTCAGTAGATGAATGGATCAAGAAAATGTGGTATATGGGAGTTTTTGCCACTTTCTAAGTACTGTTTTGATTTCCTTTTTCAAGTTTTTAAAGTTTTCATCATAGAGGTCCTTCACTTCTTTGGTTAAGTTAAATCCTAGGTGTTTTATTTTTTGTGGGGCTATTACGAATGGAGTTGCTTTCCTAATTTCAGCCGCACTTTTCTCATTGTTGGCCACTGATTTTTAAGGGTTACTTTTATACCCTATTACTTTGCCAAAGTTTTGAATCAGCTTGAATAATTTGGGAGTGGAGTCTCTGGGATTCTTTAAATACAAGATCATGTCATCTGTAAAGAGGGAAAGTTTTACTTCTTCTTTCCCTATTTGGATCCCTTTTATGTTTGCATCTTGTCTTATTGCTGTAGCTAGGCACTCTAATACTAGATTGAAGAGCAGTGAAGACAGTGGACAACCTTGTCTCGTTCCTGAGTTAAGAGGAAATGGCTTTAGTTTTTCACCATTAAGTATAATGCTGGTTGTAGGTTTGTCATGTACAGCCTTTATTGTATTGAGGAATGTTCCATGGATTCCTAATTTTTCCACAACCTTCATCATAAAAGAGTGTTGGATCTTGTCAAATGCTTTTTCTGCATCTATTGAACTAACCATGTGGTTCTTATCCTTGCTTCTGTTGATGTGATGAATTATATTAATTGATTTGTGTATATTGAACCAGCTTTGCTTCTCTGACATGAATCCTGGAAAGATCAACATTGTAAAAATGGCAATACTTCCCAAGGCTATTTACAAATTCAATGCGATACCTATCAATATTCCAAAAATGCATATGGAACAATAAAAGACCCTGAATACAAAAACAATCCTTAACAGAAAGAACGGTGCTAGAGGAATATCAACACCAAATTTCAAACTCTACCTCAAAGCCATAGTAATGAAAACAGCTTGGTACTGGCACAAGAACAGACCTCAGGACCAATGGAATAGAATTGAAAACCCAGAAATGAACCTACAGACCTATAGCCATCTAATCTTCGATAAGGGAGCTAAAAAATAGAATGGAGGAAAGACAGCCTCTTCAGTAAATGGAGCTGGCAAAATTGATTAACTACTTGTAGAAAACTAAAGCTAGATCCTTATATATCACCCTGCACAAGAATCAACTCCAAATGGATCAAAGACCTCGGAGTCAAAGCAGACACCTTAAAAACATTACAGGATGGAATAGGAGAAACCCTAGGACTGTTTGGCACAAGCTGAAATTTTCTTAATAGAGACCCAGAAACACAATAAATCAAAGAAAGGTTGGACAAATGGGATTGCATGAAATTGCAGAGCTTCTGTATGGCAAAGGACATAGCTACCAAGATTAATAGAAAGCCCACAGATTGGGAGAAGATCTTCACTAGCCTTACAACAGACAAGGGTCTCATATCTAAAATATACCTGGAACTCAAAAAATTAAATCCCTCAACAACAAATCTTCAAAGAAACAACTGCCCAATAAATAAGTGGGCTAAAGACTTAAAGAGAAACTTCTCTGAAGAGGAAAGAAGGATGGCCAATAGACACATGAAGAAATGCTCAACCTCTCTAGCCGTAAAAAAATGCAAATAAAACAACATTGAGATACCACCTCACCCCAGTTAGAATGGCTATAATCAAGAAATTTAATAACAACAGATGCTGGAGGGGATGTGGACAGAAGGGAACCTTACTGCATTGTTGGTGGGAGTGTAAACTTGTTCAACCACTTTGGAAAGCAGTATGGAGGTTTCTCAAAAGACTCCACATAGAGCTCCCCTATGACCCAGCAATCCCACTTTTGGGCATTTACCCAAATAATCACAAACAAGACCACACTAAAGCTACTAGCACAACTATGTTTATTGCAGCCTTATTTACCATAGCTAAGATATGGAACCAACCCACCCAGATTCCCCTCAGTAGATGAATGGATCAAGAAAATGTGGTATATATACACAATGGAATTCTATGCCTCCATCAGAAAGAATAACATCGCCCCATTTGTTAGGAAATGGAAAGACTTGGAAAAAATTATATTAAGTGAAGTAAGCCAGGCCCAAAGAAACATAGGTCCCATGGTTTCCCTTATTTGCAATAACTAGTATATATCTGAGTCAAGCAGGAAAGATCAGATAAGTGGATGTTAGGGAAATGAACCCTAAGACATGTATTCAAGTGATTTTTTCTTTCATGTGATTGTTTCTAACACAATTATAAGATTATTTCTTTGTTGCTTTGTATGTCCCGCCCCCATGGTATAACCCCTGCTTTCACTGTATTTGAGGTTGGTATAATTTGTGGAGGGGAAGGGAAAAAAACAAATCGTTTAAATAGGGATACAGGAGGATCCATTGCAACAATGAGATGTACAAGTCGTTATGTGAAAAAACGAACTTTACAACTTTGGGGGGGAGAGGAGGATTGGGGGAGTTGGGGGAGGATGGGAAGGGATGGAAAGGGGAAACAAAGGAGGAGGCTACAATGCTTGATAAGAAATGTACTCATTATCTTGCCCATATAATTGTAACCCTCTGTACAGTATTTTCACAATAAAAATTAAAATTAAAATTAAAAAATATTGTTCCAAGACTGATAAAAATAAAATAAATAAAATAAAATGCCCCAAAAAAGAAAATGCGGTATATATACACAATGGAATTCTACGCCTCCTAACTAGTATATGTCTGAGACAAGCAGAAACAACAGTCAGATTAGTTGATGTTAGGCGAAATGAACCCCAAGATAAGGACTCAAATGGTTTTTCTTTCTTGCTATTTTTTCTAACGTATTTATAAGATTATTTCTTTGTTGCTTTGTATGTCCCTCCCCCACTACATAACCCCTGTTTTCACTGTATTTGATGTTGGTATGATTTGTGGAGGGGAAGGGAAAAAACAAATTGTTTACATAGGGATACAGGTGGACCCATTGCAACAATGAGATGTACAAGATGTTATGTTGAAAATGAACTTTACAACTTTGGTGCAAGGGGGGAGGATGGGAGGAGGGACTGGAGAGGCGGATGGGGGGGCGGAGATGGGAAGGGATGGTAAGAAAGGGGAAACAAAGGAGGAGGCAACAATGCTTGATAAGGAATGTACTCATTACCTTGCCCATGTAATTGTAACCCCTCTGTTCGGTATTTTCACAATTTAAAAAACTTATTAATAATAAAAAAGTAAAACAAAAAAATAAATAAATGAGATAGACAAAAACAACCACTTCTGCAATCTTTTTGGTTTGACAATGATTCTAGATTTGTCCACTTTTGCCAGGATGAGTTATTACTTCTAATTTATTCTTATGCTTGGGATACGGAGTAGTTTCAAGGGCTTCAACTTGGCCTTTTATACTATAATAGCTCTCACTCTGCAGGTCAGGAACCAATGTGAAGGATATTCCAGCTGCTAAGTATAGCCAACCCAATTAAGCACTCAGAAACCATGAAAATGATCGCAGTGTGGGTTGGCAGACTCATTGAACATTTATGAAATGGACTTGAGCCAGGTCTCCATTTATCACCTGGATTTCACACACCCACTCTAACAAGGGGATCATGGTGGTATTCTGTTTTTCCTTGTGTCAGTATCAGCTCCGACACTGGACCTTTTAAATATCTGAGTACTTCCATCTCTGTGGCATACAGTGTAATGTATACCGTGCAGTTCTCTTCCTTTCTTCAGTACATATCTCTTGAGAGAAGGATTGGAGGAATTTGTCCTATACACCTTTGCTGAGGTTTTGTAGGAGTTTCTACAAGAGTATCTATCTAGCATCTTCCAGAATGACAGAATTTGGGGCCTGTGAACAATCTTAGATCTGAAAATCATATGAAGGAGTGTGATAATCAGCCAACAGCAACATTCCGATGATCTGTACCAGGTCTATTTTTATCATGTGAGCCAAACAACACCTTTATTGACTCTCCAACTAGTTCCATAGCAATGCCATGGTCTAGTCGCCTTTGTCACAGAGCCATGCTCTAGACCTCTTACTTACCATCTAGCATTGCTGTCAATTAATGGTTAGCATCATTTTGCTTCTGGCAGTTAAGGGAGCCAACATCTTACACACATTATGACAGAATTCTATCATTTTCATTTATACCAGGAGTCTCACTTTCATATCAGCATATCTATCAGTCTTGGACTATACTGAGCTTTATAATGAGGTTAAGGTTACCTTCGCTAGTACATTCCTTGTGTGTGTGTGTGTGTGTGTGTGTGTGTGTGTGTGTGGTGCGTGGGCTTGAACTTAGGGACAAGGAATGTCCTTGATCGTTTTTTCTAAAGGCAAGTACTATAGCACTTGAGCCAGAGATCCACTTATAGCCTTTTGGTAGTTAATTGAAGATAAGAGTCTCATGAGCTTTCCTGCCTAGGCTGGTTTTGAATTGTGATCCTCAGATCTCAACCTCCTGATTAAGAAGGATTATAGATGTGATCCAATAGCTCCCAGCCTCATTCCTCATTTTTTTTTTCCTAAGCAGAAGTTTTCTCCTTCGGGCTTTTCCAAGGAACACTGTCAACAGGTACATTGTTTGGTCTCACAGAAAAATTCAATCTAACATTCATGCATAACTTTGAGGCTTTGGATACCTTCTTCAAATCTCTGCAAAGGCAATTCCGACATCTCTGTTTTATTTTCTGCAAAACATCATTGTTTCTGTACCTCAAAAAGAAATTATTCCAGCAAAAGATTTTCCCCCTAATTTTGGCATTCTTGCCAAGTTGTTGAATATATCATACTGGAAAGCATGCCCATATCAACAAACTTTCCACTTTGCTGTCATGAATTTGAGCTTCTTTAGTCCAGCACCTTCTAGACCCCAGGTATTATCTTCAGTCTTTCCAATGCATGCTAATTCTGCACTGAATCTGCAATTATAGCATGGATGGAACAATTCTGCTTGAGTCACACTGAATCTTGGCCCTTAATTGTCTTAGACAATTAGTAGATTTTGAGAAGGGTATGCTTCCTTTTGTAAGGCATGTTCCTGACAAGTCCCCTTTGCATGATATTTCGTCGATAAGGCTGACCTCTAGGAAGGAAGAGACAATTCCCTTTGGTGACTTAACTGAGTCAAGAGAAATGTGCTGGTTCAAAGTTCTCAATGAGAAGAGGATCAACATCCAATTGTGGTACCTTCGTAACTCTGCCACTCTTTAGCACAGTCTACCTACCTGTAGGAAACCACTTACTGCCACAAATGGCTCAATTAAGATGGAGGTTGATACGGGTTTTCTTAATTCCACCCTTCCTACTCCCCTATCAACATTTGCTCTCTGTACATTACCAGCCTTTGATTTCCCGGATGTAACTACAGTACACATGAAGATCTGTAGTGAATTACCAGACCCTGGGGCTACCTCCTAACAGCACCATCCTTCTGCTCACCCGAAAAGCCCTCCTGGGCAGCCCGAAGGAGACCTTCACCCACACCAATCTTTTCTGCCAAATCTAGCATGAGACGGATGCCTTGATTTGTCTGAGCTCAGATACAATTTGGAAAAGGCTGTGATTTTGTAGGAATGGAGACTGCGAGGCCACCATTGTTTACTGGATTAGAGCCTTGGCATTCCTAATCGCACCCAGCCTCGGGCTTTAGGAGCACGAAGAAATCCTATTTACTAGTATTCAGTGGGCCTCTGGGGTGTTATTTCAGATGCAGAATAATTAGCAATATGCCCAAGAAGCAACAAAGCCTTGAATGGTATTTAGTGACAATTATTCAGCCAAACCATTGCTTACTATTATAGGGGCTTATTAGTGCCAAATTGTTTCGATAGGAAGTGGCATCAGCAATAAAAATAATGGCTGCAGCTTGCTGTGTAACCCCATAGTCAGCAGAAAGGGGCTGGAATATGGACCCATCTCTTTTACATCCCCCAGAAATATGGGAGACTCGCTGGGATGTGTTGGCAATGACAAGAACTGATTCAGGTGGTGCAGGGTAGGAAGCAGGCAGGCTGCTCCCTGTCAGTCATTGAATGCTTCCTCTCAACACTTATTTATGCACCTCAAAGAGGAAGTAAGGAACAGTTCTCAGCATTCCAGTATCCAGGATCTGTGGGACATCAAGAAATCTGCTGGCTTACTCCAGCCCATCTCTTTGTATTCCTGTACCCTCCAGCTCTAGATTGCAGAGGACAGGAGAGCATGAAGTATACAAGTCAAATAATCCATGCTCAGAAATATCCATTTTCTTATGTAAAGGCATACAACCAGGATGGGTAGTCTCAGCATGTCTTTTTTGCTATGTGTGTTCAACAGTCAACATTGTTTTCTATTCTGGCCCTGGGGCTTGAACTCAGAGTACGGGCACTATCCCTGAGCCTCCCGATTCTGCAGGCTAATGCTTTACCACTTGAGACACAGCACCAGTTCCAGCTTCTTCTGAGTAGCTTCTTGGAGATAAGAGTCTCACAGACTTTTCTGCCTGGGCTGGCTTTGAACTGCAATCTTCATATCTTAGCCTCCTGAGTAGCTAGGATTTTGGGTGTGAGCCACCAGCGCCCAGTTCAGATTATATTTTGTATTCTGCTTGACTATTCTCCTTTACTTAATGGATAGGTCTACAGGTCAGCTTTTTAGGTGATAAGAAAACAATTTGACACTTTGTGATGGAATTTCAGGGGTTAAGTGACTGTAAACCCAGACACTTGGAGTTATATGCAGACCTAGGTGACTTTGGTTTAGCTTTCACCGGTGTGCTTTCTGCAATCAATATTTCATCCCCCAGGGCTTAAGTAGACAGGTGAGCTTTAGTTTCATGCCCCATCACAGTCGTACTTCTTTCAGGCTATGGGGATTGATTTCTCAAGAAATGAGGCCTGTTGTTCTTCAGCTCTCCAGCTTACAAAGCTCACCTGGGGAATAATGAAAAAAGTATATAACAAAAACGCTTGAGATTTTCATAACTAAAAAGATTCATTAAGCAGATGAAACATAGCAGGGATAAATATACATCCTCACATTTGGTTTAATAAAAATCAGTGCATGCCTAAGAAGATCGATGAGACTGGGTAGTGGAGATTGGGCAATAATGCAATGTGAAATACCATAACACAATGCCTTAGGCCAGTTTAAACCTCGTGAATTTATTTCACATTATTCTGAAGGCTGGATGTTGGTATGGTTGAGTTCTGGTGAGGTTTTCTTCCTACCTTGTACAAAGTCACTTTCTTGCTGTGTGTTCACATAGGTTTTCCTCTGAGTATGACAGGCAGAATTCTCTCTCTTTTTGCTCATTGTGTATAAGAGCACTGAATTCCACCCTCCTTATTTCATATAAAGCTAATTACCTCCCAGAGTCTCACTTCCATATACGACCATGTTCTAGGATTAGGCTTTCAATATGTGAATTGGGGGCAGAGACAATACTCTTGTTATAGACACACCTGCCAAGCAAAATAACACATAAAAAAATCAAATGTAAACTTTTGTTAAATTAGGAAGATATGATATAAGAGAGAAAAGGTGACGTACTAAAGCATGCTAGGATGTGTTAGTCAGATGGTAACTGGAGTAAATGTCTCCCACACTTTATGGAACCTTTGTTGAAAAGCCTTTGTTGGGAAGATAGGCACCCCCAAAGTTAGTTATTCAGGTCTGTAAAGCATTTTGTGTGTGTGTGGGAACATATTCTAGGAGAGAAAATTGTGAATTAAAAATAAATACAAAAGGATATTTGAAACTTTATCCCAAATTGGCAATTTGCCTACTACTAATTACACCACCACAAAGAAATAGTGGTTTAATCTGGAAATCATGCCACACTCACCATCAGCAATAATAGCTGATCTTGGGCTCCACTGACAAGCCAAGCCCCAAATCTGGTGATAATTCAAGGGACAACTTACATGGTCTTGCTGGATCTGACAACTGTTTTTCAATCAGCAATGAATTTAAAATATTGAGTGTTCTAAGACAATTTTCTTCTTTGAGGTGTGTGTGTGTGTGTGTGTGTGTGTGCATACACTCATGTGTGCTCACACAGGTGCAAACTCGTGTAGTGCTAGGCTTGAACTAAGAGCCTAGGCACTGTCCCTGAGCTGGTGCTCTCCCACTTGAGCCACAGCTCCACTTCCAGCTTTTCCATGGTTAATTGGAGCTAAGAGTCTCACATACTTTCCTGCCTAGGCTTTGAACCAGGATCCTTAGATTGCAGCCTCCTGAGTAGATAGGATTACAGACTTGAGACACTAGTGCCTAATGAGTTGTCATCTTGAATCTGTTCAGATTCTATTTACATTAACTTTGTCTTACACTTAGCTTTGCTTAGTTTTGCAAGTAGAAATGGGAAGCATGGTGACATTTTAATGAATTAGTTCAATGCAAGAGAAAAATGTTTAATGTAAGAAAAAAGTATTTTCCTTACATGAGAGCATACAACTGATTGGTTGAATAAATAGGGACCACGAGCCTCTGGTGGCAGTTCCTGTCCTCATCAGTCTAGGAAGAATCAAATGAGCCTTAGGACTGTTATGCTTCAAGTTCACTCCGTTATTCCTTTTGGAGGATGTTAATTTTCTTCCAGGATAAAACAGCCAAGTTACAGAAGGATAATCATAAACTCTACCTCCGTGAAACTTAAAATAATGAAAAGTTAAAATTAGCAATCACTCTCTTCCTCTTAATAAAAGAAACAGGATAACTTCAAGACAAAATGCTTGAAAAATGTCAACCGTAGAAAGAGAGAGATGCTCCATAGAACACACTGTGTGTTGAGTTATGATTGTACTGAAGGTGCTTCCTCTTGCATCACTTCTAGAAAATTCTACCTGAAGATAGGAGGGGGTGAAACAATTCTGCAGGAGCCTATTCAGTGTCCCCAGCTGGGGAGACATGAATTGAGAACTCAGCAGCCGACTCAGGATGGGTGCTTCAATGGAGCTCTTCCCACACTGCCCTGATCCTGTCATAGACTGGCAAACAAGACGGGGGAAAAAATAGAATGAATGTAATCAGTGAGAAATAATTATCCCCAGGAAGAAACACGGATTCAGAAAAGCAGAAGACAAAAGAGAAAATATATAGTCAAGGTCCTCTGAGAAAACCAAAGGATAAAAGGAAAGAAAAGACACAAGCTAAGATTCTAGAAGAACCAGAGACAGTGAACCCCCAAACACCAGAAGGAACATCCACACATTCAGAAACACCCTCAAACCAAGACAATGAGGATTACATAAGGAAAACAGGGGGGAAAAAGTGGAACACATAAAAGAAAAATAAGATAAGATAGAATTAAGATCAAGTAAATCTGTTATACAAATTAAGGCCAATGGTATAAATTCAAAGAACAGAACATTTAGTTTGGGAGCTTCCTGGACTTCTAAAATGATGCAAGAAACTCACTTACATGAGTGTGAATTTTGAGCAAAGACCTAATAGGAGTGAGGAAGTGAGCGGTGGATGCCTGGGAAGAGCAGGTGTGGAGACCCTGTGGGTGGAGACTGCTGAGCATTGTTCTAGAAATAGCCCAGATGTCAGGGCAGCTGCTGTGGAGCAAACCAAGGAGGAACATGGTAGAGAGTGACTTGCTGAGGTTAAGGGATCCTCTTTTTGCCTTTTACTATGATATGGCAAGACCCTAGGCACTTTTAGGCAAACATACTTTATTACTTATGTGCCATGCTACAACTCATTTTTTAAACAAAATGTTATCTTGAATACATTTTCAGTGCACACACACACACACACACACACACACACACACACACACACAAGTTTGGTAATAAGAGGGGTATTTCTCTGAACTAAACCCCTCTATAATGTATACCTATAGTGACACATCACCACACCATACTCCATGAATATACACAACTACTACAGCTCAATGTTAATGTTGGATGTGTTATTGAGAGTGATACAGAGAGAGGTCATGAAAATAAACCACTTTAGTGGCTTGGACAAGGATGGTGGCAGTGGGGGGTGGAGAGAAGTAGTCAGATGTTAAATATGTAATGGAGTGTGCGCCAACAGTTTCTTCACCAGTATAATATCTGGACTTAAGTGGTTAATAGAGGCCATCCATCACAATTAGAGAAAAGGCTTGATTAGCAAGTGTAGGAGTGTGTAGGCATGTAGGGGGAACATGGGTGGGAGTATGTGGAAATCTATTCTAAGTCCTGCTCTTCCCTCCACAAAGTTGGCGACGGGATCACTAACAAACGATGAGATGAGGAGGAAGATGATGGCATTGCAGAAGAAATGAATGAGCCATCTAAGAAAACACAGAGAGGGTTGGGAAGGTGGCTCAGTGGTAGAGTGCTTGCCTTGAGCTGAAGAGCTGAGGGACAGCGCACAGGCCCCGAGTTCAAGCCCCATGACCAACCCCCCCCCCAAAAAAAAAGAAAGAAAGAAAACAGAGAATGAATGAATGGGGAAAAGATGGGATGTTGTTGGACCAGCAATAGAAGCCATCTAAGGCTATTGATGATTGATTTTGAAGTGAGACCATTTTAACATGTACCTTATTCTGATTACCCTCAGCCACATAGATTCACATGCCTGGCAGATAGGAAGTGGAATTTAACAGGGGCCAGAGACTAACCAAGAGAATATGAGGTAAGAGAAGATTGTGTGAGCTGATTGTTAGGACCAAACTAGGAGCTTAAACAGAGTCAGGATTACAGTGGAGAGCCAGAAGATAAGGAAGAAGGAAAATAAATGAGACAGAGGGCCTGATATACAGTCTTGGTGAAGGATTTTTGAGCTGGTTCAACCAGGAAATGTTGGAGACAATGTTTGGAAGTGAGATTATGGAAAATTAGTTTATGGATATTCTGTTTCACGTTCATCAGACTGCTAAAAATCTAGAATTTGTGCGACGTTGTAATTTAAAATAACGTGTTATGGGGCTGGGAAGGTGGCTCAGTGGTAGAGCGCTTGCCTTGCATGCCTGAGGCTCTGGGTTCAATTCCTCAGCACCACGTAAGCAAAAGGAAAAAAGCCGGAAGTGGCGCTGTGGCTCAAGTGGTAGAGCGCTAGCCTTGAGCTGAAGAGCTGAGGGACAGTGCCCAGGCCCAGAGTTCAGGCCCCACAACCGGACCCCCAAAAAATTAAATAAATAAAATAAAATAATGTGTTATCGTCACAAATACTATTTCAATATTTGTGATATTTAATGATATTTTAGTGATATTTAATATCATTAAATAAATATTTGTTTTATTTAGGTATTTATTTATGTTTTTAATTTGAATAAATATCATTTTTAAAAGCATGAGTGATCTGGTAGCTCCAAAGATCCCAAAACTGCCCTTCAAAAATGGGAAGTGTGGGGGCTGGGGGTTTAGCCCAGAGAAAGGGCACCCGCCGGGAGCGCGCAAGGCCCTGGGTTTGGTCCTCAGCCCTGGAAAAAAAAGAAAAAAGAAAAAAAATGGGAAGTGTAGCCTGGTACTGGTGGCTCATCCTATAACTCTAACCACTCAGGAGGCTGAGACCTGAGGGTCATGACTCAAAGCCAGACTGGGCAAGAAAGTCCATGAGACTCTGATTTCCAATTTGCCCCCAAAAAGCTAGCAGTGAAACTGTGGCTCTAGTGCTAGAGTCCTAGCTTTGAGCAAAACAGCTAGGGGACAGCACCCAGCTCCTGAGTTCAAGCCCTAGGACTGGCACCAACCAACACAAAAACCAGCAAAGTGCTGAACCGCCAGTGTTTAGATGAGGGGTTTTAGAATATGTGCTCTGGAGAAGAAGAGGCATACTCGGGGATGGACTTTGAACTGTGATTTCTCATTTACAAAAATATAAAAATAAAAACTGAAACATTTACCTCACAGGTTGTGTTCTGATGGGATTAAATTGTATCTATAAAAAGCCTGGCACACAATGGCATTCAAAGCTGAATGCTTTTCTCCTTCCTCTGACTCATACTAGAAGCCTGGAAATTGCACCAGGTAGGTGTTTCCGTTTTTTCCAGATTAGAAAACAATGAAAAACCCCCAGGGGTAAATAATTTGCTCATCGTGAATGGCTCATGGCAGGTACACCTAAGAGGAAACTTGGTGGGTACTCTTTGCATAGTATCCACAGGGTAGTGATGTTTAGTCAAGTCCAGTTTCCTATGTGCAAGAAGAGGTGGTAAAGAGGACAGGTCTCAGAGCTCAGGCTGTGCTGTGCTTCTTGAAGAAATGCCAAGCTGCTGGGCATTGGTGGCTCATACCTGTAATCCTACCTATTCAGGAGGCTGAGATCTGAGGAGCCAGCCTGGACAGGAAAATCCGTGAGACTCTTATCTCCATTTATCCACCAGAAAAAGGAGGTGAAGCTGTGGCTCAAAATGGTAGGGCACTAGCCTTGAGTGAAAGAGCTCAGGGACAGTGCCCAGTCCCTGAGTTCAATCCCTACAACTGACCAAAAGAAGGAGGAGGAGGAGGAGGAGGAGGAGGAGGAGGAGGAGGAGGAGGAGGAGGAGGAGGAAGAGATGAGATGTTATGCTTCGGGTTTGTAAGAAACTGTCCACTACCACGACCCAAGAAAGCGGAAGCCTTACCTGCTTTTTCTAAGCCTCCTCTCCTCCTTAACAAGGACCAATCTATGGTAAGGAGAGGTTCTTGGTATGTTCTGCAAGAGCTACTTAGAAATGTGTTATGTTCCTATGAGTTAAAATTTTAAAAGGGGCTGGGTATGGTGGTTCATGCCAATAATCCCAGCTACTGGCTGGGGAGGTTTAGAGAGAAGGAGGATCACAGTTCATGGCCAACCTGGGAAAGCCTCTGATCCCAAGTATGTGGGAATTATAGAGAGAATCTCATTCTTAAGCCAACTCTTAATGAAATTTCAAGTTTCCACTGAAAGAAAAAAAAAGCAACACATGTTTGCGTGCGCGCGCGCGCGCGCGTGCACACACACACACACACACACACACTTAAAAAGCCATAAAGCACAAAGAAAGGTAGGAGTGGGTGGGAAATGGTAGTAGGATGCTTGCTAAGCAAGTACAAAACCCTGAGTTCAAACCCCAGTACCATTAAATAAAATGATGGGGAGATACATTAAGAAATAAGGAGCGGTTCTCAGATGCTCTAGTTGTAATGATGTGAATGATTAAAGCCCCTTTTCCTATTTCTTCTCTGCACTTAGCAGGAGAGGAAGCGTTTCAACCAAGACATCTTAGACACACTTAAATTCTCAAGGCATTTTTGAGATGGGTTCCCACCAATGAGATAACTTGCCTTGCTTCTCCAAAGGGGCATTTCCACACAACTGCACTTCGGAGCCAGCTGGGTATCTGTACAAGCAAAGCTTGACAAAAGGGGCTCTTCAAGCATTGCTTGCTAATCAGTTCAATTACAGATTCCCCTGTAGAGAAGAGTTTCAGATGAATGCAAGTTACATGTTGTCCTGCTTGCCTGTCAAAAGCTCCATGTCAAAAGCTTGGGATACATTTTTTTGCTGTGCCCAGTATTAAACTAAAAGGTCCTCTCTCCTTATCTCTGTCTCGCTATCTGTCTGTCTGTCTGTCTCTGTCTCTCTCTGTCTCTGTCTCTCTGTCTCTGTCTCTGTCTCTGTCTCTCTCTCCCTCTCTCTCACACACACACAACTGAATGAAGGTCGTGGGGTACTGATGCTCTCGCAGTTCTTTGAGCCTGATGTGAGGGTGGCCTCTGGGCTGGGCTATCCCAGGCCAGCATCCAATGGAATACTTGTGAGATGATTTACAGAATTGTGGAAAGCAGAAATCCTCCTTAATCTTTGGTTTAATAATGGGCGCAAATAAAATTTAACCTTAGCTTTTTCTACTGAGTAATAAAGCAACTCTAAGGGTATCTTCACAGGTCTAAGATACATTGAGCATTTTGCTACCTAAATTACATCGCCCCACTGTACTGTCCCTTGGTCAGAGAGGCCTCTGATTCTTGGAACCCAGATAATTCCTGAATCAATTAGAGACAGAACCTTTGGGCTTTATGTTCCTTCCATTGTGGATATTGTTTGATATAAACTTCAGGTCATTGTCTTAATATAGTTCAGGAGACTGGTACTCTATGCTCAATAGGATCAGAAAATATCACCAGTACTAGCACCCCTACTGAAGATTTAGTATGTGCAAGAAACGTTTTAAATTGCCCTCTAATAGTAGTACATTGCATTTCCTCCTCCTTTTCTTGAGATGTGTTTTGCTATGTAGTGAAAGCTGCCTCTCACCATTCTCCTACCTCAGCCTCCAAAGTTCTGGGATTGCAGATGGGAACTACCATGCTCAACTCTCATGGCACTCACTTAGCAACATTTTGGAACAAGTACTATTAGTGTCCTCATTTTGCATACAATGCAATTCAAGCTATAGCACCACTTCCACAATACCAATCTAGGCATATATTGGTTATCTGCTATAAACACAAATTATCCTACAATTGAAAGGCCTAAGACAAAAAGAGACATTTACCATCTCACATGATATCCCAGTGTGGGGTTCAGGAATTGCTTGATTGGATACTCTTGACTCAGGACTCCTCCTGAGGTCCATCAAGGTGTCAACTGGGGCTTGGATAGAGTTCAAGGATCTAGCTGGCAAGAGGAGATCCTGTGGCTGACAAGCTGATGCTGGCTTTTGTCTCCGTTTTTCACCATATGAGCCTCTCTCAGAGATGCTGTGTCTTTGCAACACTCAGCTGGCTTTCCCTAGGCAAACCACCCAACACGGAGAACAAGGTAGAAACTTTCATTTCTCTATAACCCTAGAAATCACACACGGACACTTCACTTTGTACTATCGGGCACACAAGACAGCATGACCTGGTGCAGAGTCCTCCCAGAGTCACTGATGGCCATTTTGGGGGCCAACAGAATTTTGATTTAAGTTTGAAGCTACTCCCTGTTAGGCAATCCTGTTCACCAGTCCAAACAAAAATAAATCCTCCTGGAAGTGTGTGACATACTTGGATGATCATCAAAGCCTAAGCAATGTAACACAAGGACAGTAACAAGGTGTGCCTCCCATGTCTTTGGTATTACACTAAGTTGTCATCATCATTCTGCCATCATACTTACTAAGGAGGCTCAGAGAAGTTAAACCATCTTCCCAGAGTCCCAGAAATCAAATCACAACGATCTTTCTGAATGGGATTTCACTGGTGGGAGATGAGAGGGAGTGAACGAAGGATACTGAAGGGAATGAGGAGAACAGAGCCCAGGGAACTTGAGTCTGAGATGGAAAAAAGGTGTAGGAGAAAACAGGCTCCTGCAGATGAGAGATAGCACTACCCCATTAGACTGCCACTGAGCTACCTGTAAGAAAAACCAGATAAAGGGGAAAAAATTCCCAGGGCATGAATTATACAGGGCAGCCAGACAAACACCACATTGATCTTACAGTCTAGTTCCAATCAGCTGAATGGATATATCTTTGGTAGTGACATGATTTTGCTTTCTTTTTCTTTTATAAAAATTTCTTTATTTTCCTTTTTCTTTGTCTCTTTCTCTTCTCATTCTTTTTCTTTTTTTTATGCCTGTACCAGGCCTAGAAAATGGGGCCTACTACTCTCATATGGCTGTATCATGGCTGGCACTTTATCACTTGAAGAACACCTCTAGTTTTTGATGGTTAATTGGAGATGGACTCTTTCAGATGTTTGTGTCCAGGCTGGCTTTCAACTTTGATTTTTGGATGCCAGCCTCCTGAGTAGCTAGGATTTCAAGCTTGAGTCGCTGGTACCTGGCTTTGTTTTGTTTCCTTAAAGACAAGAAGATAAAAGCCATAGAAAGAAATAGGAAAAAAATCCCAGCAGCTTGTTTTCTGAACACTTTCTAGACTAGATATATTCGAGTAGGTAGGAAATATCTTGAAACTAAATGAATATTTTTTTAAAAACAGAGCCTTACCATGTAGCCCAGGTTGATCTTGAACTCATGATTCCTCGGCCTCAGATTCCCAAGACCTGGGGTCAAATGGATCAAATGCATGCTTAAATAACATCAATTTCTATATTGCCATTATTATCCATGGTTGAAGGCAAAACTACAAATCCAAGCTTTGAACTAATCAGAGAATCAATAGGCATTTGCTTCTTGTGGTAGACGGGTAAGCAGGGCCACACAGCAGTTCTGTGAGATATTAATTGTTGTCCATGAAGAGGAAGACCAAAGAGAGAAAAGAAGGATACTTTCCATGAAAGCATGGTCAGGTAGGAAAATGAATGATTGGATAAGGAGATTAAAGTCCTGCATTGATGATGGCAAACAGATTAGTCTTTTGTGTGTGTGTGTGTGTTTTGTGGATTGTTTTTCTGGCAATCCGGAGACAAATCTTTGATGGGAACAGTTTATTTGGGACATAGATGGGGACTCAGTAGTAGAAGAATGTTAAGAGTGAGACAGAGAAGGAAGGAGCCAATGAAGGATACCTCACTAGGACCAGAGTTGCAAGGAGTTCAACTATATATGAATCTTGGGAGAAACACACCAAATACTTCCCAGGGTGGGAAGAGAGGCTGGGGCGTTAGTCCAATGGTGATTAGACATTGTTGGGTGAGTATTAATCCCAAGGGCATTATCACCCCTGTCCTTTCCAACCATGCTAGTATGTGAACTGGGTGGTTTTGGTGGAAAAAATAGTCCTAAAGCAGAAAAACAAGGGAATTTATAGTGTGAAAGTGAAAAATCAAAGAACCAGATAAGGTTAGCTAATACTAGTTTATATCCCCAATGTGAGGGTTAAAATTGGAAGCTCATGGAAGCAATGTGGTAGGGGCAACACCCCCCCCCCCCCACACACACACATTATAAGTAGGTAAATAGAAATATTCTCCTCCTCTTCCCTCAAGATTTCATTGGCCCGATATATGTCTCATAGGCCCCTACATAAAAGGGAACCTGGGCAGTTCTAGATTTCCTGAGCAGCTTGAGTAGGGCAGTTTGTAGTTAAAGAAACACTCTGAAAGGGTCTCACTGAACAAAATCAGATGGGAGTCAACAAGAAAGATGGGGAATGGATATTGGGTGCAGAACTATCAGTCTGCTCAGCCACCATGTCCCCCTCCGCTATGTAGAGTTGACTCTCTCTCTCTCTCTGTGTGTCTCTGTCTCTCTCTGTCTCTGTCTCTGTCTCTCTGTCTCTCTCTCCCAGTATCCATAAGTTATGCAGTGAGCAGAGGAGCTGTGTGAGAAGTCACTAGCCAAATCTCCCTACCATGAAGTGTCAACATGTCACTGAAGTGTTGTCCTGTGCAGTGAGCAGAAGGGGAAAACTGCATAAAATACACCACTGGGGCAGCTGGCATTGATTGCCTTCACAGGCTAAGCTTTTTTTTTTTTTTTCTGTCAATCCTGGGGCCTGAACTCTGGGCCTGGGCGCTGTCCCTCAGCTCTTCAGCACAAAACTAGTGCTCTACCACTTGAGCCATATCTCCACTTCTGGCTTTTTCTGCTTATGTGGTGCTGAGGAATCAAACCCAGGGCCTCATGCGTGTGAGACAAGCACTCTATCACGGAGCTACCTTTCCAGCTGTACAGTATATGGCAATCCTGGAGGAAGCACAAGGTGAAGGACTGACCATCAGGCTAACAAATATAGAGAGGGTATTATGCCACAGTCAGCCTTTTGCCACTCACTTCGGAGATTTCGCTGCTTGACATGTGGCCATACTTCCAGGATGAATTTCACTGGAAGGCAAGAATCAGTGAGTTGTCTTGGGACAAATGGAAATTACAAGACAGATAGAGCTTCCTCCTTTGTCTCCCATTCTTTGCCTGGCTTTTCTCCAAAAAGGAATCAACAAAACTCTTGTAGTGTGTTTTTGATCATTTCCAAAAACCTCCAACACAGAAAAAAAAAAAGGTGTAAGATGGGAAATTCAGTCCTGTCTCATATCCCTCTCCTGTTCTGCTCGCTGTGGGGTAACAATTGCTCCGGGGTTATTACCAGTGGTAACCATGGTAACCAAATAATTGACATACAGTCTGAAAGTCATAAACTTAATGAAACTACAGTTTTTATTGCCGTTCACCCTCATCCCTGATTAAATCAGATTTGCATAATGTGAAGATATTAAATTTCTGTGTTCCTCATTTTTGTCTCCCCTGCCAATAGGAAGGCTCTGTTGTGAGGAATCCCTGCCAGTGGGCTGGGAGCAACATTGCTCTAGATTTTTGCTGAAAAATGACTTTTAATAATTGGTACTGGCTGAGCCACAAAGCAAAACAGACTTCTGAAAAATGGTTGAATTCTGGCTCCTTGGAGATACAGCTGCTCTCTTGCACATAGAGATGTTATGGAGGTCTCAGGGAGAAGGAAGGGCATGGAGGAGGAAAGTGATGTCCAAGGAAATAGCCATCAGAAAGGCACATTGATTCAGGAAGTAGTTACAGGAAGGCCATGTCTGAGCCAGGCCTGTGAGAGGCCTGGGGATAGAGAGAAACAGAACAGAGAACCTGAGTGCAAGGTGTTAACAGTGTAAATGAGAAATTCACCCGATGCTTCCCCCTAGAGGTTTGTTTCCAACAAAATCCAGCATGAAGAGAGTTTGAGGATGGTTATCTGTGTTGGTCAAATGGTCAATCGTGGTATGCCTGTGTTTCAGGTTTTGTGCAAATCTCTCCAGGGATCTAAAGATCAACAGTATTGATACTTATACTCTCATTTTAAGAGAGAGGAGGGATGAGAGGACAAAATGCTGCCTCTGTTTTCAGAGAGCCTTGACCGCTAGCAGAGGCCTCTTTTGTATGATCTTCCCCCATGGTATCATCCCTGTTTTCACTGTATTTGATTCCAGTGCCCTGCATCTTATATATACATTTTTTCTAATTTGGGGAGGGGAAGGGAAATAACAAAATGCTGAAACAAGGATACAGGTTGACCCATTGTAACAATGAGATGTATAAGACACTATGCTGAAAACGAACTTTACAACTTTGGGGGGAGAAAAGTTAGGGGTGGTGGGGAGGGAAGGAAGGGCAGGGGAAAAACAAAGGAAGGGGTAACAATGCTCAATAGGAAATGTACTCATTACCTTATTCATGTAGACCCTCTGTACAGTATCTTCACAATAAAAATATATATTTAAAAAAATTACAAAAGACTGGCACTTTACCACTTGAGCCTCGCCTCCACTTCCAGCTTTTTGCTGGTTATTTGGAGTTCCTTTGGACTCTTCTTTCAGGATGGTGAACTTCCTTTCTGTCCATTAGCCTCTTCTGTACTAGGTCCAACCCCTGCAGATAAAGCTTCTGTAATCACACCTTTCCCCTTCATCTTCCCCAAGCACCTTTTCCCCACACACACATTCCAAAGCGTGTCTCAGACTCTGAGCCAGTGATTTCCCCCTACCCTAAACTTTCAACTTAGTTTTGGACTCAGTTCAGCAAGGGGATTCTCAAACAGATAACACCATCTAGACAGCATTTCTAGAGAAAGATCAGCAGTTGACCTGAAAATATATTTGACTCAGTTTCCCAAAATTGGAAAACATTATGAGAGAGAGAGAGAGAGAGAGAGAGAGAGAGGTTTTGCACAGAGAACTGAGCTCAAAGCATTTAGACAGGCACCACTTAGGCCATACTCCAAGGCCTTTATGCCTTCAGTTTATTTTTCCGATAGCATCTAGGGCTAAATTTGCCCAGGCTGGCTTCCAACTGTGAACTTTCTACTTCTGCCTCCAGGGGTAGCTGGGATCATAGATATGAACCACCATGGCCAGCCTTAGAGACACACTTGTTAATTTTTTACTATTCTTTTTTGTGTGTATGTGAAAATACCATACAAAGGGGTTAAAATTACATGAGCAAGGCAATGAGTACATTTCTTATCAAGAATTGCTGCCTCCTCCTTTGTTTCCCCTTACCATCCTTTCCCATCTTCCCCCCCCCCCGCACCAAAGTCATAAAGTTCATTTTTCAACATAACGTCTTGTACATCTCATTGTTGCAATGGGTCCACCTGTATCCCAATTTTTTTCCCTTCCCCTTCACAAATTATACCAACATCAAATACAGTGAAAACAGGAGTTATAACGTGGGGGAGGGACATACAAAGCAACAAAGAAATCATCTTATAAATAGCAATAGCAAGAAAGAAAAACCATTTGAGTCCTTATCTTGGGGTTCATTTCACCTAACATCAACTTATATATTTTTTTTGGGGTCCGGTCGTGGTGCCTGAACGCTGGGCCTGGGCGCTGTCCCTCAGCTCTTCAGCTCAAGGCTAGCGCTCTACCACTTGAGCCACAGCGCCACTTCCAGCTTTTTTCTTTTTGCTTATGTGGTGCTGAGGAATTGAACCTAGGGCCTCGGGCATGCAAGGCAAGCGCTCTACCACTGAGCCACCTTCCCAGCCCTCAACTTATATTTTTTAAAATAATATTTCTTATTTCATATTGGGAGGGAGCCAGAGGGCAAAGTCAGGACATTGGGCATGCTAGGCAAGCATTTTACCACTGACCTATGTCTCCAGCTCTTTATTGTTAGATTTTTTGATTGACACATATTTGCACATATTTGAGGCACATGACTGCTTCAAGTTGCTCATCCCCAACCCAGCAGAGTGAAATATGAGATATTCCCAAAGCAACAACTCAGAAACTTGGTTGCTTGTTTTGTTTTGTTTAGCTGGGGCTTGAACTCAGGGCTTGAACATTGTCCTTTAACATTTTTTGCTCAAGGTTGAGAGCACTACCACTTGAATCATAGCTCCACTTTTGGCTTTTTGGTAGCTAATTGGATATAAGATATAGGAGTCATGTGGACTTTCCTGCTTGACCTGACTTTACACCACAATCCTCAGATCTCAGCCTCCTGAGTAGCTAGGATTATAGCCATGAACCACTGGTGCCTGGCTTAAAAAGTTGTTGAGCATAAACATAAGAATCAAAAGGTTTTAGATTTTGAAGTATCTTGAATTTCAGATTTCCAGATTAGAGCTGCTCAACCTGTAAAAATCATTTCAGATTTCAAAAGTCTGAAAACTGCTGGGCCCAAGCATTTTAGATAAGGGAGATATTCAACCTATATTACTGATCATGCTAAACTTTTCCACATTCCTTCTCAGAAAGAGATAGAGACAGGGAGGTATACCCGAAAGACTTGATGAGAGCCAGGTGCTGGTAGTGGCTTACACCTGTAATCCTAGCTACTCAGGAGGCTGAGATCTGAGGATCATGGTTCAAAGGCAGCCTGGGCAGGAAAGTCCTTGAGACTCTTATCTCCAATTAACCACCAGAAAACTGAAAGTAGCACTGTATCTCAAAGTGATAGAGCACTAGCTTTGAGCAAAAAAAAAAAAAGCTCAGGGGCAGTACCCAGGCCCCAAGTTCAAGTCCCACAACAGACCAGAAATAAAACAAGAAAAGACTTGGTAAGAGTCCTTCCATTATTACTAACTTCCACCCACTGAGTGTTCATTCACCCTGGGCCACAGAAGCACCCAGGGCCCACTCCAGGCTGAGTTGTCAGGCCACAGTCTTATTCATGCTCCAGGCAGGGGCTCCCTCTCCTCCTACCTCTCTCTGTGCATGCCTCCAGCCGGCTTACCACATCACTTACATTCCCTGAGAAATATAGCCTAGCCCAAGGGACTCGCCATGGAAAAGTACTAATGTTACCTCTGCCAAGTACATGAACAGCTTCCAGCCTGGTTTCTGAGCTATTTCTGTGCTTTCGGGGAGTAACCGGGCCATTCCTCTAGTTGGAAGGATCCCCCACAAGGAGAGGAAATCACACCTTTCAGCAGGCAGAAACACAGGCGTACAATCTTCATATGGATCCTGAAGTTACTAGGTATCTGGGGGGACGGGAGATATGAGGAAAGCCTTTATTTTAGGAAAGTGATGTGTTCCTCATTTGGGGCTTTGAGAAGCTCTGCGCGCACATGCGCGTGTGCGCGCGCGCACACACACACACACACACACACACACACACACACACACACACACACAGGTTATAAATATTGCAGGCTTCATGATCCCATAAAGGCCACAACTCAGGGTAGCTGAGTTACACACAGCAGAAATTACCTCCTAAATCAGATTGGGATAGAAGGAACTCTACCCATGATGCTCCTCTTTCGGATCATAGATGAGTTATATTAAGGCCAATTCCAGTCAGGGCTGGGAATAGAGTCCTAAGGGCTGAGGAGGTATTGAAGTCCAGGGTGTGGAGAATGGTATGGATCCCTCTTTACTTTCTTCCTTCCCTAATAACCATGATGCTGCCTAGCAAAGCGGAAGCTTAGTGAGCATGTCCTCTGTGAATTATCTGGAAATATTCTAGAAAAAAAAATGAATGCTATGACTGGTAATTATT
Organism: Dipodomys spectabilis; assembly: GCF_019054845.1. Lineage (NCBI taxonomy): Eukaryota > Metazoa > Chordata > Mammalia > Rodentia > Heteromyidae > Dipodomys > Dipodomys spectabilis. The sequence goes on from NW_024870681.1 coordinate 13,215,669, forward strand.
TAGCATATGGTTTGCTTGGCTTTATGGTATAAGGGCTCCCAAACTGTGTTCTTGCTTCTGCTAAGGTACTGTGAATAGAGTACCTACCACAGGATGCATATCAAAAGTGATCATCAGAGTTTAGCTAGGTGCTTACTAAGTATGATGCTTGAACATGCTAAATACCTTATCTGTAACACAGGTTATCTATCTATCTATCTATCTATCTATCTATCTATCTATCTATCTATCTATCTATCGATCGATCGATCGATCGATCAGTCTATCTATCTATCTATCTATCTATCTATCTATCTATCTATCTATCTATCTATCTATCTATCTATCTATCTATCTATCTATCTACCTACCTACCTACCTAACTACCTAGTTGGTCACAGGGCATGAACTTAGGGCCTAACGTGCTGTACCTGAGCTTTTTTGCTTAAGCCTAATGCTCTACCACTTTGAGCCACAACATCACTTCTGATTTTCTGGGGGTTAAACGGAGATAAGAGTCTCAAGAACTTTGCTGTCCAAGCTTCAAACTGTGATCCTCAGATCTCAGCCTCCTGAGTAGCTAGATTACAGACATGGGCCACCAGTGCCAAGTTGTATCACAGTTTTAAATCCTCACAACAACCCCAGGAAGTAAAGCCTGTCCTTGTCCCCATTTTAAAATTTAAGTACAAGGAAATCAAAGCACAGCAATGAAGTCATCTGCCTGTAGATCTTGAAACAGAAAACTTGAGCCCAGGTCATGGGCTTCAGGGCAGGCAGGGCTCACGCTGCTAGGATGTTCAACCTCATCATTATCAATGGAGGGGAAAAAAAGAAAGCATGTAGGACATGATCCATTCTATTGCTTGTTATCATTAAGACAAAAATCTCAGATGTAATGAAAATATTGTACAAAGTGTTAACTAACCATAACTTTGAGAAAGACATATTAGGACAAAGAGAACCCAGGAAAAGGTTTAAAATAGAAACTGAAGGTATTCAAGATCTACTTCAACTGTGGGTTTTCCACCATGATTGACAGAGAATTGTTTTAAAGCTGGCGGAGAGCTCACAATGCTTTGAGACATTTGGCACTCTGGCTTGCTCGTGACATTCCACAACTTACAGGAAGCATTGGGGTCCGTCCTTATAGCTAAGGTTTACTAAGTGGATGTTTTAACTTATTTGTTAAAAAGTCACTTAGGATGTCAGTTGAAGATGGCAAGTCCAGATTCTACTGTAGGTCGAACAAATCAGAATCTTTAAAAGAGTGAAAGCCAGACTTGGTGGTCTTGAGTCATAGCTGAGCTCCTCTTCAAGATTCTGATTTAATGGCTTGGAACGGTGACCAAAGCACAAATCTGGTTTTAAACTTTTGGGTGCAGGAACAGAGAGAGAGAGAGAGGGAGAGAGAGAGAGAGAGAGAGAGAGAGAGAGAGAGAGAGAGAGAGAGAGAGAGAGAGAGAGGTCAGAGAGAGAGGGGAAGAGAGATCAGAGCAGATTTAACCTCTCTGCTATAACTGGATAGTAGTCTTTCTAGCATGGGATACAAAATCACTTGTCTCCATACTTTGGATCTATGATCATAAATCTATTAAATCAGTATCAGATAGTTTAGAAATAGAACATGGAAAGAGGTGAGTCTAGTGGCCAGGCATGAGCTACAGTCGATGAGAGAAAAGGCAGGTCTTAATCTAAGAATTAAAATGGGATGAGAGGAGAATAGACGGTTTGCACGTTCCACTATTTCAAAGTCTGAGCTCAGTTTCAGAGTCAGGGCCTAACCCTGCAGATGGGGCTGATGACCAATTGAGGTCCAGGATCCTGTGGATAGGAGACCCAGGATACTGTGGACAGGAGTTCCACAGTGGAGGTTCAATGAACCAAGACCCAATGAAGGAGATAGGAACTCAGGTGCAGCAAATGTCAGAGTGTCTCAGGAAAAAGGAGAACAATAAAAAATAAAATACCCTTTTATGAGGACAGAGGCAGGGCTGGTCCCAAGGGATGATGCAGAAGGAGAGCAAATGGGATTTAACGAAATATAATTTTTGACCTCTTCTGCTTGTCTCAGACATATACTAGTTATTGCAAATAAGGCAAACCATGGGACCTATGTTTTTGGGGGTCTGGTTTACTTAATATAATTTTTTCTAAGTTTTTCCATTTCCTAACAAATGGGGCAATGTCATTCTTTCTGATAGTGGCATAGAATTCATATATATATATATATATATATAAAATACATTTTCTTGATCCATTCATCTACTGAGGGGCATCTGGGTTGCTTCCATAACTTAGCTATGGTGAATAATGCTGTGATAAACATAGCTGTACTGGTAGCTTTAGTGTGGCCTTGTTTGTGATCCTTTGGGTGAATGTCCAAAAGTGGTATTGCTGGGTCATAGGGGAGCTCTATGTGGAATCTTTTGAGGAGCCTCCATACTGCTTTCCAAAGTGGTTGAACAAGTTTACACTCCCACCAACAATGCAGTAGGGTTCCCTTTTGGCCACATCCCCTCAGTGTCTGTTGTTATTAGAGTTCTTGATTATAGCCATTCTAACTGGGACAAGGTGGAATCTCAATGTTGTTTTGATTTACATTTCTTTTATGGCTAGAGAAGTTGAGCATTTCTTCATGAATCTATTGGCCATTCTTATTTCCTCTTCAGAGAAGTCTCTCTTCAAGTCTTTAGCCCGCTAGTATATGTCTAGGACAAACAGAAGAGGTCAAAAGCTATGTACATATGACTATATAAGATGATGTTAAGGGAAATGAACCCCAAGATAGGGAAAGATTTTATCTTTCTTGCTATTCTTTTTAATGTACTTATAATGGACTATGTGATTATTTTTTTGTTTCTTTGTATGTTCTTCCCCCATAATATAACCCCTGTTGTCACTGTATTTGATTCTAATGTTCTGCATCTTGTATATACATTTTTGTAATTTGGGGAGGAGAAGGGAAATAACAAAATGCTGAAATAAGGATACAGATTGACCCATTGTAACAATGAGATGTACAAGACACTATGTTGAAAATGAACTTTACAACTTTGGGAGGGAGGAGTTGGGGAGATGGGGAGGAAAGGGATGGTAGGGGAAAAACAAAGGAGGGAATAACAATGATCAATAGGACTTTACAACTATATATATATATATATATATATATATATATATATATGCTGGATACAAATTCCCAGCCTTTAGAGACAATGTTATTTCTAGAATCCAAGTGCAAAAGAAATGTCACAGCAGATTGCAAGATTGAAGAGATTCCACCTGGGAATTTAGAGATCTCTGAAGAAGCAGGGCCCATGGGGTATTCCATTGCCTATACGTGAATTTCAAGATGCTGTCCCCAAAGAAGGCTCATTGAATCTTCCTATTTGACCTAAGCCAGCCAGCCATGAGAAGGATGTTTCCAGCCTGTGCATGGCCTATGTGTGCTTATCCAGTTATGTGAGTACCCAGGAACTCCAGGCCTTCTCTCATCTGTTCTTCTACACCTTGTCTAGCCTGGTTCGTCTGCATGGTTCTAGTTTGCTTCCAGGTGCAGCTTCCTCCAGTCCATCTGGCAGCTCCCCACCAGCAGGTACCAGGTAAGGACCGCATTAGACATGCTAACGTCTTCATTTCTCTAAGCCTCATTCAGAGGGCTGTTTGCTAGGTGAGCATCAGGCACACATTCTGCCTGGAAGATGCCACACGTTCTGTAGTCATTCCTCAGCATCACGGGACAGGGAGACACCTGTTTCATGCAATCAACAGAGTCATTCGGGGAGAGAGAGAAAAATCTTCCTGAAGCATGTTCAAGAGAATCAACACGGCAGACATTGCATTCCCCTGAGGACCAGCCACACATCCAGGGACTGTTCCATTTTCTCGTTTGTTCTGTTGGATGTTTCTCACAGAACACCTGCTGGCCTCCTCTCGGGAAGCCCCGCTGCACATGCTCTGTGTCGCATGAGGATTCCAGCAAGTGTTCAGGCACTAATGAAGCTCCTTGTGCAGAACTGAGCACCAGCACAGATTGTCTGTGGGAGGAGATGTTCCCTCTGTGTCTCTCTACATGTTTCCTCATTTGTCATTCTAAGACAGGGAAATGAATGGGGATTGCCTAAACTACCCTTGAGCTGAGACAAATCAATTAACCAGATCATGCTTTCCACAGGAAGAGCTCTTCTTTTGCTCTTCTTTTTTAAATCACTAACATCTTTGGGTCACTTTGGGGGAGCTGTCCATTGTTATTTCCCAGAGAGTCTCCCAGACAGTCTCCTTTCTATTACTTGGCTCTCCCTGGATGACCTGGATGGCCCGAGTTGTTGAGTTCTGGAAACACCCATTTCCTCTATAGTCCCTTCCCTAAGTGGCAATGATTTCTCACCGTTCATTATGGCATCTCAGAAACTCCACCATCTATCTGTTTTTAAATACTATAATTCTTCCTCTAGGTGGATGGCTAAGATTCTTAAATAAGAGCATGCTTCTTCTTTTATAGCACTGGTGAATGTTTTACATTACTAATTCATTTCATCCTCAAAGCTTTTCTCACCTTATGGGTACTTTTTTGTGCCAACTATACAGATGTGGAGAGTAAGCTATAAAAAGCATCACACAGTCAGCTACTGGATGCCAGTGGCTCACGCCTATATTCCTAGCTAACCAGAAGGCTGAGATCTGGACAGTCATAGCTCAAAGCCAGCCCAGGTAGAAAAGTTTGTGAGATTCTATTTCCAATTAACTAGCAAAAAGAAAGGCTGGAGGCATGGGTCAAGTAGTAGAGCACTAGCCATGAGTCAGAAGGCTGAGTTAGAGCTCAGAATGACCTTGAATTCAGGCTCTGGTACCAGCATATGGTTTTTAAAAATAGAGAAAAAAAGAAAGTGTGAGGGAGAAGGAAAAGAAAGGACAAGGAACAGCAGGGAAGCAAGGTCACATAGTCAATTCACTATATCGCTGGGATTCAAGATGAGCTCCCAAGTCCATACTTGAAATTAAAAAATGAAAACACAAAAGCAAAATACACACATTATCTTGTCCCACAGAATTTTTGAGGGAAGAGCCTGCTAGAATAATAGTTCTAGCAGTGTAGATCCCAGCATTCACCTTAGCATCCCTGGGAACTGGTTAGAAATGTAGATCTTAATCTGAGCCCCTGACCTACTAGATCTAAATGGGGATTGATCTAGGGAAGAGGAAACACTGTGTGTTAGCACAGTACAGATGAGTCATAAGCGTAGTAAAGTTTGGAAACCACTGTCCTTAAGCATGGTTCCAAGCAGTAGTCTTACTTCACCTTTCTCAATGGCCTCCTACACGAGCATGGTACCCCCAAACATGTCCACATCCTAGTCCTCATGACCTGGGAATATGTTATCTTGTATGGCAAGGAAGAATTCAGGTGGATAATCAACTGACCTTAAAATAGAGAGATTATCTTCTCTTCTTTCTCTCCCTACTCTTGGTGCTCATCAGCCAGGCTGTCAAGTGCCCCGGCATTCATTGCAGGTATGAGGCCTCACTCTTCCTGGCCACCACTGCTCTGCTGCCATTTGTAGACTCATTTTCAGGATGGGTCCAGTGTGATTACAGGAGAGAGGAGGAGGGGGCGAGAAGGGAGATAGCTGGTTTTGGATGGAGGAAGGGAGACCAGCCAAGGAAGACAAATCTTCAAAAAGCAAGGAACCATATTCTCTCTTACAGACCCCAGAGACCCCTTGCTGACCCTTGACTTGAGTCTAGTAAGACCTGTATAGATTGCTGACTCCCAGAGCTGTAAAGAAAGAGTTTTATATTGTTTAAGGCCACTGAATGCGTGGTAACGTTTACAGAGCAATGGGAAACCGATACATTCTCAATAAAACAATGTAGGGCGTATGTGAAACTCACAAGTATAGCCACAATGACCCTTCCAACTTATTCCTCACACACTTTCCTCTCTCAGTCTTATCCTTCTATTTTAAACTTAATCAAATTTCTAACCTTCCTCTCTCTATGCTTAAACCCTGCCACTGTGTCCTCCAAAGGTCCCACTCTTTGAGAGGCTCCCACCCCCATTCCTTCAGCCTTCTTTTAGAATATTCCCACACATGCATCTCGCTACATCCCCAAAGGACTCCCATCTCTGACGGCTGCTCGAGCAGAGGCTGCGTTTTCTCTCACAGCCTAAAATCCTCAGGGTCAGGAGCTACTGTCCATGCCCTTCTAATACCATCCCCACCTCCAGGTCTTTTATTCCCATCCCCAATATCAGATTTCTTCTCACTGAAAGGTCAGGCTACTTAGTGTTTCACACTCTCTCCTTTATTCTGGATACCATCAGTCATCCTGCCAGTGATCCCTATCATTCACGAAAGATGTGAGAGGCCTCATTCCTCCTGAGCAATACCTCCTATGCTATTTGTTGGCTCAAACAACACCCTGGCTTCTCAGTTCTTTCATTTGTCCTCTCTAAAGTTAGTTAAGTCTCCTCTCATTATTACCCTCTTCCATGGCCTCATCTCTTCCTTATCAGCCCTATGAACTACATCTCCCTCAAAATCCCAGACTTGTTGAGTGTTTCTGTCTTATTGAGTTTAATTCTTTTATCTCCTGAGACTTCCAAATGCCATTTGCACTTCTCTAATTGACCAGGTACAAATCCACTGAGAATGATTTCAGCCATTTCTGCAAAGGAGAAGAAATGATTCTCTTCCCTTCTGTACTCTCGTAACACAACACAGGAAACTACTGTGATGATGCCCAACATGGATGTAGGTTTCTCCTCACCTGCAAGCAAGTGATCAGTTCTTCCAAAAGGCTGGTATCTGTGGTATGTTCTCTAATTCAAGTCCATGTTGATGATACCGCCCTTGAAAGAATGTTGGATTTCACAGGCTCCATTCCACGATATTGCCCCCATCCTGCCCATCCATGTTTATCTGTCTCTGCTCAATATGCTGTAGACCAGAGAGCCCATCTTCATCAGGCTTAATTGTGTGTTAGAGAAGCCCACAGAACTCATGGAAACAGTTGGCTTACATTTACTGATTTATTAGACAGGATATTGCAAAAGATGCCATTGGAAGATGCACAGAGCAAAGCATGTGAAGAGGACATGGAGCTTCCTCGTCCTAGATGGAAGAGACACACTTCAGGAACCTCCATGTGTCCAGTCTACTGAATAAAAACCCAACTCTGTCCTTTGGGGGCTTGTGTGAAGGCTTTATTATGTTGGCATAATTGCCTAAAGGATTGGCCACTGGTAATCATCTTGACTTACATTTCTTCTTCCTTCCCTACAGGTTGGGACTGAAAAGTCCTAACCTTCTAAGCATGCTTTGGTTGTTCCAGTGACCAGTGGCCATCTTAAAGCTACTTAGAGATGGCCAGCCATCAATCAATTCATTAGCATACAAAGGGAATCTGATTGGAAATTTCAGAGATTGCAAGTCACGTGTCAGAATAAAAAAGCATGTGTATGTGTGTATGTCACAATTGTAAAGCTTTCTCCCATCTCACAGGCTTACATCCATGGTTAAGCCTACCTATGTGCCTGTGTATTACCTCCATGGGAACACTTGATCTCTGTGGCTTTCGGGAGAAACACCACAGGCCCAAGTTATCTGCTTTGTTTGAGAAATCATAGGCATTGCTCTCATGTGAGTACACCATACTGCCTGATGCATATGTCATCCTTCCTTATAAAAATCACTTCCCCACATCCTGACATGACTGTTTCATAGAGTTTCCTTCTGGCTTACTCCCTCCCCGCTCTCGTTACTCCCACACACTCAGTTGGTGATCTCTCTGCTTGCTTGATTAAAAAACATGTCATCAGATCGGAATGCTACTGACTTCCCATCAGCAAATATATAATTTTCATTCATTTATATCCATCTCCTTTTCCCCTACGTTTGTACTAAAAACTGTTTGGCCACTAGCCAGCACTTAAGTCTTTCCATTGCTATCTAGTATGGCATTCTGCTTTGCTTATTCAAGGAACTAATTCCTTCCTTTTCTTTTTTTCTCTTTCTTTCTTTCTTTCTTTCTCTCTTTTTTCTCTATTTCTTCCTCCTCCCCCTCCTCCCCCTCCCCCCTTCTCTCTCCTCCTGCTCCTCCTCCTCCTCCTCCTCCTGCTCCTGCTCCTCCTCCTGCTCCTCCTGCTCCTGCTCCTCCTCCTCCTCCTCCTCCTGCTCCTCCTCTTCCTCCTCCTCCTCCTCCTCCTCCTCCTCCTCCTCCTCCTCTTCCTCCTCCTCCTCCTCCTCCTCCTCCTCCTCCTCCTCCTCCTCCTCCTCCTCCTCCTCCTCCTCCTCCTCCTCCTCCTCCTCCTCCTTCTTCTTCTTCTTCTTCTTCTTCCACCCCCCCCTCTTCCTTTCCCTCTCTCTCTCCCTCTTCCTTTCCCTCTGTGCTCAGCGTAGGCCTTTCTGGATGGAAACCTATAACTTAAAAGCCATAGAAAGTAAAGTCCAAAATTTATAAAAATTGAAGCTTCCACTTTCAAAATTCAGATAAAGGCTAAGAGATGGCTGAAGATGATGCTAAATGGTAGAATTTCTGCTTGGCATTGTGATACCCTGGACTTGACATCCACAGAACCACAAGGGAACAGGGGATTATTAGAAAAAGACATATAAAGAAATAAATAAATGAGATATGACAAAAGCTATGAAATAGAAAGCAATCAATGAAGCCAGAAATTAGTACTTTGAAAGATCAGTAAAATGTTAAATCCTTAAATTGATTAAGGAAAAAGGGGAGAGAATATAAATTATTAATATCAGAAATGAAAATGATTAGCCTATATGTATACTAATTATTGCAAATAAGGGAAACCATGGGACCTAAATTTCTTTGGGACTGGGTAACTTCACTTAACATGATTTTTTCCAAGTCTCCATTTCCTAACAAACAGAGCAGTGTCTTTCTTATGGAAGCATAGAATTCCATTGTATATATATATACCACATTTTCTTGATCCATTCATCTACTGATGTGCATCTGGGTTGGTTCCATATCTTAGCTATGGTAAATAATGCTGCAATAAACATAGTTGTGCTGGTAGCTTTAGTATGGCCTTGTTTGTGATCGTTCAGATAAATGCCCAAAAGTGGGATTGCTGGGCCATTGGGGAGCTCTATATAGGATAATCTTATCAGATGAGCTGAAAAGCTCAAAAACCATGTACAAATGACCATATAAGACGATGCTAAGTGAAATTAACTCCAAGTTATGGACACAAGAGGTCTGTCTTTATTGTGATTTATGTGGTTTCATTTTGTTGTTTCTTTTGTATGTTCTTTCCCCTATGGCATATCTCCTGTTGTCACTGTACTCAATTTAATACCCTGCATCTTGTATATGCATATGTCTAATTTGTGGAGGAGAAGGGGAATAACAAAAGGCTGAAACAAGGACATAGGATGATGACCCATTGCACTAAAAGATACACAGAGGACAGTATATTGGAAATGAACTTTACAACTTTAGGCAGCAGTGGCCGAGAGTGGGGTGGGGGATGGGAGTGTGGGAAGTGGGAAGGGAAGGGATAGTTGGAAAGCGACAAGGAAGGGAAAGGGTAACAATGATCGACAAGTAATGTACTCATTGCCTTACTCATGTAACTGTAACCCCTCTGTACAACATCTTAACAATAAAATTTTAAAAAAATAAAGATCAATACTAACTATGAAGATAAAGTAAAAAATAGAAATGAAAATGAAATTATAATTATAGGTTGTATAATTTCCAAAACAACTCAAAGGTACTATCCTGATTAATTTTATATCAACAGGCGTAACAATGTAGGTGAAATGGAAAAAATTCCTTTGAACACTCAGATTTCCAACTGATACAAGAATAGCCTAATGTATACAAAAATTATTTTAAAAAAACACACCACAAAGAAAGCTTTGGACACAAAGAGTCTCAAGAGTGATTTGTGCATGTGATTGTGCAGAACAAAGGTTTGAACTCTCATACTTGCTCAGCTTGCTTGCCTGCCTAGCACTCTACTGAGTCATTGATAAAGATGACAACCTGGGGATTTCACAGACTTTCTGCTGAACTGCAGATGCCTGACACAAAATCTATGAACCCCATGGCTCCACTGAAATGAAAGTCTAGAAGAAGAACAGCCTAATCAATTGTGGGGAGCTTTAGAAGAGTGGTTGTTTCTGTTATGAATTTGACTGGGGAATCGTCCAGAAGAATAGGAGATTATACATGAGCTGGGCGCTGGTAATCATGCCTGTAATCCTAGCTACTCAGAGGGCTGAGACCTGAGGATGGAAGTTCCAAGCCAGCCCAGGCAGCAAAGTCTGTGGGACTCTAATCTCCAATAAAACTACTCAGGAAAAAGCCAGAAGTGGTACTATAGCTCAAAGTGGTACTATAGCTCAAGTGGTAAAGCTCTAGCCTTGAGCACAAAAAGATTCAGGGACAGCACCCAGGCCCTGAGTTCAAGCCCCCCAGGACTAGCAAGATAAAAGATTGTACATGAGAAGTTTTGCATTTCAGAATATGTAAATTAGCCACCAAACATCCTTGGAAGATGGAGAGAAGGTGCAGGTAGCGATGGAATAAGATTGGCAGAACATTTATGTTTGTTAATAGCGAGTGATGTTGGTTGATAATAGTGTGGGAGTTGATTGTTATATTCTCTTAAATTCCCCAGCATGAAGAGTTCAAATACTCCTGAAGTTTGACTTATAAACTGAGACAGTGTATTTGTGTGCCACACTATTTCCACCTTCCCTTGCTCAGAATTGCACAAAATAGAGCACATTTTTTGCATCTTTCTAGTCTTATCTTTCAAATTGTTCTGAACAGTGCTAACATACAACCTTGCACACAACTTTCCCACTCTTATCAGACTGTAAGCAACATTGGCATGTTTATAGTCTTTGTGATCATCATTTTTAATGGCTACCCCCTGGCTCCTAAATGCTGAAACTCAAGATTTATCTCATTATTTTACCTACCTGGTGATACTCAGAATAAACACAACTTGAGTGCATCCCTCTGGTATTCTTGTTTAATTATTTATGTCACTTATGCTCATCTTGTCCTAGGGGAGATTAAAAGTGGCCTGAAAAGACACATAAACAGCAACAAGATATAGAACATATTTCAAATAAATTTCAAGAGGAAGGGAGAATGATAGAGATATAGGGGAGGGAAAGAAGAAAAAGAGATGAAGGGATGAGAGAGAGAGATGGAGCTAGGGATGGGGGGAAAAGAGAGAAAGGAGAGACACACACAGGGGTAAAGACAGTTAAATCAAGGATTAAAAGGCAGGAAAAGTCAGACACACTTCTTTTTTGCCAAGGTAAAGCTTAGCAAAATATAGATCCAAGATGGCTAACTTCGGGCAGTGATAATTTTATGTATTTGGTTGGGGATGTGATAACCTCAAATATAACCAGAGGGTGGATAACAGGATGCCCAAACAAAGGTACCTCTTATAGTAAATAGTTGTTTCTCTTTTTCCTTCCTTCCTTCCTTCCTTCCTTCCTTCCTTCCTTCCTTCCTTCCTTCCTTCCTTCCTTCCTTCCTTCCTTCCTTCCTTCCTTCCTTCCATCTTTCCTTCCATCTTTCCTTCTTTCCTCCCTTTCTTCTTCTTTCCTTCCTTCCTTCCTTCCTTCCTTCCTTCCTTCCTTCCTTCCTTCCTTCCTTCCTTCCTTCTTTTCTTCCTTTATTTCATCCTTCCGTCCTCCTTTCCTTCCTTCCTTCCATCCTTCCTTTGTGCTGATACTGGGGTGCAAACTTAGGGACTTGTGCTCTTGTTTTCTGGCTTAGCTTTCTCTACTCAAGGCTGGTGCTCTGCCATTTGAATCACACACCCACTTGTAGGATTTTGCTAGTTAGTTGGGGATAAGAGTCTCTTGGATTTGTCTGCCTGAGCTGGCTTTGAATCATGATCCTCAGATCTCAGCCTCTGGTTTAGCTAGGATAACAGGCATGAGTTACTGCTGTCTGTCAGAAACAGTTACTTTTCAAGCAACGAAATGTTGCAACTCTTCACAAAATTGGCAACTTTTATTTTAGAATAGTTGAATAACTTCTGATACAGTGTCTTAGAGTAGCTGAGAAGCAGGTTAGAGCAACACATATGCCAACTAGTTCTGCTTCCCAGGTTATTATCTTGAAGAAATGAATGGCCCCATCTTTCAACTTCTCCATTTCCTCGTGGTGTAATGGAGACATATGTGTACCTATCTGGTGTATTGTTGTGAGCATTTATCACTGATTCACTCATCTAACACTTACTGAGAAACAATAGGTAAGGGCAGGGACCCTCTGTTCTCACAATGCTCATCTCGTAGAGGAGATAAGGAAAAGGAAACATATATTAAGTAGCAATATGCAGGTAAAGACAATATCCACTGCGAAAATACTACCTGTTATGGGACTAAAATAGTGTTCTGAGCATTCGCTTTTAAAGATACATTGCTGCAAACCAGGCACTAGTGGCTCACACCTGTAATCCTAATTATTCAGGAGGCTGAATTTGAGGATCATGGTTCCAAGCCAGCCTGAACAGGAAAGTCCACGAGACTCTTCAATTAACCAGCAAAAATGCAAGTGGAGCTGTGGCTCAACTGGTAGAGCAGCAGCCGTGAATGGAAAAAGAAAAAGGTACATTGTTGTGAGAAATAAGCCAGACACACAAAAACAAATACCACACGAGTTCACTCACTCATGTTGGAATCTAAAAGCAGTTGCTCTCGTAGAAGTGGGCAGTATGATGATGGTATTGGAGGAAGCAGAGGGAGGGAGGGAGAAGGGTTGTACAACAGCTACGGAGTCCCAGATGCCTACAGGAGGACATGCGCTGGTGGTGTATGGCACAGTTGGGCAAATAGAGTTAACAATATTAGATCATAGACCTTTCAAAACAAATGCATATATGAGTGTCAGGAATGTAAAACGGATTCTGCTGGGGTCTGGGGCCAGTGGGGGTGGATGGAGAGGGTAAAGGAGGGTAAATATGGTGGAAATACTTTAGATGCATGTGAGAAAGCAGCACATGAATCCTGTTGACATTGTTTTAAGGAGTGGGAAGGAAGGGTGGGTAGTGTGGTGGAGGGGTTTTATTTGATCAGGGTACATTGTATGCATAAATGGAAGTAGCTCCTGAGACTCTGTTGTGCAACTAATATATGCTAATAAAAATAAATGGCATGAGTGTACAATGGGGACTCTGTGGAGGGGGAAGGCAAAATGAGAAGGTGGGAGTGATGTGATCAACATACTTCACATCCTCACGGGAAGGAGAATAATGAAACCGATTAAACTGCTTTAAAAGGGAAGAGGAGGGAAAGCAAAGGGTAACTGAGGGGATGAATTTGATCAAAGTAAATTATATGCATGTGTGAGAATGTCACAATGCAACTCTTTTCTACAATTAATGTAGACCAAGGAAAAGATTATGTAAATGAAAGTCCTTTTGCCTAGCCATTACATGCCCAAGTATTTTCTAAGATATGACATGGTAGCTGAAACTTGCTGCCAAAGGGTTCAGAAGAAAAAATTATGTAAGAATACAATTATGAATATGTATGAAGGAGCATGAGATAAAGTAAATGTGGAAAAATGTTAACAGCTGATTAATCAGAACTAAATAAACAGAATAAATAGAGCAGAGGGTTTTCAACGATGTTGCTGTAAGGTAAAAGTCTGAAGAATGTTCATTACTTAGTTTGATCATTACACACCACATACATGTGTTGGAATATCACACTATACCCTACAAGTATGTATAATTATTCTGTGCTTATTTAAAATTAAAATGATCTTATATTCTTTGTATAATGGTTTGTATGTGTGCACATACATGCTGTACTAAGACTTGAACTCGGGGCCTCTTGCTGTCTCTTGCTGTTTTTCTCCAGGCTAACACTCTACCACTTGAGTCACACCTCTTCTTCTGGCTTTTAGCTGGTTAATTGGAAATAAGAAACTCACAAATTTTTCTACCTGGGCTGGGTTTAAACCAAGATCCTCAGATCTCAGCCTCCCAAGTAGCTAGGATTATACCTCTGATCCCGTAGTACCCGGTGTTTATATTCTTACTTAGTCTTATAGTCATCAGGGAATTGTCTTCAGTAATAAGAATGTGAAACATAGAAAGGAGAATCTCCATCAGGGAAGAGTTGTCTAAAAAAAGGGAACGTCAACAAGGGGGCTCATGCTTCACAAAATAGCCATGGTGGTGTGGCTGGATCATGGAGAGTCAGGTAGCAGTGGGCCTATAACCCCTCCACCCATCACCCCTTACACTTTTCCCATTCTGGAGCCAGACATGTGTGCTCATCATTATGAGGAAGAGTCCTGGATTTTACAAGCAATGGTCCAAGAAGGTGAGAATTGACATGAATATCAGCACATAGTCACATACCCTGCTTGGGTTTATGAGTTACAGTGTTATAATTACATTCACTCAGTTTATACCATTTTTTCTTTTCAACTGTGAGCCCTGAAGTTCAAGCCTCACTTTAAGTATGAAAACAATAGTGTTACAGAGACTATTTGGCATCCATAAATGTGGATGTGGATGTGTGTGATAGAAACACACACACACACACACACACACACACACACACACACACACATACTCCATATTATCTTATCATCCATCTCCACCCATCATCTATCTATCCATCTATCAACTTATCTATAACTGGTTGCATTTTTCCAATTTGTTCAAGCTTGATGTACCAAAATTTGATATTGATACATCAGATCAAGCAGAAACAAGTTCAGAATAAGCACGACCAAATATATCCTGAAAATATATGCTGAAAATCTCCATGAGAACTTCAGCAGCACAGTTTCAGGCACATCACAATGACGCCAGAAATATTGATGAAAAATGTTTGATTCAGTTCTGGATTAATAAAATGTGACATAGATATACATAGGAGAATTATTCAAACTCTAAAACAAAAGGAAATCCTGCCATTTCTAATCATGTGTCACAGAAAGGCATAAAGTTCATGATCTCACACAAACAATCTAAAAAAATTATAGAAGCAGAAACTAGTAGGATAGTTTTCATGAGATGAACTATTGGAGAATGGGGAGACATTGGTCAAAGGTTACAAAGTTGTTAACAATGAATAAATTGTATATGGAAAATTGCAAACAGAATACATTTTAAATATATTTCTCATTACAGGAAAAATATGTGAAGGGATGGGTAAATTAATTGGCTTTATTTAATTGTCCACGGTGTGATACATATAGGAACACATTGCCGTGTGTACAAATATAGATGCAAATTTTTATTTGCCAATTAGGCAAATTGAGAAAGAATGCCTGATTCAGCTCTAATTTTCTCTGCAGATTACAACTCTGGTTGTCTGGGACCTTTACAGGTCTCTGTGTAAGGTTCTTCCTGTGGCTATCCTAACCTGAGGCACATAGTAGGGGCAATGCTGAGAAATGTAGTTCAGCCTAGCCAAGAAGATTCAGCTGCTTCCTGTTGATAGAGTCAAAGGTCAAGAAAAGTCAGTTAAGTTACTGATCTACTACTTTTAGGTTGCTCCTTAGTAGTAGGCCACAATCTTATTAATGAGAGGTTCGCCCTATTTTAAGCCCGTCTGTAACTTTTGTAACACTTAGACCTAAGAAATGTGCATTTGGAATTTGTTAAGCAAGTGACTAGATCACTCTATTGAGGACAAACTAATTGGGAAGTAGGTTTACCTTTTTCAAACCTGTAGTAAACTAGAGTGTGATTGAAGTCACATGGAACTGTATTTGAAAGGCTAATATAGGTGAACAAACTTATAAAGACTGAAGGTATTATTTTGTGAAGTTCTCGGTTTTGTTGATAAATTATCTTTGACTGGTTTATTTATCAAGCATCTACTCCAAAGGGCCACTACCATTCCCCAGTCAGAAAGTGGCCTGAACTATGCAATGTTTAAGGCAGTTTATTTATTCTGAATTTCCTGAAGTGCACATCTTGTCACCTATATGAAAGACTCTCCTCATTGCTGATTTAATAGGATGGAGTTTCGTTTGGTTTTGGTTTTTACCCAACCTACTTCTTGCCAGCTCTCCCAGATCCTGCCTACCTTGAAAAGACTTGTGATGTTCATAGCTGCATCAACCAGGTTATAATCACAGAATCATCAAGCTGGCACAACAGTGTTGTGAAAGGATCTAGACCTAGTGGAGATGGTTGAGCAGCTGAACCGGATGCAGACCTGGGCTTCCTCCTGCAGACTCTGTGCTCTGAGGGGTAATTAAATGTCTGTGTTTAAACCTTTGCACTCCACATGCTGTTACTTGCAGCCAAAGCTGCTCTAACCTAGAGCAGTCTCTATCAGCTTACTTTCTAGATTCATGCGTTAGGCTAGTGCATTACAGAATTTGACCTCATCATTTAAAAGTAGGACTCAGGATTCTCTTGGGGCTGTTTTCTTTCTCTTTTTTTGGTGCATTCTTTATTGTAAAAATGCTGTACAGAGGGGTTACAGTTACATGAGCAAGGTAATGAGTCCATTTCCTTTTGAGCATTGTTGTCTCCTCCTTTGTTTTCCCCCTTCCAGAGGGAAAGGGTGGTATGGGGTTGTTTTCTGACTGCCTTTGTGTGTGTGTGTGTGTGTGTGTGTGTGTGTGTGTGTGTGTATGAATGGGTATGTGTGCATGCACGTGCATGTGCATGGATGCTGGTACCATGCTTTAGTTTCCTTGCTCATGACTAACACTCTACCAATAAAGCCACTTAACCTAGTGGCTAGTGAATTGGATGTAGTCTCCTGGGCTTTTCTGCCCTGGCTGGCTTTGAACTGAAATTCTCCAGATTTCAGCCTCCTAAGCAGCTAGGATTTTAGGCATGAGCTATTGGTGCCTGGTTGGTTTGTTTTTTGTTTCATCGGTTCACTAATAAAGTCACCTCAGGTTTTACACTGCTATCAGACATATTTGTATATGTGGAAATTGTATTTGTCACATTAGGAAAGAAATAACTACCTTCTTCAATGATGAAAAACAAACAAAAAAAGATATCTTCAAGCTTGCTACTTTACCTATCAGTTCCCAACCAATAATTCCACTGAATTACTAGAATGCATAAAGTTAGTGTGGTCATTAGACAAGACCATAAATCCGGCCATACCAAATTCACATTGGAAGACAAATTACATCAGTCTTTTCAGGGATTAAGTCAAAATGGACAGAAAAGAAAAACTATATCATATAAATGAATCAAATCACCAAAGTCAGCAAAGATTTAGCCTAATCTTTTCAAGGCCTCCACAGTTCACATTCTGACAGCTGATATAACAAAGACTGCCCACAAGAAAGGAGGGGGTATTTGCCATCTGTGGCTATTACCTGATCTCTCAAATTTCTCCATGGGGCATGTCTTTCCTGTCCTCAGTGTTAAACAATGATTTATTATAGGATCCTTCATAGAGAAGATTGCAGACAATAATAAAACAGGCATCCATGTACTGGTTGTTGATATTTGAGGGATGTTGACATTTTGCCATGGGCTTTAGATGTTAAAGAAACAAGATGTTACAGATTTTCCATCATCCTGGCTCATCGATTTACTCTGCATTTCATGGGGCATGGTATCTTTGCAAAGTTTAGGATCTAAAATCATATCCATATTAGACAGCTGTCAAATAGAAGTCTGTTGTGAAATCACCTTTGGGTTAGTAGAATTCATCACTGATGCTCCTTGGACTGTCCAATTCACCCTACCCACTTACCATTCATGAGGAACACACCCTTCTCCCTATGCTCCATTTACTGATGAACTGGATGCTGTCGTTCTCAGGTGATGTGTCTGATTCTTGGAAGCAGTGCTTGAGGTGACTTTCGAGATCAGTCTTTTGGAAACCAGGATAGCAATTTGTCAGTCGGGTTCCAGGCTCAGGTTGCTGCTCAGCATTTTAGATCCTTCAACCTAGACCTCTTTATCCCATTTATACAAGGAAAAGGACCTGATGATTAGGGGCAGCTCATGGCTTTAAAGTTGCAGATGTGGATGCACATCTACTCTCCTATCCTGACTCTGCCTTGAATCCTTCTGTGTTGCTATCTCCAGAGCTAAAGCAGCTCTGTGTCCTTCCTGGTTAGTACAGACGGTAGACTCACGTTCTACTATGTCTCTCTGATTCTCACGTTGAGAGCTCTCTTCTCGGCTCTCTCTCCTGCTTCTAACCCCACTTCTCAAAGTTCTTTGCTTGACCACAACCTTAACAAAAATCCTTCCCAAAAGGAGAAATTGAATTTCTCCAAGCATGCTTCCCCTGAGACAGAAACGTAAGCTTTCCCGTAATCCTAGCAACCAGTGAGAAATGTGCTTGCTTGTTCTTGAGATACTATTCTAAGGAGTCTTGATTTGGGGGCAAGTGACTCCCACTTAAAATCTGATGGCACATGTTTATAACCCTCAAACTCTTGTGGCTGAAAAGGAAGGAATACTTGAACTCAGGAGTTTAACATCAGCCTAGACAACATAATGCAACCCTCTTTCAAAAAGGATGTGTGAGGGGGGCATATGAATCAGGATATTTCACATCTGGGATCACAGCTAGATTCTTGGGGAGGAACAGAGAGAGGAGGACTGTAGTCTGAGGCCATCTGGGGAAAATTGGGAGACACCATCAAAAACAAAAACTGAAGAAAGAGGGGCTTATGGTGTGGCCTAAATGGCACAGTAGCTTTCTGGCAAGTGCGATGCCCTGAATTCAATCCCTAGCAGCACCTTTAAACAAAAAAAAAAAAACATACAAATAAAAGGGAGAGTTGGGGATGTATCTCAGTGGTAGAGTACTTGCCTAGCATGTTCAAGGTCTTGGGCTTGGTCCTCTGCACTGAGAATCAAAAGAAGAAAGGAATTTTTTTAAAAAAAAGAACTGAAAAAACTGGGAGAGAGCAAAGGAAAGGGTGACATTGTTCAAAAAGAAATGTACTCTTTACCTGAATTATGTAATCGTAATTCCTTTGTATATCACCTTTATAATAACAATAAGAAATAGTTACCAAAAAAAACCCTTAAAGCAGTATTTCCCACCTTGTGAATCCACTAATCCAACTAGATTTCTTTAAGTTGTCTTTCCCATAGAGTAGCCCAACAAAAGAAGCAAGAACAACCTGAATGTTCCATTTCTTTTTATATAGTTTATGGTACATTTCACCCAACTCAGATCAATGCCACACACTTACACACAGGCAAGGAAGTGATGTCTTATTTTTACCACACCTTGCGCTTGAAACAAATTCATACACAGCCCATGCTATACCAGGAGGTATAGCATCCCCACTCCCCAAATCTCTTGGTACTGAGCCTTCTTCAATCCCAATAGGAAGGAAGAAAAGTTCTGGGGAGCACAGGAGTAAGGAGACCAGACCTTTTCAGGTTAGGGTGATGAACTTGGCCCAGGGCTTTACCAGTTTTATCATTGAATGCCTCCCATTCTGGGAACTCAGCTAGACCTAAGCAAATCAGAATAGCTGAGCTCCCTCTCTTCCATGTGGGAGGGATTTTAAAGATCTAACATGTTTGAGGAAGAGGAGTCGTCTTCAAAATTAGTAGAGTTTTTCAGAATCCAAGTTCCACAGACATGACAGAATACAAGGAAAGCCCTGTGAACAGGGGCATTGGCAGTTTAGGAAAGGCACAGCCAGAGAGTGAACGTTCATGCTGAGAACTGAAGAACGACTTGAACTATGAAGGCAAGGGCCAGATATGAAGAGAAGGAAGTTGCCTTGCAAGTGTCCCTCCAGTTCACCATTTGAGATGTGTTTGACAGAAAAGGGTGATCCACAGCTGGGTGGCAAGTTCCACAGTGGAGCTTTCGACACTGGTCAGCATCAGTCATCTAACAAAATCAATGCTGCACCTCCTATTGAGATAGACAGACCTTTTTGATTTCTAAAACCGCTCATTTCCCAGCATAGCTATCTTGCTGCAAGGAAAAGGAAGTTGTTCATTCTGTATGATTCCACGCAACTTCTGATTCCCAGTGACCTCCAGTTTCTATTACAGATGCCCGCAAACAATATTAATGGAGTAAGTACAATTTTGGTGTAACAAATAAGGAGTATGTCTCTGGTTTGAAGAATGTTCATTTCTCCCATTTTTAGACATTAAGACAGTGCTTGCCCATTCTGGGATTTCTACCCCATTGTCTTTCCTTTTGCAGGAAGTGTTGGGATTCAATCATCTGCAGTACTTTGTGGTTTTGAAGGCAAGAGTTTGTAAAGCCCAGGTCTCAGAGACTCCTTAAGATTGGCAAGTTGAATCTTTACCTCCTATTTCCAGTGTAGGGAACAGAAAATGGTTCTCTCTTTATTCCATTTCTCTCTACTTCAGCCCTGTTAGGCTAAAATGAACTCTTGATGAAACTTTTTAAAAAGCAAGTTCCTATACATGGCTTTAAGTCTCTCATACACAGAGTTTATGCAGCCTTTCTTGTTAGAAGATAATTTTTCTTTTCTTTTTTTTTTTAAAAAAATAAAAAATATCTTTAATAATAAAATGCTGGTTTCACAAAATATGACATCTTTCTTAAACATCATTCATTAAGCATCAGAAATGAAAGACATTGCTTTTCCCAAATACTATGAAAAAGTCAGAAATGTTCATTTTGTTGCCCTGCCACCTACTTTTTCCTAAGGAACCTAGTTTTGGCTTTTAGTGTAACACTGACATGCTGCTTATGGTGTCACCTGCACAGAATACATAGAAGCCTGATGGGACAAGGAGAATGAAAGCCTTTCGGCTGGAACTGAAGCTGACCTCAGCACTATGAACTCTATTCCAGAATGACAGTGGAACGAAGAATTACACAGAACAATACCTGAAGGGACTGGGGAAGCAGTCTGGTGCAGAGGGTTTGCCAAGCAGGTACAAGGCCTGGGCTCCATCCTGGCTCTGAAGACTTGTAACCTGGACTTGTAAGCAGGGAGACTGTGGGAGGAGCAGCAGGACGAGCTCCCACCCAGCTGGGTGGGCTCTCTAGGCACTTGTGTCTGGCAAATCAAACAGATTTGCCAGATTCTTCGGCCCTTATCTCTCAGGGCTCTGGTGTTCAAGGCTGCTATCAGAGGTAGGAGCAAGGGGAGGTGTGCATGCTCACAGCTGAGGGCTGTTAGGCACCAAGCACTGAGCTGGAGGCTGAGCCTGGGGGAAGTACCAAGTACTGACCTGCAAACTCTGACTGGAATACCAATTCACAAGTGAGGATTTTTACATTTTCAGTAAGAACTTGCTATCTAAAGTCCAGATGTCTGGGGAAGCAGCTCAGTGGTAGAATGCACAGGACCTGATTAATACTCAGTGCCACAGAAACAAAAGAAAAACAAAAACAAAAGAAAAAGAATTCCAAAGTTCTTCTCAATGCCTTAAAAGCAGATTAAACCCAAAACAAAACCCAGACACAAATGATACGAAGTAACAGGTTTACCCAAATTGTTTCCATAACTTTTACTTAACTATTATAGAAGGAGAAAGAAGCAGGGTATAAGGCTCTGTGGCCTGTGGCGCTGTGAGACCAGACAACCATCAGACTGGTCAGGGCACCATCTCTGCTGCCACGACAGAAGCTTTGCCTTTCTAAGTCCGGTGCTATGGTGCTAGGACAAGGCTGGGATGAAGTACTGCAGGGAGACATCTTCATGAAGCAAATCGAAGTAAACAATCCTGTTCTTCACAAGATTGCATACGGCCTTGGTAGGGTTCACTTGCTGTCCTGCAAGAAACTGTAGGAGCTTCTTGATTTCTATGTGCACCTCAGTCAGCTCCCCAGGGCTTCTGTCTCTACAACTCTGAGAGGCTAATGGAGGGTTTCCAAGACCCTTAAAATGAGTGGTAACACATACTAATTCAGTTTCTATCTTCAAGTTCAATTCTCCATTTAGGTTTGCTTCAATAACAAGGTGATTGCTGATATTTTTCATTTTTTCCACAATATTCTTCATAGTCTTCAAAACTGGCAAATAAATACTAACCTGGGGCCAGGTTACCTACAGCTCTTTGCAAAATGTCAGCATTTTCCAAGGCAGTGTAGATGTCTTATCAGAGTCCGGAACCAAAGGTTCTTGTAAGTCCTTCCACAATTTTCTAGGAATAATGTTTATGGGGATGTCATGTGTCACGATTCGATTGCTGCTTGATGCAGACAACAGCTCTACAGAGACAGTAAGGCAGGGAAAGTATTTATTGGTTAACTTGATTTTCAAGGTTCTAGCATTCTGTACAGTCTTCAAGGCTCGAGATAAGTTTTCCGACGTTAGTTCTAAATAAATCTCATTGTTGTCTGCAGACACACCTTCCATTTGAAATTCGCTGAAAAAGTTCTCCTGCTCTAGCTCACACCACATGCTCACCCCTCCACTGGCCAGCTTGTCTGAGAGGATGAAGTTCAATTTATCTGGGCGGATGCGGAGGGTGCAGATTTTAGCAAGCTTGGCAATCATGTTACTGACTCGCGTGAAGTGATTCAGACAGGCCGCGTCCACGATCTTGGCTCGGAACTTCATGGCGGCCACCAGGCCCCACGGCGCAGAGGCGCCCAACACGCACGCGCCAGCACCGCACGCTCCCAGAAGATAATTTTTCTAATGAGTGAAAAAAAGGAACAAAGTAAAAGTTGAGCCCCCACCCTCCAGTGATCCATTCATATAATAATATTCCTCCCCATGTAGGTTAATGAAAGGTGATTAAAACAAACTTGGAATTCATTTGAATGACTTTTACATTTTTTGGCTATATATTTTCATTTTTAGCTCATTTTAAATATAGGTTTATGCTTGTCTCAGAACTGGACAAAGAAAAGTTTGCAAAAATGTGTTATGAAAAGAATGGAAGAAATTACTCATGGATTTAAAATAGATTGCTATAAACATATCTATCTGCTCACCTCTGTACCTATCAACCCACCAACCAACCTATGAACCCACCTACTATCTATTTTTTTTGTCTGTCTCTGTCCTTGTCCATGTCTCTATCTCTGTCTCTGTCTCTGTCTAAATCTAGTCAAAACAAATTATTTAAAGCTAGAGAATCCAGTTTAGGAACAGAATGCTCCCCCCTCCTCCCTGCATTCTGCATATTGATGGGCTGAGTGATTTTGGTAGATGCACAGGACTGAATGTCTACACTTATTAGTTGGCTATTGATTTACCACTGCAATTAGTCAACTCTCTCCACCGCTTCTCAGACACCCCAGAGACCACAACAGATCAAACAACAGATAAAGGTCTTACTTCCAAAAGCACTTTCACATTTTCCTGCTTGCATTTAGTTCTTCTCTGGCCAACTGCTATGGTGATTTCTCAATAAGCTTAGTTAACTTAAAGGTATTGAATTTTGAATAGAAATGAAGACCTGAATTTGTGAGTAAATAATATTGAATAGAACAAGCTCCTTACTTTGAGATCCTTCTTTACATTCTGAAAAGAATTACCCAGGCAGTGCACAAAAGGGTGCAATGTAGGTAGTTCTGAAAGACAAGGCTCAGGGGAAAGGTTTAGCAAATCGGACCAGGAAAGAAGGATCCTTCTGGAACAAGTATGATTTGAACAGTCGTTGACTTAGACTGTTTGGTAGAATGTTGGCAGTGGTAGAGGAAAGAGGTAGTCACTTCTGAGAAAAGATCAAATAAGGCTAAAGGTCTAGAGGTGGGAAGCTGAAGAGAATATTGGAGTATATACACGAATCTAGTGTACAGAATTTAAAGACATGCACCCCTTAGACGTCAGCCGTGTCTTTCTACAAATGTGATTAACAAGCTGGCAGCAGCATCTCCTGGTTAGAATTGCAGCATCTAAGGCTCTACCACACTCATGGAGCCTGTGTCTGCATTTTAAGAAGTGTCTAGGTGATTGGTATGCATGTTCCAACTGGAAAAGCATGTCCTTAGCCATCATCAGTGTTGCCTTTCATTTATTACCCCAGAAATCACATGAAAAACATGACAGTTTAATTCTTTGGGGAGTCAGTTCTAAATTTTTAAAGAATACACTTAAAAAGTGGCCATCTAGAAGCTTCCACTTCAATAATTCTAATAACGTAATCATTGCCAGGGAAGGGAAGTTAGTACTTCTCCTTTCATTGAACCTCTCCAACTTCACCCTTCCTCCCCATCTCCTAAGGGTTTTGAAATCTCCAACATCTCCAACTTTTTTCCATCCTTTTAAAAATTATTCTTATGTTCTCTGTTTTTCCTTCATTAATTTAATTACATGGGCTGTTTTCATCACCACATTTACCACAAGTATGGAGGCATGATTCTTTACGCATGGTAAGTGCAAATCGAGTTGTGGTCAAATTGTCGACACCCTTCCAGAATTCTCATGTGGAAATTTTAAGACCAATGTGATGATTTTAGGAGGTGGGAATCTCTGTGAGTGATTGAGCCATGAGGATGAGGCTCTTACAATGAGATTCATGCCCTTCTAAGGGACCGGAGGCATGGGGCTTTTCCCTCTTTCACCATGTGGACACAGCTAGGAAATGGCCCATCATCCCTGAAACTGCTGTCACTTTGAGCTCCTACTTCACAACTTCCAAAACTGGGGAAAAAAAGCCAGTTACTTTTAAGCCAACCAATCTAGGGTACTTGCAGACAAGCTATGACCGTAAGTTCTTTACCCCGTAAGCAATGTAACTTAATTTCCTGTCTCCCTGGCTTCTTACCTTCCTGAATAACGAGTTTTAAGGATAAGTACAAGGGTTGTGTATTTCTGAAGTTGCTCCTTCCTTTGGAAAGTGTAGATTTACAGAGAAGTGCATTCTTTGGTCTGAATCTTGCCTTCTCAAAAATTCCTAAGCATTCTTTATTACTTTGGGCATTGAAGTAAAATGTGAGATTCACCCATTTCTTTCTCTTTGAAGATGAGATTTGTTTATTCTATCCAGATGATGGATAGTTGGCTTCTTTCTTTCTTAAATAATCTGTCACCAGAAAATGATTAGTGTATGAATATGCTAGCATATAAGTATAGCATAGAAGTAGAAGATAACTAGGTGTCTGTTTTTGCCTGAAAATGGGTGAATTCCTTTAATGTGTAAATTCAGAGATTTTTCTCCCAGTTCTAGGAAATCTTCTCTTTATATTTTTTTAAAATATTTTCTTTTGCTTCCCCCTTCTTTGAAAATGCTGGCCATTCATTATTATTGTTATTATTCTATTATTATTATTAAATTTCCCATGTCTACTTTTAATCTGACAGTTTCTGACAGCTCTTTTTGTCTGCATTATGGGTAATTTTTAAAATCAAAACTCTATAATTCGAAGCATCATATAATTCAATTTTTGCAGCCCTGATTATTCTCTTCCTTGCTTCTAATTCCCACTAAACATTCTGAAGTGAAATCATTTCTCTCCTACCTTTTGCTTTAAATATCCCATAACATATTCCCTCTCAACTTATTATCTTGTCATTGTATTTTCACTGAGTCTACTTTTAAGAATATCAGTGTAGAGATAGCATAAATATATTTTTCAAGTTTCTTCCTCACAGTAAATTCATCCAGGAGTCCTCATTTATTGTTTGCCGGGCTGTTTGTTTTCTTCTTTACTGTTTCATATATTGTGGTAATCAATCTTTATTGCCAGCTTGGTTAGTGGAGACGTGCCTAAGAGATTAGTTAGCAAAGCATACTCTGAGTATGTCTGGGAGGGTATTTCCAGAGAGGATTAACTAAGTAGGAAGACCTACCCTGAATGTTAGTGTCACCATCCCATAGGCTGAAGGTCCAGTTGGAATAAAAGAGGAAAAGGGAAAGAACCAGCATAACAAGGTTCTTTCTTCCTGGCCACCATAATGTGAGCCACTCTGCCCAACATGCCTTTCCCACCATGATGGACTGAAATCTCTAAAGCTGTGAGCTGAAATAAGCCTTTCATCCTCTTAAGTTGTTTCTCATGTGTTTCTAACAACAGTGAAAGGTCAGACCAACAAATTATTAAAGTAAGCTGCATTCTATTATTGTTTCCTCTGTGATGTACTCTTACCTCATTTTACTCAGATCAAGGCAGAAAAAAACATTTCCACTCAACTGAATGGGAGATCATTCTGTGGGCCACTTTCTTCCTACCTTGTTCTGATTGGCCTGGTCAGCACTTGTTGAGAATATAAGAAAGTTGAGAAATAGGAGAAAGGGAACTGAAACCCCTAAGGAGAACCCAATTGTATATTTACATTTTCTTTGTGCTCATTGAAACTACACCGATCTCACGGCACAGTAGAGGGGATCATTTTGTTTCCTCTCCTACTCTTCACACATGTGCGCGCGCGCGCGCACACACACACACACACACACACACACACACCACAATGGGATAGCCTCGGTTACACTCTAACTTGTAAGGGATAACTTGTAACTTGTAACTTAGAGTTATAAGCTCTAAGTTATACATGTCATGGATACTGGATAGGAAGTTGCTCCACTTATCAAAGTGGAAGATATTGGTGCCCTGAGTTGACAGAACATGTGAGAATCTAAGAAAGGAAATAGGCTTGGGAATCACACCACTAGAAGCAAGGGACTTGGGTGTTGTTTGAATGAGTTAGGTCAGGCAAAAAGAGGAACCATTCAGGAGGGAAAAACTGGGAGAAAACAAGGGAAGAAGTAACACTCTTGAAAAAGCAATGTACTCATTACCTGACTTATGTCACTGTAACCCCTGTGTGTATCACCTTTACGATAACAATTTTAAAACAGAGAGGAACCATGGGCTTACTCTATCACTATTTTATCAAAATACAATGACATATTTATGGAGTTATTGTATGCCCGCTTAATATAGCTATGCAATGTGCAATGCAAAGCTCAGCGAACATTTGTATAGGAGATTTGAAAAACAGTAGAGAAATATGGGCTGGCAAAATCGATTCAGAAACTGATCTTGCAGAGAAGGTCATTGTAACTTGTAGAATTGCATATCATTCTTCTTCAATGTTCTTTCTGCTTTTCCTTTGCATTTAAAATCTTACTGCAGAAATGGGCTTGTTTTAAATTGTTTAAATAGGGGTATAGGTGGACCCATTGCAACAATGAGATGCACAAGATGTTATGTCGAAAAACGAACTTTACAACTTTGTGGGGGGGGGGGGGAAGGAGAGGAGATGGAAAGGGATGGGAAGGGGAAACAAAGGAGGAGGTAACAATGCTTGATAAGAAATGTACTCATTACCTTGCCCATGTAATTGTAACCCCTCTGTATGGTATTTTCACAATAAAAAAAAAGAAATGGGCTTGTTTTCACCATGTGTCCTCTCTCCTTCCTAGACACAGAATTAGGATGTAATTTACAGACTACCTCAAAGTTATAGGTGATCACATAGGGTCAAATAAGCCAATGGTATGTGAGCTCATATCTTAAGCCCAGCCTATCATCCTCTTATTGTCATGTGACAGACAGACCTGAACTTTGGAGCTCACATGTTATTAAAGATAATGGAGTCAAAACACAGTAGGAATTTGGTTGTCAATTCACTAGGAAGAGTCACCTGCCAATCAGGATCACATATATGGAACTTCAAATGATCATAAACTCCAAACATCCAGTGATTCATCCTGATAGAAGATCTAATACCACATTAATTTATTAACAGTATGAACTTGATTACATGTTTTATCACAGGTAACTATTTCTAGGACAGTTAGAACAGTACCTAGTCTCAATAAAGTTTCAAGAGTAAAAGGCAGACTATTTGAGGGAAAGAAATTCTATATTTCTGTGTTAATAAAACATTATAGAGGAACAGTAGAGATATGGCAGGACACTAGATCCCAATCATTTGTTCAGTATTCATTAACTCAACACTAACTTCATATGTACTTATATACAAATCATTATAGTAGATTTTATGATAAATATAAAAATAGTCATCATCTTATATGGCTGAGTAAATTAAAATGTAGTAGACAGAATGGAAGTTGCAACAACAGAGATAAATTAATTTCAAAATATGTCATTTTATACATTTATCAAAGCATCATTTTAAATGTGACTCTCATTTCTAAATGTTAAATGTAAATTTATCATTTGAGTCAAACTCACTCGAGATAATTAAAAACACATATATGTTATTTCTAAGAATTAATTTTCCCTCCTATGAATTACAGCTATTAATAATCAAACAAACTTAAATATCAATCAATCCATCTGATCCTTTAGAAACATACATGTTATCCTGTGACTACACAGGAGTATAATTTTACCCTAATTTATACCATTTCTACCATATAATTGGGGATAAAAATGGAAAAAAGAAAAAACTGCATTGACATTGAGCAGCTAAGCTGAATTTATGGGTAAAGCAACAGAAACAGTTGGTGACAGTGTAGGAAACCATACAGTTCCACACAAAGGCAGGACACTGTGAAGCAGAATTAGGTAGTAAAGATGCTTTATGAATTGTTTGCACAAAGCCTTTGGAGCTTGGGGAATTGGACACTCCCTAAAAGAAGATGTAGAGGACCATATATGTGGTTATTACTGATCTGGCATGAAGCTCACTAGCATCCTCTGGTATTATTATTATTATTATTATTATTTTGTCAGTTGTGAGGCTTGAACTCAGGGCCTGGGCACTGTTGTCCCTGAGCTCTTTTGCTCAAGGCTAGCTCTCAACTACTTGAGCTCCACTTCTGGTTTTTGAGTAGCTAATTGGAGATAAAAGCCTCAGAGAGACTTTTCTGTCCAGGATTGTTTAAACCATGATCCTCAGATCTCAGCCCCCTGAGTAGCTAGGTTTACAGGTGTGAACCACCAGCACCTGGCTAGCCTCTATTATTATAGGTACCATCAGTCTTCTCAGGCTAGTATTTGCTTCACCTTTCCCAAAAAAAGGGGGGATATGTATTATGCCTGTGTATTTTCAGTGTCAGCTTCTTATTACATGTCTTGGGACAAATGATGTGAGGTCTCGTGGTTTGCACATACCATGTTTGCTTAGCTCCTTTAAAGTAGAAAGCAGCACTGGATCAATCTCCCTCCCATGAATCCCCAGAGCCTCTAGAACTTCTAAAGTGTTGGGATTGATTAGCTTTCTTGTGGGAATTCATAGAGGGCCTGTAGCCCGTATTTTGTTTGCGCGTGAGGAAAATAAATTTTCACATTATCACTTCAACTATGCACATTCACTTTGGCTTTCCTTTTAAGTGAAATAGTTTCACAAAATTAAGGGCCAGGAAGCACTCAGTACTCAGACAATGATTTAAACACAGATGGCTGCAGGACTGACTTAAGAGCTTCTCCATATCCACTGAGCTGAGTAACGCATATATGGGAATTCAAAATTTTTGTTTCTGAATTTTTTTAATTTTTAAAAATTTTAATTTTTAAATTGTTTTAGACCACCGAACTGCATGGTCAGAACTACATGTAATTGATCATGAATAAAGTGAATTTAGTGTACTTTCCCTTTCTCTCATGTTTGAATTGATGGGAGGTGCCATGATCTATGCAGATGAGACATGTAATTTATTGGCTGGTGCTTCTGTCCATTGAAGTCCTGGAATGAAACAGAATCCATCACGGTTGGTTGGTCAAAGTGCAAGAAAATACATGAAGGAATCACTGCCAAGAGTTAGTTGTGTTTATGGTTAAAATAAAGGATGAGCTCTTACCCCAAGACCAGCAGCAGTGCAAAGCTATTGCCTCTCCAGGGCTGAAGGAAATCAGGGAGGAAGGAGTGTTTATCAAGACCCATGGAGTCAGAATCATGGAATAGAGACCACTCAGTAGGAGCAGCCATCATGGAGGAAAGCCAGAGATGAAGTGATAATGCTGAGCAAGACAGAGACAGCAACTGAGGAAGGCATTGGTCCAGTTGGACCAATGTCTCCTTCTATCTTCCCATCACTTGCTAATATTCTCATTGGCTGAATTCAATCAGAACCCATCTGGAAAGTGACTGGGGGGAAAGAGGACATGAGACAGAAGTGAGAAGGGTGGAGAATGGGTCTGTCAGAGGAGAAAAGTTGGCAGATGGAGAGTCATCACACAGGGCCACTGTCTGATGTGAAATTCTGCTTTCAGAAGGAAAAAGAAAACCTCCTTAGTAGTCGCTGGTGTGTGGGTTTGGGACCAAGCATTCTGGCAGACATATGCCAGGAAAGATTGGAGTATGAGAAAACAGCTCAGAAGGAGGTCTGTATGAAGTCCTTGGTCTGATCGTTGGTGGAATGGTGGTGCTGTTTCCAGGTTGATGCAGTAGAACTTCTTAAGGTTTCAGTTCTGTATCTGTGGCCCACACCCTCAAGAAAGAGCAATATGCTACAGTCTTCCATGCCACATCA
This sequence comes from Dipodomys spectabilis, assembly GCF_019054845.1. Lineage (NCBI taxonomy): Eukaryota > Metazoa > Chordata > Mammalia > Rodentia > Heteromyidae > Dipodomys > Dipodomys spectabilis. The sequence continues at coordinate 13,245,916 of NW_024870681.1, forward strand.
CCATGGTTATATCTCCCCTGAATTACTACAGTGGCCTCATCCCTGGTCTTGGTATATCTGACATGTCCCTGTACACTGCAATTGGAGAGATCCAGAATGCAAGTCTCATAAAATAAGATCCTGGCTTATTGCTCTCCACTGTTCCATTGAGCAAAAGAGCTCAGGGATATTCCAAATTCCTAGACATGCTTTACCATCCGGCCACTACCTACCTTGAAGCCTCCATCATCAGACGTCTACCCAACATACACACCCAACTGCTTATACAATACCAACTCCTACTTCCAGATGTGGGTTCTACAGCACCGTCCATCCTCTTCTTTGCATTGGCCCTTTGCCTTTTCCGACTTAGAGGTTAATTTCCCTTCACTGAGGTTTCTGTGAACACATCTGAAAGAAAATGTCCTGAAATGTCTGCCATAAATTAAATGGCTGGTATTCTCATTCTTTTCTTTCTTCTTTGAATCATTGGAAACGAAGTCTCATAAGTTTATGTGTAGGATTTACCAGGGGATGCATAATAATGAAGCCAGTCTTCCAAGTTAGCAACCTTCCTAGGAGTTCCTTAGCTCTTACTTCAGGGCACAGATGTTGGGCCTGACATCAGACTCAAAGAGAGAGGTCTAGGAGCCAGGGCTGCCTTATAGATCATACCAAGGAGGGTGTAGAAGGCTCCAGTATTTGAGAACATTTCAATGCTATTGTTTTATTTTGTTTTAAAAATATTTGTATGATCTTTAATTAGTAGTACAAAGGAGTTGCCATTCAACAAAGCTGTTTCTAAACATAATATGTCTTGACCACTTACATCATGTTTATGTTAATTCTTCTTCCATTACTTTTCCTTTCTTTTTTTTTGTTCATTGTTGTTACTGATCATGGTGGTGATCATAAGAATTGAATTCAGGGCCTGGACCCTAACCCTGAGCTCTTTTGCTCAAAGCTAGTGCTCTACTACTTTGAGCCACAGCTCTATTTCCAGTTTTCTGTCAGTTAATTGGAGATAAGAGTCTCCCAGACTTTCTTGAATGGGCTGGCTTTGAACTGTAATCCTCAGATCTCAACCTCATGAGTAGCTAGGATTACAGGTGTGAGCCACCAGCGCCTGGCATTACTTTCCTTAATTTTGTACATATACATTGAATTCATTATTGCATTCTCCCTCCCTACTGGTGCTTCTTTTGTTGAATTATGATTTTGCCTCTGGTAGGAATTACACCCCAGAAAAGAGGGATCAGAATATCTGGGCACTGGATTTATACTGACATGTCTTATGGTTGTCACTGAATATACAATCAAACAGTAAAATCTGTTAAATCAAAAGGGGGAATCTTATTAATTTATTATTGAAGATATTAATTCACAGAAGAAAGTACTTAGGATACTCAAATTCTGAACTATTAAAAAGAGTCAGGCCATGTTTCTTTGGTCTGGCTTATTTTGTTTAACATAACTTTTTCCAAGTCTATAAATCTACAAGTTAAGTAAAAGGCAAATAATTACACTTGGACATGATTAATTAAACAGTACTCTAAGCATCTCACAGTGAGAACAAAGGAAGATATTCTTAGGAGAGGATCACAATGGCACAAGAGCTATATGCCATGGTCATGTGACCATATAAAATGATGCTTATGGAAATGAATTCCAAAAAATGGAAGCAAGTGGTTTTTTTTTTTAAATTGTACTGCTTGCAGTTATTTCTTTTTTTTCTTTCTTTTTTCCTTTGTTTTATTCCCTGTTGTCATTGTTTTTTATTTCTGTACCCTTTGTCTTGTATTTAAGTGTATCTGACTTGGGGAAGGGAAGAGGAAGCAGAGAAATGGTGAGACAAAGGGTGAACCAATTCATCAGTGATACTCACTAGACATTATCTTTCAATAATAATGATATTATATCATTTGCAACGAAATGTATGGACCTGGAAAAAAATTACATTAGGTAAAGGAAGTCAGGCCCAGGGGCTGGGAAGGTGGCTCAGTGGCAGAGCGCTTGCCTTGCATGCTCGAGGCCCTGGGTTCGATTCCTCAGCACCACATAAGCAAAAAGAAAAAAGCCGGAAGTGGCACTGTGGCTCAAGTGGTAGAACGCTAGCCTTGAGCTGAAGAGCTGAGGGACAGCGCCCAGGCCCAGAGTTCAGGCCCCACGACCAGACCCCCCCCCCCCCCAAAAAAAAGAAGTCAGGCCCAAAGAACATACATTTTCTCACATATGTGGAAGTTAGATTTAATTTATAAATATATATGTAAATATATGCATATGTGCATGCTTATATTAACTAAAGTATAGTATATGCATAGGAGAATTCCAATGGTGCAATTCCTTTGGACAATTAACAAAACAAATAAAATAAATACCAGGAAGCTGGTCCTGGAAGTGTGAGGGGGTGAAATCAAGTGAAGAGAGGTAGGTGAATGAAGAAAGAAAGAGTCATAATATTTATTGTATTATTCTCATAAACTGACATGTTGAATTGTTAACCCCTTTGGACAAATAGCTTAAAGATAACAAAATAATAATTAAGAAAAAGAAGTCAAATACAAACTAATCAAGTGCCCTGAGTTCAAACTCTAGTATCACTATAAAAAGGGAACAATACAATTAAACAGGTCAAGATAATTAAATCGATATTATATCTAAGAAACTAAATGAATAGTAAGTAACTATAAGGGATTCAATACAAGTAGTAGTGAAAATAGTACAATCAAAACTACAATCTGCTGCAGATACTAAGACTGAAGACTACTCATTCTAAGCATTGGGGAGACTGTGGAAAAATGGGAATCTTAATGAAGCTGCATAAGAGTACCTCTCAACTTACCAGTTTCCTAAAAGTCAAATACAAATGAATCAAAATGCTCATCCATTAAACAATGACAGAAATAAAGCAAAAGTTATGCATACAGAAGCTCAGAGAAGTCTATGCATGGCAGCAGCATTATTCATAATGGCCCAAAGGTAGAATGAGATCAAATGTCGTAAACTGGTAAATACAAAAACAAATTGTGATATAGCCACATGCAATAATTCTCCCTGGCAATGATAAAGGACAAATAACTGATGCAGGTTACAACGTAATTGGACTTCAGACGCATTATGGTGAACTGTACTGTTCAAGTGTGGTCTGTATCTATCAAACGTCACATTGAAGCTGAATTCCAATGTGGCCACCTGCAGATGATGGGCCTTGAGGAACTACTAAGTCTTTCAAAGGGACTTATAAAGTTTTTCTCCTGAGATTGCATTCCAGCTCTTACAGACCTGGACTAAGTGCCTTCTTTCTTGTGGTGTGACCTCTCTAAGTGACTCTGCTTGTGTCTGTATGAACTCCCACCATGGTATGATGCCATCTGCTGTGTTGGAATGTAGCTAAGAAGCCCCCATGGTACACTGGTGCTATGTGGCTTGTACTTTCTATCCACTGACTGACATTAAACCTGTCTTCTTGGAATATTGTGCAGCGTCAAGTATTTTGTAATATGTAGCAATACAAAATAGACCAAGGCTGTAAGTAAGTCTGTGACCACATATTCTATGACTCTATTTGTACTAAACATACAGAAATGGGAAATCTATATAGAGTGAAAATCAGTGATTCCCTGAGCCAATGTAGGAGTGAAGATGAACTTCAGGTGGCCACGGGGAGCTTTCTCAGGTGATGGAAATGTTCTGCACCCATGTCATTTTGACAGCTACAAAATTTCATGAATTTACTATAGATCATCAAATTTCACACTTACAATGAGTATATTTTATGGTAGTATATACCTCCAAAAAGTGTGAAAATGTATTTTAAGGTATTTTTTTAAAAGAAGAATGTACTGCATATTAAATGCTACTGAGAAAACAGGAAGGGGACAGAATGGGAAATGAAGGTCATTAGTGTTTCTTTTAGCTTTAATAAATTAAGTTTTCTTTCTAATTAACACATGTTCACATCAGATAGTTTAAGGAAGCACAGATGATTCACAAAGAAAGAGAGAAAAATGAACTCACACATAATCCAAAGACAACTGCTCTTACTATATAGGCCAATGCATTTTCAAACTTTTCTAACATTTTGGCAATCACATTTCCAAATCTTTGTATTTTTAAATTGTAGGCTCATGCCTATGATCTTAGCTATTCAAGAGGCTGAGATCTAAGGATCACAGTTCAAAGCCAGCTTGAACTTTGAAGTCCATAAAGACTTATCTCCAATTAGCCACCAAAGGGGAAAAAAAAGAACTGGAAGAGGAGCTATGGAGCAAGTGGTAAATTGCTAACTTTGAACCAAAACGTTAAGATACAGTGACCATTTCCTGAGTTCAAGCCACAGGAATACACAAAAGAAAAAGAAAGATTAAATGGAAGTTAACTAATATAGATAGATAGATAGATAGATAGATAGATAGATAGATAGATAGATAGATAGATAGATAGATAGATAGATAGATAGATAGTACACACATATACATAGACACTTATACACTCATAATATTTCTTAATTTTTTTGCCAGTCTTGGGGCTTGAACTCAGGGCCTACACATTGTCCTTAAGCCTTTTTTTTGCCTGAAACTAGTGTTCTACCACTTGAACCACAGCTCCACTTGGAGCTTTTTGATGGTTAATTGGAGATTAGAGTCTCACAGACAGTCTTGCCTAGGATGGCTTTGAACTGTGGTCCTCAGATCCCAGCAGGTATGAGCCACCAGTACTCAGCTTGTTTACTTGATTTTTATTCACATATTGCAATCATTGCTGAATATCCACAAATACATTTCTGTATACCATTTTAATAATTGGAGGTTATAAATTGTAGATAAAAATCAATCTATCAATGTTGTGATCGGCTTGTGGTGATTTCCTTTATAATCTTTCAACTTGACCAACATGCTATGTTTGGAAGCAAAATAATAAAAATCCAAGTCTTGAACTTGATCAGTTTTCATGAACATGTTGATCTGAGATAAGACTCAAGTGGGCTCACCAGGGTAAGAATGCCAGGATAAGTTTGGACTGAAGTAGAGTTAGTAGTATCAGAGGGCTGTGACTGGATAGGAATAGAAAAGAGGCTCCTTGCTCTGTATGAACATGACATCAAACAGTCAAATCCAACAGTTTATGCTTCCATTATAGAAGACACTACTGCTTGACTCTTACTCCAAGGATAACCTTAAGAACATAATTCCATTTCAGATCTTTGGGAACCATGTTGATAGAGGTCCTCAGGTTGTGAAAAGAAAATCGCAGAAAGTTTGTGACTACTTTTGTATTCTTAGTGACAAGCTCTAAAGTCTGAAATTTTGGTGATATTTGATCTAAAGCCTTTTAAAAAATATTGCACTCTCTCTTACTGAATCAAGACTGAATCAAGACTAGATCAGAGAGCATAATCATCCCTTACTTTCTACCACTAACAGGTGCTAAATTCTCTCTTAATCTGTGTCTGTCTTTGTGTCTCTCTGTGTGTCTTGCTTTCTTTCTCTTTTTCTGTCTTTCTGTCTTGCTCACTCATTTCTCTCTCACTTTACAACACACACACACACACACACACACACACACCGAGTCAGCTTAAAGGGTTCTGTTCACTCAAGAGGCCAGCCAGGGTTTCTGTCCACTCTCCTTTGAAGCTTAGGGAAATGGGTGTAGGCTGAATATCCATTATCTGTCACTCCTACTGAAGGGGATCTCTGTGAATTCTTCTAAAACCAGACGGTCACCTACAAGCATTGAGTTATTCTTGGCAGTTCTTGGCAGTCTACAATAACTGGAGGTAGATTCTATAACCAGGGTCTAATAAATGAACAACTCCAACTAAAATCTATTAGGTGCTTATTAAGCAAACAAAAAAATATTAATACTGTAAAGGCAGTAATCTATCAGGTAAACTCTGGGAAATCTTGCTGTCTGGCAACCTTGAACAAGAGATACACATGAGGTAGACCCAACAACGCAAAAGCAGAATTCACTTAGCCTTACAAATGGCATCAAGTAACCAAAATTCTCCAAAAGTATGACCTTTCTTGGGCCAGCCCAGAAGCAAGAAAGAGTATCAAGTAGGTACTTGCGAGATGTTTAGACTATACTCTGATGCAAATATAAAAAGACTCTAAAATATTTTAGTCAATTCACATTTCTTGAGCACCAAAGAAAATTCACTTCTAGCATTTATGATACTCATTAGTATTGATCAAAGATGAAGATAATTGAAGTGTGTCTTATAGCCCTTTCTGGAAAGTGGGCTTTCTACTTAAAAATGCTAGCTTGTCACTCCCACAGTGTGATTTCTTGATTAAAGCAATTAGGCACAGGAAGGTTAATGTCAATGATACATATAGCTAACACTCCCTATGCAAAACTACCCCCGTTTTATGAATCTAGGATGCAATGGTTTTAAGATAAGCCATTATTTTGTGCATCTCTTGGAGGAAAATATTCCCAAAAATGTTATGGCACCATTGATTGTAAGATACATCCAAGCATTTGAAATACTCAAGTGTGAAACAAAATGGCATGTCTTAGAATTGAAGATACATCTAACTTTAAAGAATAAACACAACATGGGCCATGGAAATCTCTATGTTGAGTGTCCGGACATGTTTTTATTTCATTTTCCTCAAAGAGGAACATAGTCTTTTTTCCATTTGAATTCTAGTCCTTCAAGCCAAATATTGTTCCACTTTCCTATCTCTAAAGGTCAAGACTCTCCCTAAAAAGATCAGTTTCATATGGTTTACTTGAATAATTTTGAACTTTATTTTTGGACCAGTACTGGGGCTTGAACTCAGGGCCTAGGTGCTGTTCCTCACCTTTTTCAATCAAGTCTGTAAGGCTGTCCCTTAGCTTTTCTTTTTCTTTTTTTAAATCACTCTACAACTTGAGCCATAGCTCTACTTCTGGCTTTTTTGGTAGTTAATTGGAGATAAGAGTTTCATGGGGTTCTCTGCCCAGACTGGCTTTGAACCATGATTCTTAGATCTTAGCCTTCTAAGTAGCTAGAATACTAGAGGACGTGAGCATGTACAAAGCTAACTTTGAGCTTTTAAAGCAGTGTTTCTCAACTTAGGAGTGGCAGAAACCCTTGTATCAGATTCAGCTCAGATACTTGTTTGAAACACAAATGCCCTGTAATTAGATCAACTGAGTCGGAATTCCTGGAGATGCTACCTGGAATCTGCATCACAGCAAGCCCCTCCAAGAAATGCCAGTTTGTGCCAAGGCTTAGCATGACAGCTCACAGCTATCCTAAGTGGAAAAATACCTCAACTGTAATGGGAAAAGTCTTCTGCCTAACATAGAAAGAAGAAATACTGCTAATGGGTCATCACACCCTGCCAGACAGGTGCTCAAATGAAGCAGGCTGAGTAGATGCTCAAAACCTATTTCTTCTTTCGGATGACAAGTTTACTTCCATTTCCCAACACTTTGGGTGCCGTTGGGAGGGTCTGTGCTTGAATTTTAGTGAGAGAAATACAGGTAGAAAAGATGTCTGCCACTTCTAAGTTGGGCCTTAAACCATCTTTGGGAAGCCATAAACACTCTGAGATGGAAGAGCAAGGGCCTTTTGTCTCTGGGAAGTCAGCTTTAGTGAATAAGATCAGGGAAGCTGAAATGGAAGGAGAAGCTTAAGAAGCTGAGAGCAACTTATTCACAATGAGTTCCACGGAAGGAAAATCAGAGTGAAGATGCGCCAGTGTGGGCAAGCCTTTTAGGAAATGCTCAATGACTTAGATTGTTGGAGCTTCTGTAACAAGTAAGATAGAATAGCTTCAGACAAATGTTTCATTCACAACTCTGGAGGCCGGGAAGTACAAGTTCAAAGTGCCAGTAAATTCCGTGTCAGCAAAGGAGGGTATTTGTAGGAGTAGATCACAAAGGCTCCATAGCAGTGCGTATAAACAAATAAAATAATATTTTAAGAAATAGGAAGATGTTTTTGTGTTGTTGCTGTTTTTGTTGTCCCTTCCTTTTCTCTTGTTAGTGTTCATCTTTGGGAGGATGACAGGGAGGGGGGTACATAAAAAATAAGACAAAGGGTGAGCAAATGAAGCAATGGTGCTCACTAGACACTGTGTGAAAATGAGCAGCTATCTGACTCGTGGGTGGGGTAAGAGGGAAAAACTGGGAGAAAGTGAGGGAAGGGGTGACAATGTCCAAAAATAAATGTACTCATAATATAACTATAAGCCCTCTGTACATTACCTCTAGAATAACAACAAAACATAGTTTTTTTTAAAAATTCAGTGTCAAATGAAAACTTGCTCTTTATCAAGAATGCTTTCCATATGTCCTAACATGCCAAAGGTACAACCAAGCTCCCTTGGACCTTATAGGGAAGGGACACCAATTCCATTTATGACCGGTCTGTATTTATGTATTTATGATTTATGTGTGATTTATTACTTCCCCAATGCCCTGCCTCTTAACATCATTACACTAGGGATTCCATTTCAATATAAGAATTTTGGAGCAACACAAAAACTAGGACCATAACCCTTAGGCTTGCCCTATCTAGTCTCACAATTATTATATCTGTCCTCACTGAATGACCCTCTTAGGAAATGCCCTTGCTCAAGAGAGTTTCACAGTAAATTAAAGCAGTAAAATTATTTACCATGCAGAGAACATGCCAGAAAAGAGAAGGCAAGTTGGAATTCTGATTAAAAATTGGCAGTGAATCCTTATACCTTTTGGGAAAACACTTGAGTGTCTAAGCAATGGGATAAGTTAAAAGAGATAGAAGGATTTAAAAAACAAAAACAAAAAACAAGAAAAATGAAAGGGACTACCCAGTCACCAGTGACTCATACCCATCATCCTAGGTACTTAGGATGCTGAGACCTAAGGATTGCAGTTTGAAGTCAGCCCAGGCAGGAAAGTTTGTGAAACTCTTCTTTCCAGTTAGTCAACAAAAAGCTGGAAGTGGAAATGTAGCTCAAGTGGTAAAGTACCAACCCTAATTGAAAAAGCTAAGGAACAGCACTCAGGCCCTGAGTTCAAGCCCCAGGATTGGCATCACCATCACACTGTTTGGTGATGGTTTTCCTGAGTTGGGAACTCATGAACTCACCCTTCCTGATTTCTCAGAGCAAAGGATCCAATATCCAGTTGCAAGCAACTGGGAAGGCATGCAGGACAGTGGACTGAGAAAGTTCTGGAGTATGGAAACATCATGACTTTGAGAACAGTATAGACTTTTAAATCCCCCGATGAAGCCAAATGGCTCATGCTCATTACTATTTGGAATTCCTAGAAAATAGCATTCAGAGGACTGGAAACAGGGATTGTTTGGGAAAAGCCCCAGCAGTCAGACTCTGCCAAGAATTGGCAGCGATAAATCAAAGATAGAATTCATTAGTTTCTTTCTCTTTATTGCCAGATCATTTGCCAGTTCCTCACAAAACCATTTGTTGGATAATCTACCTTTTAACCACTCATTTGAAATGCCAGCTTCGCCATGACACACACTCTCAGATGGCTTTTAGATCTATTACTGCGCTTTTGTACTGAGCTCCTTTTTATTCTCTGTGAAGTACAGAGTTTGAAACTCGTCTTTTAAATCCAACTAATTAATTACACTATTCAGATCTTCACCCTCCTTATTTTTGCCTGTTTATCTGTCAAAGACTTAAAGAGGTATAATAGGTCCCCCAGTACCATTCTAATTCTGTCAATTTCTTTATGAATATCCAATATTTTGCTTTTATCTGTTTTGATGCAACATTATTCACCAGACAAAAAGTTCCCTCCAGTTAACATTCACTGCAAATTCTAACTCTTAGCAAAACAAAATGAGGCTTCCAGTTGGTTTCATTTTTTTTAATAACAGAGAAAATATTGTTTGGGTTTCCATCCCTTCTCACAAGCATTTCCATACAGCAAAAAGAAACTGCAGCCGAAACTGGATGAAATCAAAAGACTTCTATAACCCACCATAATAATAACAGGAGAAGTGGATAGAAAGATAAAGGGCATATCACGATAATGTAGAGTGGAGGGAAAGGTGATGAGAAGCTCACCTGTGCTCATCTAAGCTCTAGAAAGCTTTAGGAATCAGAAACCAGAGCAAGTGGAACAGGTAACCTGGAGTTATTTGGAAGTGTCTAGAAGAAGCATTCACACTCAGGACCTTTGTCCTTCCCACCACCATCCTAGAAAGTCAGGCAATTACTGCCAATACACAGCAAGAGACAAATACTTTAAAACATTAAACCCAAGAGCCTTTAAACCGGCAGTTAAGTGTTGAGGAGAGGCAGAGTGAGATGTGGGATTGAAAATCAGGGGAATTAGGTAAAAGTCAACATGTTGAATTATGAGAGCATTTATTCTTACCTACTTTAGAAATCTAGGCATTGGACTGGAGAAAATAAATTCTCCCAGCACACCAAAAGGAAAGAGCTGCCTATCTGACATTTGAACTCCCAAAGGAAAATCTAGATGGCTGCATGGGGGGGAAAGTCCCTCGTGTCTATTTATATAGCTTTCAAAGAGCTTTGCTCTTGTGTGTGTGGTGTGTGTGTGTGTGTGTGTGTGTGTGTGTGTGTGTGTGTGTGTGTGTGTGTGCGTGCACGCGCCCACAAACATGTGCTGGTCCTGGGGCTTGAACTCAGGCTTTGCATCCTTGCCTGACATTTTCATTCAAGGTTGGTAATCTATGACTTAAGCCATAGCTTAAGCTTTTTGCTGACAAATTGGAGCTAAGCATCTCATTGGCTTTTTTGCCTGTGCTGACTTTGATCCAGGATCTTCACAACTCAGCCTCTTGCCTATACACATACAATAGTAAAAATGAGAACTAATGGCAGGGTAAATATTTTTAATTGTAATCAATATCCTCAGAGATAACAAAATGTATAACTGAGAAACAACTATAAGAGGAAAAAAACAGAATGAGAAATTAAAAATAGAATAACCACAAGTTCCATGAAGTTTAAAAAAATCTTTTAAAATGTGCAGCAAAACAATTAAGTAGACAAGAAGGTAGAGCCTGTCTTTTCATTTCATCCTAGTCATTAAAAAACACAAAGGAAGAGAATTTAGAAGTAAGAGGACATTCCAAGGGACAAATAAAAGTTAACTTTCCCAGAACTGAGCAATGAAAAGTTCCAGGGAAAAATATTATATGAAGGCCAATATAAACACATACTAACTGTTCCTGTCCAGACACACAATAGCAAAATTTCAGACCCTACGTTAGAGGACCCTGTCGTATCTAGTTTTATCTGTCAATGTGACTGCTTTAATGGATTCCCCGAAATCGGGTGAACATTTCTAAATGAATATGAAAGACTGCTATAGAAGAAATTAGTGCCATGATTTTGGAGCTAAGAGGCCTTTAGAGTAGAGGCATAGTCTCCAGTTAAATGCTAATAGAAAGAGGTTTAGAAGGTGGCCTGGGGGGAGGGGAGGTCTTTAGGTCATTGGAAAGTACTCTCCATTGAACTCAAATATTTTTTTATTTATTTACGTATTTATTTATTTATATTTTTTGTTGATCATGGGGCTTGACCTCAGGGCCTGGCTACTGTCCCTGAGCTTCTCCACTCAAGGCTAGCACTCTACCATTCGAACCACAGCACCACTTCCAGTTTTCTGGTGGTTAATTGGAAATAAGAGTCTCATGGACTTTCCTGCCTGGACTGAGTTTGAATCATGATCCTCATCACTCAGCCCCCTGAGTTGCTAGTATTACAGACATGAACCACTAGCACCTGGCACTATCTCTTCTTTCTTTATCTTTTTTCCCATATCCTTGCTCTGAGGAGAATGATTTTTGCCTCACCCCTTACCCACCGCCCCCTGACCTCTATTCCCCATCCATGAAGCTCTGCCTCTCCACAGGCCTCAACCAATGTAACCAATGGATTCTTCTGATACTGTGAGCCAAGACAAAACTTTCCCCTCTGTGAATGAGTTTTCTTGGGTAATGGAAAGCTAACAATCAGCATTTGAGTCCGTAGACGAAAGATCCCTTCACCAAGGCTGAATCATCATCCAACTCACCTGAAAAACAAGGTAGGAGAAATTTTTATTCTTTCTCCTTCTACTGAGATTTTCTTCTTTTCCTGCCCTCAGAGGGAGAAGCTTGGGGTTCTCAGGCCTTCAGACTTGGATTAGACCTCGTGGATTCTCCTATAGAAAGTTGTGGTTCTTTAACTGTCTCCACAGCCAAGAATCTGGAGGAAAGATGTGAACTGCTCTAGTGGAAAGTATGATGCCCAGATAAAATTCTAGGATGATTTGGAGCCAGGAAGAAGTGTCCTGATTGGAGGAGATTATTTCTGAAAGAAAAGAAGAAACTTGGAGAGGGAACAGCCATGTCCACCACTTTCCTTCTGACTCCAGGAGTTAGTGTGGCACCCGGTCCAGATCCAGCAATTGTCTGCACACTGATGCCCTCTAGTGGTGTGAATAGAGATCCCTTCCCTAAAAGTTGGCTACAAAAGGAAACTTCAAGTTTGAAGTGCCTGAAAAGACAAGAAATGGTCCATACTCCATCCCACCGGACGACGCAGAGATTCATCTAACCAGGCATTCTCTGAAGACAGCCCTTTAACTTCCTTTTATTCAACAATCCAAAGACATTTAAAAAAACAAGTGAAGGCAAGTTTTGCCCATCTGGAGAACCATATGCATCTAAGTTTGAGTATCAAAGAGAAGAAATCATGGAAATATACCCCAGGATGAGCACAAACAAGCACATACATGTGAAGTGTGAGGACATTTTTGTGAACTCTAAAGGTTATAAAATTGGGGTGCTCCCTTTGATGAAAAGTAATACAAAGGTACAAATATAAAAAATGAGGTGCAGAGCCCTGCAAGTGTCTATTGGCTTCATTTTGGAGCTGATCGACAAAGTGAAGCACATTCCCATATGTGTGTTCACCTACTCAGAGAAAAGGGTGACGCAAGCTGAAATGACTATTTTTGTAATATTATTCCTGAAATCCTAGAGCTAATGAGAATAAAGACACACGGAGAGCCCTATAGTTACACCTATGATATTACCACAACTTAGAATATATCTGGGATTGACTTTTAATTGCCTTCAGGTCCTTATAATAGCATGAACAGTGGCAGCTTTCATTATTTCAGTAAAGAGACAATCCTGGTAAGTACAATGAGAGGTAACTAAACCAGATATGTTGTGTTGAGTCCTTCATAAAAACCATTTTAAAATCTATTAACTTATCAGGTTTCCCTATAGTTTCATTGCTCCTGTGCTATCCTATCAAAAAAGAGTTTCTCCCAAAATGGAACTGAAAATGATTTCTAGTAAGGAAAGAAATTATTAGTATTAGTTAACTGTATGATGGCCATGGGAGTATACCTGAGGAGTCCAACTATGAGAAGGATAATTGACCCAGGGGTCCAGCTTTGAGCTGAGAACTCCATTCCATTGCATGCGCAGGCTGCCAGCCCTCCTCAGCTCCTCCCAGTAAAGAGCCCGTGCAGCAGAAGAACCAGGAAAGACCCATTTTTCAACTGGGTCTTCTTGGATGACCAGCTTTGGCTCAAAGTCATGCCAAGACTTTGCTGAACACTCTAGAGACCACATGGAAACAGAAGTACCTACGATTCTTCTGTCCTTCACTCAAGGTCAAACTTGGAACATGGTTTGATGATTCTCTCAGCTTGTCTGGCTTCCTCTTTACTCTAGTTTTCCTTAAATGATCAAGAATATTTCATTTCCTCTCGGGTTTTGCTTCTTACAGGACCTGGCCTGGTTTTCCACAGAGACCACTTTGAAGAAAGGACGTTTGTTTTCTCTGTTATCTATATAACTATAATGCAGAGTCTGGCTCCAGTTCTTTATTTTCAGTTGCTGCCAACCTTTCAGCCTCATCTTTCCCTAACCCCTTGGACCCCACGTTTAGGGAAACTGATAAGAAAGACTGGGTGCTTCTTACTGATTTAAGCAAACTTCCTAAGATCCTGTTCCTGCCTGGGAATTCTCACACTGGCCCTATCTTAGATTCAATTCTTTTTGTTTTTGCAATCTTTCAAACCAGTTTGGAATTTTTTATGAAAATTGCTCTCAAAGAAGTTCAATAATGCGAGTCATAAACCTTCTCTTACTCTTGGTGAGTGTGTCATATTGTAAGTTGCATTATTTAAACCAAAATTCAATGGTCAACTATCTCAGAAGCAGCCACCGCAGTAATTATATATTCCTGCTTGGAATTGGTAAAAGTCTTATTAAATTTAGACAGCTATAACCAAGTACCATAGACTGGAAGGTTTCAACAACTGACATTAGTTCTTGTAGTTTCAGAGACTGAGAAGCCCAGGATTATGGTGTTGTGCCAAGTCTAGAGGAAAACTGTCTTTCTGATTTGCAGAAGGCTTCTTTCTATGTATTCGCATGACTTTTTTCCCCCTTGTCTATCTTGCTTTTCTTACAAGGACACTAATTACAACATGGGAGCACTACTCTTGTAATCTTATCTCTCCCAAGTCTCACTTCCTGATACTATCACTTGGAGGAGGGCAGAGGAAGGGAGGCAAACCTCCAATCCACGGCAGCTACTTAGCTCCACAATTAAGGAAAGTGCTCACTGGGTACTCATGATTGGCACCTGTAATCCTCACTAAAGAAGCTAAGAGCCAAACAATTCCAATTCAAAGTCAGTCTGGGCAATAAAGTTCACAAAGACTCCATCTCCAAATAACCAGAAATAAAGGACAGACTGGAAGCAAGGATCTAGTAGTAGAGAACCCATAGAGTAAGCTATTGAGTGAGTGTGAGGTCCTTTCAAATACCAGTACTGCCAAAAGAAAAAGAGAAGAAAGGAAGGAAGGAAGGAAGGAGGAAAGAAAGAAAGAAAGAAAGAAAGAAAGAAAGAAAGAAAGAAAGAAAGAAAGAAAGAAAGAAAGAAAGAAAGAAAGGAAGGAAGGAAGGAAGGAAGGAAGAAAGGGAAGGAAGAAAGAAAGAAAAAAAGAAAGAAGCAAAGAAAGAAAGGAAGAAAGGAAGGAAGGAAGAAGGAAAGAAAGAAGCAAAGAAAGAAAGAAAGAAGCAAAGAACGAAAGGAAGGAAGGAAGGAAAAAAGGTAAGAAAGAAAGAAAGAGAAAGAAGGAAGAAGGAAGAAAAGAAAGAAGTCAGAGAGAAACAGAGAAAGAAAGGAAGGAAGGAAAACGTTGCTACATACCCTCTATTCTCACTTGAGATGATTACTTGCTCTGCTGTCAGTTCTCTTCCTTCAGGGTGGGTAAAATGAAGCCACTCAGCAAATCTAGCACCCCCACCCACTCCCCCTCTACACAGCTGTAATATAAAAGAAGAGCTGAGAGAAGAGGAGGTGGCATTTTGGATGAATGTCATGTTCATGAAAAGCGCATCTCTCTTCTCCCCAGCCACCAAGAGATGCACCATAATGTGAGAAGTGCCCGGATCACCACACACACACACACACACACACACACCACCACCACCACCACCACCACCACCACCATCACCACCACCACCACCAAAGACCAGAGGACTAACTAAAGTCATGCTGTCTGAAAGTTAACAGAGCGAATGGATTGGGGAATTCAGTTACTGCAAGAGCATGCCAGTGGAGTAGAAGGGAGAAGAAGTTTCAGTTGAAAGGTGGTGAGGCTGCCGGGCGCTGGTGGCTCACACCTGTAATCCTAGCTACTCAGGAGGCTGAGATCTGAGGATCATGGTTCAAAGCCAGCCCGGGCAGGAGAGACCGTGAGACTCCTATCTCCAATAAACCACCAGAAAACGGGAAGTGGCGCTGTAGCTCAAGTGGTAGAGCTCTCGCCTTGAGCTGAAGAGCTGAGGGACAGCGCCCAGGCCCAGAGTTCAAGCCCTGCGACCGACCAAAACAAAAAATAAAAGAACCCATAGCTTACTCTATGGGTTCTCTACTACTAGATCCTTGCTTCCAGTCTGTCCTTTATTTCTGGTTATTTGGAGATGGCTAACTGAAGCCATGGGCACCATAAAGTCGTGTCATCTTAGTGTTTGATCTCAACTATGTACTAATCCTGCACATCGTGAGGTATGACAGAAAAACCAGCATGCGCTTCTTTTGCCTTAGATACAATTTCATAGGTAAGAGAGATGCAGTCTTAATGGAAATCTTGGCGGTTTTCCTCTTTCCTTATCAAGTTGAGAATTGTTTCCTCCCGTATAAAGAAAGCACTCTGCAGCTTCTTTTGGCATATGCAAATTGCTTGCATGGCTGTGTTTTGAGGCCATGAAATAGAATGAGAATGACTTGAACACAAAGCGTTGCTGATAGTGCTGCAGTGACTAACAGGCAGTACAACATACAGTGTGAATATGCACATCCCCAGCGGGATGGTGCAGAGTGTACAAAAGTCCATTACACTACTCAAGAGTAGCACATAATTTAGGATTTAGGAGCTGTTTATTGTTTTATGGAAGAGTTTGGCTGGGCGGGCGGGGGGGGGGGTGGAGAGGGGGAGAGGGTGTTGTTATTTTTGGTGCTGATATTTGTAGCTTTGACTCAGGGTCTGGGCACTGTCCCTTAGTGATTTTTCATTCAAGGCTGGTGTTCTACCACTTGAGCCACAGCTGCTTTTCTTTTCTGTTTAATTAAAGATCAGAGTCTCATGGACTTTTCTGCCTGGGCTGGCTTTGAATCGTGATCCTCAAATCTCAGCCTCCTGAGTAGATAGGGTTGCAGGCATGAGCCATCGACAGCCTGGCTTCTGGAAGTTTTTATTTAATGTTTTCAGACTTGATTTGAATATAGGTTAGGAACTACAGGAAGCTAAACTTCCAAGAAGGACACACTATCATGTCTCAATCAGAAGCTGGATCCCATTATTATTTCATGTGGGAAAGATTAACCAATTCCCTGAGAAGGAATGAAGCTCCATTGCTCTGAATATCTTGAAATACTCTTGGTCTGGAGGGCCAGGAAGCAAGTGTGTTGGGTAAAGGAGAAGGAAGGGCATTGAAATGGAGAAATGGAGTCAGGAAATGTGCCCAGAAAACCCTTCACTGCTCAGCTCAGAAACACCAATAATACCCCATCATGGAATGACTAACACTTTATTTTGTCAATCATATAGCTTGAACTCTGGGCTTGGGTGCTTCCCTCAGCTCTTCAGCTCAAGGCGAGCGCTCTACTGCTTGAGCCACAACCACTTCCAGTTTTCTAGTGGTTTTATTAGAAATAAGAGTCTCACAGACTTTCCTGCCCAGGCTGGCTTTGAACGGCAATCCTCAGATCTCAGCCTCCTGAGTAGCTAGGATTACAGGTGTGAGCCACCGACTAACATTTTTACGTGTCTTGAAAACCTGACACACAGCAAAATCAACAGTTACTCATTACTCAATGAAAGAGGAGAAACAAAATCCCACAGAAAGATAACGATGGTTTTGCACTGGTGAGACTGTAAGAGACAAATACCATCCCTTTCCTTCCTTTGAGTCCAGCATCAACACCTGCCACCTCTGTATTACAAACCAGCAGCTTCAACTAGATCCATGGTGTGGGTGTGGAGGAGACAAGGGGAAACAGCCCCAGGATCAATGAGAAGGCATTTTAAATGTACAGGTACTTAACAATTGGAAAGACATAAGATTTAAGAGTGCTCCAGTAACCGACACTGAACAGAGAGCTAGGGAATCTGCCAAAAGGGGCAGATAACAGTTACCTATAACACAGCAGAAACAAAAACACACACAAAGAGTCTTGGTTCTATTGTAGTGAACTAATACCCTTCACATCCGCTATGCATGTTTCTTAAATGCAAAAACAAACAAACAAACTTCAAATTTGTTGTTAAACATCACCCTCTCACTTGATATCCCGTATGCACACAATTACTTGCTTTCCTACTTTTAGGTAACGTTTATTTAAATGCTACTATCCATTCCTTCCATATTTTGCCAATGCTCACATTGTTCTCTCTACCTTGAGTATCAGTCCTCCTATTCCAGCTCCCATCTCTCCCTTTCAAATCTTACATCACTAACAAAACCATCCTTTTCCTCTTCTTCCCTTCAAAGACTGGGGAAGAGAATGGCCCTTGGCTAAGAATCTAATGTAGCTCTTTTAAGAAGTAATTATAAAGCTTCTGTTAGGTCTTTCTGTAGTGATGAGAGCCATTCTTAAGAGGTATGGAGCTGGAAAATGGGCTCATTCCTTATTTCTATCAGGCCCTAAGGGTCACGGTTGGAGAGGGTGCACATTTTATGTGGCATTAATTACATATCAAAGGGAGGCCTTGAAAACCACAGGGACGTTTAGAAAAATACTTCTCTTCCACTTTGTGGATTCAGGCTGTAATATCTCTGATCATTAATATCAGTCCCTAGGAGATGTATACGTGTGTTGGAGGGAGTTTGTGTGGGTTGGTGAGTTGTAAAAAAGCCCTACAGCTTTCCAAGGAGCAATCAGGAGAATATGAGGATTGCTTGGAGCTTAGTGAGGTATGAAAGCCACAAGAGAGCTGCATGAGGAGCTTCTAGACTATTCTCAGGCCCTCCATGGGCCTTAGGGTTCTCTCTAACTTACTACCTTCAATAGCTCAGAGATGGGTCAGTGTTCTGCTGGCAGGGAAGGAGGCAGCAACTGGGTATAGTTCAGTCTCTATGGAAAACCACAAAGGCCTGATGCAATGGGTAAATATCAGAATCACAGGAGGATCGTAGTGGGAGAGGCACAAACTGAGGAACAGACTCCAACCCAGGAGGACAGAACTAGAACTGAGGGATCCTGTGTGGGCTTCACATTATGAGACAGAGAGACAGAGACAGAGAGACAGAGACAGAGAGAGACAGAAAAGCAAAGAAACAGAGACACAAACAGAGACAAAGATGAAATGGGGTACCAATGGCTCACACATGTAATCCTAGTTACTCAGAAGGCTGAGATCTGAGGATTGTGGTTCAAAGCTAGCCCAGACAAGAAAATCTGTGAGAGTCTTATCTCCAATTAATTATCAAAACACCAGAAGTGGGGCTGTGGCTTACGTAGTAGAATGCCAGCAAAAAGACTCAAGGACAGCACCCAGACCCTGAGTACACACACACACACACACACACACACACACACACACATACACACACACATGATAAATAGATGATGGATGGATAGATGAGAGAGACAGACAGACAGATGGACAGATAGACAGACAGACAGACAGACAGATAGATAGATAGACAGACAGGCAGGCAGGCAGACAGACACAGACAGACAGACAGACAGACAGACAGACAGACAGACAGACAGAGACAGACAGACAGACAGACAGACAGACAGACAGACAGACAGACAGACAGACAGACAGATAGATAGATAGATAGATAGATAGATAGATAGATAGATAGATAGATAGAGGATCCCAGTGATACCATGAAGGACAAAGGAACAGAGAAGAATATATAATGAAGAGAATTAGGACCTGCCACCAGCCCACTTTGCCCTTTTGTGGGTGGCCATGTGGAGGGAGAAGCATCCTAGATAGAAATTTTTCTCCATGTAGAGTCCTGAGAAGAAGCTGAGCAGTGGGAAGGAGAGTAGGGCAGGCTTGTAAACTACAGTGTCCTCACTCTGCACGTAGGAGAAGAAGGTGACCTTTCAAAACGGGAAAAGGCTAGTGTGTGGGTTACTCTACTCCTTGCTCAAAGCCATCTTCTCAAATGCCACATCCTTTACTGAGCTTTTCCTGAGCTCATCCCAGCTAGAAAGAATCCCTCACACCTCGAAAAGCTGAGAGCCCTTGCTTTGGGTCTCTCTTACGCTATGTACCAATTTCTGTTTGAAACGAGGGTTTTGTTCTAAAGTGATTGTCCAAACACATTTGGTTCACTTTCATTTCTCCCTGGTCCCAGGCCACCTTTCGCTTGTCCTCACCCAGCCGTCCACAGTTGCTGAACTGCACTCATCACACCAACAGACTCTTGTGATCCCTGTCTGCTTTTGGCTTTGATCCATGAGGTGCTCTTGCAGTGCTGGTGATGGTGGCCTATTTCATCCTAGTTCCTTCCCCAAGGTCATATTCTAGGTGGTTCTGTGTTTCAAATGAAGATCACTCCACACAATGGGGCAGACATTCTGTGACCTTATGTTCTCCAGAATCCTACCATCTACTTATACTAGTTCTGTGGGGTGTAGGGGTGGTAACACACAAGCAGCACTTAGCCCAGTTAACAGAGTACTCCCTTTTCACTCAATCTTTTGTACATAGTTCTTCAGTTTATCTTATCCTGTGCACACCAAATGTTCCTTTTTTTAAATTTTATTGTGAAAATACCGTACAGAGGGGTTACAATTACATGGGCAAGATAATGAGTACATTTCTTATCAAGCATTGTAGCCTCCTCCTTTGTTTCCCCTTCCCATCTCATTCTCCCCTTCCCCCCCCAAATTCCCCATCCCCCGGCCAAAGTTATAAAGTTCGCCTTTCGACATAATGACTTGTACATCTCATCGTTGCAATGGGTCCACCTGTATCCCTATTTAAATGATTTGTTTTTGCCCTTCCCCTCCACAAATTACACCAACATCAAATACAGTGAGAGCAGAGGTTATACCGTGGGGGAGGGACATACAAAGCAACAAAGAAATCATCTTATAAATATGTAAGAAACAGTCGCATGAAAGAAAAAATATTTGAATACTTATCTTGGGGTTCATTTCACCTAACATCAACTTATCTGACCTTTTCTGCTTGTCTTAGACATATACTAGTTATTGCAAATAAGGGAAACCATGGAACTTATGTTTCTTTTGGCCTGGCTTACTTCACTTAATATAATTTTTTCCAAGTCTTTCCATTTCCTAACAAATGGGGCAATGCCATTCTTTCTGATGGAGGCATAGAATTCCATTGTGTATATATACCACATTTTCTTGATCCATTCATCTACTGAGGGACATCTGGGTTGGTTCCAAATCTTAGCTATGATAAATAATGCTGCAATAAACATAGTTGTGCTGGTAGCTTTAGTATGATCTTGGATCATTTGGGTAAATGCCCGAAAGTGGGATTGCTGGGTCATAGGGGAGCTCTTTGTGGAGTCTTTTGAGGAACTTCCATACTACTTTCCAAAGTGGTTGAACAAGTTTACACTCCCACCAACAATACAGTAGGGTTCCCTTCTGTCCACATCCCCTCCAGCATCTGTTGTTATTAGAGTACTTGATTATAGCCATTCTAACTGGGGTGAGGTGGTATCTCAATGTTGTTTTGATTTGCATTTCTTTTATGACTTAGGAGGTTGAGCATTTCTTCATGTGTCTATTGGCCATCCTTTTTTCCTCTTCAGAGAAGTTTCTCTTTAAGTTTTTAGCCCATTTATTTATTGGGAAGTTGTTTCTTTGAGAATTTGTTGTTTGGGGCATTTAATTTTTTGAGTGCCAGGTACATTTTAGATATGAGACCGTTGTCCGTTATATGTCTAGTGAAGATCTCCCAATCCGTGGGCTTTCTATTGATCTTGATAGCTATGTATATTGCCATGCAGAAGCTCTGCAATTTCATGCAGTCCCATTTGTCCAACCTTTCTTTGATTTGTTGTTTTTCTGGGTCTCTATTAAAAAATTTTCAGCCTGTGCCAAGGAGAACTAGGGTTTCTCCTATTCCATCCTGTAATGTTTTTAGAGAGTCTGTTTTGACTCTGAGGTCTTTGATCCATTTGGAGTTGGTTCTGGTGCAGGGTGATATATAAGGATCTAGCTTTAGTTTTCCACAAGTGGTTAACCAATTTTGCCAGCACCATTTACTGAAGAGGCTGTCTTTCTTCCATTCTATTTTTTAGCTCCCTTATCAAAGATTAGATGGCTATAGGTCTGTGGGTTCATTTCTGGGTTCTCAATTCTATTCCATTGGTCCTGAGGTCTGTTCTTGTGCCAGTACCAAGCTGGTTTGATTACTATGGCTTTGTAGTAGAGTTTGAAATTTGGTATTGATATTCCTCCAGCAGTGTTCTTTCTGTTAAGGATCGACCAAATGTTTCTTATTTGTGCTTTATTTGATATATATTCTTAATAGGCCATAAATAAATTGAGAGACAGACAGACAATAAGTACTTAGATTTATATCTGAACTATGTTGAGAATAGAATCTTGCATACCATAGATGTTCAACAAGCATTTGCTTAATTTGTACCATGCCTACTTCTCTATATCTAGGACAGAGGCTTTTGAGCTTGGCATAATTGACACATTGGCTGGATGATTCTTCCCATAAGTTATCCTAGGCATTGTGACATATTTGACAACACACCTGACATCTGCTTACTAGATTCCCAGTAGCATTCCAAGCCCAGTGTAACAAGAAAAAAACATCTGCAAACATCATCAAATGTTCCCTGGGGAGCAAAATCATACCCATTTGAGACTTAATGCCCTAGATGTTTGCTGCTCCTGTCACGTTAGTATTCATGCCACCAAGAACCATCTCACAACTCATAACAACAGTTTGCAATCTGCATGTATGTCTACACGAAGGCAAATGTGGGTGATTGCACACACAGAGATCCATCAGCATGAAATGCTCACTCTCACATCTTAACATTTATAAATATAGGTGGATGTGGGAAAAACTCAATTGAAAGTTAGGAAATGCATTTGAAAGTGCTTCTAAAGTGAAAAAATCAAAGACATCTTTTCCTATTTAAAAAAAAAATTAAAGCTTTGTTATCAAATGAAAAAAAAAAAAAACTACCTCATCCACAAATTGAAGATAACATTAAATGAGATTTCTCTGACCTTTACAGAGTTTCATGCATTTAGATCTTTGGGAGATTAGAGGTGTAAGTGAAAATGTAGATGTGCTAAACATAGCACAGGAAATAGAAAATGATCCAAAGAAATGGGGCATTTCAAGATACAGTGGTGGGAATGTGTGTCTGACACACCCCCTTATCCCACATCAAAGTATTCCTTTGAATGACCAATTGCCTCTTGGCACAGAGAAACTTGTGTCATCATAGTCTTAGTTTGTTGCTGCTCGCCAAGTGTGTGGAGGCCTCAGATATGTAAAACTCATGACATTGATCTTGGTATGTTATTTCACTTCTCATTCTTTTTCTCCCTCTGTATCTATTCTCTCTTTATTCTATTCTTGTTTTCTTCTGCCACTAGAGGACACTGCATCAGAACCTTCCTATTGTATAAAGCTGGGGGTAGGGTCTTCAAGAGGTAGATAAATGGAGAGATAAAAGGTGGGTGGATACAGTCATAATATTCACTGTACATATGTGAAAATGAAGTCAGGCAATTTGAGGGGATGGGTAGGGTTAGGAGAGATGGGGGAGAATAATGGAAGAGGTGACATTGATCGAAGGGCATTGTATGCCACGTGCCCGTGGCTCATGCCTGTAATTCTGGCTACTCAGGATTGCTGTTAAAAGCAAGGCAGGAAAGGCCATAAGACTCTTATCTCCAATTAAGAACCAGAAAAAGCTGGAAGGCGCACTATGGCTCAAGTAGTAGAGTGCTAGCCTTGAGCAAAAGAAGCTCAGGGACAGTGCCCAGGCCCTGAGTTCAAGCCCCCAGGACTGGCAAAAAAAAAAAAAAAAGAGGCCTTATACTCCTAAATTGATACATTGAATTGAAATTCCTTTGTATGACTACTTGAAGATGATCAAATAAAATCAAATGACAACAAAAATACCTGATGAGACATCAGTTACTCCTTTTGGTTAGAGCACTGTCTTGCAGACAAATCAGTATGGTGCCTGTTCTTTCCAGAGAAGTACTAAAGATACAATGTGGCTGTTTGGAGGAGTATTTCAGTATCTTGGGTGGGTTATGAGTCATGGAGGTAACTTTGATACAAACTGAAGAGATTTTTCTCTAGTTTGGAAGTTGTATATCATCTAAAGGCCCATGTACTCAAGGCTTGGTTGGCCAAAGTAGTACTGTTAGAAGCTGTCAGAGGGCGGAGCCTAATGGGAGGCTTTTAGACCATGGAACCTTTGACGGGATTGTAGGACCTCCTCCTGTCTGTTTTGCTTCCTGATTATGAGGTGAGAGATTTTTCTCTGCTACATACTCCCATCATGGTGTATTCCCTTTTCATTGTCCCAAAAGCAACAGGGCAAATCATTTATTGACTGAAAACCATCAGCCAGAATAACCATTTTATCTCTAAGTGAATTATCTCAAGATTTTTGTGACAGCTTACCCAGTTTTGGTGCATGGAACTTGGATCCAGTCACTGTAAACTCTGTTCAACCCCTTAAAGAAGCAGTTTAAAATGAGACCATCAACTTAAACCTGGTAGGGCATAATAGAAAGGTCTATTCATGAGGGTAGCAATGGTGGGATCCAGAAAAAGAAAGACATGGAATCAATAAGATGGAATCTTGGATCATTCTTTAGTCCAGTTAATTCCAGAACTCTAGTATAAGAATCTGTGGTGACTTTTTACATTGACTGTGAAGCAGTTGGGGGGGAAAAGACTATTGCACTTAAACAGACAATAATATGAAATCAATCAATCACAATAATAAAACTTTAAATGGAATTTTGACCAATCACAACTGCAATATTGAGAGATTGTTATTATAAACAGGAAACCGTTTTATGTGTATAAATTTTTACCTTGTAAAGTAACTTTAAAACTCAATTCAGTTGTTGAAATACAACCTTAATTGACACTTTTTACCGGTGTATTTCTCAATTACATTTTGAGTTTAATATCTTATTCAACTCAGCAACAAAGATAACAATATAAGATTTTGTTCCGTTTGTTTACAAGTATTAACTTATTAATTTTATTCTTTGAGTTGGTTGATTTGTTTATTCAACGTATTTATAAGATACCTGAAAATATAGAATATAATTTATAGTACTGATTTGGCAAGAAAAGAGCTCCTCCACTTGTGGTGATGCTGTTACAGACTTGCTAGGTTAGGTGCTCTATGCCTCTAGCCCTTTCTTGCATATTGCTTTGGAGATGGAATCTAGCTACCTTTCTTTTTGCCTCAGTTGGCCTCAAATCTTCATCCTCTAGAGCCTACTCACTTGATCAGCTATGATTATAAGCATAAGACTTTAGGATCCAGCTGCTGTCAGTTTCTTCAAGTGAATTTGCATCTGTGTTATCAGTTACCGCATTTTGCCCATTAACGTCTGTGGATATTAGAACTGGATTTGGAATAACTCAACTATAAATTTAAAAATTATATATGTAAATGAATTACACATGTTATTAGAAAGATACTATATAGTCTGAAGAAGAGGCCAAATGACTAGGGCTCTGAAAAGTGCATATCAGCAGAGCCACAGACATCCCACTTCAGGCCCTAAAGGATAAATGGTCTGCTCATTGTCCCTTAAGTGGATGAAGCAGTTTGCATCATTGCTCTTGAACCTCATCATTCCAGGAAGGCTTCATTGTTCAGGGCCAGAAGATCTGGTTCATCTATCTAATGCAATGTATCTATACCTTCACTAGACATGGGTGGATGAGTGAGTAGAATATTTTAGTGCATAGATTTCATATGACAGAGGAGAAAGTTCTTGTTCATAAAAGAAGATGGGGAGCATATAGCTACCAAAAGAAGAGGGTATGGATTTCAGAAAAATAGAAACATATGTGTGTATTTACATATATAGTGTGTATATATACATGTATGGTGTATATATGTTCATATACACTACACCATATATATGTGTGTGTGTGTGTGTTAGAACTTTTTCACTATTATAAATAGGAAGGAATTCTACCTTGTAAAGTAATTTTAAAACACAATTCAGTTGTTGACATTCCATTTTAGCTGATGCATTTTACCATTGGATTTCTCAAAGTCCAATTCCATTTACATTTTAGTATTTCATTCATCTCAGCAAAAAAATAACAATATATGATTCTGTTCAGTTTATTAACAAATATTAATTTATTTACTCATTCAGGTTGTTGATTCATTTATTCAGTGTTTTTACAAGGAACCTTCTGGAAACAGAGGAGTTGATTTGTAGTATGGAATTGGTGAGAGAGAAAGAGAGAGAGAGAGAAACAGAGGCTTTTTAATAAATCAAATATGTACATGATAGATCAAATCAGTAGCTTTCTCTTCCCACATACTTCTGTCAGAAGGACTACAGTTATATCTGCTGGCCTTCTAAGTAAGACTTCTTCATATGAAAAAAAAAAAGGGAGGGGACTTTAACATTCTGAACTAAACAGTAAGTATTACTTTAACCTGTTCGATATGTAAAAGTGTCATTTGATCTTTAACCTCAAATAATAGAATATATTTATATAGGTATCAGGGTCTCATCATCTTGATTGAAATCAATTGTTTTGAACCAATTTGGAATAATCAAGTAGAGAATGCTCACTGTGGGAAAAATATTGCGTATGGGATCATTGTAAGGTTCAATTAATATGAGAATGCCACATGGTTCAGGCTGGAGAGAGCTCATTGTGGAAAGATCACAAAATGGAAGCATGTAGGGGGTATAAGAGATGCAGGGGAAAGAGAGGGGGCAAGGGGCAAGAGACAAGGGAAAGGCTGCTAGGTGGCTAGGGTCAAAACAAGGGGGGAGAACTAATAATGGAGGCTGATATATAGGGAGAGGCAGGGAGGAGGTGTGGCTGCAACAAAGACTTGAAAGCCTGGGGTGGGGGGTGGGGCTCCCACTGAACCCAGGTGCACCAGTTAGCTGGGTTATGCATGCTGGGTGGGGCTTCTAGGGATGGGGCTATGTGTGCATCCAGGAAGAACCATGAGGAAGGGGCCATTTTTCCTAGGCAGACCTAGTAATAATAAAACTAAGAAACCTGAAGAGACAGATATGGTTGGGAAAATGTGGGGGAGAACGATGAAAGGTGTGGTGCTGACATTGGGCTAGATGCGTTGTACTCATCAACTGACATGGTAGATGGAAGCCCCTTTGTACAATGACATAAAGATTTTCTTAAGTGTATAGTAAAAGGTATACGGCACTTGCAGTTTTCTATCAGCATTTGCATCATAGCAGTTGATTGATGAGAATACAATATTCTCAAAGTCTCCAGAGTTTAAGGGGGTTGATGGCTAACATCTCTAAACTCAGTCCGAGGTACTATCCAGCTGCAAGACCCATGTTGCCAAAACCATCTGTCTCCACATGCAGCTTTAATCCAATGACTGGAATTCTTGAGTATATAAATGCTTATAACGGCCTGATTCTATTGTTGTTCATCCATGTGTGCTTCACTTCTGCCCTGCCCAATTTTGTTCTTTTTCTTTTTCTACACTTCTTATCCTCCATGTGCTGTTCAATAAATCCATTTCAGGAACTTTAAGAAAGACATTAAAAAACAAAACAAAACACATCTACACCCAGATGCTGTCTAATATAAACTGCTTTCATTTGTATTCCTATAGGGGCTCCGGAAGGATGTTCACAGAGTATCATTGGTCTCGGACAAATTTGAGCTGAAATTTGGTACTAAATGGGATCAGAGCATACTCAAGAATGCCGAGCTTTGTAGCCCCGGTGGAGCACTTTGAAGAGCTGTGAGTTGGCCATGGGTTTGATGGTGACTGTGATGCAGAATTTTGCATACTCTCTGTTGTTATACAAGAATTCGATTGCTTCTCTGTAGAAGCCACATTTTTGAGAGATTGAATCTGGAGTCTTTATTAGAAAGCCAGCAACTGCAGGCAGACACATATCCCCTCAAAAGTTGTAGCCTTAAATACCACTTAACACTTAGAAAACTGAGCCATGAGGGTAGCGGAGCAAAGAAAGCAGAAAAACTATCTCAACAAACCTGATCAACTCTACTGGAGAGCTGAAGAGGATGCCAGGGTGACCTGAGAAAAATCAGGAGACACAAGGCATGCTGGCACAAGCTGGTCAGGGCCTATACAGGGTCATAGTCAAGGGGGCAGGTTTACAGGGAGCTTCAGAGTTCAGTCTGCCACCTTCATGGCACAGGACTGGCAGGTCCAGTAACCTGTTGTCCAAGTCCCTGGCCAGCCTCTAGGAATTCAGGCGCACCCATTGTTGTAAGGTAAATCATCCCAGAAAAAATATTAGAATATTGGAGTCTTTATTATACAGTTAACAGGCCGCAGGTTGCCAGGTGTTACAAAGGCCTTCAGCATGCAAATACATATCACACAGGTAGGAAACATGCTGAAGAGGAAAGAAATAACAAGAACAATACCAACAAGCCAATTCAGCTCCAATGGAAAGCTGAATTGGGACTCTAAGATGACTGGAGAGAGTCAAGAGACAGGACACAGGACAGGATTACATGGCATGGAGCCTGGTGGCGAGGCTGGTCCAGGCTTAAATAGGTCAGCTCAGGGGGCAGTTCCTCAGGAAATTCCCAGTCCCAGGCACTAGACTGACAGATTCAGTAACCTATCAGCCAAGTGCCTGCCCCTGCCTCCTGGGGTCTGGGTATACCCATTTCCTGGGAGGCAGATGATTGGGGGTGGGGGGAGTTTCCTTCCCCCAGCATGAAGACAAGATGCCAGCCCCTACCCTCCACCATATGGCCAATATGGCACCGGCCAGACCTGGCCTCCTTACTTTACCACCATCTGGGAATGGGACTTCACCTTCATCCACCAAGAAGCCAAGATGGTGCCAGTTAGACCCAATTCCCTATCATCCACCATGTTGTGAGTTAGACCCAGTATCCTTATTTTACTGTGAGGAAGGCGCAAGTTCAAGAAGGCTGAGGACACAAAGAAGAAAATGAGTGCTGAGTTTTATGGAAACACAAGCATTACAGGTATGATATATACCACAAATTCCTTATGGAGGGTCTTATTCCATTTTTTCTGTTGTTGACTACAGATGAGTAAGTCAAGGTCCTGGCCAAGGTCTGGTGGTCACTTCTTACCAGAAGAGTCCAAGTGGGTGAGGGCAGAGTGCCACATGGTTGGTAAGAGATAGTGAGTGTGCATGTGTGTCTGTTCTGAATTCTCTTCCTCTCCTAATAAAGCCACCAGGATTCAATCAGCGTTTTCTAACCACAATAATCTCCCCAAAGCCCCCCCCCCCCCCCGTAAATACCACTGGGGTAACCTTCTGTTAGTGCAAAAGCCTCCTCCCTCATAATTAACATGCTCTTTTCCTAGGTAACACTAGAGCCATATAGTAAAGGCAGCAAATGATTAGCCCCTACCCCTTTTCCCTGAGAGATCACCCCTTTGGGATAACTATGACCATATAAAGCAGTGAGATCCCTCATATCTCAGAGGTTATAAAAGGTCATCTGAGGCAATAGTCTGCACTTTTCACTTCCTCTCACCTGGTGAGAAGGGGTCGTGCCAGTCCCCTTACTGGCAATAAACCTTTCTCCTTTGTTCTTCATACCTGGATGTCCCTATGGTTTCCTGGCAGAGTCTAATTTACTCTAACCCTTTCCATTCATTTAATACTTCACAGGGCGCATCAAATGAGTTTTACATTCAAAGCCACACAAACCACAGCAAGGTTTGGGAGGCAGAGCTCTCTTCCTAGATAGGAAGGGCATGGCAGAAAGCAAGCTGTGGACTCATCTAGGTGTTCATTCTGTTCTTCTCTTTTTACATAGGGCTGAATGTATGAAGCATACAGTGCACAGTCAAGGTTGCTCTGGTGCTTGCATGGTGAAGAGAAACAGTTTGGGGGGGGGGAGGAGTTCCACACTCTTCCTTCTTGGGCAAAGTTACCGAAGCCAGCTTTGCTGGCAAGTTGAGGATCCATGCAGTGAAGGACAGTGGCACCGTCTATGTTTCTTCAGGCACTCTGCAGCTCCAGCTGAACCAGAAGACTGTTGCAGGGACAAGCAACAACATTCTATGTAGAAATCCCAGGCAGCTTGAATGGAAGGCTGTGGGGGCAGGTCTTCATTCCAGCTGCCATATTGCCACAGACATGAACCAGAAATTCAGGGCAAAGGGACTTAAGAGGGCTATATATGAACCCCTCTGGGGACCTGAGAAAGCTTACTAGAGTCGGGAGGGACCAGCAGGAGCCAGCAACATGGGGTATTCAGTTCACCTTAAGACAGCCTCATGAGTTTGGCCTGGGAACAGAAGCAATCTTTAGAGAAAAATCTTGATTGTTATTCCTCCCAAGGCATAAGCAGGAAAACTAAAACAACCCCAGTGGCTGAGATTGCTTGAATTTCCATAGCCTCCCACTCCTCTAGAGACCTCTCCAAGGCTGCTCTCTAGAAGAATAATGAGAGTGCCTCATACCCTGCTGGGACCAATAATTCATTTGGAAACAAGTTGCTTATCTCTTTGATCTGGATGGCAGCTGGGTGCCCCTGTTTGAGTTGCCCCCATGCTGGGGGACCCTTGCTGGGTCTTATTGACTATACTGCTAATGCCTTGCCAAGGGATTCTAGAAAAGGAGAACTCCCTGTATTTGCCAAGTTTGGGCCAATTAAAAGGAAAATGCAAGTAGTTTAGCTGGCAGCTGGATAGACAGCTTCCCACACGAACATGTTTTTGGAAAGCATGGTACTGGTTAAGGATCGCTGAATAAAAAGTATCGTTTTGCTGCTAAACCATCAGAGCAAGTTGGATGCCTCTGCTTGCTTGCTTTCCAGCTTCCAGACACCACCTCTTCCCCTCAGGTAGTCTGAGCACAAAAGTCCTCAAGTAGAAAGGGCTTCAAAAGCCACTGATATCTCTCTCAAAACCAAAGGCTAGGTATCTTGCTTAGAATGTGCTTCTCTGGCAATTATTCAAAACAGTCTTAGCGTGTGGCTTAGCAGCACTGTTTGAGTGGTTATTTGATAGACTGAGTGTAGAAACTACCACACAGACTTCAAGGAGCTTGGCTTTGACTGTCACCAAGAATCCTGAAATAAGTCAGGATGCCCCATGCAGGGTACATTCCAATGATAAGGAAAAACGAGCCATTGCTAAAACCTGCTTGAGTCAAAGGAGCTGGACCTTCAGCTTCTGTAATCATCCCCGCTTACTGCACATACTGTAATTTCTGAGAACGTCTCATAGTTTTCTGAAACAGTAACTTTTAGTAATTAAAAAAAATTACCCAAGTTTCTGCTTCCAGCCAGGTCTGTCTTGCTTTGAGGAACTCGGTTGTCTGACATTTGAGGGGTTGGATCAGGGAGTGGGCTATTACCTCTGACATTTGGATGAAGATTGCAGGGAGGAGAATTTGGGGAAGGTGGGATGGAGGGTCATCAGTGGGCCAAGCCATCATAGCAACATTGAGTTCTTAGCCTCCCTCACTAGCCTTTAGCAAAAATGCTCAGGAACAGAGTCCAGGCCCTTAGTTTAAGTTTCAGGACCAGCATACGCAAAAAATATAACTTACTTAATATGCCCATAACAAATTAAAAAATCAAAAGAAAAGCCAACCTAGTATTGCACCACAGAATTGTACAATCATTGTTTCTGTAAGAGGATCGGACACATCCATTTCAGGGGACCACTCAGAGGCAGGAAGGCACAGGAGAAAGATTATTATAGGGTTTATTAGAGGAGCCATATTTCCCCCAAGAGGGAGCACATGGCCTCCATCACCATCCTGGTAGCAGGAGGATCTGAGGGATAGGAAGCAGGTAGATGGGAGTTCAGGTGGGTCTGGGCGGAGAGAGAGAGGGGCCAGCTGTTCCCAGAGAACTTCAGGAATGGATGGGGGGCCCAGGTCTGGGTGGAGCTGAGGACCAAAGGTGAACATAATACTAACAATTTCTACCTTCTTCTTTTGGTGGTACTGAGGTTTGAATCGGGGCCTCACGCTTGCCTTGCTGGTTTGGCTGGCATTGTACCACTTGGGTCATGCTTCTAGCCTGGAGATGGAGTCTCACAGATTTATTTTTTCTACCTGAACTGACTTTGAATTGTGATTTTCCAGATCTCAGCCTCCTAAGTAGCCAAGATTATAGGTGTGAGCCTGTGGCATCTGTCTATTTTCCCTTTTATAACTAGTGACAGTTACCATTATTTATTGATAATTACTATTTTTGAGTTTTTTTTTTATTTGAAACTATATAGTTAGGTGATTTTATTTTGTCTGAAGTATATCTAGTTGATGTTAACATTATCTAAGGTTTAAAATTAATACAATAGTGGGCTGGGAAGGTGGCTCAGTGGTAGAGCGCTTGCCTTGCATGCATGAGGCCCTGGGTTCGATTCCCCAGCACCACATAAGCAAAAAGAAAAAAGCCGGAAGTGGCGCTATGGCTCAAGTGGTAGAGCGCTAGCCTTGAGCTGAAGAGCTGAGGGACAGCGCCCAGGCCCAGAGTTCAGGCCCCACGACCGGACCCCAAAAAAAAAAAATTAAAAAAAAAAAATTAATACAATAAACTGGGTACTGGTGGCTTAAGCATGTAATCCTAGCTACTCAAGAGGCTCAGATCGAAAGACAGAGGTCTTTAGAAGCCAGTCAACGCAAGAAAGTCCATGAGATTTTCTCCAATAAACTACTAAAAAAGTTAGAAGTGGAGCTATTGAAGTAAGGAGGCCAGGTCTGACCGCTACCATATTGGCCACATGGAGAATGGTAAGGTCTGGCATCTTGTCTTCCTGCTGGGGGAAAGAAACTCCCCCCCCCCCCCCCCCCAATCATCTGCCTCCTAGGAAATGGGTGTACCCAGATCCCAAGAGGTAGGGGCAGGCACTTGGCTGATAGGTTACTGAATCTGTCAATCTAGTGCCTGGGACTGGGAATTTCCTGAGGAGCTGCCCCTTGAGCCGACCTATTTAGGCCTGGACCAGCCTAGCCACCAGGCTCCATGCCATGTAGATCACTGTGTTCCTGTCCTGTATCCTGTCTCCTGACTCTCTCTAGTCATCATGGAGTCCCAATTCAGCTCTCCATTGGAGCTGAATTGGCTTGTTGGTATTGTTCTTGTTATTTCTTTCCTCTTTAGCATGTTTCCTAGCTGTGTGATGTGTATTTGCGTGCTGCAGGCCTTTGTAACAACTGGCAGCCTGCAGCCTGTTAACTGTATAATAAAGACTCCAATATTCTATATTTTAAAATGTGGCTTCTGGGATGATTTACATTACCACATATGGCACTCAATGTGGGGCCCCAGTACCAAGTCGGGCATCTGGGGTTCCTTGAAGCCACTGGTGGATGTTCTCTGCAGACCAGCTGCCAAGGGACAGAAACCCCTCCAGGAGGCACACCCCCTGGGAAGTTCCAGGGCCCTCTGGTCTTTCCTTCACTCTGACAGCCAGCTCCTCTATGCCAGACTTGCCATTCAGACATTTTTTTTGGAGTCACTTAAAAATCTGGAAATAAGTCTCAGTTTCTCTGTCCTGTACTCTGTCCTATATTGTGTTTGTATGTTTTTCTGAAACCTGGGGGTCGGTCCATCTGGAAATTGAAGAGGATAGGGGAGCAGATGTGCTCCTTACCCTGCCCTTCTTCCTCTGAGAGGTTCTGGTGGCGCTGAGTGGGAGAGGCTCACTCGGCAGACTCTGTTACTGTGGGGAGTTTTGCAGCTTTTGTGACTCTCATACAGTACAGAGTTCTGCATATGGTTATGTTGTGGGATCCACTCATGGTGGGAGAGGCCCCAGCTCAGCCGGCTTTTTCTGTGTTTGTCTTGTGTCTCTTCTTGTGTTTGGTCTTGTGTCTTTGGGGAGGCCATGGGGTGGGGGAGGAGAATCAAAGCCTGCTATGTGTTTTATTCCTCTTCTGCAAGGAGATATTTGGGAGTGTGTAGGCAGCTGAGGGCCAGGTTCAAACAACTAGTTAATCCTAGCAGTTTAAATTAAGTGCTCCGGGCTAAAATTGGTGAAAAATATCAGGCATCCTGGTGGGCTGAGAGATTAGCTTCAGGTAACCTCTCCCTTCTTCCGATGGATAGTATTCAAAGGTCAGTTCATGTGTAAAATGTTTTAGGCAATTGGGACCAAACTAGAGTCAAATACTGGGTGGATCAAATTTGGGCACCAGGGGACCCTCATCTATCATTCTTCAGTAGAAATATTTGATAAGCTAATATGCGTTGGTAGAACAAGCTAGCCCTGGAAAAAGCAGAACAGCGAAGTAATTTGTTAAAAATTTTGTTTTAATTTTGGTCATCGAGACTAAGATTGGCAGAAAGATCTCTTGCCACTAAAAATTCAGGAAAAATGTATGGCTGATATTCATTTTGCACACTTTAAGATCTTTGTGCACAAAAAAAATGTATGTATGAACTTGTTAAGGTAAAAATTGTCACCATGATGTTAAAAAATGTATAAGTTAAGTTTAAACTACAAAAAATGGTCAGCAGGTTTAGACCTTACCAAAAGTGTAAAAGGGTTATTGCATTTGTTTTCAAGAACTTTAGTTAAAAGATTTTGTAATGATTCTTTAATTTGGAAACTGTAAGTTCCGCTCCTGGATGGCTAGCAGACTCCACCCTCCTCGCAGCAAAGTCTCCACCCAGTACCTGCGTTACCTAGGCAACTGGGACACCTGGAAGAGGTCACATCTGCATCCACTGAGGTCACATCTGAATTTGATGTGGCCGCACCTTTCTCCGCCCATACCCTAGATAAGGCCTACACCAGGCCCAGAGGCTCTCTCTCGCTGTTCTATTCTAGCTCTCTCTGTTCTTTTCTTCCTCTCTCTGCTCTTTTCTAGCTCTTTTCTCTCTCTTTCCTCTCTTTCCCAGCCACGTGGAGTGCCAACCTTGCCTCGTCCCAGCAGGTCTACTGAATAAACCTACCCCTTACCTGAATACCACGTGAGTGCTGGTGCTGTTCTTACTCGGCTACCTCTTTTTAAAAACCTAACAGAAACCAAAAATCTGATGTTTTTATGCAGAAGGCTGTTTGCATTGTAAGCAAGTTATCTGGCTTATCAAAACGCATTGGAAATTGGAGATTTATTTCCCACCACTGCTAAAATTTGAGAGTGAGTGTTAGAATTTGGATGTTAAGTTTTGTTTACCACTCTTAAAGACATTGCTTCTTCTGTGTGTCTAAACTGCTTGGTTTCTCAGTCAGAGATTTAAAAGGACAGGAAAAAATTAGGATAAGCTGTGTGCTTATGGTTAGGGGTGAAGGGTGCTCTGGAAAAGGTGCAGTTCAGCGGCTCCATGCTTGGTGGGACAGGCCCTGGGGCAGTCCACGCATGGTGGAAGAGGGCAAGCTGGCACAAAGGCAGTTCATCTAACCCTACAGAGTCAGATTGGGTGTATGCCCTTTCTGTAGGATGGGCCAACAGGCCCATCTTTGTCCTGTCTCTTTTCTGTGCAGATCCACACTGGAAACCTGATGGTAGAAGTTGGTGTTGTAATAGTTCTAAAATGGCCCCTTAGGTTGTATTTAAATTGAAAAAAGTTTTAAAGAAGAGTTTAAAAGAGTTTATTTGTGTGATGTAATTTGATTTCTGTGCTATTTTTGCAATTGGATGTATTTTTAAAAATCAAAAAGATGCTAAGACTAGATTCTTGGTACAGTGTTAGTGCTTGTAATTCTTGCTCAAACTTCAAAAAAGAAAAAGGTGTCCAGTTTAAAAAATAGAAAAAAACACCTTTGGCTAAGAGGTAATGTTGCCCAGTGTTCCAATGGGGCATTTAAATACAAATTAAAGTGACTTTAGGAAAAGGGATTAAAACTGGCATTCCCTTGTAAAAATTGGGAAGTACTGAGGGAGTGGCTGGCCTCCCAGACAAAGTTTAAAATTAAAATTGTCCTACAAGTTTCTTTAAAAATCCTAAAAGTTAAATTAGGATTACCAAAATGATTGTTTAATTGCTATTCCAGTTTTCCCTTATAGGTTTTTTTTGTAACAGTTTCTAGCACAAGTTTGTCAGATGTTGGCCCTTAATAAGTTCCAGGTAAGGGGCTGGGAAGTTGGCTCAGTGGTAGAGTGCTTGCCTCGCATGCATGAGGCCCTAGGTTCAATTCCTCAGTACCACATAAGCAGAAAAAAGCTGGAAGTGGTGCTGGTGCTCAAGTGGTAGAGTGCTAGTCTTGAGCTAAAGAGCTGAGGGATAGCATTCAGCCCCATGACCAACAAAAAGGTTCCAGGTTAGACCATGTTTCTAGAACTACTTCCAGTGACCATCTTTGTTGCTTTTAATTGGAGTAAAGTGCCCATATGTATAAGACTCATTGATCTGAAAACTGGTTCAAAGCCAGCCCAGGCAAAGAAAGGTCCCTGAGAGATTGTCAGTGCTAATCCACCAGCAAAGTGCTGGAAAAGTGGAGTTGCTTTGGAGCTCAAAGTGGCAGAGTGCTAGCCTTGAGCTGAAGAGCTGAGGGACCGCGCTCAAACCCTGAGTTCAAGTCCAGCAACTGACCAAGGAAAATGCCAAGGGCACATTTATCCAGCATGGAAAAAGGCACTCCTGGGACCCTGGCAAATGATGAAGTATCCTGAGGCAATAAGCCATTGCTTATTGTCTGTAAAGTATATTAAATAGGTAGGTTTCATTAGGTAGCCGATGAAGAGAACACCATGCGCTATTCAGGCAGGAAAAGAAGTTTATTTACCGAACTGCTGACCCCACCACGCATGGTGGAGAAGCATGGCTGAAAAGGAAAGTGAGGGGGCGGGGAGGAAGAGGGGTGAGTCACCTCTAGGCCAGGACTTATCTAGGCCAGGGACAGGAAGAGGTGTGACCAGGTGGGGGAAAGGTGTGGCCACACTGGATCTGGATGTGACCTCAGGGTCTGGGACCCTCCTAGGGTAAGATGGGAGGCCTGTGACCAGGATGTGACCTAGCAGGAGGGGAAGGTGACTGCTTCCAGGTCTGCCAGTTACCTAGGTAACAGATACTGGGCGGGAACTTAGCCAAGAGGGAGGGAGGTGTCCCTGTTCAAACCTTACAGTGTCAGATCCTGGAGTCATTTGTGCGTGGCCCTTCAAAAATTGGTCAGAGCCAGGAGGTCATGGGAAGATAGTCTGTAAGCATGCCTAATGTCCATGACTATCTGGAACAGAAACTTACCAGTCTTCTGTGATAATAGTAAAAAGCTAAGGTTGTAAAATGTAGGGGATAGTTTCAAATCTCAGTTCCCCTGTATTTGCTAAAAGCTCTAATTGGCAGTAACTTTTGAGCTGACAGCTGCCACCTAAATTCATCTATTCAGGAAAGAAAGTTGGGGTCCTGAGATTGTGTCCCTATTGAGATCTGTCTAAAGGCCTACCCAGATAACTTAAGCATGGTTAGGGCCACTAGAGATCACATCCCTAAGCCAGCCAGAAAGATGCTTTTGCAGACTAGAGTGCTAAACAAACTACACTGCTGTAGCCAGAGAAAATGTCTGGACATTTGTTAAAAGTTAAATGTTGTGTATAAATTCCAGTTTGGAGTAAAATATTGCTCCTAATAACATCCTGGCAACCCATTGGTAAAATAGGCTAAGGCTATAGGTTCCTGACTAGGTAGTCTCAATGCCCCTGAGTCAGCTTGAAGAAGTTATTAAAAAATTGTCACCTTGGTAAATTACCCAGGAGGAGCTACTGCCTAAACTGCCTTAAAAACCAGTGGGGCTCCAGCCTGCAAGAGCCAGTGTACAACCAGGAAGGAAGTGGGAAATTTCATTAAAGTCAGATCTTAGGTTAAGCTTCTTTAACCAGTTTGTTGGTATTGTTCTTGTTATTTCTTTCCTCGTTAGCGTGTTTCCTAGCTGTGTTATGTGTATTTGCATGCTGCAGGCCTTTGTAATAACTGGGAGCCTGCAGCCTGTTAACTGTATAATAAAGACTTCGATATTCTATATTTTAAAATGTGGCTTCTAGAATGATTTACCTTACAACACTATGACTCAAGTCATAGCTAGGCTTCACCAAATGAAGCTCAGAGTCAGCACCTAGTCCCTGAGCTTGAGCCCTGGGAATGACACCCCTCCCCCCCCCAAAAATAGAAAAGAACTTAATATCTGTCCTTTTTTTGTTGTTGTCATACATGGAGCTTGAACTGGGGACCTGGGTGTTGTCCCTGAACTCTTCAGCTCAAGGCTAGCACCTTACCACTTTAGCCACAGTGCCACTTCAGGTTTTCTTTTGCTTAATTGGAGATAAGAGTCCAAGAGAATTTCCTGCCCAGGCTGACTTTGAACCACAATCCTCAGATCTCAGCCTCCTGAGTAGCTAGGATTACAGGCATGAGCCACTGGTGCCCAGTAGAAGTTAATTTTTTTAAAAAGGATTCTTTGCCTACTGGGTTATGAATGTGGAATCTAAACTATTTCTGACTCTTAACTCTCTAACTCTGTTCAAACAGAAACCAGTTATACTGAATTAAATTGAAGAACATCATGTACTGGACAAAACTGTCTGAGGACCCACCTGAAATGTTTTCAATTATTAGAAATTGAATGAGTATTGCTATTTACTCTATATCCATTTCCTTTTCTGTATGAGGGATTTCCATTTGCGGGTTTGGGTGGAAAACTATTGACAGTGGTTTTAAGTGAACATTAGCATCATTTGCAATGAGTAGAGATTCAAGGGTTAAAGGTTCAGAAGCTCTTAGATTACCCTTCTATCATCTCACAGAGGAGCACAGATAGCTGTATAAGACCTGCTACATGAACCATTGGGTATGCACCAGGAAAAATCTTGCCTCCTGTTTACACTGATATTTTATACAGCAAGTGAGAGAGATTTTACAGGTGGAAAGTAAACATTATGAATTCAGGAAACAACTCTAGCCTTCACTGGACCAACTGTTCAGGGAAGTGCTGGGAAAGACCCTTTGGCTAGAACCTAGAAACTTTGGCATATGTTGTGGTCTTGTGCATATGGCTCACTTTCATTCTGGATATGCCAACTGGTTAAGCTGAGCCTTTGTCCCAATATTTAATGAATTTTATGTCTTCACAAAAATGCAATTAGAAAAGGCATGTCAATAACCTGGAAAGCTTATAGTATGATATGATGAAATGAAAAAAATATCACTAGTTCTTCTATCATCATGACTAAAAAACTATGCTTAAGATATGAAGGAAGAAGTTCTGACTCCATAGACAGTATACCTTCTGCTGTATCAGCCTGTACATCAAGATTTAAATCAAGCTCAGAGCCCCAGATCTAACAGCAACAAAGACAAGACAAACCTACTGGATCCTCTGTGGGAGACCCCAGCAACAGTTGCACTTACAAACTTACACCAATGAATTGGTGGCTATGCTGGGAGCAATTGCCAGAGTTTGGAATTCATCAGCTCACATAAAATTAGATTTGACCTGAGAGACTGTTCTAAACACCAACTCCACCACTTTTAATGTTCTGAATCCCAACAAATTACCCCATCCTTGTCTCTTCATGGCTTTAAAAGTTAGGTTCAAGCTGGGAGCCAGTTGCTCATGCCTGGAATCCTAGCTACTCAAGAGGCTGAGATCTTGATCCATTCATCTACTGAGGGGCACTGGGGTTGGTTCTATATCTTAGCTATGGTGAATAATGCTGTGATAAACATAGTTGTGCTGGTAGCTGTAGTATGGCTTTGTTTGTGATCATTTGGGTAAATGCCCAAAAGTAGTATTGCTGGGTCATAGGAGAGCTCTATGTGGAGTCTTTTGAGGAACCTCCACACTGCTTTCCAGAGTGGTTAAGCAAGTTTATACTCCCACCAACAATGTAGTAGAGTTCCCTTTTGACCACATCTCCTCCAGCATGCCTCTGTCAGAAAGAGACATTGCCCCATTTGTTAGGAAATGGAAAGAATTGGAAAAAATTATAAGTGAAGTAATCCAGATCCAAAGTTCCATGGTTTCCCTTATTTGCAATAACTAGTTCACATGTAAGATAATCTTACCAGACAAGCAGAAAAGGTCAAAAGCCATATCCATATAGCCATGTAAGATGATGTTAAGCGAAATGAACCCCAAGATATAGACACAAAAGAGTTTTCTTTTAAATCATTATTGTTTTTAATTTTTTTGTTTGTTTTTTATCCTCTTCCTCCATGGTATAACCACTATTATCACTCAACTATATTTGAGTCTGGTGCCCTGCATCTTGTATAAATGTTTTTCTAATTTGGGGAGGGGAAGGGAAATAACAAAATGCTGAAACAAGGATACAGATTGACCCATTGTAACAATGAGATGTACAAGACAGTACATTGAAACAAACTTTACAACTGGGGGGGGGGGGGAGGGAAGAGGGAGTGGTGGAAGAAGTTGGGGAGGTAGGGAGGGAAGGGATAGTAGGGGAAAAGCAAAGGAAAGGAAACAATGCTTGGTCGGAAATGTACTCAATACCTTACTCATGTAACTAACCCCTCTGTACAGTATCTTTACAGCAAAAAAAAATTTTTTTTTTTTACTATAAAAAGGCTGAGAGCTGAGGATCGCAGTTCAAAGGCAGCCCAGCCAGAAAAGTGATAGTCTGGAAATCATCTGGCTCTGAGGTCTTCTCTGGGCTCCAGATGTTTCCCTCTGATGTCTGGGATTTTGCTGTTAGTTTGGTTAGTTTTATTTGGAGGGGTATGTTTTTCTATTTTGTCCAAAAGATTGGAGTTGCTAAAAGTCAAACATCTCAGTAGGTGAAACATTATACTTTGTATTGAGTAATTTCCCCAAATTACACATAATAAAATTTCACATAATAACAACCTGGACTAGAACTGAGAAAAAGAAGTGTGACATCCATCAAAGAACATGGGGTTCAGCCCCGTTCTTCTCACTTTAACAGCCTCCCTCCCCCCGATATTTCCTGAGCCTCTTTTTTTGCTCCAAGTGGAATCTACCTGGGCTGTGCCTTAACCTTTCTGAGTCCAGACTTTTCAATAGTGAATCAGACTGAAGATTCATGTTGATCCATTCATTCACTCCTTCATT
Organism: Dipodomys spectabilis; assembly: GCF_019054845.1. Classification (NCBI taxonomy): domain Eukaryota; kingdom Metazoa; phylum Chordata; class Mammalia; order Rodentia; family Heteromyidae; genus Dipodomys; species Dipodomys spectabilis. Next base: position 13,286,558 of record NW_024870681.1, read on the forward strand.
CCACCAAGTGCACCTTGTTCAGTGTTTCATAAATGGAGTTGTATCCAGGAAAGCATGCCTACAGTGAATAAAGAAAACCCAGGAGTGTAGAGCTAATGTTTCATTGAAACACCAAGGAGGGCCACCATAATTTTACTAGTAGGTAAAAGAAAAATGATATCCTAGAGAAAATGATAGAACTGTGTTTGAAATATGACTAGGAGGGCTGGGAAGGTGGCTCAGTGGTAGAGCACTTGGGTTCGATTCCTCAGCACCATATAAGCAGGAAAAAAAATAGCCAGAAGTGGTGCTGTGACTCAAGGGGTAGAGTGCTAGCTTTGAGCTGAAGAGCTGAGGGACAGCGCCCAGGCCCAGAGTTCATGCCCACGACTGGACCCCCCCCCCAAAAAAAAAAAAAAAAAAGAAATATGACTAGGAGCTAAGCATGAATGGCTCACTTCTATAGTCATAGCTATTCAGGAGGCTGAGATCTGAGAATCCCCATTTGAAGCCAGCTAAGACAGGAAAGTCCATGAAACTATTAGCTACAATTAAACACCAAAAGAAGCTAGAAGTGGATCTGTGGTTCAAGTGTGAAGTGCTAGCCTTGATCAAAACAGACAGAGCCTGGTTTCTGAGTTTAAGTGCCAGTATTGGCATGTACGTACACACATGAATGCACACTCTCTTCCTCTCTTCCCTCCCCCTCCCCCTCTCCCCCCTCACACTCTCTCTCTCTCTCTCTCTCTCTCTCACACACACACACACACACACACACACACACACACACATACACACACACACAAAGGAATTAGGACTCCAGTTTTAGTAGGTAAAAGGGCCAGATGCAGAGAAATCACCTGATTGGTTTACTAATTAATTAAGTTAAAGTTTAATCAATCTGAATACAATCCAGATCTTTTCACACAGCCTGTGAGGTTTCTGATGTTCACTCACTCTATCCCCTTTATCCAAGATGTAAGCATGTTATAAGAGATTTATACTTGCTATTCACTCTGATTCAATCATTCTTGAGATATCATGTCATTTGCAGAAAAATGGGAAGAGCTAGACATTGTCACATTAAGTGATATGTGAAAAGACAAATATCATGTTTTCTCTCCTATGTGGAATCTGGAGAAGAAGAAGAAAAGGAAGAAGAAGAAGAAGAAGAAGAAGAAGAAGAAGAAGAAGAAGAAGAAGAAGAAGAAGAAGAAGAAGAAGAAGAAGAAGAAGAAGAAGAAGAGGAGGAGGAGGAGGAGGAGGAGGAGGAGGAGGAGGAGGAGGAGGAGGAGGAGGAGGAGGAGGAGGAGGAGGAGGAGGAGGAGGAGGAGGAGGAGGGAGGAGGAGGGAGGAGGAGGAGGGAGGAGGAGGGAGGAGGAGGAGGGAGGAGGAGGAGGGAGGAGGAGGAGGAGGAGAAGGAGAAGAAGGAGGAGAAGGAGAAGGAGAAGGAGAAGAAATGGTGACAGGGAGCTAGGAGTGGACATGCATACCTATAGGCCCAGCTGTACAAAAGGCTGAGGAAGCAAATCTCAACCAAGTCCAGCCAGCCCTGGGATCCTATCTGAAAAATAATTAAGACAAAAAGGGCTGGAATCATGGCTAAAATGTAGAGCACTTACCTAGCAAGTGCAATGCCTCAACTTCTAACTCCATATATAAAAAAATTAAAATAAAACCCATTATTTTATGATAACAAATATTGATAAAAAAGTGTAAGAAAATACAGAAAGTAAAGATATAGAAGGTCAAGTTGACAAATTGGCTCTCATTTAAAGTGAAATCTGATTCTCTTCTAAAGACAGTTCTATCTTAAAATTTGTACTTTAAAAAAAACTGAAGCATAGCTACAAACCAGCAATATCACATTAGCTAATTTAAGAATAACAGAGTAAATTGAAGTGTATTAGACAGTTCTGACTCCCTCTGGAGAGAGAAAAATTAATGATGTTTCTGCTAGAAAGGAAGGAGACACCATGTAGGTTTGCCATGGAGACAATGGAGTTCCTTTGACAGGCTTCTAAACAGCTATTCTATTAAAGTCTAAATTCTAGAATAGCAATAAAAATACTTTGGGAGTTGCAGAGAAATATTCTTTAATTTCTATGCGTGAGTCATAATGCCCGAATTTAGGTCTCATCTCATTTGCTTCATATAAGAAGAGTAATACAAGATATTACAGTCCTCATTTTCCAAAGGGAACCATTCTAAAGCCATACTACTAACAAAAGAAGTTACCAAGAATTGAACCTGTGCAGTTTGGGCTTATAGACCTGGCTTGTATCCCAGTCCAATGCTATTTCTCTAACAATCCAAATGTATCTTTTACAACCTTTGTGTTTCATATTGTTTACAATAGAACATATACTCCATGAGGGCAAAGGCTTTCTCTGACTTGTTCCCAACTAGGCCCTCAGCACCTAGCAGTATCTAATTATACATTAAAGTACTTAGAAAATAATTTTGAATGAATAAATTAGCAGAAACTTGGGAGAGGAAAAAGAGTGCATCAAGCAAGATTAGAGAAAATACTATACCAGTTAAGGGAGTGGTGTGAAAGCTTATTTAAAGGCGAACTTGGAGAACAAAGCTCCTGTTTTGTTGTTGTTGGTGGTGATGGCGGTCGTGGGGCTTGAATTCTAGGCCTGGGCGCTGTCCCTCTGCTTTTCAGTTCAAGGCTAGCACTCTACCACTTGAGCCACAGCATCATTTCTGCCTTTTTTTTTCATATGTGGTGCTGAGGAATCAAACCCAGGTCCTCATGCATGCAAGGCAAACACTCTACCACTGAGCCACCATCCCAGCTCCAAAGCTCCTGTTTTTATCTTCATCAAAGTAGTGACAGAATAATTCAAAATATGGGATAGGGCAGAGCAGATAGGTGTAAGTTACTGGGGAAACTGAGGGCTTTGACAAACAGAGAATGCTAGTGATATGTCCCAAATTACATTGCATAAATGACTATAATTTCTGTGGGGCAGAGCTTCATGGAGGTCCTTTCTACAGAGCAGACGTGGGGTAACAGCAGGAAAATAACTTCCTAAAAGGTCCCCATGGTGCTAATAACCTAGGAGTCCTCTCCAGCTGACCAAGCCTAGACAGATGCAGCAGATGGTGTTAATGAGCCTGAAATGACTCAAGCTATTTCTGCATTCTGCTGCCTGCCAGAAGCTCATTCTCAGCCACAGGTCACTGCTCTCTACCCAGCCAAGCGCCAGAGTGTTTAGTAGACTGTCATCTTATCTGGTTGGCTTTCCAAGATGGCGGTGGTTCTTGGACGATGATCATTGACACTGGCCAGAACCTATCTGGCATGGTCCAGACTTGCTGTGTTCCTAAAAGGAGAAAGTTGGCCTTCTACCCTGAGATTTTGATTAATGGGGCAGTCTTCAACAGCTTGCCACACCCTCTGGTTTTGAAGCATGTAAAAAGAAGCCACATAATCTGATGGTTGACAGATCTCATAGCCTTCTATCAAATAAGTTCTCAGAGCTTTCATTGGATGGATAATGATGGTTTGGGTATAGAACCATATAATATGACTTGACCCTCCAAAACAGTCACTGACAATAGATTGATTACTCTTTCTGTGACAGAGACATTTCTAAATCCTTTGTAGCTATCATCTCATAGAATTTCTAAAACAACTCTAGGTTGTGGAAAATTTAATATTCCCATTGTTCCACTGTAGAGCTAAAGGATGAAAAGACTTATGACTTTGCAAGGTCTTGGGGCAGCAAGTGGTATGGCCTATATTTGTCAAGTTCTTAATTACATAATTATTGGTCTCTATTGCCCATGATGTCTGACTTCTCAAAAGATACCTAAGTCTGGAAGCTGAAGGTATGTATTATTACCTGTCAATATGCTTGCTGTGTGTAGGAAGGATTTCTTCTTTTAAACAATCACATGGAACCATCAGTACCTGAAGCCAAAGATACAGAGCATCTCTCACTTCAGCCTTGACCAGTATTGACTTGAATTTAGTCTACTAAGTGTCAGAAACATGATTTACACTCAAGTGTTATAAAACTTGACATACACTCTATTAAGTTCAACAAAGATGTATTTTTAACAAGGACCTTCTAATATGCATCTAATGCAGGAGATCCATCAAAGCATATCAAGTTTGGTGAATTAATTTCTAGGATAAGTAATGGTGAAACAAGTGAATTCCATCCTGTCTCATTTGAAACATAATATAAGGCTTTGCTTCTTTATTTATCTCTAACAGGATCTTCATCTCCAGAAGCTTGCAAGAGTCCTGAATTATTCCAGGATTGTCCAGTGGCAAGATGGAAGAGGGCTATGCAGAGCATCAAAATACAAGTGGGTATCACTGTGAACCAACAGACAGTTCTCTGACACCTACCTGTGAAACTTATAACTGGGTGTCAATGAGATGGAAATTCTTTCAGCTCACTTGCATTGGAGAGGAATGCCTTTGGGTCATGCAATTCTTACCTACTACTCTGGTTCTGGGGATGGATGGGTCTCACTTGAGTAAAGATGCTCTTATTAGTGGCTCTATTCCAATCATGGTGGTCTCTCTTCCAGTCCATGGTATCTTTATTTGGTCTATAGCAGGGGAAAACTCTTTTGCATATTAGTGGTCTAAAAACTTGGTTTTGGAAATCCATAAGTCAAAACTCTGTTTCCATTGCTTCTTTTCCACTTTAATAACCTTCCTTTAAGATGCTGGAGACTTCAAGAATCTTGTATCTTCCTAATAATACTCCTAATATCTCTTCTCTTCATTAAATCCAAGAATGCCTAACACAGCCATTGTCAATTCTCCATGGAGAGTGTCTCATAAGGTTGAGGAGTATGGAGATGTATCCTTTAGCAGTCAGGATGGATTTCCAAACAGAAGTGAGAGGGGCTGAGCTAAGCTTACTCATCTTCCCAACTTAGCAAAGGAGATGCAGAAAAGCTGCACATGTTTCTCCTATGCTCTTCATCCAATAGAAAGCAGGAGGAATTCCCTTGTTTATGGAAGCATGAATAGTGGACAAGAAGTGCCACCCCTCTCCACACTCACCAGCACAGTGAGAGGAGAAGGGACATGGAGGCTTTGACTCCATACAACAGCGTGATTCATTCAGTGGACAACTAGCCACCAACAGCTCATGAACATAATCCTAGCTACTCAGGAGACAGACTTGGAGCATCAAGATTCAAAGCTTGGCCTGGGTAGAAAGGTCTGAGAGACTCCATCCCCAAAATCACTAGCAAAAAAAAGTATCCCAACAATACTGGAAGTGTGGTTTAATCAGCCATGAGCAAGGAAGTGGAGCAAGAACCTGAGGCCCTGAGTTCAAGCCATTGTACCCAGAGCAACAATCAATCAAATCATTCACTCTATCAATCAATCACATTTTCAGAGGAAAGGAAAAGAGAGAAATATGGAAGGACCATCCCTACCAGTTCTCTTATTCCACAAAATTCAAATTCTTCTGTCCCAAGGAAAAGAGAAAAACAATAATCCAAAATAAGAACGTACTCAGCAGTTCATAGATCTCTTTCTACAACTTTAAATACTTCTCCGAAGTACAGTCACAGACAACTGTGCATCTGTTCTCCCCCTGGGACTTCTAAGCACCACTGTACCAATCAACTGATTTATTGAATGATCAAAGCACAGATAGGCAATGTATCCTTCCGAGAAAACTGGATTGTGGTTTGAGGCCAGCCTGAGCAGAGAATTCACAGGACTCCAACTTAATCACTGTGTAGGCATGGTGTCATTTGCTTGTCCTTCTAGCTACAGCAGAACCCTGGGCAGTGCCTTATACCTATCATCCCGGTTAACCCAATGATTACAAATAAAAAGACTGTGGTCCAGGATGACCTGAACATAAGGCAAAAAAAAAACCCCATCTCTCAAAACATAACCAATGCAAAAATGCCTTGTCCACTTATGACTTTAAATTATCTCCATTAAACTAATGGTCACTTAAAATTGGAGATGTTGAATTATGATGTCACACTCCTAGGAGTGTTAACATGTAGGCACATGTTAGCATGGGTCTACCCCCTAGTCTACCAGGGGATGAGGGGTAAAACTAAATGTTGGCATGAGAAAAAAAATATAGAAGTGATGGGAAATTTTAAAAAGAGAATAAGGAAATAGAGGGAAGATTAGTGAATGATCCTCATACTCTAAGAGTTTCATTCAAGACCCATGTGGTCACTTTGCTAGTAGACCCCAGAGTATAATAATCAAATGTTTCTAGTTAATTATTTATTGATGCACATATTATAGAGCATTTATCCTATCAAATACTCTGAGTATTTAATGCATTAGGTCATTCATGAAATCATCCTGATAACCCATCAATTAAGTTTTTGTTCTATTTTATGGAAAGTAAAAGAAAGGGAGAAAAGAAGTAATGTCATCTATAGAGGTATGGATCGGGTTCTCTATCAAATAGAGAACTAGAAGGCAAAGAGCAATGAAGTAGAGGAAAGCAGCCAGCTTATTGAACATGAAAGTGGAGTTTGGATACCTGTAGAGAGGGGCCCCAAAGCCTGGAGTCCATTACAGTTTTCTGGAAGGGCAGTTGTTATAGTTCATGAGCCCTTCCCTTATCACCTCTACTGGGTGACCTTCCTTTCATGGGCTTTACATTAATTGCCTAGTGCCTTGGGTATGCTGGCTGGTTTCCCCATCTCAGGGAATGAGTACAGAAGTAAATCTGGCTGGGAAGGTAGCTCAGTGGTAGCATGCTTGCCTTGCATGCATGAGGCCCTGGTTCAATTCCTCACCACCACATTAGCAGAAGTAAATCTGAGTAGTCATGCTATGGTTATATATGAAGCATGATCTCACTATTGATGTAGGATTTTTGAGCAGTGACCCAGGGCATTATGGGAAGAAGCTTTTGGGTGGGAGCTAGAGCATTATGGGAAGAAGAAGCACCATTGCAGGAAGAGTCTGAGGTACTTTGTAAACAAGAAGAGCCACAGTGGACCACATGTTGTCTGCCCTGTCTTATGTCCACCATTTCCTATTCCCATCTCCCCTTTCTTTATGTCAGAAGGGAGACAGAAAGGGAGGGAGGGAGGAAAGAAGAAAGTGGAAAGGAAAGAAGGAAGGGAGGGAAGAAGGGAGGGTAAGTGCAGAAAGTTTAGAAAACTAGTCTAAGGTCCCAAGCCACTTGGTGTTACACCTGGACTTTAAACCCTATCAGCAGTGCCGGGCACATCCTTGGCACATGCTCTCCACAAACTCTTTACTAATATCCTTATTCTGAATTAGAAAGTTAAAGTCTATCTCCAGCAGAAAATGTAGTTCAAGTCACTGCCTTAACATAGCCTGCAGGCAACATGTGGTTCCATCTATTCTCACCAAAGATCTGGTTACAGCATAAAAGGCACTTCATACTCAAGAGCATCTAGTTTGAGAATCTAGTTCTTTATCTGTGCTCAGGTGGTTGTTGTAGACCAGGGGAAATTTTAGCTATTTTAAGTTATCTTCAAAAAGGACACATTTAGCCCTGGAAATGCTTATTTTCCAGGAGATGGTGTTTTCTCATACCATATTGTCTACCTCATAATTCTTGTCAAGTTTGTTGATCATTTCAAATAATATCTGCTATTGTTTTAGCATGGCACTTGTTGGGAACGGTTAAATTATTTGCACATTTGGCACTTCACACCGGGAGAACTACTAAATCAAAATGTCTATTTTTGCTACAAAAAAAAAAATCCCTAAAGTAACATGCTGGTATTTTCATTGTCAAGGAACTTGAATGGAGATTTTCTGATTATTTAAAATGTATACTGAAGTTGATATTTATAATGTATTAAGTGCATCTACAAGCGAGAAAATAAACCCCTCAAAATCTGCAACCCCCTCAAAACTGAAAAGGATGTCTATAGCAATTGATACTATAAATGAAAATGTAAGAAAAGATACACAGCTTTACCACTCATTAAATAAATGCAAACTGACATGCTTGTGAGCCTCTAGTCATTAGATTTGTGACTCTGCAATCTTCCTTCTGGATAAGAATCTTACTCCTTCCAAAAGAATTGGAGCCTGCTGTGGTGGCTCAGCCTATAATCTTACATACATTAGGGATGGGGATCAGGGGATCTATAGTTTAAGCTTGGCCAGGCAAAATAGTTTGTGAGACTCCATCTCAGCCAATGGGCTGGGCACAATGGTACATGCCTGTCACCTCCACCAACCTCAGAGAAGCACAATTTATGCCTGGGCATAAGGCAAGACCTTATCTTAAAAATAACCAGTAGAAAAAGGATTGATTGATAGGCCTAAGTGGTAGAGTGCTTAATACCTCCATGTTCATTGCTGCATTATCTACAATAGCCAAGATATTGAAACAGACCATAAGTAGATAAAAATATAAAGATGCAGAGATAAGGGGGGATTATTGATAGATGGATGATACATCAATAACTGAGCTTTAAGGATGGAAATCCTGCTGTTTAAAACAAAATTGATGGCCTTTGATGACTTAAGTCAAAGAAGTCAGTGACCTGAGGTGCTTGTATAAGAGATACAAAATAGTCAAATTTTCAGAAATGAAAGAGTTTGTAGCTCAGTGAATATAGTGTTAAATCATATGAGATAAATATGTCCGAGAAATCAGCTGGAGACATGCACAAGTAAATAATATTCTTTGTACGTTTATTTATCATAGGAAAATGAGAAGATATCTCAAAATGAGTCACGTGGAAATTTTAAAATATCATCCAGTCACAAAGAGTGAGATTATATCATTTGGAAGAAAATGAATGGAACTTCAGATCAGACAATTGAGCACATTAAGCCAAGCTCAAAAAGACAAATATCCCAAATCATCACTGCTATGTGGAATTGAGGTCTAATATGACAGTGATGATCATGAAAATGGTACATGACTGTCACGGGGGACCATCTGAGAGGAATCAATGGAAGTGAGGAAGGGGATAGAAGAGGATATAGGGAATGAGGAGGTTTGAACTGTATGCCAGGTATACATATGAAAACAGCATTGTTGGCACCAGTGTCTGAAGTCTGTAATCCTAGCTACTCAGGAGGCTGAGATTTGAAGATAACAGTTGAAAGCCAATTTGAGCAGGAAAGTCTACAAGATACTTATCTCAAAAGTAAACACACACACACACACACACACACACACACACACACACAACCAAAACAAAGCACATCAAAAAGCCAGAAGGCCAGAAATGGAGCTATTACTCAAGTAGTAGAGCATGCTGACCTTGAGAAAAAAAAGAAGGAAGGAAGGAAGGAAGGAAGGGAGGGAGGGAGGGAGGGAGGGAGGGAGGGAGGGAGGAAAAGAAGGAAACTTCAGGGACAGTGCCCAGGTCCTGAGTTCAAATTCTAAGATTGGCACTCATATACACACACACACACACACACACACACACACACACACACACACACACACACAAAACCCAACATAGTGAAATGAAATCCACCAACTACTGTTGAGAGAGAGAGAGAGAGAGAGAGAGAGAGAGCATGCCAATGAGAGTTTGGAAAGTATAATGTTCCATATATACTGTACATGTGAATGAGATTTTTTTTAACAAGGCAACTCCCTTGTACTATAGTACAGAAATAATAAAATAAAAAATAATGCAGAAAGAAGGTAGGAGACCAGAATATACACTATAATCCAATTCTGCAAACTAAAGCAATAATTAAGAAAACAAACTCATTCATACACGGACACATTTAGGCTTAAAAACTCCAGACAGATACATAGTAAACCCTTACAGTGGGGAGAGTGTAATGGCATGGGAAGACACTTTCTATTTGATAAGTACTTCTATGGTTTGAAACATTACAACATGTTTCCAAAACTGCTGCAATAAGGAAAGATAATAAAGCCTTTTTATAAAAATTTAAAATTTAAGCTGGGTGCCAGTGGCTCATACCTGTAATCCTACTATGTAGGAGGCTGAGATCTGAGGATCATGGTTCAAAGTCAGTCCGGGCTGGAAAAGCTGTGAAACTCTTATCTCCAATAAACCACCAGAAAATAGAAAGTGGTCTGTAGCTCAAGTGGTAGAGTACTAGCCTTGAGCTGAAGAGCTGAGGGACAGTGCTCAGGCCCAGAGTTCAAGCCCCATGACCAACAAAAAACAAAAACAAAAGCTTTAAGTGTGCTCCAAATGCTAGCAATGTGGTAGGTATTTGGATGCTTTTAAATATTTCTCCTTTTTGTACTTTTCCAAATTATCTACCATAAATACCTTCTCCTTTTCAAGTCAGAAAAAATAGGTGAAATTTAAAATAATAAATATATGCAATTGAAACTGTAGCATATGGTCAAAATCATGCATTAAATATGCACAGCATAATTCTCAAAAGATGCACACCTAAAAGTTACTAGTAATTAAATGGGTGGGATAATTTGAAGATTCTTCCTGCCTTCTGCTCATTTGCAATCAACAGCTGAGTGATACAAAGATCAATGGTTGGAATGACAGTAGATTTATCATTATTATAATTGATGTGCTCATTAGTATCTAAGTTCTTACCTTTCCTACATGCTTGTTATTTCTATACAACAATAATTATGGTGCTAATGCATTATGGTGCTAATGAACAGCTTGAAATAAGCCCAGTGATACCAAGGAGACATAGCCTAATAAACCAGAAAAGTCTTGACTTCATTGTGTCCTGTCTTAAGTCACAGACTTCTAAAACAAGTCCACAAAAGAGTTATTCATTCCTTTCCTGAAGATAACCCAGGAAACCCACAGCCTAGAGACTCACATCTCAATAGCTGTGTCAAAATGATTTAATTACACAAATGGTCAGCTAACCCATTGCTTCATGTATTTTATCTTCTATACAAATGTTCCCTGAGCCAGCATGGCTTTCCTGTAAAAATGTCTCCACAATCCTGTGAGATGTGAATAAGAGAAATGAGGGGAAAATAGATTTCTGTGGCCAAATACATTTAAGAAAGGGGGCTCCCTAAAGCTGAAGAGGTTTGTTCATTGTGTCAGTACTGACACTCAACTATGCTGAGTGTACTGTGAATTTCTAGGAAGTGACTGGCTTTATCAGGCAGCATTTCCCAGACTTCATTGTCAATGATGAACAGGCTGATAGAATAGCTTATTGGTCAAAAATTTCTTGGAAGACACTTTACAGTTTTCTAACGTTGGTACAGTTCTTACTTTTATTCAATTGACCCTTTCTCTGAATATACATGTGGAGCCAGGGGTCTGTCTCAAGCTAGTTACAACACACTGACTCCATAGGTGGTCTGGAATATAGCATCAGTGTCTCAGCGATGACTATACTGAGACCAGCTGTATGGACCAAACTGTTTTTGTCCTAATTTATATGACAAGTATTAGGCACATAGAAAGCTGAGGGGTAATTAATGATGACCAGAACGAACAAAACTAACAGTGAATCATCAATACAAAGAGTTATAGGGCCTTAAAGTTTCATAACATGGCCAGGCGCTGGTGGCTCACGCCTGTGATCCTAGCTACTTATGAGGCTGAGATCTGAGGATCATGGTTCAAAGCCAGCCCTGGCAAGAAAGGCCGTGAGACTTTTCTCCAATAAACCACTAGAAAATCGGAAGCAGTGCTGTGGCTCAAGGGGTAGAGTATTGGCCTTGAGCCAGTGCAGGGACAGTGCCCAAGCCCAGAGTTCAAGCCCCATAACCAACCAAAAAAAAAAAAGTTTTATAACATATTCATGACCTAGGAATGTCATTATCCAGAGATGTAAAAGTTTCCACAGCCCACAACAGTGGTTCCATAATTTTCTGTTTGGTAAATCTAAGTGAAACCCTCATCTCTTTTAGCCACACAGCTGTTGGGTGAAGAAACAAATAGAGACATGGAAGGATAAACCTGAGTTGAATTTTACTTCTGAGATAGTGGACAGGGATAGAAGGGACCTCAAAAGGCTTGTCTAGCCTTCTACAAACTCTCACTAGGGACAGGAGTTAGTAGGAAAGCAGGCAGTCAGGGAATCAAGCCTAAGCTGCTAAACCAAAACCTGCTTGAAATGAAATGGGAGCAGGGGCCTACAAAAGAATGAAAAAAGACAAAAGAAAGAGGAAATAAATGTTAGGTCCTGTAAGCATTATCCCCACCTTTGGTCCTCAGCTCCACCCAGACCTGAGCTCCTTCCAGACTTGGAGTTCCCACCATACAGCTGGCCCCTCCCTCTCTCCTCCCAGGCCCACCTGAGCTCCCACCTACCTCCCTTCCTGCCCCCAGACCTTCCTGCTACCAGGAAGGGTGCCATGTGTTCCCTCTCCTGGGAAATATGGCTCCTCTAATAAACCGTGTAATAATCTTTCTCCTGTGCCTGCCTGCCTCTGCGTGGTCCCCTGGGATGGATGTGAAGGATCCTTTCAGATCCTTCTGGGAAAAATGTCTCTTTTCCTTTGTTTGCCCTCTGTGCACACATGGCCCTCTCTAGAAGTCCCTGCCCAGCCCTTGTAATCCAGGTAATTGGTGCACCTGCGGGACAGGGAGAGAGGTTCCCCAGGCTCTGAGGTCATTTCTTCTTCTTCTCAGGTCAGGTCTTCGTCTGCCTCACAGGAGAGGTTCCTAGGATCTGAGATCACTTCCACATCTGATATGGCCACACCTCCTCCTTCTCTCTCCCTAGATAGTCTATCTCTACCATAAGTTCCTCTCTCTGCACACCTCTGTCTCATGTGGCAGGTTCGATTCTGTTAATAAACTGTCCTCTGCCTGAACAGCCATGCGGGGGTCTCCTTTTTCCAAATCTTACATAATGGTGTCAAAACCCAGGAGGGGATAGTGTCATGAGTCACAGGACTCTTTCCTCTCTCTCTTTCCGAGGGTCAGTCTGCCTTCTGGCTCACCTCCATTGACCCGGACTGCTGAAGGAGCCGCACGACAGACCTCTGGCCTTTATCATTGCTGGCCACACACACTGTTTTCCTGTTTCCTGGTAAGTGATTTGCGTCTACGAATCCCTCTGTTCATCTGTCTGTCTGCCTGTCTGTCTGTGTGTCTCTCTCTCTCACCATGCCAGAGGGAACCTCTATACCTTTTGGCCTATTTTCTAAGTGCACAGGGATTCCTCTCTATGTGCTCCTCACCAGATTCCCTCTGAAGGACTCCATACAGCCAAAATACCTTATTTTCACCGCAACTATTTCTGACAACGCAATGGTAATATATTCAGGCTTTCTTTGTTGTCCCTGCCTGTCCTTTACTCTGTTTCTTTCCTCTCTCCTAAGCCTCTCAACCATCTCCTTAGGAAAAGTAACTTTCCTTGTCTTGTAGCAGTTCAATATCTCTCTCTCTCTCTCTCACTCTCTCTGTGTCTCTGTCTCTCTCTCTGTCTCTGTCTGTCTGTCTGTCTCTCTCTTCCTCTTCTACTCTCCCTCTCTGATGACCTCCACACAGGAGATCATTTGGCATTGGATCACCTCCTTTCTTCAAACCTTACAATAAGTATTTGGGCACTAATTCCTTGTTGCTATGACCTTATAGGGAACAGAAAAGAAGCCTTCCAATCAGGAATCCATCCTCAAGGATCTCAATTCTCCCTGTTTAACCCAAGGCAAAGCTCTGTAACCATGAAGATGGCACAAAATGGCAGAGATAGGCTGAAATGTGGTCTTCCTGTGTCATATTTTTGCCACATGCTCTCTTTCTCTGCCTTATTTCTTTTCTAATAAACTTTCCTGTCACCTTTCCTATGTTTGTATCTTTCCTGAATTATTCTCTTACCAAATGCAAGGACTAAGGTCAGGTTCACTGCTTTAAATTTCTGGTCACATATACGGTGCACTGGCCAGGATTTCCATCTTGGATCCAACGAAAGATAGCAGCAGGTTGTAGAAGACAATTCAGAACAGGAGAACAGCTGCTGGGCAGGGCCCAGATGAGTCTTTTTTTCTGTTCCCATGTATTTTCAGGTCTGATGATGTTATATGGGGATTCGATCATGAGATGTAGGGGAGCCACATTTTGTGAGGTTAAATCAGGAGTCTTTATTAGAAAGCTGGCAACTGGGGGTGGACACATGTCCCCCAAAAAACTTGCAGCCTCAAATACACATAATACCATCAGAAAACTGAGCCATGAGGGTAGAAGAATAAAGAAAGAGCAGAAAAACAGTCTCAACAAACCTGATCAACTCTAATGGAGAGTTAAAGAATTATGCCATGGTAATCTGAGGAGAGTCAGGAGACATGAGGCACGGTGCAGAATGGCAGCTGAAGTGGTCAGGGTCTAAATAGGGTCATGGTCAGAGGGCAGGGTCATAGGGAGCTAGATAATTCAAAGAGACTCGAGAGTCCTTGGCACAGGACTGGCAGGTCCAGTAACCTACTGTCCAAGTCCTTACCCCTAGCTCTAGGAATTGAGGTATACCCATCACCTTGTGGTAGGACTCTACCTCCAAGAGTTTTTGGAAAGGCCCTATCATCCACCAAGATGTACCACAAGGTAGTAACAGTTAGACCCAGTATCCTTATTTCAATAGAGTTCACTCAAGTTTTCACCAGGCTGTAGAAGAACAAACTAACCAGGGACTTGGAGGAAAGCCACATTAGCCTTTTAATTAAATATTGGATCCTAATTGTATCTGAGTTTCAATTCATCCCCTGCAATATGAAGAATAGGCCAAAAGTGGATGACTGAGATTCAAGTTCCCTCAAGAATTTCAGGATTTTGTCACCCAAGTAGGTGTACCACACAGAGAAGAAAGAGCAGAATCTGGGGTTTCTGTGATGTTTTGGTCTGTAGGACTGAGGTCCAAACAGCTCCCTGGCATCAACAGGACCTAAGCAAAGACAAGAAAAACAAATGGTTAGGAAAGGGCCAGCATTGCAAGTGTGCATGCCTGCAAACAATTCACACAAAGTTGGAGGCTCTCTGCTGGAAACCAGCATTTCATTTGCAGCTTCATTTGCAGCAGAAAAGTTGCTATTTGCAAGAATGTCAGTAACTGACAGTTGGGATTCACTAGCTCCTGGAGTGGGCTACCACCTAACAAGCAATTTTCACTTTGCAAGTCAGAATGACCCTCCTGCTCCTTGCTGGAGGAGACCGGAGGTGTGGGTCTCTGTTGTGGCAAGTTTGAGCAGTGTCCACCGGGGCTTCAGATGGCTGTTTCTGGCCTGCAGTTCTTCCCACTTGCAAGCTCTTCACACCACAAACACATAGCTTTTGTGGTTTG
Organism: Dipodomys spectabilis; assembly: GCF_019054845.1. NCBI lineage: Eukaryota > Metazoa > Chordata > Mammalia > Rodentia > Heteromyidae > Dipodomys > Dipodomys spectabilis. Next base: position 13,301,718 of record NW_024870681.1, read on the forward strand.
GGGAGCTCTCAGGAGTCTACATCTTTCCTGAAGTCAGAAAGCAGAGGGAGGAAGGAGGGCAGAGACAAAGAGAAAACAATGGAAGATGGTGTCTTTTTGAAGCAAGAAACAGAACATCAGATTGCCTTGAACATCCTGGGTATTTGTCACAAGCCAGATAATGTGACTAGAGCTGTCACTTGTCCCTGGATGCAGCATGCAGATGGGAAAGGGTAGACAAGGTAGACAAGGTGAAAGGGTAGACAAGTGGGCTGGCTTTCTATGACTCAGTTACTCTACACAGAAAAAAAAAGTAAAGAAGAAGGGGAAATGTATCTAGAAAAGGAAAAAGGTGGAAAGCAGGTGGGTGAGACTTTATTCAAGAGGAGGGGGCAGGAAGAATGAGAAAGGCTACAAACAATACAGAGGAAAACAACCCAGATTTGCAGAAAGAATTCCTCACAGAGCCATGAGTATCTCTACAGTAATCATGATTACAATCATTACCATAAACAACGGAAGTCCTCATTAACTCTGTAAAGGGCAGCATTCGCGGATGACTCAGAAGTGTTCTCTCTCCCTCCTGATAACCTGCTCTCTCCTCTCTAGAACCTTTCTCTTCTAGGAGAACTGGTGGGGATCCCTCCTTTGAAAAGACAGAACATCTTTGTTTTGCTAAGACCCTTACTCCAGAGAAACAAAGGGAAAAAAGGGGCTGTGGATCTGGCCAGCTAGAGTTGAGAAGCCCCCCAGGCAGCCGTCTGAGCACGGATGGCTGTATGAGCCTCGGTATTAGTAGTCTTCACTTGGCACCATCTGAAGAGGCAGCTCTTTCCTTATGGCTAGTGAGCCATGAGCTTAAAAAGCTTCTTATTCATAAAAGAACCATGAGTGACTTTCCTGGCTACCATGTTTTCTTATCATCTTTACTTGGCTTTGCTCAAACTCTCTTAATAGCCATTAGTTCAGTGCCTTCCTTGTCTGCTCCCTAAAGAGTGTGTGGATCTCAGATCCTTTGCTTGTCTCAGTACTAACCTGGTCCCTTTTCTTCCCTGGTTGCGCTCTGAAGAGCTCTTTGGGTCTCTACAAGAGAGTACTTTCTGTAATTGCTTATACATGGCCCAGAATACCCTGCCCCCTCCAAACTGAAGAAATCTCCCGAGTCCTTCATTTAAGAATTATTCTGCAGCATTTAGATTATGTTGAAAGATCTAGAATGCTGGGATAGTTGGGAGCAGGGGATAATGGACTCAAGGTCAATTTCTGAGAAGAAATGAGATTTATATCTTTTCAGGGAATTGATAGGGTCTTTAAAAACATTTTTTTAAGTGAGGAAAGCTATTGTGGTTCCTTACAAAAGCCTGCAAGTGATTGGGGATTGGTTTGGAAAACTGTGAGAAAAAATCCAAATTCAGAATAAGATAAACCTAGTCACTGTAATGAATAAGATCATATCGAGTTGTAATGCCTTGATACTGTCAGAAAGAGGGAGAGGATATGGATCTGAGAACAAAGAGAAATAAAAACCAATGTTAACTCCAGAACCAGGTTGCTACCTTTTTTTTATTTTTTAAAGGCAACTGAATAGATTGTTAAAGCATTTGTTATGATTACAGATAGCACAAGTATACCTCAAGAAAGCCTATCAAACCAGCAATGGAGCTACAGTAAATTTATCATGTAGGACAAAAAGAATGCTAGCAATTTCACTAGGCCTAAAAACGAGTTTTTGATTATTTTTTATTCTGTAACATTTCTCCAATACTATTTTTTTAATTATGGGTAGATACAGTTATAATTTATCTCTACATGTTATTTTATTAACAGCTCATTTTTAATACGGTGACAAGCCCTGCATTTCTGTTTATTGTTCTGTACGTGTGCCCCTCCTGGGGAGTGTGTAAAATACAAACTGGCTTCTGTATTGAATTTGCAGATTGGCAGCTGCCAGTAGCTATTCATCAAGACCTAGAACAGAGTTTCAGTCAGCTAGGCTGTGTAACTGTGCCCACAGTACCTGAAATGTTTTCTGAAATATCATATTCCCAGGATCGCCAAAGGCTTTCGAATCTTGGACTGAGACCCAGGAAACAGAATCTCTTGGAGTGAGACCCAAGAGAATAAGAATCTGTTAAAACAACATCTTCTAAAGTTAGACAAACCAAAAGATCTTACACCCTGAATTCTCTTCTGCTGCCGATCTTTGCAAACATGCCATCAAGAAATAGGGTCCTGTGCCCTCCCAATTATTGAATCTGCATGAGCTTATAGTTGGTTCTACTAATCGAGAATGTCGGGCTTCCAAAGCTTGTTCACAAGAGGACATGTGTCTACCTTCTTCTCTGGAATACTCCCACTTGGAGTCCCTGAGCCCTCACACATATCCAACTGCATTGGAGCTCTCTTGCCTCACAGAAACCAAGCCACATAAAGGAGCCATCTGGGAGGTCTGCTGAATGCCCCCATTCTTCAAGTCATCTGGAGTCTCTACATGATTTTGCCTGAGTGGACAGGATTCCCCCCACCTACTCCATCCAATGGGAACAAACCTGTGCTTTAGTGGACATTAGAGTTTGCCTTCATGTCAACACTGATAATCAAGTACTTGTTAGGTTCATTCAATAAAACATTGGCTGATCGTCTGCTCTTGCTAGATTGTTCCTAAAAGTCTAAGATTATCCAGCATCAGTTAAGAAAAGTCTCCCAGTGGCATGCAATATACCTTCAAAGGGTGCAGGGCAGGAGGTGGCTGTCAAGGGGGAATGAAGGAGACAGACAAATGTATTGAAGAACCTCACTAAGGTAATGTTAACTATTAGGAAAGTAAGGCAGTGTGATTGGGAGCACTACCTTAGATTATATGGCCAGGGAAGGCCTCTGATTAGAGCTGTTTGAGTCAAGGCCTCTATTATTCTGCTCTCACAAAGCACCCTAGACTGGCCAGCTTCAGCAACAGAAATGTGTTATCTCAGTTCTGGAGACTGGACGTTGAAGGCCATGGTACCCAGTGGGTGAGTTCCTTCTGATAGCTGTGAAGGAGAGTCTGTTGGCTTTCCTATCACCTTTACTTGTGATTACTTCTTGACTCACTTCTCCTGCCAGGTGCCAGGATTGGGATTGCCCAGCTGCCCTAAATTTGTGGTCATGTATTGGGTGTCTTGGCTAGGAAATTAGGGATTAGGTATGTATTTTTTTCTGACTTCTACTCATTGAATGGTAACATCAGCACCATATAACTCTCCCTGTGTCTCCATTTTGTTTTTTATTTGTGTAAAAGGAGACATATGATCCAAATAAACTGAGGTCCTTATGTTTGTGAAAGACTTAGCATTTAGCTCTATCTTTCCTGCTGAAGTTAGAGTTTATGTAATAGTTTTATTAGATCAACATCCATATTATCTTTCTTGTTTTCTGTTCAGTCTTGGGGACACAAGTGTTGGGTGCTATGTGCATATGTGCGTATGTGCGTGTGTGCGTGCATGTGCGTGTGCGTGTGCGTGTGTGTGTGTGTATGTGTGTGTGTGCCAGTGCTGGGGTTTGAACTCAGGGCCTAGGCACTTTACCTTAGCTTTTTTTGCTCAAGGCTGGTGCTCTATCATTTGAGCTACACCTTCACTTCTGGCTTTTTGATGGTTAATTGGAGATGAGAGTCTCATGGATTTTCCTGTCTGCGTTGGCTTTGAACCATGATGCTCAGATCTCAGCCTCCCTAGTAACTAGAATTACAGGTGTGAGCCACCAGCACTTGACTATCTTCCTGTGGGCTGGTTTTAAACCATGATCCTTAGCTCTTAGCCTTTTGGGTAGCAACGATTTTTAGGTGTGAACTAGTACTTGTTTCTTTGATGCTAATGTTGCTTTTAGCAGCTTTTCAGATCTGCATGTTAGAAGGAAATAGTTGGGGGGGGGTAGGTTTTCTTTCTTTCTTTCTTTTTTCTTCTACACTGCTGAGTTGTGTGGTAAATTAAAGCTGCTTTTCTGAAAATTTCCTACACAGGAAGTCATGCTGAACTTTCCTTCTGGCCTCCTAGACCCTCTTCCATTAATTTCCTTTAATTCTCATTAGCATGTTTCTGCAGCAGACTTGGAAGCCCAGAGAAATTCTTGTGCAGCTAATTTAACACCTGCAGGTTTTGAGAGTTGGTTAGAGAAAGCACATCAATAAAATAAACACTTGCTTTCTCAGAGATTTTAAATGCAAACTCTTTAAAGGTTAGACTTTTGTTATGATTTCTATTTATGTATTTGCATCAAGTCATATCTTAATTAATGCTCTTGTCTTTTCAAATGTAAAGAGAGGCAAAAAATTAAAAAAAACCAACTCTGAATGAAATCATTTTTGATACATAAATGGCCATCCTCAAGAATGTATTCTCATGTTGAAGACGCTGTTCTTTGCCGCAGCCTGCCTTACAGATTTCCACACAACACTCTAGTGGGAGACTGGGACTGAGAAATAGAGGATAGCCAGGACTGGAATCAGGGCCACTGGTTTGGAAAGTCTGAGGCAAAGGTGGAAGCAGGGAGACTCTGGGTTAGCCAAGTGCATGGGTATGCACTGTGTCTGGAAAAGGGGGGCGGTCAGGAAAATCATCAGAGATTTGATGCATAGAAGCTCCTCAATATGCCATGGGCTTCCATCCAGATAAATAAGGCCTAAATTGAAAATATTGTCAGTAGAAAATGCAATGAATACAGCCAACCTTCAGGACACCACAGCTAGACAACACAGTGCATTGCTCAGATCACATGGCTGGCGGTAAAGCTCAGTATTATATGTGAGTGAATATGGAACAATCTATGTGTAGACTGGGAAAAAATCAAACTCTGAAGTGTGGTTTCTATGGCATGCATGTTACTCTTATACTGTTCTCAGGTCAAAAATCTTAAATGTTGAGGGCGATGTGGACAGGATTGGTGCTGACAGGTCATGCTGTTCACAGGTGTGGGATGCTTGATTCTCCACCCTCCGAAAACCACCACAGTCAAGTAAGAGGCAGCGCAGTGGTCCATAAGCATCACTAGGAGAGATTTCAAGTCCACGAGAGAGGAGAGATCAGCATGTCCCTGTGGAGCTGGACACTTGAGAGACCACCCAGGGCTATCTTCACAGCAGGACACTGTGTGACAATTCTTCAGACAACCTGACTGTGTCATTGGAGTGACTTGATCCGAGTGACAGACATGCCCCTCTTCTGGAGATTTCTAAAGGCAGGAATGTTTCAGGAGAAACTGTGAAAAACAAGGAGAAGGTGCCAGACAGAGGATGGAAGAGCGGCACTTCAGGGCCTCCAGGACTCTCTAGGAGTAGAAGGGACACATGGTCTTCCCAGAGCATTGCAGGGAGAATCCCTGAGGTGAAAAGAGTAGGCAGGTGTTAGGGATGCTCCCTGGCATCCCTGCCAGCTGGGCATGTGTTGTGATGATATTCTCAGAGAGAGAGCTGAGAACATGGCACACAGGTAGATCCAAAGACACAAGAGAGCTGCTGATGCTAAAAGAGGCTACAACAAAGACGCCCACTAGCCCAGGAAATCCCTGAGCTCACCTGCATGGGTGCTACTGCTACCTGGATACATCCAAGGCAGGTAGACTTTCCAGGCTTGCATCTCTTCTCCCTCTGGGGTGTCTTAGGTCTTCTGAGGACTTCCTCAATCATGGCTACCATACCTCTGGCTTGCCTTTCTTCCTTCTCTCATTTCTTCCTCTCCTCCAAGTCACCGTTGCTATACACCATGAAGGTAGCATCCAATATCTGGATTTTAATAATGAGTGGGTGTATTTGAAGCTTTTGAGGTTTCCTCTGGGGTTGATTGAAGGATAAAGAGCTGGGTCCAGAGTCTGTCTCTTTCCATACAGCTGTTTAAGAATTCACTATCTGGGCTGGGGAGATGGCTCAGTGGTGGAGCGCTTGCCTTGCAATGCATGAGGCCCTGGGTTGGATTCCTCAGTACCACATAAGCAAAAAGAAAAAAAAAGCCAGAAGTGGCGCTGTGGCTCAAGTGGTAGAGTGGTAGCCTTGAACTGAAGAGCTGAGGGACAGCGCCCAGGCCCAGAGTTCAGGTCCCACAACCGGACCCCCCCCCCCCAAAAAAAGAATTCACTATCCATGGGAGGCAAACATTTGTAAGGATGAAGAAGATGTTTGCTTCAGGAAAAAAAAAATCAAAGGTGAGTGTAAAGATTTGGAATCCTGATGCAAACCTGTTCTGGATCTTCTGAATATGTACCTAACGTATCCTTGCCCTGTTGGCTATCAGTCCCTAAGAAGGGGGTTTGAACTCTCAGAGAAGCAGTGGGGTTACTGGTACTTATGAATAAAGGCTCCACTCCTGGTATGAGAAAGTATAGGCAGGGGAATTGGAGGTTTCTGTTATGGGGGAGACAAGTAACCCTCCTAGAAGACCATCATCAAGTACACCTGTCATTTCCTCTTTCAGCCTTCCCTTTTCTGACCTAGGGATCCCTGAGAGTGGGTGAGGTCCTGCTATAGTGCCATAAAAGCCTGCACCCAGGGCAATTCTGTCTATTTCCCCTTTTGCTTACTAAAGAGACCTAATTGCAAGACGGCATTAAAATTTTATTTTAGTTTTAGTTTTAATTTTTGGTGCCAGTCCTAATGTTTGAACTCAAGGCCTAGGTGCTGTCCCTGAACTTTTCCTTTCTTTCTTTTTTTTGTTCCTTCAAGGCTAGCACTCTACTGGTTGAGCTATAACTCCACTTCAGGCCTTTTGTGTGTGTGTGATCAGTTAAAGATAAGCATCTCACAGACTTTCCTGTGGCTTCAAATCACAATCCTCAGATCTCAGCCTCTTGAGTCGCTGGGATTATGGGTATAAGCCACTGGTGCCCAGCTTGGTATGAAAATTTTAGACTCTTGAGGTTTGGGTCATTTTTCTGGGTTCCCTCAGCTGAGCTTAGAGCCAGGCTCTCTCTCTTAAACAGGAAGCTTTACGGTGCTGCCAAGTTGAGATACTGTAGGGATGGTACTAGATCCACCCCTATGTTATCTGAGGGAAGGAAATGGAAGATGAGGAGGAGGCAATACTCCTATTATGTAGGTCCAGGGGGGGTAAAACCCCTATTACTAATCTACATGAGCCCCTGGAAGACAAGCAGCTGAGAAGTAGGGTGGAACCCTTACTGCTAATCTAAAGGGGGGTCTTGTGGGTAAGACCTGGGAGTCTAGAGGACTAAACTCTGGGGTCCCTTTGCTAGAGGCTGGATATCTCTGACCAAGAGAGGGGTAGACCTCTTATATTGAGTGGGTATGTACCACTTTCAGTCAATGCCTTCCAGGAGTGACTTTCCATTACTCAGTAGATACTCTGAGGCTGTTGTAGTTGGCATATGAAAGCATGGGGGAGCCAGACACTGGTAGCTCACGCCTATAATCCTAACTACTTAGGAGGCTGAGATCTGAGGATCAGGGTTCAAAGCCAGCCCAGGCAAGAAGGGCCATGACATTCTAATCTTCAATTAACCACCAGAAAAAGCTGGAAGTGACACTGTGGCTCAAAGTGACAGAGCACTAGCCTTGAACACAAAAGCTCAGGGACAGCACCCAGCCCTGAGTTCAAGCCCCACAACTGACAATCAAGTAGCGTATTTTTTAAAAAGATTTTATTGATCTTAAATACTTTCCAGTTATTTTAGTTTTAGTTTTGTTTTGTTTTTCTTTTTTGGTTGTGGGGCCTGAACTCTGGGCCTAGGCGCTGTCTCTCTGCTCTTCAGCTCAAGGCTAGTGCTCTACCATTTGAGCCATAGCACCACTTCTGGCCTTTTCTGCTTATGGGGTACTGAGGAATCGAACCCAGGGCCTCACGTATGCAAGGCAAGCACTTTACCAATGAGCCACCTTCCCAGCCCCAAGTAGCATAATTCTATTTTTTTTTATTGTGAAAATACCATACAGAGGGGTTACAATTACATGGGCAAGATAATGAGTACATTTCTTATCAAGCGTTGTTGCCTCCTCCTTTGTTTCCCCTTCCCATCCCTTCCCAAATCCCCTCTCTCCCCCCTGCCCCCCTCACCCCCCCACCCCCGCCAAAGTTGTAAAGTTCATTTTCCGACATATGGAAAGTAGTAGGGAGGTTCCTCAAAAGACTCCACATAGAGCTCCCCTATGACCCAGCAATCCCACTTTTGGGCATTTACCCAAATGATCACAAACAAGTAGTGTAATTCTTACTAGATGCATAGGCCTGCAGAAAGGACAGTAACTGAAGCTAGGATGGAGATTGATGGGAGTGAAGAGAAAGCCATGTGGAGCAAAGATACACATTGTCAGGAGTCATACCTCCTGGCTGGTTTGCCAAATGTTATCAGTGAGTAGTTGCAGAGGTGAAGATCCAGCTTCTTGGCATCTCTTTCTCTTTTGCTTTCTTTCTCTCTCTACCTCTCTACCTTTCTCTCTCTCTCTCTCTCTCTCACACACACACACACACACACACACACACACACACACACACAAGTAAAGTAGCAAGGCAAGGATTTAATAGAAAGAGAGAGAGCACACCCTGAGGGAAAATAACAAGCAAGTGACTCAAGAACTGAGTCATCAATTGGTTAAGAATTTCAGTTTTCTAAGAGTTGGACTGTGGGAGGAGTTTACAGTAATGATAGTGTGATATTAGGGAAACAAGGGATCATGATGGCAGATGTTTGGAAGTGATTTGTACATGTGCAACATGTTGCCACCTCATGGTTTTAAGTATATATACATATATGTACATTTAAATATATATGTACATATATCCCACCTATGTAATGCATATATCATATGCTATTATATATTATTATATAATATAAAATACATGCTATATTTCATATATTAATATATATTATATTATATAACACATATATATCCTGTATATCATCCAGCTCATGATGCATATATACATATATTTAAAACTATCCCATCCCATGGGTCTATCTATCTATCTATCTATCTATCTATCTATCTATCTATCTATCTGAGAAGCAATGAGTATGTAAGAAGCCATTAAGTAGTAGTTAATTGCATAAAGGTCAGGCTAAAGACTCAAGGAGTTCTACTGCTCAGATACCTCAGTTTGGTCAAAACTGGCCTGAGGTTTTTGTACCAGTAGGGCAAAGTCCTAACTACAAGCTGACCATTAATTACCCCCAAGGAGGAGTAGCTAAGGGAAGTACGTGGGAGGAGATGGAACTCATGAACTCCTGGTTGTCTGCTAAGGTGTGACTAGAGGGAAGGTGTCTTTGACCTTAAGGACATAGTTAAAGTGGTACTTTTTCAACTGGGTTAGATCAGCTCTTACTTTCTGTCTCTTACAACATTTGCTTTGGAGAAAGTTAGACAGAATATAAAACATGCAACACCTCGAGATTACCATAGTGGAAGGGAGCCCAAGCAACCATTAGGGTGGGAAAGGCAAAGGGTCTGCAAGGCCACACACTTCCTAGCCACTTGATGGTTTGCATCCAGTGCTTCCCCCAGCATGAAGCATGTGAGGGAGGGAGGCCTCACATGATTCCACCAGCCCTGTCCCCATTCCCATCCCCACATCATATATATAATATGAAGAGATAGAGAGAAATACCATCCAACTAAGCTCAGCCACCACAGAACACAATTGTCCACCACAGAACACAATTGTCCTTAACCATTGTTTCAAAGGAATAATTGTTGAACACCTTTTGGGGGGGGGATCACAATGGATAAATGACTTTCTTCATAAAGTAATTCTTTTTGTATATTTTTATTGTAAAAAATACTGTACAGAGAGGTTACAGTTACATGAGTAAGGTAATGAGAACATTTCTTATCAAACTTTGTTACCTCCTTTGTTTTTCCCCTACCATTCCTTCAGTCTTCACCTCCCCAACTCCTCCCCCCCCCCAAAGTTGTAAAGTTCTTTTTCAACATAGTGTCTTGTACATCTCATTGTTACAATGAGTCAATCTATAGCCTTATTTCGGCATTTTGTTATTTCCCTTCCTCTCCCCAAATTAGAAAAGTGTATATACAAGATGCAGGGCATCAGAATCAAATACACTGAAAACAGAGGTGATACCATGGGGGAAACAAAAAAATCAAGCAGTATGGAGGTTCCTCAAAAGACTCCACATAGAGTTCCCCTATGACCCAGCAATCCTACTTTTGGACATTTACCCAAATGATCACAAACAAGGCTGTACTACCAGCACAACTATGTTTATCTCAGCATTATTTACCATAGCTAAGATATGGAACCAACACAGATGCCCCTCAGTAGATGAATGGATCAAGAAAATGTGATACACACACACACACACACACACACACACACACACACACACACACACAATGGAACTCTATGCCTCCATCAGAACGAATGACATTGCCTCATTTGTTAGGAAATGGAAAGACTTGGAAAAAAATATATTAAGTGAAGTAAGCCAGACCCAAAGCAACACAGGTCCCATGGTTTTCCTTATTTGTAATAACTAGTATATGTCTAGGACAAGCAGAAAAGCTCAAACGCTATGTACATATGACCATAAGATAATGCTAAGCAAAATGAACCCCAAGATATAGACACAAGTGGTTTTATCTTTCTTGCTGTTGTTTTTAATGTATTTATAATCATAAAGTAATTCTCAATGTCCTTTTAAAAAATGGTAGCTCTCAGTAGCTCCATTTAAGGGACAAGAACCTGAAGATATTGTTTTAAAATGGTAGTTCTTCAGTAAATGCCTTGGAGGTAACCTCTAGGTCCATTGGGATCCTCCTTCATTTCTGAAAAGTCCTATGTTTGACTCTCACACCTTGGAATACATCTCCTCTACCTGTTCTCTATCAATCAGATAAAATGAGATATCCTACCATGGAGTCCTCAGTAATAACTTTCTAATTTTCCCAGTGCAGAATAAACTCGGAGGGAAATGGAAGTAGCTGCCATATTGAATCAGAACACTTTTGAATTCCTAAAGAGCACACATAATGGTAACTGTGAGGAAGAAAGTATATTATCAACTAATGTTTTATAAAAATGAATCATATGGGGGAATTCATATGTTAAACTAAATATTCCCAAGGAAGACTGGCCAAAAGGTGTGATATGCACTTAGGAGAAACAGAAAATAACAGCAGACAGGCGAGTTTAAAAGCGATTTTCTACCCAGAACAAAAGCTTTATTCTTCTACTAAATTCTTCTGAATTTGAAAAGTTTGTGTTTTTTATTGTAGTCCCTTTGGATGGAGGTGGGCATGAGCAGAATCTTAGCTGTCTGATGGCTTTCATAGTTGGATGAGACAAAGCTTTCCAAGGTGAAAGCCATTAGGTGAATATTCACTGCACCCTAAGTTGTGTGCTAGGGTTCAAAGGCACTGGTGAGGACTCAGCACGAAAGAATGGCCTGAGATGACTTTTCTGTGTGACATTTATTAACTCTGGTTGCTTGTCATGGTTGTCAGAAATTTCCTTGGAGATGCAAATAACCCTTATTTGAGAGTTTAGGGACTTAATTGGCTTCCTTTTCTATTTTTAATGTGTAAATCCTGTGGTCTTTAAAGTCTCTAGGGCCAGCCTTTGAGAGAAGGAGTTGGGGACATAGTAGAAAAGAAATGTAAAAGCAAAGAATTGCACAACTCAAAAAGGCCGGGTTTCCTGGGAAGGTTAAAACTTTTGGTGTCTCTAAAAATTGGTTTTGTAGGTGATTAAGCATCAGGGACGGCCATGAGGACTGAAACCATAGCTTAGTCTCTTCTCCAAAGAGCACAGCTCTGGTCTGAGCCTAAAAATATTCCATGTTAGCCAAGTGCTAGTGGCTTACACCTGTAAGTTAATCAGGAGGCTGAGATCTAGGGATTGTGGTTCAAAGCCAGCTTAAGCAGAAAGTCTGTGAGACTTTTATCTCCAACAAACTACTCAGAAAAAGCTGGAAATATATACTTTGACCTGATAAATTATACAGGACTCTAGACATTCACACAGTGAAACCAAATAACGATGTTGTTAGGAGAGAACCACAAAGGCTTAATAGCTATGTGCATATGATCATACAAAATGATATTTATAAAAATGAACTCCAAGAGGGGCTAGGAAGTTAGCTCAGTGGTAGAGTATTTGCCTTGTATGCATGAGGCCCTGGGTTCGATTCCTCAGCACCACATAAGCAGAAAAAGCCGGAAGTGGTGCTGTGGCTCAAGTGGTAGAGTGCTAGCCTTGAGCTGAAGAGCTTAGGGACAGTGCCCAGGCCCAGAGTTCAAGTCCCACAAAGAACTCCCAAGAAATGGAAACAAGGCTTTTTTGTTGTTTTTTTCTCTCTCCTTTGTTGCTATTTTTGTTTTCTGTACCTTTTTCTTGTTTGTAAATTTATCTGTTTGGGGGAAATTAAGGGGAAACACAGAAATGATGGGACAAAGGGTGAACAAATGCGGCAGTGATACTCACTAGATACTATGTTGTAAACTGTAAGGGAGAGGGTTGGGAGGGGAAAACTGAGAGAAAGTGAGAGAGGGCATGACATCATCCAAAAAGAAATGTACTCATTACCCATTACCTACCTGACTTACGTAACTGTAATCACCCTTGAGCATTAGCCTTGAGCAAAAGAAGCTCAGGGACAGTGCCTAGACCATGAGTTCAAGCCCCAAGACACACACACACACTCTCTCTCTCTTTCTCTCTCTCTCTCTCTCACTTTCTCTCTCTCTCTCTCTCTCACTTACACACACACACACACACACACACACACACACACACACACACACACACACACACACCATTTCTTGCAGGAATATCAAAGACTTACAATTTCTTGCATCCAGTTTTCCTTAGAAGGCCATGGGTTCTACCTGTCATCATCTTATCACTGTTGTTGTTGCTACTAGGGTAATCTTGTATGTTTGACCCCAAACAAGTCGTTTTGCACACATATTTCTTTCTAAGAGCATTCTGGAAAGCCCAATACTTTCTGCTTTGTGTTCTTTACAAAGATGTTTGAGTGGCAGCATTGTGCTAATACCCTATACAAGCATTGCCTTGGTTTGACTTTCTGAAAAGAATCATAAGACACAAATCTTAAGAAGGATCAGACAGGGCCATACCAAAAAAATCATAATCAATAGAGCTCAGGAGATGCCACTGTTGAAAACTTTTAAGACTCCTGTCTAGCTAGGAACAGTATGGTTTTCTTCCAATCCTCTGTTGCTTATAGCAATTATTTTCAAACTTTGACAGGCTTGTGGATAACCTTGGGAAATTGGCTAAAAAAATCAGATCAGAAATTTTGATTCATTGGCTGTAGATTGAGGCCTGGAAATAGCATTATATATACGAACCCCACCCCCACCCCCCACCCCCAGCAAATGTCGATGCTGGATGAATACTGACTCCATGCAAAAAAAAAAAGACACACATGAAACAAGGTATATAACCTTGAAAGCCAGACAGATTTACTTGAGTTGGGGAGGGACAAAGAAAGAAATATTATGCACCTGCATCCTGTTCTGTTATGGAGGGAGAGGCAGGAGAAATGAATGGTAGATATTAAAAAGGGATTTGAATGAACCCTTTACTGGAAGTTCCAGATAACAAAATGAGAGTGTGAGAGATAGCTAGGTATTTTTTTTTTGAAAATAATCTTGGGAGAAAATAAAATTGTCCATAGGAGATATCTGTGAATAATAAGGAATAAGAGTAACTTCAGGAAGAGGAAGGTTGGTAGCAGGATCTCCTCTCAGTCACCCAGCCTAGAAAATGAATGAGTTTGACCAAATACAATGTGTACTTAGGAGGAGAAAAAAAAAATAACAAAAAAACCCAGTATGCCAAGAAAATTTCATCCCTTATTTCCAAGTCTGATCCATGGGTAAGAAGATCCCTGGTATGATTTGTCAAGAGACTTTTAAAGTCATTTCTAGGCTTAACAGCTGTGAATGTTGATTGATAAGCTATGTCTAATATGGGTGAAAAGAATAAGAATGAGATACACCCTTGCTTAGATGGTGATAGTGATGGTAAAGTTATCCCAGTTCCTCTGTAACAGAAGACCCAGCCACTCCTGGTGGCATCTCTTTCTTGCTGTTTCTAGTGAAGAGGAGAATTGCCATGCAGACAACAATTATAAACACATTGTGCAATAGTGTTCACATTGCTAATCTCAACTATCTGGATGTCCAAATCACCATGACAGACTCTCTTGTATCCTCCTTACTTCATTTAGTCTGCTAAGAGTTAAGGAAGTATTGTATGCTGTTCACGTCTTTCTTACTCCATTCAAGACTTTAAACACTAGGCATTCCTCATCCATACCCCAGGGCCTCAAGGTTTCAAATACCCAGAAACAACTTAATAAATGATCAAGTAATTTCTTTTAATTTAAATTTCTTTAAAAGTATCTACTTAAAAAAGCAGACAAACAACTGGGCACTGGTGGTTCATACTTATAATAATCCTAACTACTTGGGAGGCTGACAGGAGAAACTGAAGCTTGAGACAAGCCCAGACTGAAAAGTTCTCAAGGCCCATTTGTATCCTATAGATGTAGATGCAGTAGCATGTGCCTGTCATCCTAGCTACAGGGGCTCTGAACTGGAGGGTTTCAGTTCTAGACTAGTTCCAGGCAGAAAATCCATGAGAGTTCATTTCAATAGCTAGTCATTGGTGACATTCACCTGTCATTTTCCACCTATGATGGAAACCCTAAAATAGAAGGATCATTTTCCAGCTATGTTCCTGGACAGCAAGTAAGACCCTATCTCAGAAATAACCAATGCAACGCTTTAGAGGGACGAACACAAAAGTGCAATGCCTTTGAGCCTCTGATCATATAAAATAATATTTATCAAAATGAACATGGAAAAAAATATAATCATTGCATCCGATATCAGTGGCTCACATCTCTAATCCCAGCTACTCAAAAAGCTGAGATCTGAGTATAATGGTTCAAAATTAGCTCAGATAGGAAAGACCATGAGACTCTTATCCCCAATTAATTAGCAAAAAGTTAGAAGGGGAGTCGCTGCTACAGGGGTAGAAAGCTAGCCTGAGCTCAAAAGCTAAAGGGCAATGCCAAGGTCCTCAGTTCCAACCTCAGTACTGGCACAAAATTAAATAAATAAATTAAATAACTAACTAAATAGATAAATAAGCAATACAAAAAGATTTGGAGGCATGGATTAGCAGTATAGCACTTGCCTAACAAATATCCAAAGCCATGAGTTCAAACTCCAGTATCACAAAATAGAAAGAAATGGCAAAAGGAAGAAGAAGAAAGGAAGTAAAAGAAAGGAAGAAAAGGGAAGAAAGAAAAGAAGGGATAAAAGAAATGAAAGCAGCCAGTATGCATTCATGTAAATGAGAGGCTAATTACCAATCACTCAAATTTGTTTGCTCAGTGGAGTGTCTGCCAAATTCTTTGAGTCTAATTTGAGTTAATATGTATATATGAAAAATAAAGCAACAAAACTGCAGAACATGATATACTGAAATATAGGTTAAAAGCCTTCTGTAATCCTCCAATGCAGAAGTGCTTTACTTTATGGTAGAAAATATTTTTGGTTGTTTTTCTTGTCAATCTGCATCCAAGATCCTCTAGATATCGCTCTCTTCCTAACAACTCCCAATCATGATCAGAGAAGCATGAATTGTAGAAAAGCTAATATCACTCCAATGCCACAGGTAGAGCCCATGAAAAGTCTGGCTACTGTGATTGGCTCAAAGATGAACATATGATCTTAGGCTATCCAATAATAGTAACACTTAGAGCTTGTTAATGTGTAGATGCTATACTGGAGTTCGAACCCAGGGCCTTGCACTCTCACTTGGCTTTTTCTACTCAAGACTAGCATACTACTACTTGAGCCACACCTCCACTTCTAGTTTTTATGTTCATTAATTGGAGATATGAGTCTCAGGGACTTTTCTGCCCAGGTTGGCTTTGAACCACAGTCTTCAGATCACAGCCTCCTGAGTAGCTAGGATTACAGGAGTGAGCCACCCATGCTGGGCTCTCCTAGGGCTTTTGCTGGAATCACATATGGCCTGTGTTCCATTAATGCTGGGACTGTGTGGTCCTTCAAACTTTGTAAGCCATTTTGAAAGAAAGAGGAAAGCAGATGTAAGGTCAATTTGGTGATGTTATTGAACGGCTCAGTAAGGAAAACAAATTTAAGGATGAGACTACCTGCAGATTTGTCAGGCAGATGAATCAGTCTGTTTTCTCTAATGTTAACTCCAGTCTCAATTAGACTCTTGATTCTCTGTTAGGCTTGCATGGTTGATACACCTAGTTTCATCTAAATTGGGAGAATGTATTTTATCAGCATTGTCTTTGTTTCCTATGACTCAACTTCTCTCCTCATTTTCTTTTATGAATGAGGTTTTTGAAAACAGGGTAATAAACATCTGATAATGACTGGAAGGAAAAAAAAATCCCAGTCATGTTTGAAGAGCAACCTTGGAAAAAAAATCTGCATCTCTTGAATCAATAACATTTACATGGTGCTAACAGGAAGGGAATGATGGATAGAATGGTTTTGTTTTGGATGGAAATGCTTGTGTACGATGGGGAGGAATTAATTATGCAAATGAGAGAAATATGTACAGACAAATGCTAATTTGTCAACCCCCAAACGGAGCTTCCTAAATCTTACTTTGCAATAAATTGAGCCATTTTCAGATGTATTAGGCAAATGAGCTGAAATTCTCGTTTGATTTGTGTGTTTAATCCTATTTCCCATGCATACGCCACTTTCCACAGACCTGCGGGGGCCAGATTTTATTCTTTCTTTGGTGAATGCACCTGTCAGTATTACAGTGTCTTGCTTCTGCTATGGTAACTGTATAGCTGCTGAAAAAATAAAAAACACATGAAGACAATGAAATAGAATCACAGAATTGTACATAGAAAGGAAGTGCAAAGAGGAAGCTACCCAGTTAGCTTTTCCCACATTGGAAGTGGGCGCATCCTTATGAGACTTAGAACTGGGTAGACTGATAGGGAGAGAGACAACAACTCATTCTACTTCCTGGGGACCATAGATAATAAAAGGATATGGACCATAGAACCTGTACCTCCTCCTCTTCCAAAAGACTTTGGAAAAGGGGAGACTGCTCAGGGGAGCCTGTACCCCCTTCTCTGGGAAAGCTGAATAGTGGTTCTGGGAAAGCAAAGATCTTAATGATGAGAGTAGATCTTTGCAGGGGACAGGTACCCTCTCCCCTTGGAGCGAGGTGGGCAATGACTCAACTAGATGTCGGAACAGCAATAGAGGGAACCCACAAGCCCACAGTGGCTCTACTTCTTACTCTTTTCCACTGAGAAGTCTGTATTCTTCCTCTACTCCTCCTCCTTCTTGACTGAGAAGCAGACAGATATGACTTTACATGACATTAGTCAGCCCTCCCAATTGGGAATCGAGGTTGGGGATTTATAGCAACTTGGCAGTAGCTAAGAGGCCTTTCCTCAGTTTCCCCTGGTATCTTACTTTCAAATAAACTTTGCCTCACTTCCCATTCTTTCCCACCTCATCATTCTCTATGTGATGGAACTCCTCCTTAGAGGAGTCTGTAACTTCCACTCTTAACTAGTTTGGCTCCTGTCATAAGGCTCTCAATTTATCTCCTTGTATCCATTCCTTTCCTTCTTTGTCAGGCTGAGACAATGAAATTGACTTCCAGGTGATATCACTTAGGAGTTTCATTCATAGATCACAGAAAAAAACAGAGCAGTCTCTCTGAAGTTATGAGAATTTGGTTTTAATTTCTGTTTGTTTTTATAATTGTGATTCCTATCTTAATCTGAGATATTTGAATCTTTTTATCCTTTTCTATGACCAATGTTTTCACCTTTAAAAGAAAAATCTGAGCTCTCTATATACTGTAAAAATTAACCCATCATCTGTGATTGAGTTGTGATGCTTTTCTTTCTTTTTTTTTTTAGGGGGGGGTCTGGTCGTGGGGCCTGAACTCTGGGCCTGGGTACTGTCCCTCAGCTCTTCAGCTCAAGGCTCTACCACTTGAGCCACAGAGCCACTTCTGGCTTTTTTCTTTTTGCTTATGTGGTGCTGAGGAATCGAACCCAGGGCCTCAGGCATGCAAGGCAAACGCTCTACCACTGAGCCACCTTCCCAGCCCCAGAGTTGTGATACTTTTCTAGGTTGCCATTCCCATTTGATTTCGTTTCTCACAGGCACTACTTCCTCCATGCAGAACACATTACTATTAATGTTTAGCTAAACTTGTCAACATTTTCTTCTGCGGCTTTGAGTCTTGTGCTATACTTTATGCCAGCATAAGCCTGTATACCGTTTACCCAGTTCCTTCAAATGATAACATCTCACAAAACTATTTCACAATATCATAAGCAGAAAATTGACATCGATACAATCTATCAGCATTAATCAAATTTCATCAGCTTTCATCATGAACTCAGTGCGTGTATTTGACTCTATGAATTTTTATCAGATGGAGATGTGTGTGTGTGTCCTCTGGGTACTGAACACTGCCATTACCACAAAAGGTGTGTCATTATATTCATTTACTACCACATCCACTTCCTTCTTGCCTTCACCTCAGTCCTGATTCTTTGGTGACCAAGGATCTATTCTCTGTGTGTGTGTGTTTTTGTTAGTTCAAGAATGTTATCTAAGCCAGTTCAGGTGGCTCACACCTGTAATCCTAGCTACTCAGGAGGCTGATATCTGAGGACCGTGGTTTGAAGAAGCCTGTCCAGGCAGGAAAGTCTGTGTAACTCTTATCTCCAATTAAATCACAGAAAAAAGCAGGAAATGGCTCTGTGGCTCAATGTGGTAGAGCACTAGCTTTGAGCAAAAGGAGCTCAAGGACAGCACCCAGGCCCAGAGTTCAAGCCTCAGGACAAGTAGGGAAAAATAGAAAGAATGTTATATAAATAGAATGATTCAGTGCTATGAGCTGGATGAGGGTCTTCCCAGGTTTACATGTCAAACTATGGTGGAAAGATTGGGAGGTGTTATGGGCCTTTAATAGGCGGGGCCTAGCAAGAGGTCCTGAGGTCACTGGGTTTATGCCCTCCAGGGGGATTGTAGGGCCTTCTTCTCTTCCTCTCCATCTGCTTTCTGGTTTGTAAGGTGGTCACTCATTACAGTAAGAGCTTCCTTATTGCCATCTGCTGCTCTCATCAAACCAATGGGCTGCCCAATCTTGTATTCAAATGGCCAAACTGTGAGTTAATTAACACTCTTTTTTAAAAAAACAGGTTAACTACCATGCATATCTTACTGTAATAATGTAAAACAGATGAATATATTCAATATGTAACCTTTGGAGTTTACTTTTCTTGACTCAGCATAATTCCCTTTAGATCTATCCAACTTCTTTCTTACCAAGTTTGTCTTCTGAACAATATTTCTTGATACAGATATGCCACTGCTTAACAATCATCATTGAATGACACTTGTTGTTTTATATTTTCTTCACATTTTGGGGTGTTGTGGATAAAATTCCATGAATATTCACATATAAGTATGTAAACACAAGTTCTTATTTCTGTGTGATAAATGGCCAAGATTACAATTGGTGGATTGTGTGATCATTTCTTTTATAAGAAATGGACATATATTATATATGTGATATATAATATATCTCATATTTATTACATATGTCTATGATATATACATATATCATATATATGCCACTCTAAATATATATAACATATAATATAATAAGACATTATAATATATTTTAAATATTATTACTTAATATTATACTTATACTGTATAATTTCATAATTTGATAATACAATTAAATGTTATATATTTAACATTATAAATATATATAATACATGTAATATAATATATATACATATATATTTAACGTGGCTTGTCATTTACATTCCCATCAACAATGCAGGACTATTTGTCTACATCTTTACTGATCTTTGTGTTCTAACTATTGTTTATTTTAATGACTTTTTTTGTATTTATGTGCCAGTATGAGGGCTTGAATTCAGGACCCTATAACCTTGCTTAGCTTGTTTGCTTAATGTTGGAGCTCAATCACTTGAACCTTACCTTCACTTGTAGATTTTTGCTATTTAATTGAAGACAAGATTTTGTTTTGTTTTTGCTTTTGTTTTTTGTTTTTGTTGGTCATGAGGCTTGAACTCAGGGCCTGGTTACTGTCGCTGAACTCTTTTTGCCCGAAGCTTGTATTCTACCACTTTGAGCCACAGATCCACTAATGATTTTCTGGTGGTTAATTGGAGATAAGAGTCCCATGGACTTTTCTGCCCAGGCTGACTTTGAACCATGATCCTCAGATCTTAATTTCACAAATAGCTACTGGCACTAGTGATTTTAGCCATTCTGATGTGAATGTATATTAGCTCATTGTGATCTAAATGTGTATTTCCCTACTGGCCAATGATAGTTAATATATTTTCATGTGCTTATTTGCTCTTTGTATTTCTTCAGTGGATTATCTACCTGTATTTATGACCTACTTCTTTATTAGGGCTTTAGGGTTTTTTTTTTTGTTTGTTTGTTTGTTTTTACTGTTCACCTTTGAATTCTTTTTATATATACTAGATATCAGTCTTTTCCCAAACATGTAATTTTCAAATATATATTTTCCAATCTGTAGCTCTTACTTCAGTCTCTTAATAGTTACTTGCACAGAACTGAAGCTGGTTTTTATGAGGGCCAAATTAACCAGAGTTTTTAACTTAGGGGGAAAAGCAAGGAATATAATACATCTACTACCCAAGTATAATAGTTGAATATGCTCATCTTTCACATATCTCATAGGAAAAGTAGCCATATAAAACAGAATTTCAGGAGTAGAATTTTCTACCCACTTTATAGATTAAAGATACAAAAATTTGTATAGAGAAAGTTAAGTGATTTGCTTCGATAAGGTAAATAATCCAGATACAAATCTTTGACTTTTAGCTCAAGAATATTTTGGGCTGTATGTGTGTGTGTGTGTTCTGGTCCTGAAGTTTGAATTCAGGGCCTGTGATATTTCCCTGAGCTTTTTTTTTTTCCTTTTTGTCGGTTATGATGCCTGAACTCTAGGCCTGGGCACTGTCCCTTAGTTCTTCAGCTCAAGGCTAGCACTCTAGCACTTGAGCCACAGCACCACTTCCGGCTGTTTCTGCTTATGTGGTGCTGAGGAATCGAACCCAGGGCCTCATGCATGCGAGGCAAGCACTCTACCACTGAGCCACCTTCCCAGACCTTCCCTGAGCTTTTGTGCTCAAGGCTAGTGCTCTATCACATGAGCCACACCTTTATTTCCCACTTTTTTTTCTTTGTTTGTTTGGAGATTAGAGTCTCAGGGACTTTGCTCTCTGGGATGGCTTTAACTTCAATCCTCTGATTGCCTTCTAAATTGGCAAGGAGTACAAGCATGAGCCACTGGTGACCAGCCACTTTTCATTTTTTCTTCTTTTTGCAGATCATTAAATTACCTTTGAGTAGTTGTTCAAAGGGATTTCAAGTCGGGGCTGGGAAGGTGACTCAGTGGTAGAGCACTTGCCTTGCATGCCTGAGGCCCTGGGTTCGATTCCTCAGCACCACATAAGCAAAAACGAAAAAAGCCGGAAGTGGCACTGTGGCTCAAGTGGTAGAGCGCTAGCCTTGAGCTGAAGAGCTGAGGGACAGCGCCCAGGCCCAGAGTTCAGACCCCATGACCGGACCCCCTCCCCCCCCAAAAAAGGGATTTCAATTCAACCTAACAATTTATGAGTACAATGCATCTTGTTATGTGACTATAAGTTCAATGGACAATTTATGAGTACAATATCACCTCTTCCATCATTCTTCCTCAACAAGGATCCTTCTATGTGCCTTTAGGCAGCACACTGCAAAGCAATTCTTCTGGTTATTTTTCTATAACTTAGATTTATGGAAGGTTTCCCTGATTCCCACCCCCCTCCTCCCCCTCTTCCTTCCTTTTGGATGGCACTCCAAATCTTCCATTCAAGTTTCCATGATAAGGTGGACATGAGAGGTGCCTGGTGACCTACTCTAGCTTCGGCAGTTGTGGATGGCAAAGGATCATATTTTAAACTCCATGAGTTGGACACAGCATTTTTAGTTGAGATCCAAGGCATTGATTAAACAGGGTTATTGTGGAAGGAAAGTGGTATATGGAATCCGGATGCTTTTAGATCCTTCATGCTGTCTAGGCATCTGCCGATCTCTTGAGCCTGTCTGCTCTTCTCCTGAAGAAGCAGAAACCTGTGACTCAAGCCCCAGGAGTGTGCGCTTCCTTTCAAGCTGGCATTTGCCTGGAGAAGAAGCTGGACTTCTGGCAGCTCTTCTCTTCCATGCTGGGGATCTGGGAAGGCTGGGCAGGAGGCGGCTTCTTAGAATGGAGTTCTCCCTGTCCCCAAGCTCTGTGATTATCAAGTTAGCTCAGGCAGAAGCACTCTGCCTACTTGGCAGGCCCTGAAAGGAAGGCTGGGAGGGTGGCGGCTTCCCCTGGTGAGCCATCTCAGGCTCTTTTTTTCCTCTCCATTATCAGCAGCAGCTCTGTGGGAAACTTGCTAGGAGAGACTCATTAGGTGCTTCTTCCAAAGCCAAGGGGAGAATTTTACCCAGCCTGGTGGCTAGCTAGGCCATCCTGCCGTGCCGAGTGAACAGTCCACAGAGGGCTTAAACAAAGCTGTCCAAAACGCCTGTTGAAGGCACAGGAAATAGCACACTTTGGAAGTAGTCAGAGCCAGAGAGGTATCTATCTGCAGCTTCTCTGTTCAGGACGAGGCTGAGGGTAGGATGTGATACCGGGTGCATCCACAAGGGTGCAGTAAACACAAAACACAAGAAAGGCCCAAGGTCACTCAACCTCACTTACCTGACTTCTATGACAAAAGAGAAGGTTCCAAGCACCTGGAGGCATTCATTGAAGCCAGCTCCAAGAGCCCTTAGGTTTATTTCTGGTTCTGAACCGTTCAGAGGTCTGATGGTCCCCAAGGATTTGAGGATGCTGAGCTGACAGGAGAAGGTATGTTGGTTCTCACCGTGGAGCCTTCTTCCCCATGCCCAGTATGAGGTTTTCTTCTGAGCCTGGCACCTCACCTGCAGAATGTATGGTGCAGGTGAATCAAGATGAAGTGTCATGTGGCTCCTCCAAACAGCAAGTGAGATCAGTTCTCCTCAGCTCTGGTACAGCTTCCCTCTCCTGCTTTTCTTCCTTTCACCCCACCCCATCTCATCTCACCTCTGGGTCTGTGCTTCTTAGTCTCTTTGTCTGTCTGTCTGTCCTCTGTCTTTCCTTCCTCCTGAGTTACTTTTTTTCTCTGTTTTTTTGAAGTCCTGAGGTTTGAACTCAGAACCTTGTACTTCCTAGGTAGCACTGTGCCAAATGAGGCATACCTTCAGTGATTTGGTTTTTTGTTTTGGCTTCTGTTATTTTTTTTGAATAAGGCTGTAGATCATTCTGTTTATGCCTCCTGTGTAGCTAGGCCAAACAGGCACACACCACTGTGCTCAATGTTTTTATTGGCTCAGATGAAATCTCCCTAACTTTCTACCTAGGCTGACCTCAAACAGTGATCCTCTCAATCTCTGTCTCTTGAGTAGGTAGGATGCCAGGCATGAGCTCCTGAGCATGACCTGTGAGATATCTATGGAGAAGCTAAAACAGAGCTCGAAGAATTATATCTTTGCTGCAGCAAGTGTAGAATTCATTCTGACCCATGCATAATTTCTGTAGCCTTAGGTCTCTTAGAAATCAGTATTCAAACTTTCACATTCCTCCTCCTCTTGTCTCCTTGCCCCCTCTCCAAATGGATGAGGGCTGATAAGACCTCTGGATAGGAAAGGAGAGCCTGAGCTTCAGGTTGTCTCTGAGTGATCCTGACACCAGATGCTCTGCTGATGTGCAAGGCAGATGCTTGTAGCAGTCACTCTGTGGCATTTTCCTTCTTGGCTGAGTCAGGACGCAGGGTCCATGTCCACCGGCTAGCGCTCCTCTCTGCTCATGCTGGTACTGAGTTCCCTGCTGTCTTTGCCATGCTTTCCATCTGGCCCCCACCCAGGATGTCTGCCTCTCAGCATCTGCTGCGTGGTCACCATATCCTCTTCCCAGTGAGTCAGAGAGCTGGACATGATCTCCGTGTAACCAAGGGTACAGGGCAGGCCGGAAGAACAAGCCAGACTTGTACATAGTCCATTCAACGTGTCTCCTGCCTGACTTTAGGAATGCCACATGTGGTATGTTGTTATAATATGTATTAGATCCATCTGTCTCTCTATTGCTGTCTCTAGCTCTCTACTATCTTATGTGTATTGTGTGTGTGTGTGTGTGTGTGTGTGTGTGTGTGTGTGTGTGTCAGAAAGACAGACAGACAGGCACAGAGAGACAAAGAGAGAGGTAGATAGATAGCTCTGTAAACAAATTCCAATGGCCATCAGGCCTGAAGAATCCCTCAGTGTACAAAACCAGTTAGGCATCATAAGTGACTACAACCTGAATTTGTAAACTTAAGCACAACTTAACAGGGCCTTTTCTTTCCTGGTACATGCCAGAATCAAAGAAAATCAGACCTTAGGCTCAACCAATAAGAAATGGCCAGCCAATTGAATATTCTATGACTAGGGGTTTTGGGTGGAGTAGACCACACAACAGTTATATAACTGTAACCAGTCAGAGAATGTCTTCATTGTGTTTCCATTTGCAAATAAGCACTTGCCTCTGATGCTTTGTCACTGCAACACTAACCCTCTGTCAATCTGGCATTCTCTAATTCCCAAAGTACTTTTTATTCAAACAATAAAGGTTTCTTGCGCCTTAGTTGACTTTTTGTAATGATAGATACTCACAGTCCAAAAGGGGAAACAGGGCTCATGTCTAATAATAATAATAATCTTTAATCTCTTTCTTCCTCATGCATTTCTTCTTTTCTCTCTGCCTTCCAACTACTCACCATGGCTCAAGTGAGAAAGAAGGAAATTTTCTGTTCTTTCTCTTCAGACCTGCTGTACTTAAAGCTCTCTGAGCCAGTGTTCTGGCTTTGCCTGGGTTGTGAAATGGGAGCTAGGGAATTCAACCATCTCTGCTTCTCAGGGCTGCCTGTCTCTCTGCCCGGTTGTTTATACAGCACATGATTTTGAAGGTCAGGAGATCTTTGCATTCCTTCTAAAACAGACTTTTTGCATTCTCTCCCTCCCAATCTAGCCCCCAACTCCTCCTCCCTAGGTAGATCCATGGGTTGAATCTTTTCCTGTTTTCCAGGAAAAGAAGAGGTCTTTCAGGTCAAAACACACACACACACACACACACACACACACACACACACACACACACACACACCTACCTTTCTCCAACCTGCTAAACCCACCCTCTGGGGATTTTTGAGACCATGATGGAAAATCTTGAACAAGACTGTCAAGAAAAACTTCAAGTCTTTTTGGGGCACAACAAGAGTGTGTGTACTACCAGTAATGTTACATCTGTTTGTTTCTGGGGCTTGTGAGAAAAAGCGTAACTGAAGACTTATGCCAGAAAGTCTTGAGCATATCAAGTTGCTTACTTGGGGCAAAATGTCAGCTTTTAGTCTTGTTTTGCTCCGTTTTGGGTTTGCTCACCTGCTTTTGCATTTTGGGGTTCTATCTGGGCTGGGAACCTAGTCCTCAGAATGGGTCCATGTTTGCACACAGCACGAATCTTTTCCTCCAATGTTCAACTCCTCTCTCCATAGCTTCTCTTAGTAACAGTTGTTTCTTTGCTTGTTTCTTAAGGCCAGCTCGCTTGACGTGGTCCAGCCTGGATTAATGAAGGAGGATTTTTGCATGCCTTTGTCAGCTCCAGCTCTGATTTTTCCATTTTAAACATGAGCCATCTCAGCTCATCCACATTCCAAACACTGCCTGGAATTTTTATCACCAACCCAGGCTAAGTGACAGGGGAATGAGGCCGGAAGGAGAAAGGAGAGGCAAGGCAGTTATTGTCAGCCGTACTGTTCGGAATTCGACAGCCCTGAAGTTGAGCATCTATTTTTTTAAATAAACCTTTAAAAAAAAAAAAAGCTGGATAGATAAATAGAAAGCTTAAGCCAGTGTTTGCTTCAGAATTTGGGAAGGAGACACAGATGGGTTAGGGATAGAGAATGGAGAATGCTGTGTCCGTTAAAGTGATATTTGGCTTCATTTGGAATGCCCTCATTTAAAAAAATTAACACACATTTGCATGCTGTTTGTATCACTCACACCTATTGGTCTGTACACTACCAAGAATGAATAGATTCATGCATGCGACTAGTCCCTTTGTGCATCTCTAGTGTGAGCCCCCACCCCAAGATGCTATCAAGTGTATGACCTTCAAGATCTATTATTTGAGACTAAGCACAGTAGTGTGGTGCTCACCTATAATGCCAGTACTTTGGAGGAAAATACAGGAGGCTCTCAAGTTCAGATTCATCCTGGGTAGTTAGTGAGATTCTGTCTCAAAACACTAAACAAACAATGGTTTGAGCCAAACTGTCTGACTTCCTTCTAGGTGGCAAGGATGTTGGAACCTGAAGAGTCAGGAGCAATAAAGGAAGAATTTAAGCTGTAGTCAACACCGAAGTAGTTCTGTCCTTTGATGCCCGTCTGCAAATGAGCAGCAGGACATCCAGAATGGGTCTTTGTTCTCCTCAACTTTTACCTCTGTGCTTTCTGTTGTCTGGCCCTGTGTGTGGTTGTAGGGAATTCATCAGGATCAAGACTTCTTCAAAGTCTCCCAGCATGAGGAGAAAACTATGAATTGTGCCAGTCACTGAGAAAATATGTTTCTGCTTCATGAAGCTCTAACTCTCTGCTTTGATGATCTGCCTGTGTGTGGGGAAGGGCTCCAAAGTGCTCCCAGATTAAGGGATGGGGGGGTGGTGGTCACCTCTCCCTTTACATTGCTGTTCTCTCCATTTGCTTCTGTAGACACTAATACGATTCTGGTTGGCATTAATGTATCTGGGAAAGTGAAGAAACGGCCACATGTCCAAAGTAACTAGCAAAAAGTCAAGCGGGAAGCAGATCTCATGTGGTAGAGTATCCGCAGAACAAGCACGCTGATCAAGTATGAGGCTCTGATTTCAAGCCCCAGGTCCAGCAAATAAATAACTAATATCACATGAGCACACTTCTTTGCTTAATGTCCACTGTATGCCTTTCTTTTTGTATTTAATGCTGGAAATCTGTAAGTTCCAGGGAGGAAAATATAATGTGAATTTCAGTTGAAAGGGAAAAGTGAGAGAATTGGAAAAGTGATGGCATCTTCAATCTTTGAGGTGGATGTGAGGCAGATGTTTGAAGGCAGGGAAGAGAGTATTCGTGCAGCATAAGGGGTAAACAACTGGATTCCTATGATGACAAGAAGGACTTGAGAGAAGATATTAAAACGTATGCTTTAAGAGAGCTAGAGAGAACAGAAAGAGAGAGGGGCGATGAGGGAGAGAATGGGAATGCCATTCTATAACAAAGAGAACCAAGGATCCTGGGAGAAATGGCCAAACCCATGCCTGGGATAAGAAGTATACTACATGAGGAATCTCAGGGTCTTTTCATTCTGGAAAGGAAGAAAATGTTCATAAAACAATCAACGCAACAAAAATCCTGTTGCATGGACATAAGAGCTCGGCCCTAGAATTCCCAGTGTCTAGCGCTACAAAACATCAAACAAGCAAATGAATAATATCGCATTGAACTTTCACCTGTGTATAGATATCCATGAGTCCATGTTGGTATAAACAAATGATTGAATGCATAAGTAAGCGGAGAAGTAACAACATTCTGATAAAAGAATGATTTGTGTCCATTTGTCTTTTTTCTCACTCATGGATGTACATAATAGTGACTTCTGAACAGCTCAGCTTGAAGGAGGGGAAGAGTCACTTCCCAGTAGAGAACTGATGCTTCAAAGCTAGTTTCTTTATTGTTCAATCATGATAACAGCATATACTTGTGATATAAATGGTAGTCCATTCTGGCAGTCTTCTGCTCCATAACCCTTGTCTCACTGGGAGAAAAACTGTCAGACAGATCCAAATGAAAGGACATCCTACAAAATAATCCAAATTCTTCAAATCTATTAAGATCATCATAAACATCTGTAAAATCTGAGACTCAGGTAGGGGATAGGGAATCTTTAGTCTGCCAATTGCCATGTAGGTATTTACAACATCATTGGTGAGCCATGCAGAATTATCAATATAGTCAGATGACAGTGAGCAGCCAATGAGAAGTATACAGGAAACATGGGTGTCTGTCCCTTCATCTACCAACATGATTCCAAGGCCCCACGTTGGATGTCCCCCACTGTTGGAGCCTGAAGAGACACGGTGATGGAGCATAATATGGCAGCCTGCATGAGATTGTGAAATGGAAAAAAGGGGGGAAAGCTAAGCAATCAGAGTCAAGCACAGACTGTAGTTGATAAAAACAAATCAGTGTTTTCTTGCACCATAAACCTCAACTGTAATGTGGAATTGGTTTTAGAGATCCTCTTTAAGAGATACTCTTAAAATTGTTATAGAGCCACAGAGTCTGCAATCTCCTCAGCAAACTCTCTCTCATTCTCTCTCTATGTATGTATATATATATATATATATTTAAATCATAATGAGCACATCCATACCTTTAAATTTAATGTTGTTTTAAATACAGGGCTTCCTTAGGAAGTAGAAGCAATATTTCCAGCTGTATAACTTATTTGTTGTAACCTTTTTGACAAAGTGAGATAACATAACCAAGGAAGGACAGAAGCAAATCTGGGGAAGGCTCCATGAGTTGACATATTAATTAAAATTAAAGCCTTCACAAACCTGTGTATTTTATTGTATTATTTTATTTATTATTTTGTGTGCCAGGCTTAAACGCAAGGCTTTTTCACCCTAGCTGGGCTTTTCACTCAAGGCTAGTGCTCTACAACTTGAGGAGCCACACTGGTACTTTGCTTTTTGCTGCTTAATTGAAGCTAAGAGTCTCACAGATTGGTCTTCCCCGGGTTGGCTTTGAACTGTGATCTTCAGATCTCAGCCTCCTGAGTTGCTATGATTACAGATGTAAGCAACCAGCATCAGTACCCATGTATTTCGTGTGCATCCTGAGATGTGGAGTTTATGTGTGTGTGTGGGGGGGGGGGGAGAATGGGAGGAAAAATCTGGGAGATAGTGAGGGAAGGGGTGACGTCCCCAAGGAAATATACTCATTACCTGACTTATGGGATTTGTAACCCCTATGTATATCACCTTTATAATAACAATTAAATTTTTTTAAGAAATGGGGTTTATTCTTTCCTTGAGATTCTATGAGATGGAAAATTTCTTAATGTTAAATTGGTAAGGTTATTTTTATTTAATTACACATGCTTTTAAGGGGACTGTCTAATCAATTCAGCTCTTATCAGTTCAAAGCCTTCTGTTGCCCATACTGCCTCTGAATGGCCTTTCCTTTCTTAATGGAAGCCACAGCTTTGAAATTGAGTGAGGGAAGATATTTTGTTGTTGCAACGCTTCTAATGCCTGAGCAAATCAGAACTCAGCTTGAGAAGGCTGGCACCTCTTTATTTGTTGTGTTAACCAATTAAAAGGTGTTACTCCCTTGGTAATAAAGTGTGACCTCTTTCCTCTGGCTTATAGTTTAATTTGCTTGCTGGGATAACACTAGTCTTAGAATCCAAAAATCATCTGGGGCTCCAGGCCTTTTCTGTTGGAGCAAAAGTATCGAACCATTCCTTTCCTTTTTCGTGGAGTTGGCTGCCACTGGAGCTGGAAACAGAGTCAATGCTACAAAGGGCTAATTGCAGAAACCGCTTAGAACAGTTATTCTCTGCAGGGCAGCTGTTCACACATGGGCTGTCCCCTCGGTAATGTCCACATGCCAAATGAGAGCATGGAGCTTCCAGATAGAAACAGGGAAGCAAAAAGTGTATGATTGCATTTGTCCAAACTATCTGGATAATTGGTTTAATAAGCTGGATCACTACCATAATGCTTCTGTCCCCTTTCTACTCATACATACACGTAATGAGGAATTGGTGTGAGATATTAAATTACAAAGGACATGTTCTGGGTTCCTAAAACATCACATCCCTGGCTGCCGGAAACGATTTGGTTTGACTTTTGATCCAGCCTTTCTGCTTGGATGTAATTGAGAGATTTGGCAGAATAAGAAAAACTAACACTTTTTTTTATTGAACTCTTGAGTTTCCAAATTGCTTTCAGATTCAAGGTTCTCATTTGATCTTTGTAACCAAGTAGTTTAGAAAAGGTCAGTAGTATCTTCTCTGTTTTATAGCAATCCTTTGCCACAGACTGTCACTCAACTAGTACTTGGTAGCCCTGAGGAATTTAGGTTTTCTGCTTTAATTTCTTAAGGTTTCCATTCTCTGTGCATGTTTATGTGATTATTTTTTTTCTTTTGGGGTTTGACTTCATTTGCTTGTCTAATGAAACTTCCCTAGACAAAATTTGTGCACACTTTTGTGTGTGCACATACCCTGGTCCAAATTTTGCTCATCACTTAAATCATCAAGTGAAGAATCCCTCTCATATACTATTCGGTATAATTTCTACAATGACAGAGCAAGAAAGAAGGAAATTCTGAGAGGGGACATTGAAAACCTAGAGATGAGTTAAGACTATATTCTTTTACTCCTTGCCAACTTGCCTCCCTACTTCCGGAATAGATTTTCCGTGGGAATGCCATAACATGGAATTACATGTGTTGAAAAAGTGCCCTGTGTAGATATATGCAAAAATGAAAGCATATAGATAGAGAATGAACTGGAGAAGACAGCATATCAAAAATAACAGAAGGATGTATATAATGAAGTGAAATATCAATTGTAGTCAAACTGGACACTTTTCAATCATGGAGCTTATATAATAAGCAGCCTATCTATCATGCATGTTTAAGGCTGCTGAGAGACCTGAAGAGGGGTTTGGAGTAAGGATAGAGATAATTGAGTACGTACAAACCCCAAAGGCAAATAAGTGTCTAAGCAGGCACAAGCTCTCCTCCTATTTGGCCTCGTGGAATTTGCTCCATACTACAGCTGGACCTCTAGCTGTAACCACCTGCAATTCTTAAAGGATCCATGGTTTGCAATGAGCATCTGCTTGTGTGGAATGCTTGCAAGCCGTTTCTTTGCCAGAGCCTCTGTCACTGTAACTTGACCCAGTGACAATTCTTTGCCCTGCCTGTCAGTTCTCATGCATGTCCTTATTCCCAGCTGCTGGGTGGACATGGAACTGTCATCTTCCTGCTCTGACGTCTTCCTGTCTGCCTGATTTAATTCATTGCCCTACCTTGACCTCCTTCTCCCATGCAAAATGTCTGGGCTGTCTGCCTGGTTCCAAATGAGTCTCCGGCTTCATTCCCCACACGTGTGTTCACTGAGCGTGTGCCCACTCTGAATGGCCTGAGTACAACTCCAGTGGTATAAGTCTCAGGATGTTCCAGACCGACTCTCTCTTTGATTTTTAACTGGCCATAGCTCTGTAGCTGCCTTCATCATGACAGCAATATGATCATGACCTTGCCCTTTAACTCCTGATGTTCACGGTAGTGAGGATTTGGAGGGAATCGATCTCCTGTCTCCAAGAATTGGCTAGGCTGCTAGGAAGTAGAGCTGGGGTGGGGGCTGGAGAAGGAGAAGGGGTATAAGATGACCAGCTTCCAGTAGGTGCTGAGCTAGGATTTGTAAACTAAATGATAAAACCAGACCATCAAAAATTAAAACCAAAAAGTTTCTCCTGGTCCTCCAGAAATTGCCTTGCCAAGAATCTTTAGGCCAATCATCCTTTTCTTGGCTGGCCCTTTGCTCTTGCAAGTTCTACTTCGACACTGTGGTGCTGTTATTCAACATCTTGATCAGGAAACAGAATGGATGTCTCTGTCCATTGAAGTAATTCCAAGATCCAATTAGTAATTTGGAAATTTGATGATAGGTAACAATAACAAGAATGTGGTCCTTTGTTCAGTTGAGTGACCTCGGTTATTTTAATGATGGCATTTGCCTGTTCAGTGATTCACCCTTACCTTGGCACAAAACCAAAAGATAGCCCAGCTAGGTTTTTAATTCCTGACAGAGAATCAAGAACTGCTGTTGATTCATTTGACTATATTAATGGCCACTTTGTGCCCAGTCAATTGGATTAGATCAGTAGGTTAGATCCAATTAGTTGAATCAATTATTTTTCCTTTAAAAGACAAAATGAGCCACATCATTAAAAAATTACATATACCTTTTCTACTAATGAGGGCATATCTATGGTATGTTTCATGGAACCAGAATTCAAGGTGACCTGAAGGGCAATAGACATAAAAGTCACATTTTAGAGGTAGAAGTTTTTTTTTTTTTTTGGGTCCGGTCATGGGGCCTGAACTCTGGGCCTGGGCACTGTCCCTCAGCTCTTCAGCTCAAGGCTAGCGCTCTACCACTTGAGCCACAGCACCACTTCCGGCTTTTTTTCTTTTTGCTTATGTGGTGCTGAGGAATCGAACCCAGGGCCTCAGGCATGCAAGGCAAGCGCTTTACCACTGAGCCAACTTCCCAGCCCCTAAGTTTTTTTTTGTAGTTTATATTGAAGAGAGAACCCTGGTTGATACAAAGTCTAATCCAAGAAAATACTGCATCTAAGCATATTGTGCTTTTTTCTTTCTTTCATTCATTCTTTTTCCTTCCTTCCTTCCTTCTTTCCTTTCTTTCTCTTCCTTCCTTCCTTCCTTCCTTCCTTCCTTCCTTCCTTCCTTCCTTCCTTTCTTTCTTTCTTTCTTTCTTTCTTTCCTTCTTTCTCTCGTTCTCTCTCCTTCCTTCCTTCCTTTCTTCTCTTTTTCTTTCTTTCTTTTTTCTTTTTGCTGGCTGTGGGGCTTGAACTCTGGGCCTTGATGCTCTCCCTGAGCTCTTCAGCTCAAGATTAGCACTCTACCGCTTAAGCCATGGTGCCACTTCCGGCCTTTTCTGTTTATGTGGTACTGTGGAATCGAACCCAGAACTTCATGCATGGTAAATAAGCACTCTACCACTGAGCCACATTCCCAGCCCCTGCTTTTCCTATTTTTCTCTTGTGGGTTAATTCATCATGGTATTGAATAAAATATCAGTAAATTCCAATCAAAGATAAAATGTAACAGCGATGTGCATGATCTGTACTGGCATAGCTGGGAGTGGCTCCATGATTACCTATAGCATTCATTTGGCACACTCTTCATTATTACTTGTCTCAGCAAGAGCTAATCCCAGAGTGCGCATCTCCTCCAGCTATAAATCAGTGATGTCTTTCCACAAAAATGTGCATAATGTCTAATGATATTGGTACCCTCTGCATTCTCTCCCACTTCATAAATGTTTTAGTTTGGGGCCATAAAGCTGCATAATTAGAACAGAATTCTGAAAAAATAACATGTCTGCATAAAGTAATAGAACCATGCTTGAACTATTCTGACTGTCATCTCTCACTGAGCTGTTAGGCAAACAGGATTTATTCCTTGTGCTAATTCCAACTACAGTTAATGCCCACTAGCTATTTGGAGCTTTATATGTTGGAGGACTTTCTGAGGCTATGACTGGTCTCAGCAGGGAAGCGTTCTATAATTGATTAGTGATGTCTGCCTCTAGGCACAGGCGGGGTGGAGTTATAGCATGCAACAGGAGTGAATATTAGGCAGAGAAATTACCTTTCACAGACCCAGCTAAATGTGTCTATTTAAAAAATGGTTCAGTACAGCTCACCTCAGAAGGTGCATAACTAAAATTAGCTGTTTTGTGACCCAATACATGTTCAGGAATGCAGGACTGATTTGTATGTGTTAGGAGAAGAAAGAAAAGAAAACCCCCAATTATTCATCACTAGCTGTTAGGATCCTATCTTACTTTTAAAACAGTGTAATGAACTAGACCAGTTGTCACCAAAGGTATTGCTGTGAATACTGCAACACGTGTGGAGAAAACCACATTCACTAATTTCATATGGTCACAACAGCAAAGGAGCTCTCGCCCTCCCCTGAAGGAAAATATTTCTTAAGCTTCTAAGACATTGAGTTCATATGTGGCTTATGCACGAGGCTCTTTGAATGTGATTATAGAATGTCTCCGAAGGAGATCTGAGTCTTCAAATGCATACTCCTGCTAGCATGGTTGAAGAGTGTCCTCATCCCAGGGAGCTGCTGAATGTGCAGCCAGAAGAAAACAAAACAACATTCCAGAATTGCTCTCTGGCAGGCACTTCTTCCTCTAACCCCATCCTGGGGACAGGATAGAAGGAAGGATCCATGAGTTCCCAGATGGCAAAGCAGAAAGAATCATTTATGGATGTATGTCTTTCAGGGTCTTCATAGTGACTAGTACATAGCAGGGACTGGTGAAATATTTATGGATGACTGATGAACAGAATTAATAATCATAAAAAATGAGAACAAACAAACTTGGCAATGAGTGAATCCCAGGCCAATCTAGTTACTGAACTAAGTTGAGGTCATCCTTATCTTCTCAAGTCTGCCTGACTAAACCTAGATGTAGACCAAAAGAGTCTAGAGGATATGATATGCACTCATCCTACATTGAAATGCTACAGTTTCAGCGTTCTAATTATGCAAGATGCAACTTCCTGTGTCTTCATCACTACAGAGAGAATGTTAGAGGAAGCTCTCTCCTGTACTTCCAATTTAGAATCTCATTCATCTTGGTGGGAAAATAGTGTTGAGTCTTAGAAAAAGACAATCATTTCTAGGATGAATTTAGTCAGCCTTCTCTAACATCCTGCCCATAAGAAACAGAAACAAGTGAGTCTTCTCCCCTTTTCTTCTGTGTCGCTACATACACTTGAGCAAAGTTTCTGCATAAAACATTACCGTTCCGCCTAGCAGGTGTTCTAGATTTCATTGTGACCTTTCCTCCTCCCAAATCAATATGTTGAAATCCCAAACTGTGGAATCCAGGAAGGTGACCTTATTTAGAGATATGGTATCCACAGACAATCCAATGAAAATGAAGTTAGCAAGGAAAACCCTCCTTCAAGACACTTGGGTTCTTATAGAAAGAGGGGAATTAGGAGACTGACCAGCAAGAAAGGAAGCTATCATGAGAGCATGATTCCAGCCATCTACAAGCTGTGTCCCAAATCAAGGAGAAAAGCCTGAGCAGATCTTTCCCTCCCTGCTCTCAGAAGGAATCAACTCTGACAGCATCTGGGATTTAAACTTCTATTTTTCCAGAATCAGAAGACAGTGCATGTTAGTTGTTTAAGCCCTCCCTATTTGCAGTATTTCACTGTGCAGCCCAATGAAAAACCACAGCAGGTAAGAAAAACTAGCTTCAGACCACTTCAGGTCCTCAAGTTACTGCTAATCCATTCCAGCCCAGTGTCTGTGTTCTGAGGAAGGAGATCATGTGGGAAGAGAGAGTGCAAGAAAGGGTCATGGGGGAAGATGATTGTTCTCAAAGAACATGATATACATGTATTGAGATGTCATAATGAAAACCCACTAAAATGTGTTGTAAAAGGAAGACTGTAAGTGTGTACTGTGATATGTAGTTTGAATTGTCCATCTACAGGGTTGTCATAAAACACAACGCAGTGGCTTAAACACCTAGAATAATGATGATCTATTAGCTAACATGATTTTTGGCTTGGCGAGGGCTCCGCTAAAGAGTCATTCTCATTTCTCTTGGGCCTAATCTCTGGCTGCCTTGAGTTAGGAGCTCTGTTGGGGGGTGAAAAAAAATCAAACTGGTATCCTAAATTCTAGGATCTCTTTTCGGTGACCCCTGCCATTCAGTATTCCAAAATCTTTATAGGGTGACTAGATTCCAAGAATGGAGAAGTAGATGTCACGAGGCTTTTTGAGGGGTAGACATATGCCAGCTACTGGAGCTGGCTTAGTTACCATCACTGCTGCCATATTCTATTACTCACAGCAAGGCACGAGGCCAGCCTAGATTTAAAGGGAGGACAAGTAGACCCCACCTGTTGCTGGGAAGAGTAGGATGATATATGTAACCACCAGCAAACTACCATAAAGATGCTGTTTTCTTGTCTCATTCTTACCCATGCCCCTACCTTTCCTAAAATAATTTTCCCCATGCCTTATTAAATGACTCCATCTGCAGGATCTCTCTGAGACAGAATGCATACTTTGCAGTGGCTGGGCATACCCCAAACGGAGTCTGCAGTATATAAGAAAGGTCTCATCTGGCGTCTAGCTCCCATGTTGCTACATTGCTGTCAGTTATAGAAGGGGGACACATTGCCCAATTTGGAACACTCTTTGCCCTTTTTCCACACTGACTTTGTTGGCTAAAAGTTTTGGCCAGTACCTATGCCCCTGATTTGAGCTCCCACTGGTCATGCTGCTTGACACTCCAAACTACCACAATGATTCCCCCTGTTGTATCATATTGGTGGTAGAGGGCAATGCATGTGCTGGTTTTGTTGATGATTTCCTGGTCTCCAAATCTTGTCTTTCTCTAGTTTTCTGTCTGTCAGAATGGATATTGTGTTTCTGATGATTTCCAAGGCTGCAATTGAGACTGACATGTTCCCTGGACATTTTGTCTAGTATGCTTGACTGTGCTTTTGTAATGATCTTAAATAGTTGGATAGTCTTCCCCTGAATTTGTTACATCTCCATATAGGTTTCTTTTTTCTTTTTGACAATAAGTTCACCTGTGTCTATTCCTTCTCCCAGTTGCTTCCAGTGAAGTAAGGGTCTTCAGCCTAAATTCTATGTTTCAAAGCTCCTTGATGACATCAGGTACCAATGGCCACCTCTCCCACATATCCATTTGTTTTCATTCACGTCTCACTGGCCTCAGCTGCGATTAAACGGAGGACTGGACATGTGAAGTCATTCAGAGGAAGACAAAGCTACTTGTTTATGTTTATTAGCTGTGAGGTGCCTTATATTAGGTTAGACTCTTTTGGGCAGCAAATCCAATGATTATAGGCTTAAGATAAGGGTATGTTTGCAAAGATAAGATAACAACACAGGCAGACTTCAGTTTAAGAGGTAGTCAAGATTCCAATGGTGCCAACAAGATTGTGTTTCTATCTCCTGGCTCAACTGCATACCATACTGGCTTCCTGTGGGAGGATTACAAAGCCATAGGCTTTCCCTTCACAAGTCATTTTTTCCTGTGCCATTCCAGAGAAGAGAGTGAATGGAATAACCTTTGCAATCCTGCCCATGAAAGTCCAGTGGTTCATTTGACTGGATGGTTTTGCTACTGACTTCCTCTGAGTTGTGATTTTTTTCTCACTTTGAACTATACAGAGTCACATGCAGGTCCAATGGAATGGGAGTGGAAGAGGGACAATCTCCAAATAAAATGTAAGGATGGGTTGTGGCTGGAAGAAAGGTGAAAATACATTGGAAGGCAAGGAATAAATTTCTACTGCATTGAGAGAAAGAGCATAGTGAATGACAGATTCCTAAAATGCTTAAAAGTCTGGAATAATGGGCTCAAAGTTTTAAATGGACTAAAATATGCACACAGTACTTCACATGGATGCAAAAAGTCATCCTAATGTGAAAAATACTCTAGAAAACTATAAGCTCAGTATGAGCCGATAAATTGATTTGCCTATAAGCAACATTAGCAAAAGATAATGTACTCTAATTTTCTAACTATTAGAACTATTTAACATCAGAATTGGTGGCCTTAGGAGCCAGTTTCTAACTTGTCACTAGAATAAGATAAAGCAAAAGGCATATAATCATTTACAGGGATGCTGCTGTGGGAAATAGACTCATTTATTTATTCATTTATTCAACACATGGTTACTGAATGCCTATGATACAGATTCAGATCTTGCAGAGCAGATGCTGCGATAAAAGTTGACACAAAAGCCAAATTTATAAGAGATTGACAGGAGTAGAAATGGGGGAGAAAATAGGATTGGGCAGATGCCATATAGGCCCACCTAGAGTTTGACCTCAAGGAACTCTGAAATAGTAGAGTTCTTTCATTGAGGATGAAGTGACTGGGCATTGTTACTCCCATCTTGGCTAGATGTGGGACTCTGGGGAAAGGCAGGTTATCTTCCTAGAGGTGATAACTTTCTGCAGCTAAGGCAGACCACAAAGGAGCTGGCAGCTGGAGATTTGTCCTTCAATGTCCACCACAATCTACTCTGGGCCAAACACAGTTGTAGGCTTTGAGAATGCAACAGTAAACCAAGTTCAAGCCAGAGTAGGCATTCTAGTGGAGGGTGAGAATTGAACTTTAAATAAATGAATTTTAAATGAATACATATCAAGTAGTGGTAAACGCCATGATGGAAGTTGCATCATGGGGTAAAAATAGAACATGGAAGGAAAAGTATTAAGTATTGATATGTTGACACTCAATCAGTGATTAAGCAGAAACATAGAAAGCTAGTGAAAGAACCATGTGCATATCTGGGACACGGGAATGCAGACAGAGAACAGTGAAAAGACTAAGGCTTTGAGAAAAAGCAAGGGTACCAGTGTGATCAGAAGCAGGATATAAGGAGAAAGATGGAGGAAAATGAGATAGAAGAACAGATTATATTAAATTTGGAGGCCAAGTTCATACTTGAAAGCCATAGCAAAGACTTCTACAGGAGACAGGCGTGATGACCTCTTAGAGACCATCCCTCTATCTAAGCCCCCATTTTGTAAAGGAGAAAAATGGAATCTGACAGGAGTGATTTGATTAGTATCCGGTTGCATAGGTAGATTAAGACCCTAGAAAAAGTCAGAACTGAGATAGAAACTCCTTGTTGAACTCATAAGGATTGCATTTAGCTGTAAGAGAAACTGAATTCAGACAAAAGAACATTGAGTTATCTCATAATGCTAGCAGGTCAAAGATGGGGGGAGCCAGAATATGGTTCCATGACTGTTTTTTCATTACTCCATCTGTGCCATTCTTGGAGCAGCAGCCAGGATGAGCTAAGGTGTGCTGCAACAACACACTTTAATTCTAGTGGCTTCACACATGAAAAAGTATATATTTTATGTATGCTACCTGTCAACGGTGGGGCACCGTGTTCAGGTAAGGACCCAGGCTAACTGAACCACTGCCATATGGAAGGTTGCTGATCACAATGCCAAAAAGAACGACACACATATGGTTTGCTTCTGGAAGAAGACTTTTAATTGAAATTCACAACTGTTGACCACTACTAATCATTTCCCTCTCCTACTCACAAGTGGGCCAGGAATTACAATTCTACTATATACCTAGAAGTCAAAGACATTTTAACAATGTTAATGACTACCAAACTGAATATCAACTCCTGGTTGCAGCTGATTCCCCAAGCTCAGTCATTTCATTCAGAGAAACATACTCAAGAACAAGAATTAAGGTTCTTTTAAGTATAAGCCTTTTTTTAAAATATGGTTTTTTATTGTGAAACTACTGTGCAGAGGGGTTACAGTTACATGAGCAAGGTAATGAGTACATTTCTTATCCAGCATTGTTGCCTCCTCCTTTGTTTTTCCCCTACCATCCCTTCCCTCCTACCTCCTCAGCTATACTCCACCACCCCTGCCTAAATTGTAAAATTTGTTTTTCAACATAGTGTCTTGTATATCTCATTGTTGCAATGGGTCAACCTGTATCCCTATTTAAACAATTTGTTTTCTCCCTTCCCCTCCCAAAATTATACCAACATCAAATACAGGGGTTATACCATGGGGGAGGGACATACAAAGCAACAAAAATAGCACATGGTACCTTACAAATACGTTAGATACAATAGCAAGAAAGAAAAATCCACTGTGTCCCTATCTTGGGGACTTATCATCATCTTATCTGACCTTTTCTGTTTGTCCCAGACATATACTAGTTATTGCAAATTAGGGAAACCATGGGACCTATGTTTCTTTGGGCCTGACTTTCTTCACTTAGTATAATTTTTTCCAAGTCTTTCAATTTCCTAACAAATGGGAAGATGTCATTCTTTCTGATGGAGGCATAGAATTCCCTTGTGTATATATACCACATTTTCTTGATCCATTCATCTACTCAGGGGCATCTGGGTTGGTTCCATATCTTAGCTATGGTAAATAATGCTGCAATAAGCATAGTTGTGCTGGTAGCTTTAGTATGGTCTTCTTTGTGATCATTTGGGTAAATGCCCAAAAGTGGTGGGATTGCTGGGTCATAGGGGAGCTCTATGTGGAGTCTTTTGGGAAACTTCATACTACTTTCCAAAGTGGTTGAACAAGTTTACATTCCCACCAACAATGCAGTAGGGTTCCCTTCTGTCCACACCCCTCCAGCATCTGTTGTTATTAGAGTTCTTGATTATAGCCATTCTAACTGGGGTGAGGTGGAATCTCAATGTTGTTTTCATTTCTTTTATGGCTAGAGAGGCTGAGCATTTCTTCATGTGTCTATTGGCCATTCTTATTTCCTCTTCAGAGAAGTTTCTCTTTAGTCTTTAGCCCACTTATTTATTGGGCTGTTGTCTCTTTGAGGATTTGTTAGGGGATTTAATTTTTTGAGTTCCAAGTATATTTTAGATATGAGACCCTTGTCCGTTGTATGGCTAATGAAGATCATCTCCCAATCTGTGGGCTTGCTATTGATCTTGCTAGCTATGTCCTTTGCCCTGCAGAAGCTCTGCAGCTTCATACAGTCCCATTTGTCCACCCTTTCTTTTATTTGTTGTGTTTCTGGGTCTTTATTAAGAAAATTTCGGCCTGTGCCAAGGAGACCTAGGGTTTCTCTTATTCTATCCTGCAATGTTTTCAGGGTGTCTGCTTTGACTCCAAGGTCTTTGATCCATTTGGAGCTGATTCTGGTGCAGGGTGATATATAAGGATCTAGCTTTAGTTTTCTACAGCTGATTAACTAATTTTGCCAGCACCATTTACTGAAGAGGCTGTCTTTCTTCCATTAAGTATAAGCCTTTTTTTAAACCCAGAATCCCTCCAACAGACTTCTCAGTTAATACTGGTTAAGACTAAATCACATAGCTGTTGTTAGCCAATCAGTGTTGTTATTATTATTATGGCTTGCTTAGTCTAATTAGGATCAACCTATTAAAGCCAGGGATTAGCACACTTCTTCCTTATTCTCAGGGTTTTCTGAAAATAGTATTCATGTTGGCAAAAAGATTCTTCCATGGATTTTTTTTGATGGTTTGAATACAAGGCTTCTGCTTTGCTAGCCCTTCTCTGGCACTTTTTAATGAAGCCAGCTCCACAAAGGAATAATGCTTCAATACTATTAACAGTTTAGATATTGGAACTAGAAAGAGAAGATAGAAGTACATGTTTATGGGAAAGTACCCTGGTCAATCTCAAAGAGCAAAACAGGAAGGCTGAAAATATTAATAAAAATATATAGTATACTCCAATGTGGATTGAAATAAACACCCCTTAAGATCCTATCCCACCCTAAAGTACTATTATTTTCTGTGACTCTGCTGATAACATCATATGTAAGCATGGGGGGGAGGGTACAGAATACATTTATATGTGTGAGAGGGGAGGTCTGAGAAAATCAATTTCTCTTAATCAGTGCCTCTGATCAAATCTTATCAGGGTCCCATAAGACAGAGTGGTGTTATTTTTCCCTACCTATTCCTGTGGAGCTCCCAGATATGGAAAAAGAAATTCTGGAATAATGAGAAGAGGATGTGAAAGCCCAGGGAAGGAAAGACTGACTTAGAAATTGCACACTGTGTGGGAATCAAAAGGTGTTGGGCTGTTGTCTTCAAATGTGTTCTCGAAAGTACCAAAAGTATATGCCTTATTGTCGCCTGAGTATTCAATTGTACAGTTTCACTCACACCTATTAGTGGCACTTCAAAGATTATTGTTAACTATTCTGGATCTGCTCATTTGGCAAGGCTGATCATCTGTTGATCAATATGGACATCCATCACCAGTCATCATTTGCACGTGTATCACCGGCACATCTTCCAAATTGCTTTTCCTGCATCCTACTCCACTCAACTTAGAGATCCAGAAAAACATAAAATTCTGACAGTGTCTTCCCCTTATTAAAAGCCACTAATAGTTTCCCATCAATTGTCCAATAAATTCAAGTTCATTGGTGGGAGCTTCGATGCCCTCCTGCTGGCCCATTGGGAAGACTCACTCAGGATTGATGCTAAACTCTGAATTTCTAGTTCACATACCACATTCTTCTTGCTGGTTTTCTTGTTCCCTCTGCTGGAGGCATCTTTCCTTTCTCGCTTGTTTTCATTAACTCTTAATAATTCCTGAAGACACTGCTCATTATCTCACTTAGAAGTTATCTTTGGCCCCCCACTATCCCTTCTAGGACTAGGCTAGGTTCCTGACACCTGCTCTTAGAGCACTCTACCCATCTTTGTGTTGAGACTTAAGTGTCCCATA
The DNA here is from genome assembly GCF_019054845.1 of Dipodomys spectabilis. Classification (NCBI taxonomy): domain Eukaryota; kingdom Metazoa; phylum Chordata; class Mammalia; order Rodentia; family Heteromyidae; genus Dipodomys; species Dipodomys spectabilis. Next base: position 13,343,974 of record NW_024870681.1, read on the forward strand.
TGGAAATCATTTGAGCTCTCTCTCTCTCTCTCTCTCTCTCCTCCACCCCCAGTAGACAAGCTCATCCTCTTTGAGTAAAGGTACTAACTTCTTTGTTCTGTATCTTAGCCATTACTCTGTGTGGCGGATGGCATAAGAAACACATGTGTGTTGATCGGAACCATTAAGAAGAGAAGAAGCTGGAAACAGAAGGAAGAGGAGAGGGAGCAGAAGGAGGAGAGAGTAGCGCATGGAGAGATGCCAGGGGAAATGGGGGTTCACCTTCCTTCCCATCCTAGGATCAGTACCTCCCTCTTGTGTCTTGAAACCTGAGCTCCAGCTCCAATTCACCCATTTCAGGGTTGCCAAAGGAAGTGTTCAACTTTTACCAGGATAGGGTGTCTGGTTAGGGCCACCCATGAGCAGTTCTGAAGGGATGAAGGGAAAATCTATACAGCCTCTCTCCTGCCTTTAACCAAAGCACGCAGGGCAAGCAGAATTCTGTCTTGGGTTACTGATTGTTCTCCAAAGACCTACACTGTGCGTCCCTCTTAGGATGCCTTGTAGCTGGGAAAGTTAGATCAAGGTCTCTTTTCCAGGGACTTGGCCACATACGTGAATATGCTTGCCTTTCAACATCCCTTTTGCATGCTTCACCCCTCCCATCCGCTACAGCAGACACATTTCAGCACAGAGACATAAAGGTTTCCAAGCTCATTCTTAGACACAGCGTTTTTTACTTGGCCTGGATGCAGGAACCAAGATTGGAGAACGGGGATTGTCAAGTGTCATCAGGTGCTGGTCTGTCTTTGAGCTTGTGTGGGCACTGGAGGAGAGTTTAAGTTCAGTACATTTGATGGCCCAATAGTCTCAAGCACCCTCCTTGATCCCTGGCCTCAGTTTAGGTACCTGTAGCAATGGGTTTGAACTCTTTCCTCAGCTGCGAACATCACCACTAGGGAGAGGCAAAGACTCGCAGAAACCCCAACACCCTTTCTGGTAGCTTGCAATCCCGGCTCAGATGAGGTAGGACCTACCGGGATGGCTAGAAAGGACGAAGGAGGTCTGGCCCTGACACTGGCCAGCGGGGACATACTTGCCTCGCTTGGTTAAGGGCGGGGGGGGGGGGGGGACTCTTCATGTCGCCTGGAGCGCCTTGTTGATTAACTGGTGTCCGGGGCTTTGGTGACGCGAAAGCTCCAAGTGCCTCGGGGAGGGAGGGCGGGAAGCAAAGAGGAGCCCTCCTGCCACCACCCTCTCCTCCCCTCCACCACCGGCACCCGGGGCGCCCGGGCGCGTAGACGTGGGCGGCGGGGAGCGGCTGTCCTCCCCTCCGCTGCCCTCCCCGCGCGGCGCTCCGGTGTGTGCGGGTGTGCGAGTGCGGGTGTCTCCCTCGCCGCCTCTCGCACACGCTCCGGCACTCGTGCGGGCGGCCAGCCGGCGGCTCCCGGGCTCGGCTCGCTGGCCGTGGCCGCTGCGCTCCCGCCTAGCGCCGCCCGCCGCTGCCTCTGCAGTCGTCGCCGGGCATGGTGAGTGAGTGACATCCAGCCGCTGGCGCGCCGGACCCTGACCTCCCGCCGGCTCCGGCTCCAGAGCCGCCAGCCTGCGGCGGGGAGCACGCTGCGGAGCCGGGGCCGGCGAGCGGCGCCTGGCCAAGGCTGCCCGTGCGCCCTCGGTTCCCCGGGTTCCCCCGTGCGCGGCGGCTGCGCGCGTCCTCCCGGCCGGCTAGGACTTAGCTCGTCGAGGGCCGCGCGCTCCCTTCCCTCCAGCCTGTCGCCCCTCCCCGTGACCGGTTCTCTGTCTTGTCCCCCAGGATCCGCCCGGACGGGACCACGCCGCCGCCGCCGCCGCTACCCGGAACCGCGCTTGGGGTCCTGCCTGAGCCGAGCCGCGCGCGCGGGGCCACCGCTGTCGCCGGCGGGGGATGGGGCTGCCCGGGAGGCGCGCCGATCCCGCAGGGGGAGCGCGGAGTCCGCGCGCAGCGTGAGAACCCAGAGCAGCCCGCTCGGGTCCCCGGGTCCGTGCGCACCGCCGCGCGCGCCGCCGCCTCCACCGCCCCGCCGCCCGAGCCTCGATGGCGCCATCGCTCCGGCGCCGCTGACCGCCCCGTGCGCCCAGCCCAGCCCGCGTGGCCACCCTCGCAGCCCAGCCCGGCCGGGTTCGCTGCCTGCCGGGGAAAGCTTCCCCGCGCCCTCCCGCCCGGGCCCCGCCATGGCGCTGCGGCGCCTCCTGCTGCTGCTGCTGCTGCTGCTGCTGCTGCTGATCTCGCTCGACTCCCTAGACCTGCTCCCCGGTGCTGACGCCGCCCGCGCCCGCGCGGCCAACCGGACCCTGAGCGCAGGCACCGCTGCCGTCGGGGGTCGGCGGTCCGGGGGCGCCTTGGCCCGAGGTGGGCGCCAGCTGAACGGCACCGCGCGGGCGTCCGGAGTCCCGGAGGCGGGGAGCCGGCGGGGTCAGCCCGCGGCGGCGGCGGCGGAGGCGGCCAGCGCGACCGTCACCTACGAGACTTGCTGGGGCTACTACGACGTGAGCGGCCAGTACGACAAGGAGTTCGAGTGCAACAACAGTGAGAGCGGCTACCTGTACTGCTGCGGCACCTGCTACTACCGCTTCTGTTGCAAGAAACGCCACGAGAAGCTGGACCAGCGTCAGTGCACCAACTACCAGAGCCCCGTGTGGGTACAGACGCCCAGCACCAAGGTGGTGTCGCCCGGGCCCGAGAACAAGTACGACCCGGAGAAGGACAAGACCAACTTCACCGTCTACATCACCTGCGGGGTGATCGCCTTCGTCATCGTGGCGGGGGTCTTCGCCAAGGTCTCCTACGACAAGGCCCACCGCCCTCCGCGGGAGATGAACATCCACAGGTGAGATCCACGGTCTCCCCCCCCCCCCCCCCCCCCGTCGCCCTCCCTTTGGAATGCGCCTCCCTTGGCTTTTCCACCCACACTTCCCCCGGTCCCTTCCACCATCCCTTAGGCCACCAGCAATACATCTCGTTTGTGCTTCTCTGTGCCTTCAGGACCCCCTTCCTCTCCCCCCAGACAGTGGAGGCGGGGGGGGGGGGGGGGGGGGGGAGAGGAATCAGGTCTGAAGCTCAGGTCTAAGAATTTTACTTCATTCTGTCATCTCCAGTGGTTTTCTAGGGTTCTGTTTTCCTGGTATTGGGGGCACTTTGGTGGAGGCTTTGATAGCACTTAGTTTATTGAGTCGATCCAGAGTGTTCTTTTCGGCATAGGCTGATGGTGGGACCATACTGGAAAAGTATGGTCAGAAAAGTGCTTGGTTGTGTGTGAACGGAGATGTTCCGGAGATGTTCCCAGATGTTGGGATGCCTCCGTCAGAAAGACAGAATAAAGACTTCTCCTTCCTTGTGGACGGAGCCAATGGTGTGACTTGGCCTAAGATACTTCTCTTTCCTGTTGAAAATGGAGGAGGACTTGTTCTTTCAAGCCCAGAGTTAACAGTGCTTGCCATGTTCCACCTGGCTGAGCATCTATAACTGAACACGTGGTAGACAGAGGCAGTGAGGGTTGCCTCTTATCAAAACTTACACCAAGAACTCAAAACATGGCAGTCGGTGGCTTCACTCTCTTTTCGTTGTTATTTGGACTTCTTTTTTTCTTTAAAGAAACGGTGTGTTTTTTTCTTTTCTTTTTCTTTTTTTGGTACTGGGGATTGAACCTAGGACATTACACTTGCTAACCAAGTGTTTTGCCACGGAGCTACATCCCAGCTCTCCATGGCTCACTCTTAGAAGCCTCATGCCCCATGGCTCTGGCTCCCAGGAACCCACTGGGGAGCCAAAGGGACAACAGGAATCTTGTCTCTCCAGCACACACATCTAGGGGAATATGGATGTGGTTCCACAGGGTACTTGTTTCTGTTTGTGCGGCCACTGCCCTAGTAATCAAGACCAGCTCTGGGACTGTGCTTCTCAGTTGACCTACCAGGCCTCATCCTGACCCACCCACCTTTTTCTTATGATCATGAACTGTTTGTTATCCTCCTGGCCTGAATTCAGATCTCCTCCCTTTGAGGAATGTAGGTAAATCACTCCTACCTTGCTCAAGAGAAAGGAAAGCAGACAGAGCTGAGTTCCCCCCCCCCCCACTTAATATTGTGGGTGTTGAGAGAGGATGATACTCCTTGTTAGGTTTTGAGACAAATTCACTAGGTCTTGGTACTTCAAACTGTACTGCTGGAATTGGGGTAACTCTAAAGGAAACACTCATGACCATGTCTTATTGCCTGAGGTTGCCCATGCCCTCTCTTTCTCCCTCATCTTTTCTATCAGCTAGCACAAGCTTACCAGCATCTTTGTTTGCCGACTAGTCCCGGGTCACTGATAGGAAGAATGCGAGCAATGGTCTCTCAGAAGTAGAGGACAGGCTGGACAGGGAGCAAATGAGGGCAAGAAACTTCCTCCACTAAGTCTCATCTGGAAGTGAATTCTCTCTGGGCTCAAGGCAGAAAGCAGAGAAAGAATTACCTGTGGGTAGCTGCCTTCCTAAAGCAGGTGTGCTGGTCCGTCTCATCTTTCCACTTCTGCCTCAGGACTAAGAGGCATGTATCTTCGTTCTTCTTTCTATCCTCCTCTCATCAGTCTTTCTGCTCTGGCTTTTTCTTTTTCCTAATTGGTCTCCACAAACCTTTAGATTTCTCTTTACTGAGTCATTGTTCTTTGCATTCTTAGAGAAAGCTGCTCCCTATCCGGACCCTGCTGCCTCATGGAGTTTATTCATCGTTACCTGTAGTATTACAATGGCCTCAGATTTCGAGATTGAGTGTCTTTGGATGCTGGCCTTGGCATATGACCCTGGAGAGGGTGACTGTTCTTCTTGGTATTGTCCCCTTTTTACCACTCACACACCCCCTTGTCTCAACCCAGGATGACTACGATGATACCATTGGGACAATTTCTCTCGGGCTGGGGAAGAGATGTAACCATGGAAAGGAGCTGAATTTCAGGCTTCGGACCATTATGTCCATTATGTAAATATGGATGTTCTTCCTCAAGTTCACCTCCTGATTTTATTCAGTTCACAGTACCTCTCTCAGCAGCTGCAGTCTTGCCTGATCAGTGCTTTGGAAACCATCAAATTGGTGCTGGAGGGGTAGGAGACAATGTTGTCTGTGGATGTGCAGGTGGGGGTGGGAACAGGAAAGCAGAGATGAGAGTTCTTCTAGAGCACTCCAGGAGTGACCTTGGGCAGGTCAGAGAAACTTATCTGTCAGTTCTGGATAACTGAGATGTGGCAAGATCCCAACCTGGACTTCTGCTTTCTAAGCATGCCAGAGTGAGTGTTCACAAGGATCGGGGACCCCAGAGTGGGAATGTGGGCTTTTCTCACTCTGCTCACATCCCAGAGGTCACTGCTTGCCATTCTGAGAAGATTGTGGTGTGTGTGTGTGTGTGTGTGTGTGTGTGTGTGTGTGTGTGTGTGTGTGTGTGTGTGTAGACTATCATGTTGGGGAATGGAGGTAGGGAAAAGGAAAGCTGGAGGAAAGTATTTACACTCTTGTAAGTTTTCCCTCTGGAGAGTGGGAGGAAGAAATCTTGTACTTGTGAGAAATCAAGGGGAATGTGTGTGTGTGTGTGTGTGTGTGTGTGTGTGTGTATGGAGGGGGGGCTTTTACGTTCAGTTACATGCTTCAGAAGCAGTTCAGGCAAGACATTTCCTTACTAAAAGGAAAAGCGGAACGTGCTAGCATGTGTGCCTTTCTGGTGATGGAATTTGAATAAGCAGGCCTGAGTTTTGGTGAGAGCAGCCTGGTTGCAAAGAGATATTTGTGGGAGTTTAAGAAGGGATGAAATAAAGGACCAGCCACCTGCTCCTCCTTGTTGTTCCTAGGCTGGGCAGTCCTCCACCTGCCCCTGGGCATACACATTCCTCAGGGCAGGGCTTCCTTGTGTCCCTACATCCCCCACAGGGAAGAACAGGTTTTGTCCTTTACGGAAGTGATTAGACCTTGCTGTCATGGGAAGTTAGGGGTAACTCCCAGCTCTCTCCAGTGATTCTCACAGATGAGCAGTAAGGCAGATGCAACTAGCTGGACCTTCAGGAAGAGAAAGAGATGGCATATAGCTCCAAGACAGATCCATGCCCACTCTTCGCCACTGAAATGCGATTCCCTGCTGGGATCTATCTTAGTTTCCACCCCACCCCCTTCTCTGTTGTAGAGCTATCCAGACTAAGGCTGGAATTGAGGGACTGCAGGTGACAAACAATTGTAATACTACTGGTGAGGTTCTACAGTGCTTCCTAAGGGGCTGTTGAGAGGCTGGTCCCTTTTGACATTCTCTTCCATGTGAACTATCTCACATCCAAACCTGTTTCTTCGTTCTGAGTTGATTCATGAGTGTCTTGGAGATGAGAAGTCACCCTGAGGGAGGATCCGTGTGACTTAATGGCTCGTTAACTGATGGGTTAGGAAGCTGTTAGAATACTGAGGATGTAGCCGGTAAACTCAGAGGTGCCTGTGTCCCTCCTACTGTGTGCACGAGGGAAGGAGGGAAAATGAACAGTAGGCAGGGGGAGGGTACTTAAAAGCCTGAATGGATATCATTAGGAGAATGAAAAAGTATTAGAAACAATTTGTCAACAGAGTCCCTTCATCTCTGAGTTCTGCTTATTTCTAAGGGACGTCAAAGGACTGCTTTGCTTCACCTTGTCTCTTGTCAGAAATTAATTACAAACACAAAGATCTCTGCTTTCCCTTAAAATCTGGGTAACTACAGTAACAGGAGCATGGGTGGCTGAGAAGAACTCTTCCTAGCCACCAGGGCAACAGAATGCCAGATCTCAAATGCTCCTTTTTTTTTTTTTTTATGTTTTGGTGCCCACACTGGGGCTTTAACTCAGAGCCTGGGTGCTCCGCTTAAGCTTTTATACTAAAGGCTGGAGCTCTGCCACTTGATCCACAGCTCCACTTCTGGCTTTTTTGGTGATTAATTGGAGATGAGAGTCTCACGGACTTTTTTTTTTTTGCCTAGGCAGGCTTTGAAACGTGATCCTCTCATCCTCAGCCTCCTGAGTAGCTAAGATTACAGATGTGAGTCACGGTACCTACCATAAAGTGCTCCACTCTTTGAACCATGGTAATTTCCTTATGATGATTTGATCTAAACAGATCCAGCTTTTCAAAGCTTTTTAAAAAAAATTTGTTGTAAAGATAGCTTTATTTTTAACTTCAAGTATTATAATTAGAAGGAAAGAAAGAGTCTTGACTTGGACTGAAGGTCTTAGTCTTTCTTATATGTTTTCCTTTCTGAGTTAAAAAAATGTATGTAGGGAAGGCTGAAAAATTGTGCAAGGAGTTGAGGACTTTTATGGAGGAGGGTTTTAGGGGAACGACATCAGGAAGTGAGAAAGAAGCAAAGATAGCAAAAGTTCACGCACCCCAATAATGGGACAAAGTAATATTGTCAAGGCCCTAGAAAGAGCATGATTTGTGTCCCAATCCTTGTGTATGCATGGATATATTGGGTCACTAAAAGCTCTGCTCATCTTGTGTGAGCAAGATATGTTTCAGACAATAAGGCATATATTTATAAAGCATATGTTACCTCTGCCACATAAGACTGGCAGAATTCACACTGATTTCAACAGTACAACCATACAAATCCTTTGCAAATTTCCTAGACTTTGACAGTCTCTCTGGTATCTTCAACTACCTTTCCTGCCTTGCCCCAAGCTACCCGAATTCCTTTTCCCTCGCTGACAGTTCTACTGAGGACTCAAAGCACATTCATTGTAGGGAATCTGCTGCTAAGATACCAACAGCTCACCCACTGTTCTAGGCTGCCTAGACACAGGTAGAAGAAAAAGTCTATTTCAGTGTTTTCAACCAATTTTAATGGGAGTTCAGATTGACCATGCTGTTGATTCAAATCAATTGTGCAGGAAGCAGTGGTCAAAAGACAGTTGGAGAAGGGAGCTGACTGAAAGAGATTAATTCACCCGTTCTAGATAAATCTGTGAACAGATCGGGAATAAAAGGAAAGCATACCAAAAGAAACTTTCTCTTCCCAGGTCAGCTGCCTGGTTTTTCCAGGGCTAGGCAGGATTGCATTTAGGTCCTAACTTTCTCTTTCCTATAGCCAGGGAGAACCAGTGTCCTTACCACGTTAGAGTTAACATCCTTCTCTCAAGATGAGAGGTTATTCCCTGCCACCTTCTCCTATTCAAAGTTATACACCATCTAAGTTTGAAATAACCATGGATTCAAGTGCATTTTGCCTAAAAATTCTGGTCATGTTCATGGACAATATCTATCTGGTGACATCACAAAATCATAGTTTGAATTTATGGATATAGATTGATGGTCGGAAGGCACCGTGTTGGAAACATAAGGGTATAGGCTACTTCATTGGGTAGATTCCATCTGCTGTGGTCAGTTTCCTCTTTTCTCTACTTTGGTTTATTATTATTATTACTATGATTATTATTGTCATTCTTGAGGCTTGAACTCAAGCCTAAGTGTTGTCTCTGAGCGATTTTACTCAAGGCTATTGCGCTACTACTTTGAGCCTCAGCACCACTTCCAGTTTTCTGATGGTTAATTGGAGATAAGAGTCTCTTGGTGCTGGGAAGGTGGCTCAGTGGTAGAGCACTTGCCTTGCATGCATGAGACCCTGGGTTCGATTCCCCAGCACCACATAAGCAAAAAGAAAAAAAAAGCCGGAAGTGGTGCTGTGGCTCAAGTGGTATAGCACTAGCCTTGAGCTGAAGAGCTGAGGGACAGCGCCCAGGCCCAGAGTTCAGGCCCCACAACCGGACCATAAATAAATAATAAAAACTTTAAAAAAAAAAAAAAAAAAGAGTCTCTTGGCCTTTGCCTGGACTGGCTTCGAAACACGATCCTCAGATCTCAGCCTCCTGAGTAGCTAGGATTGCAGGTATGAGCCACTGGCACCACCAGGCTTTGTATTTTTTTTTCTTCCTGAGTCGCATTTATGACCTCACATCTGTTCCAGTTTTCTTTTCAGATATTATAGATAGAGGGTTAGTTACTGGGGGAGGGGGAAAATGCTCAGAGGATTTTAGTTCTTTGCCCTTGAGCCCAGGGCAGGCTTATTTAAAAACAATCAGGACAGATGACTAATTCTAATTTTTTTCCATAAGTAAACTGAAACCCTTATAAAAAGGCAGGATTTTACTCTTTCATCATCCATTACAAAAGCATAGAATCATTATTGTAGGCAATTCATTGAATCTAACTCCTTAATTTTATATGTGAGTCAACCGAAATCTAGAGAGACTGGGTCATAATGCTAGGATTCCTTAGCTGGTACAGAAAGAAGCTGGACTAAAAGCCAGGACTCCTGTGTCCTGGGCCCATATTAGGCTTCATCTTGTCCAATAAAGATGTGTTTTATGCACAATTCTTAGCCATTATCAAGTAACTTTCAGCTACTGAACACTGTGAGTGGCAGCCTGCTTCCTCTTCCTTCCTTACATTTCTACATCCAACCCTGGCTCAATGTTTCCATCTACCAAAAGGTATCTGTTGATTTGTCTGTCCTTTTGCAGTTTTTCCACAGTCTTTTCTTAAGGGTAATGACCTGATCTAAGCATAATCCTTTAATAATATATGAGTAATGCCTACCATTGAAGAAAGAAAATAGAGCACAAGCCAAAGGGAGAGTGGACTGTGGCAAGAAATCACTGAATAACACTGTGGGTAGAAATCTGTAATTAAAGTGCAGGCTGTGGAAGCTTCCTTTCTCAGCCAGAGAACAGGAGATGTGTGTGTGTGTGTGTAGGGGTGAATGGTGAGGCCTATCAGATCAATGGGTTTCAGCTTTGCTGGTGGCTGATGTCCTCACGCCATCTGTGGCCTTGTGTGTGGGCTGTGACTCCAGGATCATCCTTAACTGTGACTCCTAGCTGTATAACACAGCCCTGTGAGCCACAGGAACACAATTCCTGGTGCTAGTTGTTCCTTTTCTCAGAAAAAAAAATCACGAGCTACTGGGGCTGGAAATTGAAGCCCGGTGGTTTTAAGAAACCACTCTGTGTGGCATGAAGTTGGGGGAGTGGGCGTGGGGTGGGGCGTGCTTTTCCTGTAATGTGCCTGATCCTTTTCTGTTTGCAAGAACCAAAGCATCTGTGTCCTAATATTTTGCCATTCCAAGCAGTCACCTTGAGAGGTCACACATTGATTTTTATTTTAGTTTTTCAGGAGATGGCTGCATCACACTTCTCTTGGAAGTGACTGCCCTGGCCTGTTGTCCTGACTGTCTATAATCGTGTATCATATTTTTTAAATCCTCCTAGGATAGATTTGGTTCTTGTAAATCACTGGGCTGAGGCTGATGAATGGAAAAGGTGGTGAGAAATCACAAGAGTCTCCAGTAATGAGAGCTACTCTCCCAGGGGTGCAGTGCAGCTGTCTCTGAAGATAGGATCCCAGAAGGGGTATCCATCTGGCCAGAGAGCAATGATCAGTAACTCCACACATGAGGACCCCACACCCATGATGACCACATTGACCATATTGATGGGCCACTCCTCACGTGGAAGGATAACTCCCATCCTTCAGAAAGACTAGTTTCATGGTCTCTCCATGTGTCGAGCAAGCAATGGGGTAGTTGGAAGAGAGAACAAAATGAAGGAGTTGAATATGCATCAAACATTTCAAATGACTGCCTGAAAAGGGTGGAAGAAAAAGAATGCCCCACATTTCTGCATAAAATAGTAGACAGATCTCTCAATTTAGCTTCCTGCTTTGATACTGAGGGTAAAGGGACCCAGTTTCTTTGGGATGCATGCAGAGAGGAGGCTTGGAATCAGAGCTCAAGTTCATGGTTCCTTGCCTCTCTCCTTCCCAGGGCCACTGCCTCTGCTTTCTGCATTCAGAGAGGGGTCACGTCTTGGGCCAGACAGCGATAGATGCTGGCAAACCTGGGGAAGAGAGGCAGGCACGATTACTGTCCATAATTCCTAGGGTATATTTACTGAATCTGCCTCCTCCCTTGACCTCAAATTCACATTCACAATATGAGTCCCAGAAAATGCAGCGAGAGAGGGGCAGGCTGAGTACAGGAGCAAGGTGACCAAGGGACACCCTATAGTGTTTGCAGGCCAGACAGCAGCTAGCTGTTGGGTATGGCAGCTTTCCTTCACCTGCATCAGGAATTAGGGGCTGGTGAGCGGTTGGACACTTGTGTTACACCCTTGGTTTTAGTGATAGCCATCAAGACCACTTTTGGACACTCTGGGAGAGAGATGGTCCCGCTGTGAACATGGAGCCTCCACCACTCTACTTAGGTGCCGGGTGGGAGGGAGCTCTAGTTCTCAGAATCATCTATGTGACACCAGGAAGCACATTTGGGAAGCACCTGAGATTTCAGTCTAGGGCTCAAGCAAGAGGGTTCATGTATAAGCACCTGTTCTTGAGAAGTTGATCTTTACCAGGCAGGCTGCTATTTTCCGTCACCCGTATGTGAACAAAAGCCCATTTTATAGATGAGGAAACCAAACTCAGAGAGACTTAATAACTTACTCAAGGTCACATAGCTAGTATATTTCCTCCTTCCCTCCCGGTATTCTCCTTTCAGTCCTCCTTCCTTTCCTCTTTCCCTGGTCTCTTATTCCCTTCCCTCCTCCAACCTCTTTTGTACTGGCTTTTACCTGTCTCCTCGTAAATGGGTCATTGATACTCAGATTACTTAAGAAGGCAGAGTCCCACCTGTCTGGGCCCTGGGCCAGATTGTTGCCAGAAAGGATGGAAAAAAATAAATGACCTACCTTCCAGGGTAATGCAGCCAGGATTTTTGGTGACACACCCTCTCATTCCCACCACCACTTAGACTGCCTGCAAGATCTGGAGGTACCCAGGGCAGCAAGAGGACTCTTTCATCGAAGGAATCTCTTGGCTGAGGATGGTGAAAAATGTGCAAACCACTGTAAAGCACAAAACAAAATCTTGATATTAATTGAGGGGTGGGGAATAGCAAAAAGACTTCATAGTCTTGGAAGAAGTCCTGGACAGTTCTTCACCAGAGAGAGCCCAGAAGTGGTAGGAGAAGGGTAAAAAGACATGATCTGAGGAGAAAGGATAGACCTCAGACCAGTCCTGGTGTAATTACTGAGACCTAGAGCTCACACACAGCCTCATTTATCACAACCACTTGCACCCCATTTATAACATCTAGTGTTGTGCATACAAGACACAGAATGGCAGCTCACTCCCTTCTTGTCTGTTCTAGTTTTCTTCTCTCCTCCCTCTGTTCTCCTTGCTTTGCTTCCCAATGGCTCTTTCTTTCCCCGTGTCTCTTCCAAGTCTTCCGTCCTGAAGGGCACCCGAAGAAGAAGGAATCCTAAGATAATCCGAATAGCCCTGTGCTTCTCTCCAGCAGCCAAAGTCTGCAGCAGGCATCATAGGTTCCAGTTTAGCTGGGTGGTGGCCAGAGCTGTACCTACAACTCTGGTCTGCAGCTTCATGGTAGAAATGCCCAAGCAGGAACTCGCCACTGAGCAAAGGGATATAGAATGCTGTGTCATTAGATTCCCCTGCAACACACTGCTGAGTACTTTGCTAAACCTCTTGCCCCTTCCTGCCTCATGCCTTCTCTTAGCCAGAGGAGCAGGGTGCTCCTTGGATCCTCTTGTCCTAAGCTGCTGTCTCCGTTTCCGGACCCCTGGGAACTAGAGCTCCAGCAAGACTTTGGGTGGCTGGAACCTTGGCCCAATGCCTAGGGCCAGAAGAAGAGTCTTTGCTTCTGCAGCAAACACGCTCATTATTCCTTGCTTTTTTGGCATTTGGTCTCGTGTACTGTTCCTATTAGCTTCGGCATTAAAGTCTCATTACTCAGGACACCTGTCCTCTGGACATATCCGTTGTTCCCTTAGCCAAATGTCCTCTTCTGGGAAGTATATTTTCTACCCAAACAACCATTTCTTCCCTCTTCCTTCTCTCTTGCTGCTTTGCCGAGGAGGAAGTTGGACTCTGGCAACAGCCATTCATGTTATGTGGCATTGGAGGATGCCATCCAGAGACTTTCTATCCTTTTCCACGTCTGTACCAGGGGCCAGACAAGTTAGGGGCCAAACCCCATACTAGTTGAACAGGGAACTGTAAGACTTTTTTTTTTTCCTTCCTCCAGTCCTAAGAGGACTTCTGGTCAGAATTGAGCGGAGAGAATTTTAGCCCTAGTCAGAATTTGGGCAGCTTCGTTGATGCTCCTTGTAACCCATATCCCCGAATTGATGCCAGATCAAATGCTGACGGGCTTCAGAGCATGGAGAATCCAGCCTACCTGCTGGACTTGTGGGTGGCTTTCTTGGACTTTATATTGCCTTCGGACAAACGGGCCTGAAGTTTCCCAGTAGCATGAGCCCGTGGACGTGCAAGACTGTGTCTGCACTGGGAAGTAGCTTCATATCCATGTCCATGCCAGTGCCTGCCTCCTGCTCTCTAAATTTGTGAAGAGTTTTCAAGCAAAGGATCTGTCACTTCTCTGTCTCTCTGTCTCTCTGCTCTTTCTCATCCCATCATTAAAATGTCCCTTGTGTTACTTTTGGTGTCTCATCCACTGCCATTTATTTTTCCATCTGGTCTATGTTTGATTCCTGGTCAGTTCTGTTGAGTTGTCTTCCTTTCTTCCTCTCTGTCTGGCTCTGGCTTTCCTCCTTGAAGTTGTCCTGCTGTAACTTCATTAAATCACATTAATTCAGATGCCACTAATTCAAAATTTATCCAAATTAGACCTAGACAAAGTTGTTTTTCTTCTTTTCTCTGTCTGATAAAACACTGTGATGAACAGATTAATGGCTCAGACTAGAATGCAAAGCTTGTGCAGGGTACATATATCACAGAGAAGGACAGATTGTCTCCTAGCAGGCTAGGTAGACAATTGGCATGTTAATTATAAATTATTCGTATCTCCTCAATAAAGTAGCTTCCTGAAGATCAATTTTATTTCACTTCCTTTTTAGTTTATTTGAAATCCTGCAATGACTAGGGAAGCAATAAAATTGCATTTCTTTTCAATGTTATCATTCTTAACACCTCTTTCATTCATTGGGATTCTGTGACCCCAATTTCTATGGGATTCATGGTGCTTGCCTGGCAGGATACTTCCAATTTCAGTTCCCTCTGGAGTCTTCCTGTGATTTCTTTTCCTCTTCTTTTTTCTTTTCTTCTTTCATTTCCATGTCTCTTGAATCCACAAACTCCCTCTTCTTCTTTTGGCTTTGAGAATTAGTGTTAGAAATTACACCAGGGCCTTGCCGGTCCCTTCATCTTCCCACAGACTGGCTAGCTGTGCTTGAGCGGGTAGGGGAGGTTCTGGAAGCACACTTTGGACATCTTCCCCCAATCTGGGGGAGAGATATAGGGTTGAAGTGTGCCTTTTTTTTTCTCAATCGCCTAAGGCACATGATCATAAATTATTGTTTCGATGGAAGAGCCAGCATCACACTTACTGTAAGACATGGCAGAGGCTTGGACAAGTTAGCACCCTTGCCCCATACAGAGAAGGACGCTGACATTTCTCCCTTCATCTGCTCATGTTCTGTCCAGGGATCACTGCGGGGCCTTCTAGCCTTTCATTTCAGAAACAGTCATCCATCTTCTTTGCCTGAGACTATTTCTTGAAAGCAATCTGGTCTCAACCTCATTTTCATGGTCTCTGTGACCTTGAGTGAATCCCTTAGTGCCTCCATGTGGGATATAGGATGTAATTTTGTGTAGGTGTTGGTCTTTCCTGAGCTGTTCTGACCTCAGCACACCTGGAGATTCATGAAACAGGCCACAGCTGTACATATAGGTGCAATAGTCTGGGGACAGGGGAGGGGTAGATATTGTCTTGCACATTGGGTTCATAGAAGAATGTGATCTACAAGTGGCTCCAGGAGAATGCTTGGTTTTAGCAAATGCAACTTAGAGGATCACATGTTGGAAAGGGGCTTAGGAGGCCTTTTTAGTGCCCCTCCTCTGAGCACTAGCTCCTCTCTTGTGCAAGCAAGTGTCCACATGTGTATCCACCCGTACATACTCGGGCCTATTGTCAGGATGCGCTTCTGTTTGATTTGTTGCAGGAGGCAAAACTGACTACTTTTGCTTGAGCTCTCCTCAAGGCGGTCTTCTCAAGGCATCTCCTGGCACTCATCCCCTCTCCTGTATCATCCTCCCGTCATCGTTCCTACTTGTGAGACTGTCCTCAAAGACATTGATTCCAATCTTGTGCTTTTGCAGAGTCCAACCACTTATAAATGGGACTATCTGGCACAACACATGAGTCTCAGTAATTGAAACTTAGCTTAAAGACCTGAAGATTTCTTTGAGAAAACTGCTTGATGTTCAGCCTGAGGCAGTGAGACCCCATACTAAGGCAGGAGGACAGGAGAGGCCACATGTTTTAGTGCTTTAGTGCCCAGAACAGTCTCTTGTAAGATAGACAGGACTGAATGACTGGCTGAGTGAATTAAAGTGGATAGGTGTTAGGGCTCCATCCTTCCGATGGCTGAAGGACTGTGAATGTACTTAAGCATAAGAATACCAAGCTACTTATTTTAAAGAAGGAAGAAAGAGAAAGTAGAATGAAGGAAATAGGGATGAAAAAGTAAAAGGAAACAAGGAGAGAGAGAAAAAAAAGAAGGAAAAAGGGGGAAAAAATAATAGCTGAACCCTTTGCAGAAATGTTACCCTGGCCAGTTTGATGTGTTTGCCCGCCTCTGTCCTGCTAGGTTCTTGAGCTTCCTATTTATACTGTGGATCAGTGGCTGTGCAATAGACCAGAATGGCTTCATGTTTTTGTGCATGCTCGTGGAAGGAAGGACAGTTTGTGGTGGTCTGGCGGAAAGGTTCAAGTTCAGGGTTTGACTTTCTATGTGGTGGGTTGAGCACATGGATTCCAATGCTCAGGCCTAGGAAGATCAGTCCAGGATGTTCTACTACACTCACTCAACTGGTTTGCCAAGCTGGCATTACAGAAACAGCCCCTCAGAACTTGCCTCTTTCACCAGTGTTGTAGGTGGAGCTCAATAAGCTGAATCTGTGAAAGGTTTATTTATTTGAATAGTCATACAGTGTTTCCTAGGTGCCAATCTCTGTTACAAATATTAACTCATATAATCTTTCATGATAATCCTGAATAGTGGCTATTATTATTATTAATTATTTTGTGCTGATTCCTGTGCTTGAACTCAGTGTCTGGGCACTGTCCCTGAGCTTTTGTGCTCAAGGCTAGTGCTCTACCACTTGAGCCACACATCTCTACTTCTGGCTTTTTTTTTGGTGGTTAATTGGAGTTAAGAGTCTCATGGACTTTCCTGCTCGGGCTGGCTTTGAATTGCAATTTTCAGATCCCAGCTTCCTGAATAGCTAGGATTACAAGCCTCTTATGCTTGGTTTATTATTGGTAGTATTCTCATGGCCTTATGTAATTTTTTTCAATGAGGAAGAGGAACCACAGAGCATTTAAGTAGCTAGCTAATGATCACCAGTCTCTTAAGTGGCCAGCCTCTCAACTCAGACACCAGAATCTTGGTGGTTACTCAGGCTATGCTGCCTGTATTTTGCTCATCTCTAGATTTAGGTCTGTGTTCACAGGGGAAAAGAAACAAAAACCAAAAAAAAAACCCACAATAAAAAGCAATACAACAGGAGCAGTAGCAGCAACAGCAGCTCATTTGCACCTTGCGGACCTTTCCCACACATGCATTTATTAACTCTTCTATTACCTGGTTGGCCGTGTGACTCTGCTCATGCATCTTCATAACACTTTTGCCTTCCTTGTGTTAAGTGGCGCCTATAGTTTACACATTCAGATCTTTGATTCATTTGCCGATAATCCAAATATTTCTGAATAGTCAGTGTTTGGTAGTGATGCTTCTAAGGTTTCCCAGGTCTGGGTAAATTTTCCTATGACTCATGAGGATAGGAATGGAGTAGGTAGGGATGATACTATTTGTTGTGAATGGGGGGTCACAGTGGATGAATATTGACTCTCTGCCTGGCTCATGACTGGTCCCAGGACAAGTATGTATCCAGATGAAGCGACTGGCCCTGCTTGCTTGAAAAGCAAAGCAAGAAGGCCTTGCTTTACTTCACTGAGTCCTGAGATGTTTACTGCTCATGATGAATTCCAATTGTGCCACGGACAATGCAGACCTGCAGATCAGCTCAATGCAGATGCATAGACATTGTTAATGCAACAAATGAGATCTCTGCATCCATTCTAAGCCTGTCTGTATGAGGAGAGCGGTCTTGTGCACACACAAAGCCAGCAGCTGTGTTTTTCAAGTGGACTGTGCGAGAACTGGGAATAGGGAGAACTAAATTAAGCCATTCTCCTTGGTCTGTGTTTATTAAAAAACATATTCATTTCAGTTGTCCTGACTGAGTATTTCAGGGGATGAAAGCTCTCTGACTGCCCAGCAGCTAGTTGTGAAAACGAGATCTAAGAGGGTGCCAGCTATTCCCCAACTTCAATGTCAAGTAAAAGCTCAGTTATCCGGGACTCAAGTGGCTAGAATTCTTTACTTAACTGGAATAAAATGCCTACACTCTATTTCTAGGGAAAAAAAATACAAAAGAGGAAGCTAGCAGGGATTTTCTTGCAGAAAACAAAGCCCCCAAACAGCTTCCCTGATTTGGTCTGCAATTTTTCTATGAATAAATTCCATTTCCTAGACTGTATACATTTTACTTAGCGTCATCTGTGAGAATTGAAGATTAGACTGATGGCTCTCTCACAAAGAACCTGGATTCTTTTTTTTTTTTTAAAGGAAAAAAGAAGAATTGATTATATTCAGCATACTCTACTTAATTAGGCAAGGGATGCTTTTAGGAAATTCTTCAAAATAAGCATATTCTCATTAGTACTAAAAACATTAACCAGCGTCTTATTCATGGAGGGAGTTTTGCTGTTTGGACTTCTGTTCCTACCTAGCAGTGTCAGTTTCTGTTTCCTACAAAGAGAAGGGTAAGTATGGGTGGAGGAATGAGGGTCTAAACCCTCTAGTCTGTGCTCTTGGCACAGAACAAAAGAATAGCTGAGCCTATTTCCTCTCTTCAACAGCATTTATACAGATCAGAAATCCAGGGACTTGGCCAAGGCCAAAGTCTGGTTTCCTTTTGCTCCACTTCAGTATGCAGTGGTATCGTGGTGTCCTCCTGGACACTGTATTAATCAATGTAAAAATATCATTTATCAGGTGAACTAAGGGACCCAGGTTTCCCACTTACTTTGGGAGGATATATATTTTTTACCATTTGCTCAATGAGTGAAGACTGAACAAAAAAAATCCCAGTTTATAATGTGGTTCTCCTTGTTTTTACACTTGGAACCTCCATAAAGGGATTACTGAGCAGAGCCCAAGTGAACATGGTTCTATCTTCTCCCACTGGAACCTGCAGGGCAGGGTCTAGTAGAGTATATTGTTGTTCAGTTCAGAATTTCATTTGACAAAAAAGTTGGCTGCTGAAATAGTGTAGAAAGTTTCAAAGCTGTTGGTATCGATGACTCAGAAAGGTGGCTGGAACTGAACAGCAGATTTGCAGCTAAGTTCTTAGGTCTGAGTAGGTTTTTCTACTGGAGATTGAGTATTTTCTAAAAGCTCATTGCTCAGAGACCATTGCAGGAGATGGAAAAAAGCAAATGTGATTAAGTAGTTAGCAGGATGAGTAGATAGGTTGATGGGTGGATGGATGGCAGGTGGGTAATTTTATGGATGGATGGTTGGATGAATGCATAGGTGAGTGGAATTATGGATGAATGAGTGGGTGGCTGTGTTGAATCATGATGGGTAGATGGTGGATAGGTATATGGGTAGAGAGATGGATGGATGGATAAGTAGATGGATAAATGAATGGATAGGTTGGTGGAATTATGGATGGGTGGCTAGATGAAGAATGGATGAGTGGATGAAAGGATGGATGGGTGGATAGATGGATGGTTATTTATTTAGTAAGCCCCTATGAACTTTCTGTGTTTAAAATCTGATTCACCAAAAGGCTTCTAATCGCCCAAAGTTTCAGTTTTTCAACAGTAGAATGGGGCTAACTGCTCCAACCTTATAAAGTTGCTCTGGAGATTATAGGATATAAGACTTCTAAGACTTTAATTCTGTATATGGCACATAGTAAATGAGAAAGTTTAATTTCCCAAGCAGGAGAGACTATGAAGGAAACTTACAAACAAAGTTTTGTTGATTTTTCTATTGTTAAAGGAAGTCATGTGCCATTTTAAGAAAGAGCCTTTGATCTTAAAAAAAAGTTACAGCATGTCAGAATGTTGCCTGGATTTGGTCCCTATAGGAATTAGGGTAACTAAGCACTTAGGGAAATTCTTGTATACTTTCACTTCCTTGAGATTACTGACATTACCCAAGGTTTTAAATAAGCAAGTAACTAGCCCTCACCTGAATTGCTCAT
The DNA here is from genome assembly GCF_019054845.1 of Dipodomys spectabilis. Lineage (NCBI taxonomy): Eukaryota > Metazoa > Chordata > Mammalia > Rodentia > Heteromyidae > Dipodomys > Dipodomys spectabilis. The sequence continues at coordinate 13,363,342 of NW_024870681.1, forward strand.
TTACTCATTGTATCTGTGTGCCAAATATCAGCTGGGACTGCTAAATGTTGAAGTTGAAGATCTAGAGGCAAGTAAGATGAATGGGAAAAGAAGGATGTTTGTGCTCAAGTCAGAAGTTTTAGATCTGAATTTCTGTTCATCACTAGTATTAGAGTTCATCTGCAACTCAGTCCTTTGATAAAATTTGGGGCAATACTAGCTGCAATGCTGAGAGGTTTGGTAGGAATCTCGTGGGACAAGGCTGGGAAACACATTTAGAAATTGTTAAATGCTATGCAAATTGTTAAGATGGTAGGTATTTCCATTATCCAGAAAATTAATGTACAATTCCAAGGACAGAAAGCAACTACAGTTTCCCAGCCTGAATGATGAGAATGACTGTTTCTTCTGATCAGATTTGCTGCCTAATTAATTGACTCTCCACACTCATGACACAACAGAGAAAGTCAAGAAATGTGCAGAAGAGGGCAGGAAATACAGGCAGGAACACAGAGAACTCAGCAGTGATCTTTTGCCTGCTGTATCACACGCTGCAGCTACAGTATTCAGCAGGGAAAGAGGAGGGATGAAGGTATGTGGATCTGTGATCCTTACCCACAACAAGATGACCAGTTGGCTACTGCGTGTCCCAGCACAAGGCTAGTGGGCTGGCCTTCACTCACACACGGTCAGCTCCACAGTTCCCTCTGAGCTTTCCCTCCGGATTCTCTTTCTGATTCCTTCTCTCCTCTCTAATACCCGTCTGTCTTTTCAGTCATTTTCTAACTCTGAATTTCTCTTGGATTTGGTTTCTTGGCTTTTCTCTTTCCATCTCTGACTCTCTCTCTCCCTTTTCCTTCTAACTTGGGGAATGTCTCTTTTTCTTTCTTACTCCTCTTCTTCCCTCTCCCTATGATTCGTTCTCTCTCCCTCTTTCTTTCTCTCACCATCAGTTTAGATCTATCTCCCACTTTTCTTCCTTCCCCACTTATTTTCTGTTTCTCTCTCTGTGTCTTTCTGTCTCTATGTCTGTCTGTCTCTATCTCTGTCTGTCTGTCTCTCTCTTTCCACACACTGCTTTCCTCAAGACTCTGAATGCTGCTGCTGCCCACTCTTGTACAAAACTGGTATCACTGTTCCTCAGTGACCAATTTTCTTTCCTATGGTTAGAAAGTAGCTCAGGCCTTAACCCATTTCCTCCGGCATATCCAAATTAATTAGGTGACACCGGGATCACATGTTTCAGAATTAGAATAATATTTATCAAGCACCCTGGAGAGCAAGGCATGGAAGATGGAGAAGAACCAGAGCAAAGAGGGAGGTCATTGAACTGAAGGGTCATTGAGCTGGAGGGAAAACTGAGAGAGGGATCTTGTCCTTAGACCATGAGGTCTGGAAAATGAGGGCTGTCTTGCTTATCTGTCTGAGGGCACTGGGAAAGGGTGGGCCTTGGAGAATGGTTCAGGAGTGGGGTAGGTACCAGAAGCCTTCCCTTTTTCTCTCACCAGGACAACACACAGTAGGGTCTCTGGCTCCAGAAAGCATGCCAGTCAGCCTTGAGAGAAAACATTTCCAAGTCTACCTCTCTCCCCTGGCACTGCAGCCAGGAAATCCAAGTCCACTGGACATTCCAGGCCCTTCCTATGTTATTTTCATTCATTCCATGGCCTACAAGTCAGCCAAGACTGGGTTGCAGTGTTCATTGGTGACTCTTCATTCTCTTCTCTGTGGAAGTATTAAGAGCAGAGAGTGAACGATGACCCAGACAGGAAGCGATCATCTGCAGGACGATCAGCATCTCCAGATCCTCTGTGTCTCTGTGCCTAGCTGGTGTTCACCTCCACGTAAGCTGTTCAGTAAACACCTGTGGAACTAGTTAGCATCAAGGATCACACAGTCACTTTGCTGAGTGCTAAGTAGACATCAGTGTTCTTGAACTTCACTGCGATCGACTCCACGATCCCTAGTCATGAAGGGTTGTCTGCAGCTCCATTTGAGGTTTTTCTTTGGATGCCAGTAGCACCTCCCTTTCTCAATTGTGACAACCAGTACAGCCAAATGTCCACCCAGAGAACAGAAGGGATAAACTCACCCTGGTTGAGAACATCGGTGTAGAGTTTGTCTTGGTTTACTAGAAATTTAACTATATGACCCTGTTCTCCTTCACAGCCCACAGAGAAGCAGGAATCTTTATAAGAACTTAGGAGGCAAGATAAAGAACAGAACAGATAGCTTTCCTGAGCTACCGTTTACCTACCATAAAACTCACCCTTGAATTCTTTTTTCCCATTCCTGGGGCTTGACTTCAGGGCCTGAGCACTGTCCCTGGGCTTCTTTTTACTCCAGGCCAGCACTCTATCACTTGAGCCACAGTGTCACTTCCAGCTTTTTCTGTTTATGTGATGCTGAGGAATCAAACCCAGGGCTTTGTGCCTGCTAGGCAAGCACTCTACCACGAGGCCACATTCCCAGCCCTCATCCTTGAATTTTAAAGGGTAAATCCTCACGATTTGTATATAGTCTGTGGTGTGAAACGATTGAAAAATTTCATCCTCTCCAGAGGGAATCCCATATCTGTATTCTATGCAGGCTTTCACATTTGTCCTCTCCAAACCCCAGGGTTACCACACAATGATGTTCTGCTCCTATAGATTTACCGATATTTACCTAATTTATTAACATGGTTTTTAATAAAGGGTTGGACACACTGCTCAAGTGCAGTCTCCTGAGTTTAAGCCCCAGTACAGCTAAAATCCATGAACACATAAGAACAAGCACTTTATTACTCTTTTTCTTTTGCTTTGGGTGATATTTTCAAGGTTCAGCCAAGTCACGGCCTGTATCTTTACTCTGTTGTATGAAGAAATCTCATTTTGATCCATTTACCCACTAATGAACATTTGATTTGTTTCTATCCTCTGGCTATGATTAATTATGCTGCCATGAGTTGTTATATGCATTTAGATTTTACATAGACTGTTTTTTTTGTTGTTGGTTTTGGGTTTTTGTTTGTTTGTTGTTTGTTTTTACTGCTTTTGGTACTCCCTATAAGCAGAATTGTTGGACCATGCATTTAAGCTCTGTTTAATGTTTTGAAGAACTGCTGAGCTATTTAGCAGAGGAGAAGCACTCCTTCACATCCCTACCGAAAGAGTATGAAAATGCTTGTTGCGTCATCCTTACCAACAATTGAGATCATCTGGCTTTTGTGTTACAGCTGTCCTCGTGTCTACAGATGAGTAGCTCAAGGGAACCTTGGTTTATATATCCCTAATGATTTATAATGATGCCCAAACTACTTTTCCTATATACCTTCTTGGGAGGCATGGCTGTTTACATGCTTTGCTCATTTTACAAGTGAGGTTTTGTTTTGCTTTTAACTGTTGACCTATAGGATTTCTATATCTATTCTGAACCAATTCTCTTATCAGATATGTTTTGCAAATATTTTCTCCCACTGAGTGATCATCTTTTATTTTTCCTGGGGGGATACTCTGAGGTACAGTGTTTTAAATGAATCTATATTTTCTTTGTTTGTGCTTTTGGCAGTGGCACATCAAAGAAACCATTGCCAAATCTAAGAAGACACTTTTTTTTTTGGTTTTCCTTTAACAGCTTGCAGTGTCCTGCTAATACTTAGGCATATGATACATTTTGAACCAATTTATATATGTATTATAAAGTCGGAGTCCAACTTTATTCTTTTCATATGGCTATGTACTTGTCCTGAGATCATGTTTTAAAGAAAACATAATTCTTCCTCCAGTGAATGCTATTTGACACCCTTATTGAAAACGAAAATGAATTGATTGTAGATTATATAGATTTATTTTTTTGGATGGTAACTTTTCTTCTATTGGCTTCTATGTCTATTATAACTTGTAATATTCTGGTTTCTTATCATAGAAAGATAGTAGGGAGTATCTCTGTACAAGGAAACCAAGGTATCATTCAGGGATATATGATTAGAAAAGATAACAGAAAATAATCACATTTTAGGACCAAGAGGGATCTAAGAGGTTATGTTAGTATAAACCCTTTTTGTTTTGCTGATAGGGAAAAGTGATTAGATTTCAGTATCTTCTTAGGTTAACACATCTTCCCAGAGGTTCAAATGTGATCAGTGGCAGAGCTGGGATTCCAACCAAACACTTAGCTTCCTAGAGCAATGCTGCTCCTTTTCCCCAGGCCCTACATTTCAGCTCTCCAGTCTTGCCTGTACCCAGTCTTACCAAGCTGGATTTCTTTTCCCAAAGCAAGGAGAGTTTCTGCCTTCTCTTTTCCTGACACAGGCCCACAGTCGAGAAAGACAGTGATGGAAATGCATTTGGAAAATCTGAAATTGCTATATAAATGCCAGTAAATGATAAGATTGCCAGTCTGATGCTCCTCTAGGAAGGCTTAGCGTGTTGGGGGCGGTGTAATGGAAGGAAACAATTCACCCTTTGACATGTTTTTAAAGGGCTGGGGTTGTCACGTTCTGAGGGGATAGAGCAAGGAGCTGGGCTAGATGAAGGGATGTGTTAGAATGAGCTGGGCATGACCTCAGATGGGCAGTGCTGTGTGAGGAGGTCTAGCGACATGTTGCCTCACCCATCACACCCCTCAGGAGCATCCCAAGTAGAAAGAACAGTCTCTGCCCTGTTGTTGACCATCAGGGTTGACTCAGGAACCAGGCCTTGCCTCTGAAATGAAGCCATCCAGTTGTGATGTTTTGGTGTTTGTCTATACTCACCTGTGCACTGGACATCTGTTTTCTATGGCCAGTGAGCATCTTCTCATTCACACCCCATGAAAGGGTCCTGTGTGTAGCCATTTGATGAGTGATTCCCTTCAAATGGTGAGCAGGAATGGGGCCTGATCTACTTCTTTCTCTTTACTAATTGCTTGTTTGGGTGCAGAAGATAAGATTTGAGCAGATAAAAACGGCTCTCTCTGGGTCACCGAGTCTCCAGCAGAAGGGTGGGCCTCTCACTCTGGCAGGCTTCCTTCCTGTGAGTTTGTAATTGCTCCTTTCTCTAGACTCCGTTTGCCTTGACTGTCTGCACCCTCCGTGTATTCTGATGTTTATCTTTTTTATCTGAGCATCCTGTCTTTGCAGCTAAATCATGCTTTTCTTTGACAGCAGGAGCTGTGTGCTGTGCTTATTTGGGTCACCAGTATCGAGCACATGTTACTGGATGTGTGTTTCTTGGATGGAGATGTCTCCCCCCCCCCGCCCCCTTTCCCCATCCCTTCTCTGGTAATTAATAACCTCCTGAGTTTGAAGGGAAGGTCAACCCTTTCCTGTAGTGGCATTCTACTATCTGGCCACTGCAGATATCTACCTGATATTGGTGCATATTTGAGGGATTAGTATTTTGAAAAGGCTCAGGGTTTAATGGTATGGGATGAATTAAGAAATGAATCTATAATCATAGTCTTTCAGTGTTTGTATGACCAGAGCAACACCTGCTTTGCATCCCCTATGAGAGCGGCACCAAATGAAACTATGTCTGTTGAACACAAATGCCACATCTCTGTCTCCTCCCGTAGGTCTGAGAATCAAAGGACCTGTGGAAGCAAACCCACTCCCTTTGAAGTTATGTGGTGGCACCTCACTCTGTGATTTCCTCCTTGTCTAGGGCTCTGGCTGACATCTTGAGACAGCAGGGGCCAATCCCCATAGCACACTGTGAAAGAGAAACGATTTCGGCTATCAATGCTTCACCCAAAGAGAACACTCCAGTCAGATCAACCTCCAAAAACCACTACACCCCCGTGCGAACAGCTAAGCAGACGCCAGGTAAGTGAGAGCTAATCACCTTGAATCGTCATTGAGCTCTGTGAGAGGTCTTGGTTATGTTTCTGCCCTGGTGGGACAAGTTGTGGAACACTGGGCAGTGGAGGATGCCTTCCTTGATGGACAGGCAGGCTTGTGATATTGAGAATAGTTCACTAGGCAGAAGATCACGGCCAGTGTGTGGGCTGAGTGAGAGCTGATGTCTGGGGGCATCTGGAATTTACTAACCATCTCATCTAATTCTCTGTGTGAAATGCAACTTGTACCAGCCATCGTGGGCTATGGCTACTCATGTGCTCATGTGGTGGAAGGTTTCCTTTGCTTAGGATTCTGAGAAAGTTTGTTCTGACGAGGGTGCTGGATCAGTAACAAGAAAGTCTGCATGCAGGTGTAGAGCCTGCTCAACTCTTGGAACCTCAAAGATTCCTTTTTGAAGGTGGGAATGTTGTCTGTGTCTTTTGGTGACCTTCTCTTGTGAGCTATAAATTCTTCAGGTATATGATGAGTTGCCCTGTAATGATTAACAGTTGCCCTTTGTGAGGAATTGTGTGAAAGTGGTTGCAGGATCTCCAGAGGATGTCAAACTCTTCAGAGGTTCAAGTCCTTTATATGCATGGGAAGAGTCATGGCATATAAGTGACACAACCCTCCTGGATCTGGAGTACTTACATAATCCAACATGGTACTGTAAGTAGTTGCTATACTGTATTGTTTAGGAAATGATTATAAGAAAGTTGTATGTCATGATTAGACAGACATATAACTGTTTGGGAATATTTTTGATTCATTGTTGGTTGGACTCCATTGGTTTGCATTGGTTGAATGCTGCAGTTGGGTGCAGAATCTGTGTGTATGCAGGATTGACTGAGCCTTCGACATATTTTTACTTGATCATCACTGTACCACGATAAAGGAAACTGGACAGCATTTACCTTCTTTGTTGAAGGGATCAATAAATGAATTTCTAGGAAACTTTATAAATGGACAAAGACCATTGAGGTGTTAGTATTATGAAAAACAGCAGTAATCACAATAATAGAACCTAGGTATCTATTGGACTCCTGTTCTGTGTTAAATGTCATGTTGAACATGTTATATGGATGTTCTTAGTTATTCTTTATAGCAATATTAGCCGGCCTTTATTGCTCCTATTTTATATGTGTAATAAAATCATTGAATAGCTGTCCTTAAGATCATATTGTTAGTAAAAGAGAACTTCTGGACTCTGATGAAGGCAAATAGCTAACAACAAACAGGACTAGAAAGCCACCATAAACTTACTGAGTTTAGATGCAAAATATCTAAGTGAAAAGAATCCTTATAAATGTGTTGTGAGAAGGCCCACACCATTGTGCACATTACCAAACAGCCTGATACTGGTTCTATCTCAGACACAACTTCTACTTTGGAACTTAGATGCGGGCTCTACACTTGGGTCTCCCTTACAATTTTTCCAAGCCATAGAATCTGTGTGAAATCTGCAGTAAAGATGTACAACCATCAGGAGGCAATAGGCATGTCTACTCTAAAACTACAGCAGAAGGGCTACTGAGATCCAATTCATTTTCTTCAGTTTTCTGAAATTTTCTAACTTACCTATGCTTTAAAATAGAAGTCTTAAATGTTTTAAGCATCTACTAAAAGCTAAAGATAATGTCCCTTGAAAATATGCACACAAATATGCATATAGATGAATATACACATATCCGTCTAACACTTTGTTATAAGAATATAAGAGAATTCATAAGCCCCTCCACAGTTAGAAATCTTTGTTTCAGTGGTTCTTACCTATAATTCTAGTTATTCAGGAAGCTGAGGCCTGAAGATCATTAAGTCAAAGCCAGCCTAGGCAGGAAAGTCCAGGAGATCCTTATTTCCAACTAACTACCATCAAAGCTGAAAGTGAGCAAAAGAGCTCAGGGACAGCACCCAGGCCCCAGGTTCAAGCCCCAGGACTGGCACCCTCCTCCCCACCAAAAAAAAGATGAGGGAATCCACCCTTGTAAATGGGTCTAAGACACATTTCAGCTTTAAGATCCTAGTTTTTCAAAATGCAAGCAGTAGAAGGAATCTTGGCAAAACACATCTCAAGCAGTGGGCATTTACCTGGATGTACAGGTATTTGAGACAACACAGGGGTGCTATAAAATACCAATGCCCAACCTCCACAAATAGCCAGTTTCTAGGGATAGAGCTGGGACAGATAGTTGGTCTAGTAATTTCCCAAAAGCCAATTCTAACATGCAGCCCTGGTGAAATAATAATTGGTCTGGAAGGATTCCTTCATGCCAGGAGAGAAGACATTGGCTATCTGTGTTTCTCCAACTTGGATGCAAGTTCAATCTGAGGACTACTGGGCACAAGAATTCAGACACTTACTATTTACCCTGTTTAATCTAACTTTGATATGGCTACCTACTTTGACGAGGGTACTTTGATTTTTCCTCTAAGAGTCATCATTTAAAGTCAGTCTCTTTCAAAGCCTTGTTTGTAACTCTGTAACTTCAGAGCACTCTGTCATCAGATGTTTATCTTCATCCCTCTCTTCATGTTTTCAGTGTCTCATTCACAAGCCAGCTAGTTTCCAGCTACCTAATCCAGACGGATGCAGTGGACAACCCTGATTTTCTCTTAAATATCCTTCATCAAGCAGGAAGCTTTCTCATTTCCTCCTGGTTTCTATGTACATTTGCTTTTCTAGTGAGTGGAGAGAAGGAAGGCATACAATTACACAGTTTACTTCTCCTTGCATTTCTCAAATTGTAACTCTTTACTTTGCTTTTGGAGATGGAAATGGCTTTTCCCCCAGCCCTGGGAAGCTTTCTCAGTGGTGAAACTGAAATGCAAAAGCAATTTTACCACAAGCTACATCTTCCATAGCGTATAATGGACACAATGCCTTTCCAAATAGCTGCTATCCTCTGCCACACAATATTGCAATTTGAGCAGAAGTTTCAACAGAACTTTACGTAAATGTTCACAGTGGAAATTTACTGTGATTTCGCCACTCATCAAATCAACCATCCAGCAGTTGTAGCTAAGTGGCAAGAAAATTTAGGGGGATATTAATAAAGATACACTGTGAGACCATCAGGCATCAGAGCTCAGGGGAAGCAGTGTATTCAAACTGCTGTCACTGGGCTGGCCGAATTGGGGTTACCCGGGAGTTGGTGAGAACATGCAGAAGGTCATGCTCTACCTCACTCACAGGACTGGAGTCTGCAGTTAGTGAATCCACTCAGTACTGGTAAACTATGGGGTCCATTTGCTTTGTTTTTTTGTTTTTTGTTTTGTTTGTTTTTGGCACCTTCAGTTGTTGTAAGGTAAATTCAACCATGAGAGACAGAGAAGCCACATTTTGAGAGGTCAACTTGGGAGTCTTTACTGTGAAGCTGGCAAATGCAGATGGACTCCTGTCTCAAAGACCTGCAGATCCTCTACACTTAACGCTGTTAGAAAACTGAAAGAGCAGAAAAAAACAACACTAACAAACCAGATCAACTCCAAGGAAGAGCTGACGTGGGACACTGTGGTGATTTCAGGAGAGCTAGGGGATACAAGAAAGGAGACACAGACAAGAGGCATGGCATAATGACACCTGAGCTGGTCAGGGTCCAGTGTCAAGGGTCAGAGGGCAGGGTCACAGGAAACTTGAGAGTTTCCCAAGTTCAAGGCACAGGACTGACAGCTCCAGTAAACTATCATCCAAGTCCCCGCTATGCATACCTATCACCTGGGAGATGGAACTTCACCTTCCTCTACCATGAAGACAAGATGGTACCAGTTAAACCTAATTCCCTACCTACCATGTGGCCCAGCTGGTGCTGGTTAGATCCAGCATCCCCACTTTCATAGTTACTGTGTATGTGATTGGGGCTTTTTTGAGTTTTCTTTTCTGCCTTTGTGGCTACTAGATTCTGCTGCCTGGATTGCTTCATGGGTTTAATGAGTTCAAACAGAGAGAATCCACTCAAACACATCCTTATCCGTAGCAAAAGCTATTACCCATGATCAGCCCGTGGAAATGAAATGCATCCATGGCTCCTGGGAAACAAATCAAAATGAATGAGAGAGACAAAAGCAATGTGCTGGTGTTCATAGCTGATGCAGGATTGTGGGTGTGTGTCCAAGATGAGCCAGGGTTTTAGAAGTTGAATGTGCATGCTTATTTGGTCCGGGAAGTTGAGTGGGGGTCCTGCACAAGCGCTAAACACAATGGCAAGCCAAGCAGCTCACGTGTCATATGTTGAGCATAGCTGGGCAGCCTCTGGCAGGAAAGCAATACAATTTTACGTCTGTATCATGCAGTGTGTGGGGGAGTCCACTTGGTACCTAATGGATAAGAGAAGTTGCATGGTTTTTGAATTCTGAGGTCTGGAACTCCTAACCTCAGACTGGCAGAAAAGTCCTCTCTACTTAGCTCTGAGTCTTGCCCAAACTCTTCCAGGAAGCCCCCTCTCCACATTAAAAGAAGCTTCCCAACAGACACATATCTAGAGCTAGAAAACCAGCGAAGACTACTTCACCACTACTCTTCAGACCATTTGTGGCCTGTGGACCAGCAGCCACTGCATTTCATGAGAAGCTGGTGAGAAATGCAGAAGCTCAGGCCCTTCTTCAGATCCCTCTGAAGCAGTTTGTGCATTCTTCCAGATTTCCCGGGTGGTCTGTTCCTATGTTGAAGTTGGAAAAGACCCCTCTAAGTCAGTGGTTCTCAGTCCTTGTTGCTCACTGGAGCTACATGACGATTTCTGAAAACATGACTGCCCAGCCCCTACCACAGAAGGGCTGATGTAACTGGCCTCTGGCAGAACCTGAACAAAAATGGTAATATTTCTATAAGATTCATGCATTCTCTCACGTTCAGCATTACTCTTAGAATTCAGCAAGCAAGCTGAGGTTTTGAGGGAGGCAGTCAGTGGGGATAACATCCTTTGAGAACGGTGAACTTTAGGTTCCCGTCAAGGCTCCCATGATGGAGGCCATCTGGTAGTGCCAGTGGGCTGTGCGAAAGAGAACTTCCCTTGGGAAAGGTGGGAGTGGAGGACTCAGGCTCATAAGAGAGATGGGATCAGTATGCTGTTAAAAGTGGGGAAGCAGGCTCAAGCTGGATGATCAGAATGACAGAAGACCAAACAGAATCTGCAGGTTCCCCCAGCTCTGGACTCCAGAAATGTGGTCTTGTAAGTGGGGAGAGTGGACGGGGGCGGGGGGGGGGGGAGTTTTCTTATTTGCCTGACTGTCCTTCTCTAAAAGAACCTTTCTTGGAGTGTCTAGGCAAATAGGATGCTTTCTCTTCTGCTAGTTAGAGTAATGAGATCATATGTTTTCAGTTCCAGAATTTTGATATTCAATTCCCAGTATCAAGATTGGCATCAGCTGGAGGCAATAAATATTTATGCTCCATCTCCACACCACTGTGCATTGTATAAATGAGCAATCAGTCATCCTGCCTATTGTCCCAGCCACAGCCTTGAATGGCAGAGTAAGGGAGACAAGGGACAAACTCTGTAAGCTTCACAGAGTCTGAGAGTAAAGGCTTATGGAAGAGTGCTTTGCCATAGCCCCACCTAGCCTGTCCTTCTTCTGACCTGAACTCCTTGTGACCTTCAACCTTTCTCACCAAGGGATCCAGATACACTGGCCTTCTTGACTCTACTTTCTCTCGCTATTCATATTCTTATCCCTGAGTATTTCTCCCTCTTTATTCCTGTGCCCCTAAGTTGTCTACACCAGGTATCTGTGCTGTGAAATTCAGCATTTCAGAGGTATGTTTCAGAAAAGCCTATTTGACTCCTCACCTGTCCTCACCTCTCATCTCATTGCCTTTAGAGAACTTACCTGTCTCATGTCCTATATGCATTGGTTCCTTTGTTTATGGCTTCCATCCCTGTAGTAATGGTAGGTCCACAAAGGCAGAGAATTTATCTTTTCTTCTCTGTGGAATCTTTACCCTGTTTCATGGAAGATCTTGGTGTACAACACCCACATGTGCAAGGAATTCATACTATGACAACATAGTTCTTTTCTGGGAGGGAACAGGAGCTAGAATGTAGGTATTGGTGACTTATTCCTGTGTTGAAGAGCCCCTCAAGGCTGCCTGCCAATGGCAAACACTCTCTATAGAGTAAGTGTAGAGTCAGGAGTTGTGTCAGTCTCCAAGGCTGGTCACCAGATGGGTAACTGAGCTGGCAGGCCCTGGTGTCCAGTGCTTCCTCCCAAGCCCTGTAGCTCCTCTCCTCCTATCTGGGGCTGATCTAGAACTTGAGGGATCAGTGCACCCGGAAGCTGGGGGTTTTGCTTCCATGGCTGGGGTCAGAGAGCAATCTGCCTACCCTACTCACTGTACCTACCAAGAAAAAACTCCTTTGTAGTGGCCAACTGGTGCTGATACCCTCTAAAGCTGATACAGCTTTAGAGTTGCCCATGAACCCTGAACTCTGCAACATCTGGTCTACCTCTGCCTCATATGAGAGATGAGATCTTTTTTTTTCCCCCTCAGTCTTCTGCAAGAAGGCAGAGCAGCTCTGTTTTGGAAGTGATGGCCCTGGAAGGCTTTGGGATGGCACAATCAGCTAGGGCATCTGCTTTTAGCCTAAAATAAACCGAGGCCCACAGAGGCCACCTAAGTGGGAGGCGATGCTCCTGTCAGCGTAAAGATGAACTAAAGTATGCCAGGGCAGCATTTAGCATGAAGGGAACATATGTTTTAAGTTTGCACTGTCTGAGTTGTTGGTCCCTGGGCACTTTTGGCTGTTGCATACTGATTATTAAAGTTGCTTTTACCTGTCCCTCTTTTTTTAAATACAAGTACTAAATATGTAAAAATACACATGTGATTCATGTATGTGATTTTTACTATATTATATGGAGCTGATAGAAGCATTGGTGTTAGCAAGTGTCCACCTGAGTTCAAGGATTAGTTGTGACCAGGACAGAGCCATTTCCTTCTGGAGTTTCTAGTACATGGTAAGAGATGGAATATAAACTATATCCAGAGCAAAGCACCAGTGGCTCACACCTGTAATCCTAGCTACTCAGGAGGCTGAGATCAGAGGATCCATGGTTTGAAGCCAGCCTGGGCAGGAAAGTTCCTGAGAATCTTATTGCCAATGAATCACCAGAAAACCAGAAATGGAGCTGTGGCTCAAAGTAGTGTAGTGCTAGCCCTGAGCCAAAGAGCTCAGAGACAGCACCCAGGCTCTGAGTTCAAGCCCTACAACCGATCCACCTTCCCCCTACCCCAACCAACAACAACTATATATTTGGAGAGGTTTGGATGCTCCAAATGCAATCAAACAAATGACACTGGGGAGAGAGGGAGAGATCTTTGGCAGTGTGACATTTGAGGTGGCATTTGAACCAGTACCTATCTGATCAGGAGGACCCAATTGTGGTGAGGGCAAACAACAGCCAATGCAAAGACTTGGAAGCAGAAGCAAAGCTGTTAATGCAGCAGAGAGCCACTGTGGTTTTGGGATAGATGGCACAGGTTGAGAACAAAGAGATACAAAGGTCGGTCATGCAGGGTCTTAGAGGTCATAGTGAGGGTGATGATCTCATATCTGTTTTGTTTCGTTCTATTTTGTCAGTCATGGGCCTTAAACTCAGGGCCTGGATGCTGTCCCTGAGCTTTTTTTTTTTTTAACTCAAGATTAGTGCTCAACCACTTTGACCCATGGCTCTACTTCTGGTAGATGATTAATTGGAGGTAAGATTCCCAGGAACTTTCCTGCCTGGGCTGGCTTTGGGCTGCAATCCTCAGATCTCAGCTTCCTGAGGGTAGCTAGGATTATAGGCATGATCCACCAACACCCAGACTTTATCTGCTTTAATAAGCCTACCATGTTTACTGAGAAATAGACATGGACTTTGTGTGGGAAGCAGGCCAGTCAACTCTCCTTTGTGGCCAGGTGGACTAACTCAGCCCTCTTCCCCGACAGGCAGACCTATGCCTGTAGATGTGAAGGCTATTCAATAATAAAAAGCCTGGTGGTGTCAGAAGCAGACAAATTGAGATCCACATTTTACCCCAGCTTGGATGACCTGGACATTCATTGCCTAGAGCTCTTAAATAGCTCAGCTAACTTTTCCCAGAAAGGGCTAGATTATAAATATTTCAGGCTCTGTGAGCCAATCTCTGTGGGAACTACCTACCATTTCTACCAGGGTCATGCAAAAATCAGGTTGTAGCCAAATGAGTGGGTGTGGCTTCATTTCTGTAAGAAGCCATTCATAAAAACTGACAGTTTTTTTTTTTTGGCTCTTGGTTGCTAGTTTGTCGATCTCTGCTCTTAATCTCTCTCAGAAAGCCACCACTGTCTTTCTTGTGATATTTCCTTCCTTGCAAAATGAGTCCAGGGACCCATCTCTTACCAGGATATGGGGGTGGTGGGGGGAGTAGGGAGGCATCAGTAGTCGGTCCGGAGCTCAGGAGGGACTCTGTAAATATCAGACTCCACTCCCTCTGTTGCCTTTCCTGAGCTCCCTCTTGGCAAGGGTATTACTCTATTCTGACTTACTAGCTGGTTGAACCAAGCCAGCTCTTAAGATAGGACAGTGTGAACCACATCAGAGCAGAGAGTGGGACCTCCAGGGTGTGCCCAGACACTGTGGTTTGTTCTGTAAAGGTCATATGTTGGAGACTTGGTTCCAAGCAGGTGATGTGAGAAGCAGCAGCATCTTTTAGTGATCAGTTTTAGGTGGAAATCCTTAGATCATAAGAGAAGTGCCCTCAAAAGGAATGAACATAGTTTTATGTTTTTGTTTTTTGTCAGTCATGGGGTTTGAACTCTGGGCCTGGGCACTGTCCCTGAGCTCTTCAGCTCAAGGCGAGCGCTCTACCACTTGAGCCACAGTACCACTTCCGGTTTTCTAGTGGAGATAAGAGTCTCACGGAGTTTCCTGTCCAGGCTGGCTTTTGAACTGTGATCCTCAGAACTCAGCCTCCTGAGTAGTTAAGATGACAGGCATGAGCCACCAGCGCCCGGTTTGAACATAGTGTTATGGGACTCTGAGCTAGTACTATAGAAAGAGTTGTTTTAAAAAGAGCAAACTAGGCTCTTTCTTACCTCTAGATTCCTGTTGGGCCATGTGTTTTGTCTCTCTCTCCCATGAGCTTTTGCTGTTGTGAAATTATCTATGGCAAGTTCCTCTTCGGAGCCAGCCCAGCCCAATTGTGGTGCTGTGCCCTTGGACCTACAGGGCTGTGAGCCAAATAGACTTCTCTTCTTGGTAAAGTACACAGCCTCATCTATTTCATTACAGTTTGTTTATAGCCTTTTGTTGTTTCCTGCGCCTCAGTTTCCTCTTCCTCAAATGGGAGCATCATATTAAGGTTGCCTTACAGGGTTTCTTGTATGATAGAAGTGTGCCAGTCCATGGAAAGCACTTGAAAAAGTCAAACTTCTCAGAGCTGAGTCACCCTTCCCTGACCTGCCTGATAATCTAAGCTATCATTTGGTGATGAGGTCGGAAATGTGGTGATCAGATCTATACACATTGCTAGGAGAGACAGCAATACCCTATCCCCGTGGTGACAGTCCCAGGATGCAGGACATCTTGAAGGATAAGGAAGCACCTTTGTTCACAAGGTTATCTTGAACGGGGCCCTTTTGCTGGCCAAGTGTTGTCCTTCCACTTCTCCCTCCCTCCCATCCACCTCTGGGCCATGGAGACCATGCTTCCTCAATTCTCCCCTCTTCCCATCCAGCATCCCTGTTCTCGTCTTTGCACAGGCCAAGCCTGCCTCCTTCTCCTACCATTCCTCTCACCAGTTCTCTCTTCACAGCTGAGCTTGACCACCCTTGCCATTGCCTGAGTCTCTCAGGTGTCCCAGTGCTTCTTGGTCCATACCTTTGACTCCTTTGCTTTGCAGCCATGCCCTACATAGGCACAAAACCTATCAGCACTGCACCTGGACCTCCACCACTCCTTCCATGGAGTGCCAGTCACCTGATACATTGGTTCCTCAGGGGAGACATGCTCCTTCAGGCTTCTCTACCTTCCCACTCATGCCCAGCCTAGATCATACTTCCATGCTTCCCTCCTGGTTCAAGGTCTGGATCGCAAAGGCTATCCACTAAATGGGTATGAAGCAAGTAGTCAAGTAGAACTTCCAGGCTTGGGCTAGAAGGCCCAGGAAGTCCTGAAGGGGACCATCAGACTATGTGAGAGTCACTGGAATGTAGCCAGTGTGCAGTATAGACAAACACAGGTGCAAACAGCTGTCTCTAGACTTCCTGGAAAGAACCAGATCCAGGGAGGCAGGTGCTGCTCTTCACCTGGCCAGCAAGTGACACCTGAATCTGAGTCCTGTTATATGCAGCTCAGTGCTCTGCCTAGCAGGGAAGGGGACTCAGCTCTGGGAAGTTTGACTTTTTCAAGTGCTTTCTGTGGACTGACACACTTCTGTCTCACAAGGAACCCTGTAAGGCAACTTTATTATGATGCTCACATTGAGAGGAAACTGAGGCACAGGAAACAACAAAAGGCTGCCTTTACCACATCACACAGAAAGAGCTGCTTGGGCTCTGAGCTTCTGGGCTCTACCTCAGAACTCAAACCCCAAATGCAGAATTACCAGCGCAGCAGCAAGTCATCAGGAGCCACAGCAGTGGTCTGTTCTGCCCATGTGCATGGACCTGAGGTGCAGGAAGGACTCAGCATCATGGTGGGCATATTCTCATGATGTGAACCCAGCAGCTCTAGGAACTGCCTGCCTTGCTCTGAAGTGAGCTCCTCTCTCGGTGATAATTTGTAGCAGGAGCAGGTTGCGGCTTGCCGGCTTTATAGGGAGGCCACTTGTGAACTCTTCCCCAGCTCAGGTTGTAATAGGAAGTAGCTTGCACTGGTTGAGCATTGAGTGTGCAGGTTCTGTGCTGGAGCTCCCTTGAGGGAGTCTTTGCATGGATCGTGTCACCTCCCCATCTACAGGTGCTGGCAGATGGATGGTACGATGTGTCTTGCCTGGGCAGCCCCATCCAGAACTCTGCCTTATCAGCTGCCATGTCCCTGGGGTCCTTTGACCCCAGAGCCCGAGCCCAGGCAAACCCCGGGTCCCCATCCCCATGAAGGCTCAGTGCCAGGCTTCTGGTGAGAGGCAGAGTGAATTCCCACTTCCAAATCCTATGCCCTTCAGAAGGTGAGTCCCTCCCTTGTATTGGAATCCTGGGGAGGATGTGGCTTTTCCCAACATAAGACAACTTTAGAAAAGGTGTACCTGGACCTGAACCTTCTAGAAGTCAGAGGCACCGCCCCCCCTTACCTGGCCAGGCTGGCTGTGTCTAGCATGTCCTCTTACCCCTACATCCTGGTCCTGTTTGGTTTCTGCACAGGTGTGACCATCCTGGCAGGAAAGCATCACCCTATATCCCTCCCACCCAGGAAGGACCCCCAACTAGGGGATCAACAGAGCCTGATGGAACCCAGGATGAGAAGAAAAGTCAGCTTGCTAAGCTGGCCCACTAATTACTCCCTGTGCTCGCTGTGAGGATTTAGAACATGTCCCCGGCTGTTCTCCAAATGAGGTGTGGGTGAGAGGAGAGCCAGTGCACCAGAGAGAGGACAGGGTTGGAATTCGCAATGACCTCCATGACTTGGCAAAACCGAGAAGCCAGCAGAGCAAGGTACAGTGAGGAGAGCCACACGGAGCTGGGCCAGGGAAGCAGGGAGAAGATGCGAGAGTGGATGGCTGTCTGTCCTACCGAGCTCTGGGGCTCGGGGAAGGTTCTGAGCCCATGTTTGTTGCTGTCACAGAATTCGTGGAGACTGAGAAATCTCTTAAGGAAAAAAGTTCTGCCTGATTTCCTGCTCCGGAGGCTGGAAAGTCCAAGCACACAGACCGCACCTGTGTCTGTCCGGATGCCATGTGCGGCTCCAACTGGTGGCAGGAAGAGGAAGAACAAGTAGACAGGGGCAGAGGAGAGACGAGAGGGTAGTTACTGCTAACCCAGTCCTGCAAGAAAAGGCACTGCTCCAGTCCTGAGAGCTTAGCCCCTCCCACACCTCCCACTGGGCACTGTCTTCTGACACTAGAGAATTAAGTGAGCCTGAGGTCACTCCTACCATCGCAGAGGGTAAGCTCTCTCTGAAGCCCAGCCTCTAGCTGGGTAGCCTTTGGAGGTCTTTATCCTCAGGGGCACAAATGTTCACTGTATACAGAGTAAACAATATTTGGGAATCAATGGTAAAGGAGATGTCAGCAGTTTTAGCCTTTGAGGAGAAGCTGTATAACCCAAGCGCAAAAGACAAGACCACTAGCACAAAGCTGTTGGTCAATCAGAATGACAGGATTACAAACCAGGCACCCAGAATGGCCAGAGGGAAACTGCTGTGGTCAAAGTGGGTATCACCGGGTATTTGTAGGGACAGTGGGACTCAGTAAGTAAGAAAGGAATGGAGGATGCTCATTGGAGTCAACAAGAGCCTAGAGTGTGGAGATGCTTATGGGACCAAAGGCTCACAAGAGGAAATAGGGAACCATTCCTCTAAAATCGTTGGTCGACTCTTCTGTCAACAGACACCTGTGATTAAAGAATTGGGACAGAGGCTAGAAAGGGATGAGAACTCTGTGTTCGATTGGTGCTTTGAGCAAAGAAATTCTTTTTTCTAATATGATTTTTATTGTAGAACTACTGTACAGAGGGGTTAGAGTTACATGAGTAAGGTAATGAGTACGTTTCCTATCGAGCATTGTTATCCCCTCCTTTGTTTTCCCCCTACCATCCCTTCCCTCCTCATCTCCCCAACTCCTCCCCCACAACTTGTAAAGTTCATTTTCAACATAGTGTCTTGCACATCTTATTGTTACAATGGGTCAACCTATATCCTTATTTCAGCATTTTGTTATTTCCCTTGCCTTCCCCAAATTAGAAAAATATATATATACAAGATGCAGGGCAGAAAAAGCATTTGACAAGATCCAACACCCCTTTATGATGTAGGCTCTGGAAAAACTAGGAATCCATGGAACATTCCTCAATATAATAAAGAATTCTTTTTTCTTCTTCCTTCATCCAGCATACAGGCTGTATCACCATGGGTGGGATATGGGTTCCTTCTGTTGAGGCAGCAGGTGGCTTACTGGGGCTGAGGTCATGGGCCCCACGCAAGGCTAGAACCCTCAAAGCGGCTTGGAAACGACCTGGGTGACAACCCAAGTTGAGAGGTGTGCAGAGGAAGTAAAAGAACTACAGCCTATTAACAGTGTATGGTGATACTTTCATTCATTCCAAAGCAATTTTGGTTCTTCACTGGGTGTCAGGCACTGATGACCAAGGAAGTGAAGGAAGTTCTCCATCCCTGGCATTTACCTTTAGACAGAGTAAACCTCTAAACACATACTATAAAATTTGGTAATAGAAGAGAAACACAGACAGCCGCAAAAAGAAGTGGAAAGTGATGAGGAGGAGACTTAGGGAGGAATTCTTAGGTCTGAATTCTCCAGTCATCTGTGGCCATCTGAGGAGAGAGTGCTCTGGGTAGAGGAGAGATGGTGGCTAACATATTTGAGGCAAAAAGACCAGCATGGCCAACCTAAAGAGAGCTGTGCTATGCAGAGAGATGTGCTATGCAGAGAATGCTATGTTACACTGGCATGGAGTTTCATTCGGAGAGTGACGGGAACCAGTGGAGGATTTGCAGCAGAGGAACGATATGCTGGAACTTGCATTTTAAAATAATCTATTTGGCTACCATTTTCATAATAGAGCCTGGAAGGGCAAAGGTGGAAGAGGGAGGCTGGAGTTGAGATGGGTGGTGAGGGGGATTCGGGCTAAGATGTTAGTAATGGAGAACATGAGGGAAACACAGACTTGGGATTTATTTGTTTAGTTATTTATGTTGGTGCTCGAACTCAGGGCCTGGCTGCTGTTCCTTATCTCTTTCATTCAAGACTGGAACTCTACCCCTTGAGCCGCAGCTCTACTTTCAGTTAATTGGAGGTCACAGTCTCATGAACATTTTTGCCTGGGTTGACTTTGAGCCATAATCCTCAGGCCTCAGCCTCCTGGGGAGCTAGGATTACAGGCATGCGTGAGCCTCAAGTATCTATCTATCTATCTATCTATCTATCTGTCTGTCTGTCTGTCTGTCTGTCTGTCTGTCTGTCTGTCTGTCTGTCTGTCTGTCTGTCTATCTATCTATCTAATCTGTCTGTCTGTCTGTCTGTCTATCTATCTATCTATCTATCTATCTATCTATCTATCTATCTATCTATCTATCTCATTACTTTGAACAGTTTTGAACTCATGGGAAATTGGCTAGAATGGTGTAATGGATTTACATAATCCTTACTAGATTTTAATATTCTTTTGTATTTGTCACTCTCTCTTTTCTTCATTTTCATTACAATCATCGCCATCATCCTCATCACCTTCCTCACTACCAGCACTATCATCATCATTACTGTCACCAGTATCATCAGCGCCATCATTACCATCATTGTCACCAATACCAGCATACTACCTCCATTATCACTGTCACCATCACCTCCACTAGCACCTGCACCATGTGGGAATAAAGGGTCTATATCATGATCCTTCATTACTAACCTACCTCAGCACATACCTTTGCACTTCAAGAATGTTCTCTTACACAACCATAATGCTATTACCTGATTTATGGACTTTGTCGCTATTCTGATACTGGTATTATTTAACGAAGGGGTCAGGTAGAAATGATAACTTTTGTGGATGGATTGTATTGGGAAGGGGTCTGGAAGGAAGATAAGAGACACAAAGATGACTCCTAAGATTTGGGTGTAGAAGAAATGATTACTGAGTTTAGCAGGTGAGTGCAAGGAATTGCAATGGATAACTGAGTGGTTTCATTGACATGATAAGGAGAGCCTGGTTATTGGCAGATGAACTAAGCAGGGCTTTCAGTTCTGCAGTGGATACTGCTATAGAGCAATCAGACAGTGTGGTCTCTGTTACTCTCTGTCTCAAAGACACACACACACACACACACACACACACACACACGGACAGATATAGATTCCCTTCCCTCTGCACTCTAGACTTGAGTGTATCTTACCATTCATTTCACAGAGCAGCTCAATTTGATACATTCCACTCAGGGACCTGCCTGCTTTGCTCACTGGAGTCCCAGTGTCCAATGTGTTCTGAACTGATCTTGGCAAATAGTAGGTATTCGGTACCTATTGCTTGAGTAAGTCAATGATGAAATGAATTGCTCTTATTTAATTTACACAGGGTGCAGCAATTACGATTATATGTGGTTACAAGTGCCTGAATGCCTAAAATAAATGGTTGGTGATACAAAATGGTTTGTCTCTCTGTCTCTGTCTCTCTTTCTCTCTGTTATAAAAGTAGTCGTACCTGCAATGGTTTAGAGTGTAAAGGACCAAAGCTCTTTCTGTCTAGTTCCTCTGGCTTTCTTAGCCACAGGACTGCATGTTCTGATCTAAGAGGTCTACTCAAGTTCATGCCAATATGTCTGCATTCTAGATAGATAGAGAGAGGGGGGGGCCAAGAGGATCATGAGCTCTTCCCCCACTTTTTAAACAGACATTAGCTTAAAGTGACTATCCCCTACCCACTTAGTTTTTATTAGCCAATGTAGTCTTCATCTGCATGAGCAGTTGAAGCCTGAGAATTTTTGATTCCAGAAGCATGGCTCATGAGGGACAATTAGTGATCTGTGCTTACATGGTGACCTGGAAAGGATTGTGTGATGGGTTAAACCATTTCTATCAAAAAGCCACTGGGACAGATGAACCACCATGGCTGCCATCTGTGTTTGCCACTGGCAAACACATGTGTAGCTGTGTCCTTTCCAGGGCTGGGATGCTCAGGATGGGCCAAGGCTGCTGGATAGTGCTGGGGAGCTGTCCTACACTAATCTGGATGCACCTGATAATGAACCTGGAACAGACAGGGAGACTTCTCTCCAGAATACCCACAGCTATGTCCCTGACAGAACACCTTGAAGTCAGAGGCTGCGTCCTCTTTATCTTTAGGTTACTGCCCCTTCCCCACCAGGAACTCAGGAGTGTCTGGAAAAGGTCAGCTGTCCCATTCAATGTCGACTAGTTATATGGTAGGGTCTGCAGCTGTTTCTAGAGCTTGTAACACAGCTTCCTCAACACCCTTTCTCAATCTTCCTGTTACTTTCCATTCACAGTCATAGGTCATCCTGACTCAGGACAGCAAAGGGGAAAGTAAGGAAAGGAGAGGAGAGGGAGGAGGGTTATGTGTATCCTAGCCCTGTGTATTGATCAAAGAGAAAAAACAATTGTTGTAGATAGTTCAGAAGTGTTGTGAGAGACAGCAAAACCAGTTTTGTTTTGTTTTTTAAACAGAGCATGTGTGGATGTTTCACCAGAACTATCTAAAAAGTATGTCAGAGTGGACATTGCCCCAGCTTTATTACTTTCCCAGTGAGAAGCTGGGAATTGCGTCCCTACAGGATCATGACTCTGCAGGGGTGGGAAGAGAGCCCAAAGCTGGGCCAAGACCCACGCTCGTCCCTCCCCTGCTTCTTCATTCAGGCTCTGCGTTTCCTTTTGTGTGTGTGTGTGTTTAGCTTAGGGATTTATCACCTCAGCTTAGATCTGGGATGAAACAGATAAGCCTGCACTTTAATAAATGTGGCATTTCTTTCCCTGTACGAATTGGATGAAAGGAAATGGGGCCTCTTGGGAGGCTGTTGGGGCAACAAGATAGAGCTGGGTAGCTGAGACAGGCAGAAGATGTTACCAGCGGAAACGGCTTGGGGGTGGGAGATGCCAGGGCACAGATTGGGACTGCTGGATAGCCATGTCACCAGACTTCCCACTGGCAGAGAAAGAGCCTCACATTTTCTACGGAAAGAAGCTAACCTTGAAAAGCCTGTGCCTGCGGTTGGCTCCTTTCCTGAGTGCGGTTTGAGGAAGAAGGGCGGTTCTCAGCAACCCCTGACATCCCTGTGGTACAGCTAGCTATACATAACTTGCAGCCCATGGAAGGGTCCTAGGAGAGAGGAAAGAGCCTGCAGGATTTCATCAGGCCACACTTTCATCTTTGGGACCATCCGGCAGACAATAGTAGTGGAAAGAGAAGCAAACCCTTGACCTTAAGCAAGGGTCATTGCAACACCACTCCAGGTCTCGATTCTCTTTCTCTCTGTGTGGGAACACGTGACGGAACCTGGTGGAGATACTACTCAGCCAACATAAAGCAGCTAGCATAGGCATAACACATCATCCGTGGGCACTGAATGGCAGGATTATAATTGTGCTATTTGGATCCAAGAGTGGCCAATAATCTTCTCAACCTTCTGAGGCCCTCAAGACAGGGAGCTTATAATTTCCTTTGATTCGTGGGATTCACCTCCTAAGAGGCTACTGGATGGGATTTTCTATGCCAGTAGCAATATTATCTCTATGACTACCTACAGGTGAAGCCCAGAAAGGCTGACTGCTTTTGTTCAAGGTCAAACAGTTCTTAGGGTAGACCCTGCAGTGGTTTCCAGAGCTTGTAAGATTGATTCCCTCAACTTTCTGTCTCCAGTCCTCCTCCTAATTTTCATTCACAACTATATGTCATGGTGACCAAGAACAGAAAAGAGGCAAGGAAGAGGGAGGGGAGGGGAGAAAGGATGGGGAAAGGGAGGGAGAGGAGATCAGTGAAATGATCTGTATTTTCAGTTTTCATTACCTCTTGCTCTCAGGACTGCTCTGGGCAAACCCCTGTCTCCTTGGCTGTTCCTGCAAAAGAAGTTTCTGGTGATTTTGAGAGGGTAAAGGCTGAATTGAGGCTGGCCGGTGACCTCACATCTATGGGCCTCCGGAAATAAGAAGGGCTGAGCTGTGGTTATTTAAGAAGAAAGGAAGGTTTTCCTGTGAACATGTTGATAAATCAGAACCCCTGCACAGAGAAGCCTTGGTAGCACATTCTTGTTTATGTTGTTGCCACAAAAATGTTTGCATAAGCACCTTGCAATTTTGTTTTCAAAATTGCCTCTAGCAATTAGATGGGTATAATTAAAATGTACTCCAGGTAGATTGAGATTCATTAATCCATCATCCAGCTATCATATTTATTGACTAGTAGCTCTGTTCTTGGCATTGTGGAAAATTCTGTGTAAGTGAGTGGAACAAATGAAGGGTTTCTCTACCCATGGAGAACTCAGCCTGACTGAGTTAAACGAGGTGTGTGCACCTGGAGCATCCTGCATTGATTTCTCTTTTTGGGGGTCAGTTGTGGGCCTAAACTCTGGGCCTGGGCGCTGTCCCTCAGCTCTTCAGCTTAAGGCTAGCACTCTACCACTTGAGCCACAGCACCACTTCCGGCTTTTTTTTCTTTTTGCTTATGTGGTGCTGAGGAATCGAACCCAGGGCCTCATGCATGCAAGGCAAGCACTCTACCACTGAGCCACCTTCCCAGCCCTTAGCATCCTGCATTGAGAGACACAGATAAGAGCTGTTTATCCTATGGATAAGAGCTGGTCCAATATATACCTACATGAAGAGCAAGCAAGCTGCAAGTTCATTTATTCTCTAAGGCTCTGTTGAGCACCTTCTATATACCAGTCATTGTGCCAGAGGTTGGAATGGTCCAGTGTGACAGGTAGAGAAATATTGGATATTGAAAGTGACCTTAAGGGCAGATGAGACTTGTATGACTGGAAAGTTGGAGAGGATTGTCTAGGATGAGAATGGAGTAAACCAGCATGTTGCAACTTGCTCCATGGATGAAGGTAGAAGAGCAAATTAGCAAAGAGGACTGGAAACAGATGGGGACCATTGAATGCCAGGGTTGTTTACAGAGAATATTTGGAAGTAGTGTATACATATATATGCATATATGTATATACAAACACATATAAATATATGTATATATATAGCTATAGATATACTCAACTTTCTACAAACAGCTGACTCTTTCAATATCTGGTATTTGTTTTCAGTATATAAAAAATATGAGCTTGGCCCTGGTGGCTTACATCTGTAATCCTAGGAGGCTGAGATCTGAAGATCATGATTTCAAGCCAACCTAGGCAGGAAAGTCCCCATGAGATTCTTATTTCCAGTTAACCAGATTCTTACCTCCTACGAACCACTCAAAAAACTAGAAGTGGAGCTGTGGCTCAAAGTGGTAGTGCACTAGCCCTGAGCAAAAAGATCTCGGGGACAGCACCCATGCCCCGAGTTCAGTCCTCACAAGCGGCAAAAATGATGAAGTTTTAGGCAATTACATTGCTCATTTTATTAGTGTTTTCATTGATTCCTTAAGATTTTTCTGTAAGACAATTGTGTTATCTCCATAAAAAGCTAATTTTACTTCTTCCTTTTTATCAAGATGCCTTCTATCACGTTTTCTATTGCACTGAAATTCCTGTACAATATTGAATTAAAGAGTTCAAAACTTGTTTCTGATCATAGGTGGAAAGCAATATAAGATCTTTTCCATGGTGATATTAGCTCTATATTTTTCAGAGATGACTTAAACAAGCAGTTTTTTTTTCTTATTGTTGGTTTTTGGGGAGTTTAGATCAGGAATGAGCGTTGGATAAGGTCAAATGTTTTT
The DNA here is from genome assembly GCF_019054845.1 of Dipodomys spectabilis. Lineage (NCBI taxonomy): Eukaryota > Metazoa > Chordata > Mammalia > Rodentia > Heteromyidae > Dipodomys > Dipodomys spectabilis. Next base: position 13,388,635 of record NW_024870681.1, read on the forward strand.
CTGTCTATAGCTAGTCCTTATGGATTTTTCTTGTGGTCTATTAACTTGATAAATTACATTAATTGGTTTCAAATGCTAAAGCAATCATGTGTTCCTGGATAAAACCTGCTCAATCATAATTCTTTATCATTTTAATATATTATTGGTTTTCATTTGCTAAAACTTTGTGAAGAACGTTTTGTGTGAATCAACTATGCTGATCTGTAGTTTGTTTTGTTTTATTTTAGTTTGGATTGCAGTAGTGCTGACCTTATGTGGTGTTCTGGTGTTCTGTCCTCTCAAACTAGTAGAATCTTTGTGGTATTCACGGACAAATCCTTGAAATCCTGAGACTTTTCTCTATTAAAAAGATTTTTTTTGTAAAGATGCTGTACAGAGGGGTTACAGTTACACAAGGAAGGCAATGAATACATTTCTGGTCGAGCATTGTTACCCCCTTCCTGGAGACTTTTCTCTTATAAGAAGATTTTTAGCTTTAGGTTCAGTGTCCTTAATAGGTTTACAGCAATTCTGGTTACTTATTTTAAAATCAAACAACTATGCCCTGAGTATAAAAAGCACCTGAAAATGTTACTGAAATTTTCGATTCCAGAGCATCCTGAAAATGTAACTCACACAAAGCCATAGTGACTTCAACTGGCTGAACTGGTGCAGTGATACACTCAAACTCCCCCGTCCCTCCTCCCCCCCCCCCCCCCACCGATCTTTAGAGTTTTCATTTGAAGGCTTAAGACAAGGTCTGTTGCTTTTCAAAGTTCACTGAACTCTGTTAAGTGTCCCATGTAAACATACTCTGTTGCTTACTGTCTTCTAGTTGTTAGAGTAAAATTCATTGCTGTTCTACAGCAGCCCATGAAAGCAAGGTGTAGGTATGTTTTGTGTAACGTATATGTGTCAGCTCAGCATGCCATCAGTCTCCTGCAGAAGGCATCATCATTTCCATTTAATGGGTGATTCTGTACAGATTCAGAGGAGTTCCACTTATCTTCTGTTACATGGCCAGTAGACATTAAGAGCCAAGAGCTGAACGCAAGTCTTCAGATTCAAGGTCTGTTTTTTATTCTCCTTCTTATCCTGCCCCAATTGTAACTTGTGGCTACTTATTAATTTGCTCCAAGATAAAAAAAAAATCAAGTAAATCTAAAGCCTCATGCTGAATAAATGCATGTACACGTTGAAGTTTCCTTTTCTTTCTAATCTGAACTAGGCACCGTAAACTAGTGATATTGAAATGGTGTTAGTCAATGTTGTACAAAGCACACAGTTGGAGTGTCATACTCTGTGAACTCTGTAGATATCTACTGAATACACAGATATCATGGAACATTGTACCAAATGGCCATTTGGTTAGGATGGTAAAGAGCATATAATGAAGGTAAAGGTACATATCAGATTTCAGATTTCCATTGGATAACAAATTTCAACTGTTTTAGGTGTGCTTTGGAGGAACATACTTTTATATTTCTATTGCTCTTAAAGAGGTGCAATAGAAATTAGGGAATTCTTTAGCTTCAGCTTTATTTCTGATTTGCACTTTTGTTTTTGTTTTTTTTTTGAGGTTTGTATTGCTGTTCCCCAGTTCTTTTTTAATTCTAAGGTTCCTTTGCTTCACTCAGAAACCCTTGCATTTTTGCCAGAAGAGTGAATAATATGTGTTTTTTTTTCTTCTTCTAGGAAGGATCAGTACAAAGGATTAGCCAAATAACTCATAGTGTCAAGTGGATCTTTAAGGTGTACTTTCTTGTCAGTTTATGGGTTCAACTCAGACTTCATTGAGAATTGGCTTCTGGTTATGTGTTTATTATTTAAACTCCACAGGATAGCAGATTTTGTCATCTTCATCCTTCATGAGAGGAGACAGACCAACGATGTTTGGTGATAGGTTCCAGCCTCCCTTGTCCAAGGCTTCATTCTGTTCTCCACCTTTCTTCCCACAGGTGGAAAAGTCCTTGGTATCTTCTACCCTAGGATGACCTTCCATAGCTTAGCCTACCCCAGTTGGCCCTCTGTTCTGCTCAACATTTTGCTAAGGGGTGTGTGTGTGTGTGTGTGTGTGTGTGTGTGTGTGTGTGTGGTACTAGAGTTTGAAACTCAAGGCTGAGGCTCTGTCCCTGAGCTTTTTTTTTTTTTTTTTTTTCTCTCAAGGTTAGTGCTTGAGCAGATACCACTTGAAGCACAGCTCTACTTCCAGCTTTCTGGTGATTAATTGGAGATAAAAGTCTCACAGATTTTCCTGGCCTGACTGGCTTCAAACTGAAATCCTCAGGCCTCAGCTTCCTGAGTAGCTAGGATTAACAGGCATGAGCCGCCAGTGCTTGATGCCACATGTATTATTTTGCTGGTAGGAAATCAACAAGGGATACATTCTCAGAAGATACTCATGGGATTTTCAATAGTAATTCATCAGCCTGCCCCAATACACAAAGCACCACACGGGTAAATCTTTCCAGAGGAGGCTCACCACTTAGGTCGTCTGTCTGCTTGCTTCAGTTTCATCTGAGGAACTTCACAAGTGTTGTCAGAAGTCTGAGCTAGGATGAGATTTGCACATCCCAGGTGGTGTGTCAGACAGATGGGGACAGATTCTTCAGCCTGAGACTTGGAGGAGTGGCATAGTTTTTCTTTTTCTTTTCGGTATTTGATGTGTTATCTTCCTTCTCTGCAGTTTGTTGCAAACCACACATCTGGAGGGTGGATTCCACCACCACGCCATCCTTGAAGCAAGCAGGTTTGCCATGGTTATTGTGATGAGATGGTTTGTGGATGAGGGGGTGAATGATTTCTTTGAAATAATGATGTTGATGCCTTTTTAAAAAAATGAGTCCAGCGGATAAAGCCCCATGACTGTTGGCTGGGGAACTGATTTTGGATACAGTAGATGTTTAACGAGATGTTTACCTCAAGGCACTAAGAGGACAGGACTCTGTCTCCCTGTCCTCTGCAGAGTGGATGCAGTGCAAAACATTTTCAAGGGGATCTGTGTTCATGATTAGAAATTGTGCTCAAGACTCAGGTTACTCTGGCTGGGAAGTGGCTCTTAGAGGTGCTTCTTGGAAGCTGGAGTGACAAAGAATGGAATGAGGGGGGTGGCCTTTGTGGCAATAGTTGTATGCTTAGGGGACATGTAGGGGACTTAGTCTTCAGTTTGACCATAGCAGAACAAACATGCCTGCAGACATGGAGGCCCAGTGTTCAGGAGGCTATACCTCTCCAACTTACTTGTTCCACCTCTCTCTTATTCCTTTACTCCCCAAAGACACCTTGTCAGGAGCGCAGCTATTCTGTGCAATTCTCCAGTGAAACTTCCGGAAGAGGGTTTAAGGACCCAGAGCCTCCTGCTGAGATCACTGAATTCTGTACAGCCTCTGTATTTACTGTTCTCTGCACTGAGAATTCACTTACCTCCAGGACCAGGGTGGAATGAATCTCTGTCCTTCCTGAAGCCTGGCTTGAAATGTCACTCCCTCGGAGTACATCCTCCCTTCTTCTACCTCAAAAAAAAAAAAAAATCTCATCTCCTTTTCCACTGTAGCTTTTGCTTTGTTCCTCTAGGTGGGCTCCTGTTTCTTCTGCCCTTTACCGAAGTTAGGCATCTGGATGGCGCTGGAGCACATCCAAGGAAAATCCAATCTGTCACTGTGGAAGAAATGGTGCCAGAAAGGCAGAGAAAGATTTCCTTTTGCGGGATCAGGATGAACTGCTGTTTCTTGCCCAGGGGAGCCTAGGTCCCAGGGCAGAAGCCAGCACTTACATGAGCTGAAATGTCCATTTCAGATGCCTGCTTGTGGGACTTCAGGGCAGTTTGTCCAGAATCTAAAATTCTACTCACTTATTGCACTGATAAAATGCAGAGCAGATGGGCTGGGAAGGTGGCTCAGTGGTAGAGTGCTTGCCTTACATGCATGAAGCCCTGGGTTCGATTCCTCAGCACCACATAAGCAAAAAGAAAAAAGCCGGAAGTGGCGCTGTGGCTCAACTGGTAGAGCACCAGCCTTGAGCTGAAGAGCTGAGGGACAGCACCCAGGCCCAGAGTTCAGGCCCCACGACCGGACCTCACCTCCCCTCCAAAAATAAAAGCAGAGCAGAGAATCTAGCCTGGGAAGAGAACTCAGAGAGAAGTGTGTGTGGCGAGTGTGTATAGATCTCCTATAAATATTTGGGTTCAGGTTTATTAATGTGAGGAAGGAAACAACTTTTGTTCTGTGCTTCAGTTGGAAATGGCTCCCATAGAATCTTGTTCTCTTGCTTTCTCTTCCCCTTTCCTTCCTTTTCCTCCATTCCTTTTCCTCCCCTTCCTTTCCCTTTCCTTGCTTTTAGTTTTTGTGCAGTGGTTGAGCTTGAACTCAGGGTCTCAAAGATCTCACTCAGTTTTTTTTTTTTTTCACTCATGGCTGAACACCTCCAGTTCTAGCTTTTCCTGGTTAATTAGAAATAAAGAGTCCCTCAGATTTGTCTGCTTGGCTTAGATTCAAACTTTGAATTCCTCAGATGTTAGCCTCTTGAGTAATCAGGATTACAGACACAAACCACTAATGCCTAACCCCACACCAACCCTTCCTGAGCAGTGTTTATTGCTCAAAGTAAGACACATCCACCTTAGGAGAAAAAAAGTAAAACTGCAGCAAATTAAACAAAAGCTACAGATTATCTCTTCGAAATCCCTGGTTGGCATTTGGTCTTTATTTGCACATATAATAAAAAATGTTCATGTTGAGATTCTACTTTGAACAATAGTTCAAACTTTTTCTCACTTAATATGTCATAACTAACTTTACATCAGAATGAACACCCCTATGGAGCATCATTAACAGCTCCTCTTTGTTGTTTGTGTTGTTGATCTTTTTGCTATGAACATTTTCAGACATTTGTAAAAGTCCAGAGAATAAATAGTGTGTTGACACCCAGCTCAAAAGCCTGTCAACTCAGAGCTCATGCTGTTTTGTATCCTCATCCCTGCCTCCATCCCATGTCATACACACAACCGAGACCCAGATTAGTGAGAAGCAAATTCTGAGTATCACACCTTGTCATCTGTGCCTACTTAAAGGGTGAGTCTCTAAAAGAATGAAGCTCTTGAATCAACACAACCATGGTGTCTTTATCTCACCTGAAGTTATCAGTACTCTGTTCATCTCACCAAAAGCCCAATCAGACACAAGATCTGCTTTGTTATTGTGTAAGGCCTTCTTGCCCTGCTCTACTGTCATTTATTCAGCTAGAACCTTGACAGGAGATGTCACTCCATTGTTCACGACAACTAGAAACAACACTGTAATAAATAACTTGGACAAAATCTCACACCTAGCTGTCTAATTAATTTTTTGAATAGATTTCTAAAAGTGCCAAGGCTGACTCAAAGCCTGTATGCATATAAGTTCAAAGACTTTTCATCCACACTAATTTTCCCCCACTCACGTATGCAGTGGGAGAAGAGTACTAGAGAATGTCTGGTTTGGTTTCCCAGTTATCATTTCATTCTCCTGTATAAACTTGAGAATTATTTTTGTCAAAAGAAAAAAAATGCATTTGAGCTATTTTGCTTTTTTTCAGTTTAACATTTAAAGTCACAGATGATACCTTATAGAATTGATTAGTCAGATTATTTTGTGTTAGTATACCTAAAATTCCTATCTAGGAACAAGAATTTTATAACCTTCACTAAATATAACTTCAGTAAGTATAATGGAAGGTTATAAAATTCTTGTTCCTGGATAGGAATTATATTTATGTCTTAGTTACCTGGTTTTCTTATATTTTTTGAAGCAGCAGATACTTTATATAATTTTTTCATAATCATTAAAAGCATAAAAATATTTTCTGTTTCATAATCCTCTGATACACACAACTAATAATTGTTGATACTAAATGATTAACTTTTAGATCTGGAAGTATATATAGCTCAGTGGCAAAGAAACTTGCTTCAAATATGCAAGTCTGAGTTCACTTCTCAGCATTGCCCACGCAAGAGATTCATTTTTTTTGTATTTGAATTCTCTAATTGTCATCCCTTTTAAAAAATTCTTATTTGTCGCCAGTGTTTTCTTCTATTGTGTTTCTTGGGTTTTCTAGTTCTATATTCTTGTCCACTTGTAATAATTACGATACTTTAAAATGCTTTATTTATCTCTCCCTCCCTCCCTCCCTCCCTCCCTCCCTGATTTCCTCCCTCCCTCCCACCTCTCTCTCCTTCCTTCCTTCCCTCCCTCCCTCCCTCCCTCCCTCCTTCCCTCCTTTCTTTCTTTCTTTCTTTCTTTCTTTCTTTCTTTCTTTCTTTCTTTCTTTCTTTCTTTCTTTCCTTTCTTCCTTTCTTCCTTTCTTTCTTTCTTTCTTTCTTTCTTTCTTTCTTTCTTTCTTTCTTTCTTTCTTTCTTTCTTTCTTTCTTTCTTTCTTTCTTTCTTTCTTTCTTTCTTTCTTTCTTTCTTTCTTTTCTTTCTTTCATCTATCTTTCCAGTTACATCAGCTAATGCCCCCAAATAAGGCTAAATGATGGTGAGGGTTTGCTTTCATATTTAATTTAGAACTTGAATAGAAATCTTCATGTTTTGCTTCTCCCTGAAAATGGCTGATTAGCCAATACTACAAAATATTGAACACAGAATCTTCTGAATAGTACCCATGCAATTGATGTCTTGTTATTCTATTTTCATCATGATAAAAGTTTATCATTAGGATTTTCTCTTAAATTAAGAATAGGGGTTGAGTTTAGTTGCTGCTTTGATTGGAGAACTGTCTATTTAAGTAATTGCATGTTTTTTTTTCTCTGAAATCATTGTGTGACTTATTCACATTTCTGAAGACTTCCTTCCTGTAAAACAAATTTTTTCAAAAGTTTATCATTCTTTTGAAGTAATGCTGGGTTCAATTTTCTAGTATTTTATTCAGAATATATGCCTCTGTATTGTGAATTAAACCGTAATCTATCTTTTATGGAATTTTGGAGCTGTAGGTTGGTATAAAGCATTTACTGAGACAGGAAAAGAGAACCAACAATGCTTTACTGGATTCCATGAAAGAAAAATGGCAGCTAGCTAGACAGGAGCCTAGTGTCTGATGCACTGACAGAAGTTGGGGATAGGCTTTTATGGAATTACTGGAGGGTTTTGCTGATTGGTTGTTTCTTTTTTTGTGGGCCTTGCTGATTGGCTACTATTTCCAGGATCCTCTCACAGCTTGGTTTTTTCTGTGTCATTCCATTTTGCCTGTTTCATGCCCCTGGCCTGAGTATGTTCCATATAGCCCTTGGTATTTTCCTGTCTCTCCCCCTCCCCCTGCCCTGCCCCATTGTCCTTAAAGGGTGATTTTCCTTATGTCATCACTTTTCAGCTCGGTCTTATCTTCCTTTAAGTTTGAGATCAATGCTTTAATGATAATTTTGCAAAGAAGAATGGAAATTTGTGGACTTTTTCATTCTCCCATCTCTTCTATCTCTTTCTCAACTTGTTTTATCCCGGGGAATCCTGAAGACTAATAGTATCTGTGAAATTGCATGAAAAAGCTATTTTTATTTAGTTAGGCTTTTTTTTATTTGGCAGTACTGGAGTTTGAGCTAGAGCCTTTTACTTGCTAGACAGGTTCTCTTACCTCTTGAGCCACATCTCCAGCCTCTTTTTCTCTGGTTATTTTTGAGAAAGCATGTCGCTTTTTGCCAAGCCATCCTGGACTTCCAACAGTACCTGGGATGACAGGCACACACCAGCTTTGTTCTTGTTGAGATGGTGTCTCACAAACATTTTTGCCTGGACCAGCCTAAGAGTATCACATTGAAACTCTGGCTTTCAGCCTCTCATTCAATCGAGGTGTGCTCATCTGTCAGTTTAGATGGAGGCTAGTGAACTTTGGGGCTTGGTTGGCCTTGAGCTTTGACCCTGCTGATATCAACCTGAAGAACAGTTAAGATTACTCTTAATTTACTCTAAGCATCTTTAAAATTATAAAGATAAGTTATCATGCATATATATGTTTGCACATGTATGTATCTATGTATATGTGTGTGTATAATTTTAACAGCACCTTAAATTTCATTCTACACTTAGAGTTTCTTCATTGTTCAATTACTTTTTGGTGATTTTTACTTTCAAAGAAAATCACTGTGATTCTCTTAGTTTGTTGGCACAGAATAACTTCTTGTTATTTAAAAACACCTCTTCTGAACAAGCCATTATGTCCACCTTTGTCTTTTACATCCTTGGCCGCTCATGCTTTCTCTCCACTCTGCTTTGCAATTGCCAGGGATTCAGTTCATGATTTCATGGGGCACATTCAAGCTGCACTAATTCTTTTTACTTTATTATTACCTTTTCATTACTAGAGAACTTAAACCTGTAATATTTTTCTCTATAAGTAGCTAAAGTGCAATATAAAACTTTTATATGCAGTGTGTTTATTAATGGACTACTCTCAGTATCTCTGGTTGTTGTGACATTTTTACCCACAGATTACTCAGGAAAGACTTTTCCCCAGTTTCAATCATTTTGCCTATTTCTTTGCTCATTATTTTGTTGCTAATGTCTAAGAGGCTTTGCATTGTACCTAGGCCTATGATATGTATTCTGCCTAATGTTGAAAATTGTTTTTGTGTGTGTAAGACATGATATGATCAATTATTGTAAGTCTAACATTAGCATTTAGAAGAATATATATTTATAACATGATTAGTACATAATAACTAAAAGACTGTTCATAATATTCAAAATTTTTCCTAATTTTATTTATTTTGATTTATTGGATCGAAGTGTAAAGAAAGGTGTTAGTTTCTTCTATGATCATTACTTTCTGATTATATATTATGTATTTGTTTTATCATTCATTTTCCTTCTAGACATTGCTGGTGTTACTGGTCAATGGAATTAAATATCAGGACATTTGTATAGATTAACTTATAATTTTCTTTGAGACAGGGTTTCACAGTGTAGCCTAGGCTAGTTTTAAAAGTGAGATCCTCCTGCCACAATCTCCTGACTGCTAGAATTACAGGTATGTATCTCCACATGAAGCTCAATTTTTATATATATTTTTATTGTAAAGGTGATGTATAGAGGGGTTACAGTTATATAAGCCAGGTAGTGAGTGCATTTCTTTTTTTGGACAGTGTCATTTCTTTCTTTATTTCCTCCCAGTTTTTCCCTCCTGACCCCCCACCTGTACACATTGCATAGTTCATTTTCAACATAGTGTCTAGTGAGTATCATTGATGTATTTGTTCACCATTTGTCCTACCTTTACCCTCCCCTAAACAGATAAACTTACATATGTAACAAAATGTACAGAAAACAAAAGCAGGGACAAATGAGAGAGAGAGAGAGAGAGAAAGAGGGAGGGAGAGGGAGAGAGAGAGAGAGAGAGAAAGAAGGAAAATGACAAAATAACTCTTATTTCCATTTCTTGGAGTTCCTTTCAATAAACATCATTTTATATGATCATATGCATATAGCTATTGAACCCTTGTGATCCTCTTCTAAGAATATCCTCCTTTGGTCTCCATGTGTGAATGTTTAGAGTCCCATATAATTTATCATGTCCAGGTGTAATTTTTTTGTCTTTTACCATCCAGTGTGTTTACTTGTAGATTTATAGGCATAATCTAGATAACAAATGAGGCAAACCATGCCTCAGGTCTGGCTTACTTCAACTTAATATAATTCTTTTAAGCTACCAGCACAGCCCGTTAAGTTCAGTATTATTTACCATAGCCAAGATATAAAATCAATTCAAATGCCCCTCAGTAGATGAATGGATCAAGAAAATGTGGTATATATACGCAATGAAATTCTGTGCTTCCATCAGAAATAAGGGTATTGCATCAATTTATAATATTTTAAGGCATTTTAAAATTCACATTAGTATGTGAGAACTAACTGGTGCTGGTGGCTTACACCTGTGATCTCAACTAATCCTAACTCAGGCTGAGATCTGAGGATCTAGATTCCAAGCCAGTCAGGGCAGACAACTCTGAAAGACTCTTACCTTTAACCAGCAATAATTAGCCATTGTGCTTTGGTGGTTCATGCTTGTAATTCTAGCTACTCAGGAGGCTGAGATTTAAAGATCATGATTCAAAGCTAGCCTGGGCAGGAAGTCCGTGAGACTCCTATCTCCAATTAACAACCAAAATGCTGGAAGTGGTACTGACTCAAGTTGCAGAGTGCTAGGCTTGAGTACAAATGCTCAGGGATGTGCACAAGCCAGGTTTAAGCCCCAGGACCTGCATACCACATACAAAAAATAGTCAGAAGTGGATATGTGGGGTCAGAGTACCATCCTTGAAAGAAAAACCTAAGTAAGACTTTGAGACCCTGTGTTCATGCTCCAGTAATAGCATACACACACACACACACACACACACACACACACACACACACACACACGTGAGCTTATTGCATTTAGTTATTTTACTGATACCTTCTCTTACTTCTGATGGACTTTCCTTTATATACATATGTATATAATAGAAATGTACATATATAAATTCATGCATACTATATCAACTTATGTATATATACACATTAATGTTTTTAGTCTTGATTTCTCTTGCATGTTTCCATTTTCCTCCGCTTCTGTTGCTCTTCCCTCTCAATCTTTTCATTTTAATTCTGTTTAGGTGAGTCTGTTTTTCACAGTTTACAGTAACATTTTGCTTTGCTTCTCTGAGAGGAGCTTTTGTGGCCATGAGATGGAATGATGCCTATTTATTTGATAACTGTTATATTTAGTTCTTATAGTTTTACTCTCTTTTTTTTGCTTTCCATTATAAAAGCTCCATCCTTACTGTTTGCCTTCAATTCTCTTCCTCTTTTTTTTTTCCTGCCTCTTTTATCCTCCAGTGATTTGGAAGCTATCCAGCTTATTTTTATTCTGCTGGTGACTCCCTTTTCCTTCCTCTCTGTCTGTTCTTTTCTCCAGTTTTATCTAGAATGAACTGGATGGGGGAGTGCTATCGATTCTTTCCTCAGCAGAGATTTATGAAGGAACTTTCCTGTGTCCTGTACTGAGGTGCCTGAGGAAGGAATGAGGAACAGAAATGAGGATACAGGGAAAGGAACAGGGCTGTATGTACTGTGCACAGTATTACAGTGGAGGGAGGGACAGAAAGTTCTGGAAGCTTTTTCAGATTGAGTCTAAACTGCTATAACAAAACCAGGGACTGAGAGTCTTAGACCACAGAAGTGCATTTCCTTTCATGCTTGGAGGGTAGATCTTTTTTTTCTCTGAGGCTTACTGGTGGCGGTCTTCTCTCTTTCTCCTTCCCCTTTTAGTTTTGATATGTAGTAGTATTATCTTTAACCATTCAATTAATAATGGTTATGTGATTGACTGTTGAATCATGCTTATTTCATGTAATTTTTACAATAATTTAAAAAGAAAATCTTGTGTCTGTTTGAAGCTTGCAACATGGCATTACGGGATGCATAGCTGGTTACCATGGTGAAGCAAGCAAGCAAGCATGTCTATCATGTCTTCTAGCTAGTTACTCTTTGTGGACAGTGGCAACAATCTACTTATTTAGCCAACTCTCTAGTGTAGTGCAGGCTAATTAGCGAGAGTCCCCTACAAAGTACCTTCAGCTGCAAGATGAGAAAGCTACTCTCTCACTTCCTCGCACGGGCTTTTCCTTTATGGGTGTGGAAGTCTGTGCTTTTATCTTTTTTCTTTTTTAAAGACAATAGTCAGACGAAACTAAGAAGCACCCTAACTGTCTCATTTAATTTTTTTCTTCTGTTTGATGGCACTGCTGTTTGAACAGGGGGCCTTAGGCTGGCAAAGGCTGGAGTGAGAACACTGAGCCACACTTCCAGCTCTGTCTCCCACTGATTATTTTTAGGACGGCATCTCCTTTTCTTCCCAGGCACTCACCTGAGCTGTGACCCACTTACTTTTAGACTTCCTCATGTGCTGGGACAGGTGTGCAGCACCAGGTCCAACTTCCCTCTGTAGAGACATTCTCATGAGTGTTTTTTGCCCAAGCTGGTTGGAACTTGGATCCTCTTATTCTCAGCCCCCTAGGATTGTAGGCATATGGGCTTAAATTAATTAAAAAATAATTGTATGGCATGTTTTATGGCATATAATGTAATGTTTTTAGATATGTATGCACTTGGGGATGGTTAAGTAAAAATAATGAGTATAGAATCCCTTCACACAATTATTCATTTATGGGGAAGATGGATAAAATGTGCCCTTAGCAATGCTTAACTATGCTGTGTGTTATTAGTAACCATAATGAGCAGACCTTACAGTAGATCTCTTGAATTTATTCTTCATGTCTAAAGTTTTGTAACCTTTGACCAAAATCTTCCCGACCCTCTGTGATTGTATTGACCTTGTTTTAACTTAGTCATCTCTTTGAAGACACTATCTCTACCTGCAGTCACATTCTGAGGTATTGGGTGTTGGGGTTTCTTCTTATGAATTTCAAGGAGACATACTTCAGCCACAGCAGCTTCTCTTAGGAGGTAACATTTCCATTGAGCCCATGTACTGTAGCCATGGAGAAAACAGTATGAAAAGTTTTTGAGGAAGAAGACCTCAGCTTGAGCAATTAGACAGAGCCACAGCCTTAAAATGGAAGAGAATAGGGTGAGTTGAAGGAGGATCCCAGCAGCCAGGGGGTAAGAGAGGTAGCAGAATTCCAGAGAGATTTTATCCATATGGTTATATTTTCTCCTGTGTGTGAAGAGACATCATTGGAAGGTTTTAAGCAGGAGGCATGCTTGGGATTGATCACTGTAAAAGGTTTTTTTTTTCAGCTGCACTGTGGAAAATGCATTTGAATAAAGGTAAATATGGAAACAAGGATCTCCTGATATGTAGCAGATCTAGAGAAAGTACCACGGCTTAGCCCAGTTCATGTGGAATCAGAAGGTACAGAGGGGATACATTTGACCTGAAGGTTATAATCCATGTGGGTCTAAAACAAGGCCAATGTGGGTAATCACAGCAGGAGAGTGTGGTGGGGTAGAGCTATTCACCTCATGGAAGCTGGAAAGCAGTATGAGAAAGAAGGGCCCAGGAAACAAGTGCATCTTTTCACAGCATGAGTCCGGTAACCTTCTTTCCCAATCAGGCCTCACCCCCCAACTTTTTACCACCTCCTAATAATGCCATCAAATAATAAGCCTATGACTGTACCAACTGATTAATCTATTGGGCCAGAGCCCTCATGATCCAATCACTTCTCAATGAATGCATTTACCAGTCTGGAGTTAAACCTTCCACACGTAAGTTTTGTGGAGGCCACTTCATACTCAAATCATTGCAGTAGTCAAGAATTATTTCTCTGTGCATGGGTGAAGTTGGGAGAATCCTCAAAGTAGCACTCTTTACTGACACAGGAAAGAATGGGAAAAGAAGAGGGTTTCAGGTCAAATGCAATGATAGTTCCCTGAGCATCTGGCTCAGAGAAATCCATGAAGCCTGGGCATCCTCAGGGATGCTGAGACCTCTGTTGGGGTTTATTAGCACTGAGACCCAGATCCTGGGTACAGAATTCCCACACAGGAGGGGATAGGATGCTACAGAAAGAATGGCCTCTTGGTGATATGGCTAGCTGGGTTATGCATCCTCCCTGCTGTGTGATCTCAGTGGGGGACCTCTCACAGTTGGCCTCTGTGAGTTCTTGGGTGCAGTAGGGTACCTCAGGGTTGTATTTGAGCATTCAGTGGGGTCACACTTGTAAAGTGGATACAAGGCCTGGCATATACTGGGCTGCTGGCTTGCACTATCCTTGGTATTATCAATTTTCTCCTTATTGATGGGAGGCCAACTGAGCTGACTCTGCCCTCTCCTTTCAGAGGTCTCTAAAGACCCTCAAACAGCCTATAGTCTGCAGTCCTGTTATCCAGCCAAGTAACTGATTCTTACTTCAGCCTGAGTTTTTAATTTAGATCTGCTCCAGGGTATCAGTGAGGCCATGTGCACTGTGAGGGATGGATCCAGAGAGAAAAGACCACCCATCCACCCCCTGGGCCTTTGATAGAATGAGAACCAGTGACAGCAGTAGGCACAGGAGACAGAGGCTTCAAGCAGGCTCCTATTTATGTGTAAGCTGCTCCTTGTTGCCAATTTAACAAATTAAACAATTAATTAAACAAATTAACAATTGAGAGTCTGAAAGCTCATTCAGTCTCTCAAGGATCATTCCCAAGTGAAACAATGTATCTTGTTTATAGCTGGATTTTTTTTTTTTTACTGTGAACAACAGGTGAAACTGAGAATGTCAAAACACCATCCTGCTCTGTATCCACCAGAGAACCACCAAGGTAGAGTCCAAATGAATTCACATTCTTTCATTTCTTTTATGAATGTGTATTCAGAGCCTACTAAGTGTCAGATACACTGAATGCTGGGGAGCCAACACCAGAGTAAGAGTCTGACACCACAGCTCCTATGCAACTGTCAACAAGTGTGTGTGTGTGTGTGTGTGTGTGTGTGTGTGTGTGTGTATGTGTGTGTGTGAGAGAGAGAGAGAGACAGGGAGTGGGGAGAGAGAGAGAAGAGAAGGAGGGAATGAAGAAGAGAGTAAGAAAGGGAGAGCAGGAGAAGAGAGGTGAGAGAAAAGGCAGGAGCAAACATGCTCATGGTGTAATATAAAACCTAAATTAATGCAAGCAATTGCAAATAACTCTAAAGAAGATAAAGGTAATATTAATCAATGATAGAATAAGTGATTCAATGAATAAAGGATGTGACAAATGTTTGGGAACTATCCTACCAAGCCACTTTGCACAGAAGTTTATAGTCTAGGCAAGAGAGAGATTGGATGGCCATTTAGACCAGGTAGTAAAGAAAGGTGGGCAGCAAACAGGAGATTTGGGGTAGAACCAGTGGTATTTGCCTTTTTAATGGATTACATGTGGAGATAGGATAAAAGAAAAGCCAATGATGACTCTCAAGTGTAGGAATATTCAGTGAAATAGAAAAGAGTAACCAGGAACCAGAGGCTAGAAGTGAAACCAATCTTTTGGACATGTTGTCCTTGAAACATTCAAGGAACTTTTTCATGTACATGATAGATAAGTGTTTGTAATGCTCAGAAGCACCGCAGGCTTCTGAGTGACTCTCTTGCATCTAGAAAATAGTGGGAGTGATGGAGTAAAGTCTCCAATATTCCCTAGGGGAAGTAGTAGAGTGATGGCTCCAGACTCAGTACAGAGACATACCAACACTTGACATTGATTAGCATAGAAGGAGCCTGGAAAGAATCCCAAGATGGACCAACCAGGAAGGAGGCAGAAGGACATTCGGGCATCTGGGATATGGCAGGGAAGAAGGCACATCAAAGAGAAGGAAGTAACTCACTCTACGCAAAGTCATGCCTGAAGAGGTTATGTGACATGAAAATAGGAAGACACCCACTGGAGGTTCTAGCCTGGGAACCAGCAGTGACTTTGGGAGAGCAGTCTTCTTGTGGCTTAGACACTTTGGATGAGAGAAGGAGATGAGAATGGTAGAGGTGACATTTCAGGAACCTTTGCCTGGTAAGAGAATGAGGAGTGTGTCTTTTGCAGGTGGGAAATGCCAGATGTGTATATTCCAGAGCCCTGTGGATTTAGATACTCGGGGAGTGATGGTAGTAAAAAAGAGACACCTGGAGGAGGGAAACCTAAGAATAGGAAAAAGTCTCTTAATTCATAAATGGATTTGGCTGTGTTTCAAGGACACCTTGATTAACATTACTTTAGATAAAGTTTATTTTCCTTCCAAGTAATGGCCTAAATGCTCTTATCTGGGTTGGAATGATGGTCTTGCTACAGGTTGTTCTAGGACCCTGTTCTTCATCCATCTTGTCTCACTATTTCTAGTAACATTGTCCTGGGGACCCAGATCAGTCTACCACTGGACCTAAGCATCAGATTTAGAAGCGGGGACATTAAAGGAACCAACCCTATCCAGGTGTAGCAGACACTGATTCCCTTCACATCTGAAGAGCCAAAACTTGGTCACATGACCATGCCTAGCTGCAAACTTATCACGGTACTCTTTTTCTTATTAGCATAGATCATCTGAAAATTAGGGTTTCTCATACTAGACAAGAAGAGAGGGGACAGCTATTAGAAATCAGCCCCTATTAAAGGCTAGCAGTCTCCAGCAGTATCTGCCACAGTCAAATAAGAATGGACTCTCTAGGTAAAGTGGGGAGAGACTGACCTTTGGCAAAAGAAGAATGAATCAATTCCTTTCTGTTTGCAGGAAGAAAGGGAAAATGGGTGCACTGTTGGAGGGCTGTGAGTCTGGTGATTAGACAAGAACGTTCCTAGTTGATAGCCTCTATTTTCTCAGTTGTAGCTACAGTGAGGTCATTAGATGCGTGATGGAATGCCAGAGAGATTGAGAAGAGGATAGTCATCTCGTGTTCTTGGGGAGTGCTTACTCTGCACCAACCTCTGCTAAAGTTTTTACATCCATTAATTTACATAGCCTTGTGAAGAACAAATGAGAATGTTGAAATCTAGAGAGCTTTACTTCCTTGGTTAAGATCCCACAGCCGGTGGGTGGAAGAGCTGGGACTTGGACTTGAATGACTCAATTGTAGCACTTGTCTTCTTAATTCTTGTGCTTGCTGCCTTTAGCCTGGAGCCAGAGGTGTGGACCAGCTGTGGACTCTAGGTATGGGAAGTGTTTCCTTCTTGAGCAAACAGGAGATTTGTGGTAATAATTGAAGGCAATATCATAAGCTCACCTGTAGGCTGAGGATATAGCTACAGTGGCCTTCTTAGGTACTTTCTTAGCCTTAGGGTTCAATCCCAGTGCCACAAAAATATCAAACACATTTGTACAATTGTCCCCCCAAAGTTACAGTTGAGTACCTGAGGGTAAGTATCGATGAGGAGGTAGAGAGGTTTGAACCCCGGTGCTCCAGGTACATGTGACAAAGTGGTAGACTATGGAATCCAGGGGTAGGTGGCAGTTGCCAGAAAAGCAGGGGACTAGTTACAGGGAGCCTGAGGAGAAACGAAAGGAAATGAACTTGCTAGGCATGGCGCATTTCAAATGACAATTTTGACAGCTTACTCCTATCTGTGTTCTTGCATAGATCACAGATAGGAATCTGGGATGGATGGCTGGGAGATGGTTCATTAAGAACTGGAATCATCCTTTCAAATTGTTCCCAATGGGCAAACCATGTGCCACGCTCACTGTGGGCATTTGGCTCTAGGAGGCAGACCTCATTGGTGGACGGGAAGACAAGAAAGCACCTAGGTCCTGCACCTATGTAAGGTGCAGCATGGGTTGCTAGACTGGTTCAGGGATGATAAAAGTCAGTGTCAGCTGCTCATTATGCTTTAGTTTTGCAAGTCTCTTTTCCTCCTTTGACTTGAGACAGCTAGCCCTTCTGTAAGTCCTGTGTCTCTTCCATAAGTAAGAGTCATTCTTGTGATAAAAAAAATAAATAAATTAGGAATGACCACATTTCCTCCTTGTGTCATTGTGACCTCTACTACATTATGTTCCCTGTCTGGACTTGAATGTTGTTCCCTACCAAATAAAGTGGTTGGATCAGAATAATCATAGCTAATATTTATTGAGAATTATGGAGTGCCAGATGCTGTTCTAAGTGATTTACATAGATTATATTACATTTAATTGTCCTGACAGCTCCATCTGAGGTAGATACCATTATTTCTGGGTTTTTTTCCCCAATGAAGGAACCGAGACAGAGAATAACTAATATGCTGTATTCATTTCCTATTGCTCCTGCAACAAATTACTGCAGACTTAAACAGCATAAATTTATTCCTTGTGATTAAAGCGACACAAATTTATTCTCTTCCTGCTCTGGAGGCCAGAAGTCCAAAATAAGTTTCACTGGGCTCATGTCAGGATGTTGTCAATTTGTTCCTTCTGCAAGCTCTAGGCAGAATCCTTCCTTGCCTTGTCTGGTTCCTGGAGGCTGCCTGTTTTCCTTGGCTTATGGTCGCTTCCTCTCTCTTCAGAATGCATCACCCCAGTCTCTGCTCCCACCATCTGCCACCTTCTGTCTCTAATTCTGGCCCCAGTGGATCCTGTGATCCCCTTGGTCCACCCACATCATTCAGAATGCTGTTGGCATCCTTCACTTGATCTCCCATGGAAGATTCATTTTCCCATGAAAGGTAACAGAGCAATAGGCTCAGGGCTTAGAATACGAATGCCACTGGCAGCTATTATTCTACCTACTACATATACTTGAAGTATGAGCTCCTAACCAGTGTGGGCCTGGACCCAGGCATGTCCACATGGTACCAACTCAGGAAGGGCATATCTGTGGCAGAAAGCTACCACCTTTGTCTTTCTTCCAGTGGAGGGTCAGCAACCCTTTCTCCACAGAACCCAAATGCATCGTCAGAATCCTCACTGCTGTATCCCAAGCAGCATCATCAATTGACCCGAATGTCCATACATGATGAACCCATTAAGTTTACCTTGAGGATCCCATGTGGATGTGTTACCCAAGATTTCCGTGATTCCAGTGTTCTGTTAGAGAGCTAACAATGCCAGACATGTGTGCCTTTCTTGTGGGAGAGCTCCCTTTTAGGCCAGTTCTGGATTTGTTTTGTATCTCAGTGGCCGTGGGTCTGTACATTACCTCATAGGGAAAATGGTTATCAGAGTACAGGATTTGTATTCTGATTCCTTGGCATGCTGACAGGGAATCCCAGCTCTTCCTGAAGTGTTGGTTGATAAGTTCAGAATTTGGGCAGTAAGAAAGGGAGGAAGTGCCTACAAGGGAAACACAGCTCCCTTTTCCCTCCCCATCTGCCTAGGCATCCAGAACACACTGTAATTGCTGAGTCCTGTATGTGGTAGTGGGGAGATGGGGGGGGGGGAGGAGAGAAAATCACAGCATGTTCATGTAGAATCGAAAACAAACAGAATTCAATATCAGTCAAGGGGAATACTTTCACAGGGTTGGTTTCTTCTTCTTCTTCTTCTTCTTCTTCTTCTTCTTCTTCTTCTTCTTCTTCTTCTTCTTCTTCTTCTTCTTCTCCTTCTCCTTCTCCTTCTCCTTCTCCTTCTCCTTCTCCTTCTCCTTCTCCTTCTCCTTCTCCTTCTCCTTCTCCTCCTTCTCCTTCTCCTTCTCCTTCTCCTTCTCCTTCTCCTTCTCCTTCTCCTTCTCCTTCTCCTTCTCCTTCTCCTTCTCCTTGTTTTTTGGCAAGGCCTGAAGCCAGAGGAAGTCCCAATGAACCACCTGGTGTCCCATCCTTAGTTTTGTCTTCTGTATCCCCATTTCTGTATGTCAGTCTCCCTAGAGGAGCCAAGTGAGCCTCCTTGGAGCTCATACTGGACCCTCACGATGCAATGGGACCCCGAGAGCCTGCAGAGTAATCGTGAGTATTAGGATAAAGTGCTTTGAGACTCTCAAGTTAGACCTGAGTTGTTTATCCCCTGGGTGCCTTGCAACCTCTAGGATCATTAACCACATATTTTCCAAGGCATCAAATTCCCCAGGTGGGTAAAAAATTCCATCGCACTAACTGGGGATGGTACATTGACCATTATTTGTCTTTTGTACTTCCCACTTCTTTGGGGACCCCCAGGCTCTGTTAGGGCCTAATGAGCTAGTCCAAATGACTGCAGCACTTTGGGCCAATAGTATCTCCCTTAAGTCACACCTTTGCAGAAGCGCAGGCCGGAGAGCTACACTGAGGCTTTGTATGTTCTAGTCACATTGTGCATGAATGATCATTTTTTTCCTCTTACAAGCATCCTTCAGTTGACCTCATTCCTGTTTGCCTCCTGCCTGCCATCCTCCTCCAGCCAGAGATGGCTTCAAGAGACCTCCTAACTTTTCTGTGAAGCTTCCTGCAAACTAGAGGTGGTGTGGTTGAAAGCCCAAGTGGATGTCAGGTAGAAAGGAGGAGGGTGGGGATGCAGCACCTTCAAAAGGAAAAAGATTACCCTAAAGAGAAGTTACAAGCTTAGAGGGGGATCCCCTCTTTTTGTAATAATCCAGTATTTCTGGAGGTTTAGGGTTTAACTTCGGGCTTGTGGCTGGAATTTTCTGAGAGAATTCAAATTTCATCAGGGTCAGTTGACAGCAAAACTGAAGAGCACAAAATGATCACCAAATGTCATTTGAAAGGAATATCCCTCTGGGCGCTGGTGGGTCATAACTTGAAATCCTAGCTGCCCAGGAGGCTGAGAGCTGAAGATCACAATTCAAAGCTAGTCTGGATAGAAAGGTCTGTGAGATTCTTACCTCCAATTAAACTGAAAATAAAAATAGCTGCAAGTTAGGTATAGCTCAAGTGTTTGATTGCCTGACTTGAGTGAAAAAGCCAAGCAAAACCATGAAATGCTGTTAATGCTGAGTTAAAGACCCAGTACCAGTACCGAAAGAAAGAAAGAAAGAAAGAAAGAAAGAAAGAAAGAAAGAAAGAAAGAAAGGAAGGAAGGAAGGAAGGAAGGAAGGAAGGAAGGAAGGAAGGAAGGAAGGAAGGAAGAGAAAGAAAGAAAGAGAAAGAAAGAAGAAAAGAAAGAAAGAAAGAAGGAAGAAAAGAAAGAAAGAGAAAAGGAAGAAAGAAATGAAGGAAAGGGAGGAAGGAAGGAAGGAAGGAAAGGAAGGAAGGAAGGAAGGAAGGAAGGAAGGAAGGAAGGTAGGGAGGAAGGGAGGGAAGGAGGAAGGGAGGGAGGGAGGAAGGGAGGGAGGGAGGGAGGGAGGGAACTTCCTAAGTGTGTCCAGTATGAAGCCCTTATTTCACAGATGAGGAAGTGGCTCAGGATCGAACTATCTGATTCCATGTCTAGGACAGGCAGATTTTTGCCTGGCTCACTTCGTCTCATGGCTACCTATGCCCCTGTCTCTGTATATTAAATTGCTTGAAATGGGCACATACTTCCTTTCCAGCACATGCTTTTCAAAGGTGAGAGACAGAAAGAGAAGCAGATGTTGGGGAAGTAGCTTGAGTACCTTGGCAGCCTCTAGAACATCTGGACCAGTCCCAGCCCTCTCTCGCTTCCAGCACAAATACTCTGGAAAGAAGTCAGCTTTTACCCCAGCTGTTGCATGCATAGGGTCATAGCTTGCAGCAGCAGCAGCAGCAGCCATACCCAGGGACTACAGGTTGCTATAGAAACGATATGGAGGTGGGGGAAGAAGCAGAGATGAATCCAGGTAGAGTGGGGAGGAGACATTTGAAATGAGAGACTCCTTGAAAGGAGCAAAGTTTCTGCAGGCTCTGTTGAGTTGTGGGCTGGTGACTGTCACTTCCCATCAAGAGGAGTTGCAGCAGCAAGCTCTTAGTGGGTCTGGAAGCCTCCTAGGGCAGAAGATCCTGACTGAGGAGTGTGGTAACTCCCCATCCCAGTGCAGTGTTATGATCTATATGCTTGCGTGACTGATCACAAGGGGGCTGTCAATGTACGATTCCATGTGTGAGATTATGTGTGATAGTGAGTGGTTATGTGTGAGTCTGTCCAGTTGTATGGTTGGTCTGTGATTGTGTGTGAACCTGAGTGATATAGGACTGTGTGTGTGATTGTGTTCAGTGTGGTTGTCAGTGTGGTTTTGCATTTGTGTGTGAAATTGTTCCTGAATATTTGAGAGTATCTATGTGGTTTTTGGTTTGTGTGATTTCTGTGTGTGTGTGTGTGTGTGTGTGTGTGTGTGTGTATGAGAGAGAGAAAGAAAGAAGAAAGTGAGAGAAACAAAGAGAAATCATGAGAGCAAGAATGAGAGACAAGAAATGAGAGAGAGAAAAAATGAGAGAGAAGAGCCATTTCACTGCACTTCAGGGTAATCAGAAAAATTCTACCTGTCTGTAAGAGCCACCCAGAAAATGGCCATCATTAGAGTCTGGCACAGAGAAACTCTCTAGGACCCTGAGCCCAGATAGCCATTTGTTTCCTCCCTCAAACACCAGCAATACTGATGGGTGGACACAAAACTCTGGAGTGTGACTCCAGAGTGTTGCTTGGATGGGGCCTCAAGGCTCAGGGTAGGAGTGGGACCAGGGCCGGGATGTCCCCACTGGTCTGTTCCATCAAAGAGAACTCTAGGAAAGTGAGATGCGCTTAGGAAGTGGCAGGCAGGATGCCCAAAGATAACCATGTTTTCTGCTGCACCACACATCTCCAGCAGGACCTGAGGGTGCTTGCTGTGAGTGAGCAAATGAATGAATTCCTCAGATAATAACTCCTTCTGGAAAGGAGAACAGAGGATGGAAGGTGGTGTCAGATATCCTTTGAGGACAGGAATGCTTTTGGGGGGCATCCTTGGTTGGGTGATGGGTCCTGATAGGGTAACAAAGCCCAATTAGCTGAGAAACCGCTTTGGTTGGTCTGTTTCCAGTGATAGGGGCTCTACAAGGCACCCGTGGTAGAAGCTGATCCAATGCTCTGGGGGAGGTGACAGGTGACAGTGTGAAGTCATGCAAGTATGAAAAATGGAAGCTCAGTGAGGAGAGAGAAGGCAAAGGCAAGCTGGTAAAAAAAAAAAAAAAAAGGTAAAACAACCCCCTCCCCCCCACGTCCTGGGTTCAAGACCTAAATCTCCTGTTCAGCCCCGATCTCAGCACCTGAAGTCAACAGCAGATGGGATATTGGCCCCAGCTTCAGGCGGCACTCAGAGGATCCTGTGAGGTGGGGATGAATAATGCATAGGACACCTGGTTGCTAGGATGCTGTGGGGGGACCTGCGAGGGCAACAAAGGGCATGCGGGGCTGGGATGCAGCAGGAAGAGCTTTGTCAGTGACAGTTTGAGCTGAGAGGAAGTGATGATGGAGGATGGAGGATCATGAGCATATGACAAAGGACCGGAGCTGCAACATGCACCGCACCTCAGGGCTATGCTTCTATGGTGGTACCAGGGACAAAAGAAGGGAGAGAGGAGCCCACAGTAATGCTGGGACATTTCAGGCCTAAGAGCCAGAGATCCAGCCCTTGAACCTGTTAAGCCACCTGGCTCTGAAGTGGCTGGTCTAAGGGCATAGTGCCAAGTGGGTTGTAATCCTTGACCACTAATAAGACACTCTTTTTTTGCTAGTTCTTAGGGCTTGAATTCTGGGCCTGGGCACTGCCCTTGAGCTTCTTTTGCTGAAGGTTAGCCCTCTACCACTGGAGCCACAGTGCCACTTTCAGCTTTTCCTGAGTAGTTTATTGGAGATAAGAGTCTCACAGACTTTCCTGCTCAGGCTGGTTTTGAACCATGATCCTCAGATCTCAGCCTCCTGAGTAGCTAGGATTATAGACATGAGCCACTGGTGCCCAGCAAGAAACTTCTTATATTTCCTCTGGGTGGCTGTTTGGGCAAAGAAGGGAGTCAGAACAGACACTGTAACAGAGGAGTTCTGGGACCTCAGCCTCTATGGACAGCTTGGTCCAGATTCTACTTGGTTCAAAGTATTCTTCGACAGTAGTAGGCCTAGAGGGTTCTGACCCATGGTGTCAGGACTTTAGAAGCCCCTTCATGGACATCATATCTCAGCCTTGGTTAAACAGAGCACTTGCTCCTCATGTATCCCTGGGCAAGCTATTTAATATCTTTGGTGCCTCAATTTCTTCGTATGAAAAGTAGGGCTCCTCAGAGCAACCTCAGTGGGGTTACATTGTTTGCATTGAATAGGAATGAGCCTTTCTAAAACATCCAGTCCATCATCAATGTTCAGTAAAATTAGCTTATGTTACAGATCTTGGGAAACCCTATCAAGTGTAAATTCAAACCCCTAATCAATTGGCAAGGAAACCAAGATTCTTTTCTACAGTCAGTAAGCAATACACAGAGAGAAGAGAATCAAAGCTGATGACAACAAAAAAGTGACTTGTGAACTTGGAGATGGGGTTGAAAAGCCCAAGGCCAATAAGCAATGTCTAGGGCCCCTCACAAACTCATGCCCCACGGACCAACTTGCCTGTTAAGGTCCCTTTGGGATGCCACACTAGCTTCTTTAACAGAGTGATCCGAATGCGTCCCAAGAATGGAAGTTTCTTTCTTTTGTAACAGTCTGCATTTGGGTTTGGGGGTTGGTTCCACCATTCCCTTAGCCTTGAACATTTTCTGCATAGTCAAAGCTTTGCCACAATCATCTGACCATCTGGAAATGGAAGAGACTGGAAAAGTCCCCTCACTTTAACCCCAGCCTCCTTCTTAGCTAATGTTGTATAGGTCCAACCGCCAGGAAGGCCAGAAAATGGTGCAACCTCTCTAGCCAGCTTTAATTTCTTACCACAAGCAGTGTTGGCAGTGGGCCACTGGTAGCTTCTACCTCACAATCAGCTCTTCTGATGGTGGAGATCCTCCACCATGCCCCAGGGTCAACAACTGAAAATCTCTTCAGTACCACTGGTCTGCTTTTAGTTCTCCTTTCATGAGGTCTAGATGAATCTGTTCATGGTCCAGAAATCTAGAAAGTAAAATAAGGGATCCTTAACCCTCCCCCAACCCCCTCCCCCAGTCCCTTGCTGTTCATCCATTCCTAAACAACCTCTTCCTCCAGTATGCAGTGATGAAGCAGAGCCATGAAGCCTCCACAGGAGGAGCTTACATTTAGCAAGGAGGAGGAAGGTTGCAATATAGCGCAAGCCCACTGCAGTGATAGGCTGAGTGGGTGGTGGGCATCTGGAAGACCTACTGCCTGGAGACTAGAGAAGGTTTCCAGTTATGACCTTGGTCCTGCTGTCTGGGGAGAACTGCTCATAACCATCACACACTGAGCACTAGGTTCACATCCTGGGGCTTTCTTGTCCCCTGTGACTCTGTGTGAATAGGCATTATCAAATACTCCAACAGGGTGGATGGACATCACTTCTTCCTTCTTGTAAGCAATCAGGGCTCTTGCTTGATGTGACTGTTTTAAGCAAAGAACAAGCACAAACATTTCCAGACCTGGTCCAGTCTTTCTTGGACAATACCTTCCTACATACAGCTTAGCTGACCTCTGCTTTCCTTGGTTCCTCTTGGTTCCAGTAACCACACTCATGACTCCTTCCTGGGCACAGGTTTCAAGTTGGCTTAAACATTCATGTTTTCAGGACTGTACCCATCCCTTTCATTTCGGTGGTGTCTGTCTTAAGACCATGCAAAACCACGGGTGGATGGAAGTAATGAGATCTTAGCCAAAGTGATGCATGGTTTTGTTTCTCTGAAAAGTCTTAGCAGGTCTTTGAAAGCAAAAGACTTTGAAGAAAAGCAATCCCTCCTCTGGTGTGCATGATATGAAAGCAGATGATTTTTTCCAACCCTATGCCTCCCGAAAGTGCAAAAATTTCATTCCTTTTTATGTCAGTTAGTTAAATAACCTTTAGGGCACTGCTATATGCACAGATTTCGACTTTCTGTGTCAGTTAGAGGCTCAGCTGCTCCACAAAGAGACTGTACAACGCAGTATCTTTAATAAGATAATGGTGACTCACATAGCTAAGTTTCAGGTTGGCAAGTAGCTCTGGCCTATGTGCTTGGTTGAGGACTCAGATTTCTTCCCCGTTGTTCCTCTGTCTTTATTCAATCCTTGTTGTCATATTCAAAGCCAAAGTTGAGCCCCAGCACCAGTTTTTCAACTTACAGGAAGAGGAAGAAGGCAATTCTACCATCTTTCAGGCTCAACATGGAAGTAACACTCATAAATAGGTACCTTATTCACCTCCTGTTGGTGATCATGTGCATAAGGTGACATCTGAGAGCCAGGGAAGGTAGGGAAGGGAGCGTTGGCCCCTTGAGCATCAAGCTACTACCATGGAAGATGAGGAGGTTGCCTTGGGTGGACAATGATCCATCTCCATCATACAGAGTGTGCATGAAGTCTGTGCCTTCAGACAGTCTACCTTAACCTAGGAGGAAGTTAAGATTGAGATTCATAAAATAACCACACATAATGACATATGGTATTAAGAAAAGTAGAATCATGAGATGCTGAGTAGCACAAATTGTGGTGTAGACAAGGTTAGAGAATCCTTTAAAAGTGCCAGTTACAGCTGGGAACACTAAAGGTAGAATCATTGTAAAATGCTTAGAATCAACAAGTGTCCTGAAAAAGATTTTTTTCTGGTGCTTCCAAATACTACAGTGGAGGGCGCGTTGGTGGTATAGTGGTGAGCGTAGCTGCCTTCCAAATACTACAGTGGAGTTTGAAGTCTGAAGTTTGAACTTTGAAATTTGAAGCCATCCCACAATGCAACTTGGACTGCAACAAGGAAATGGGTTCCAGGCACAAGAGGCCACTATCACCAAAGGCAGTCATGGAGGGGCAGGAACCGAAGAACCTGTAGGAATCCTCATCCAACTTCTACTTTTACAGACAACAAACCTACAGTCCATCTGCCCTGAATGTAACCCAGTGTTTTGGATTTTTATGATTCCTATTTGGGGTGATGGTCATGCATGGAGGAAGAGAGGTAGAGCTCAAGGGACACATCTGCTCAGATCACAGCAGTGTGATCCCAGCTTTCTAAACACACAGAGACCTGCCAGTGCTCTACCTCCTAATCTCGGATACACACACAAATGCAACAAGTCAAGGTTTCCTGCATCTGGCCAGAGCACAGTTCTCTGCTCCCTGCTTTTCTCTTCCCGAGGCTAAACATCTCAAGCTCCCCCAGTATACCATCCAAAGTGTTTCATCCAATAGTTCCACGACGCTCCTCAGCCCCCTTATTTCACAAGTGGATCCAAAAAGCAATCGAGTTTGTCCAGTATGACTTGTTAAAGAAACTCCCCGATCTCACAAGCTAGCTGATCTTTGCCTAGGGCTCAGGCTGCAGCTGGTACTGGGGTTCTATTTGTGCTAAGTATCCACAGGGGCTCTCCCCTGGCCTGGTGGCAGCAATCCAGAGAACAGCTGTAAAGAGGATGCTTTGTTATAGGCAAGGGAGAACAGACAACCTTTCCGAATGGACCCTGGAGGCCCAGTGACAAGTGAGTTGGTAAGTAGGCAGGAGATCCATTTCATACATTCATCTGACATCAAGCTTGCAAAGAATGGTCACCGCGGCTGGAGCATGAGCCACCCAATGGACAGCCTGGAAGCAAGTGTGTGATGGTAGAGATGGTGCAGACGTGACCTTTATCCTTAATGGAGAATAAGATGTGAGGTGGTTCTAATTGCAACTTGGTTTGTGTAATAACTGTTTCTCATGCTGAGCATGTAGTGCCTGGTACCCATTTTATCAGTGGCTTCTCTCCTGTGTTTCTTCTTTTAGGGAGAAGACACTTGGGGGGCTGCTGGTCCTTGCATTCTCTCCTTCTTAGTTTTTGTTTTGGTTCTGAATCTCTGATGTGTTGATTTCTTGTCTAACTTCTGATACTAGAGGTTGACCTTCTTGTGAGGGATAACTGAGTTCTGTTAAGTGGCCATATTCTACAGCATCATTGATAATTTACAGAGTGGTTTGTCAGTACTTTTAGCTCTGTGTTCAATCAAGTGTATGGATGTTCGCTATGCAAGCATTTGCTTCTCTCTGGCTCCTGTAATGAATTCCTCAGTCCAGGTTCTCTTCTAAAATTATTCCTGTGGTGTGTACATATGTATATACATATGCATGCATGTATGGATGGATGCATGTATGTTATGTACGTATTTGTACTGCTGGTACATGTATAGCACTGGTGCATGATCTCAGGGCCTGGGCACTGTCCCTTAGCATTTTTGCTTAAGGCTAGTACTCTACCACTAAAACTAGAGCTCTACTTCTAGCTTTTTTTGATCACTACTTGGAGATAAGAGTCGCATGGATTTTCCTTCTCTTGCTGGCTTCAAACTGTGATCCTTAGATCTCAGGATACCGAGTAGCCAGGATTATAGGGTTGAGCCACCAGCACCCAGTCTTATGATTGATCTTACTTTAGGATTTTCTTTTCCTATTCCAAAATCTAGAAGGGAAGCGGAAGGACAAGGACTCATTCATTCACTCATTCACTCAGACATGCTGAGACATTGCTTTTAGCCGCATGGCCCACGCTGAGTTCCAGATATTTGTTTTTTGCAGGAAGAGGAAGGAAAGAATGAGGAGGCAGGCCTGTCATCTCTCAGGTTCAGCATAGAAATGGCACACAGGACTTTTTCCTTCCCAAGAACCAAAGGGAGTGGAATGTTCTCTCCTGTGAGCATCAGGCTGCACTTCTCACCGGTGGAAGATGAGGGAGATACGTTGGCAGGCAGTGAGCTATCTCTGTCTTCACATGTCAAATACATAGCTGCACCCTCAGGGGATCTACCATAAACTAAGGAGGCAAACAAATAATCAGATTTACAATGTCACTTCACACCATGGCACTGTGTGCCAGGCCACTGTTTTAGGTCTGAACCAGCAGTGTGAGCCAAAGAAGTCAGTGCCCTCATCATAATTCTGTTGTTCTCTCAGGGAGATGCCAGGAGATATATAACCAAGTATTCGACAGATTTTATGTAGAAGAAAATTCCATGAAGAAAAATAATGCTGCTAAGGAGCTATATAGAGTGATACGATTTCTCCTTAGATATGACAGCCAGGAACCACAGAGGGAGATAATGCGAAGTGTATGGGTGTGGGGGGGGGGAGATCAAGGGATCGTAAACGATTTGGATTGAGGACCCAGCAGCATAGGGGAAGGTGGAAGGAGAAGATAAAGGGAGGTGGTGAAGTGACTAAAATATTTCACCTACATGTATGAAAATAGAATAATGAAACTCAGCAACAAGTAGTTTAAAAGATGGGAGGGGAGGGCATCAGCGAAAGTATCGATCGGAAGCTAGTTGCCAGTAGCTCATACCTGTCATCCTAGCTACTCAGGAGGTGAAGATCAAGAGGACTATGGTTCCAAGGGTAGCCTGAAAAAAAAAATATTTTTAAGGTGCCATCTCAATCCATAGCTGGTCACATTGGCTTGCACCTCTCATCTCAGTTATGCAGGTGGATTTAGAGGATTGGGGTTTCAGGCCAGCCTTAGACAGAAAAAAGTTCGTAAGACATCATTTCAACAGGAAAAGCTGAGAGTGGTAGTGGGCACCAGCCATCCCAGTGAAGCTATGGGAAAGTGGGAAAGTGGGAAAGTGGCTGCTGTAGGCGTAGGATACTAGGAAGTATTTTCCTTGGAATCTTTGTATTTGTGTGAATGAGGTTTTCCTTAGTTGCTGCTTTTATCTATTAATCCCTCCCTCTTGATTTCCTTGGGTTTTATCTTCTAACATTCTGAATCAAGAGCTTAGTTAATTTACCAAACATGCGTTTTGCTTAATGAAGAAATTATAGATAGCTATGAATTTCCTCTTTGTTACAGCTTTTGCCACAACCCATAACTTTTGGTACGTATTATTCTTACTGTCACGGTTTTAAAGTAGTCTGTAATTACAATTTGATCATCTTTTTAATCCAGAAGTTACTTATGATCCTATTTTTAAGCATGACATCTGTTTTTGTTTTGAAAATATGTACCATTTCTTTTGGGATAAATTCAAATGCAAAAATCCACTCCACTTTTTGTCTATCCCTGTATCAGTCCTAAAGGATAAAATTACCTTTCGTAGTTTGGCATGCATCCCAATGGACTTTGTCCAAGCATATATGAAACAAAATGAGCATGTATACTTTTGTTAAGATGAAGATATATGATAGTTGCTTTCCTAATGCTTTCATCTATTTAACAGTAAATCATCACACTCTAGACTGATTTTATTTTCTTTAAATGGGTTATTTCCCAACATGGAATCAGATCATTAAATCATTGCTCTACTAATAAGTATCTAGGCATACAGATTGCCTGCATTTAAAAAAATGTATTTTTCTTTTTCTTATTTTTTAAAAATTGTATTGAAAAGATGATGAGCCAGGGGCTTACAGTTACATAAGTAAGGCTATAGGTACATCTGTTTTTAATCATGATTATCCAATCCCTCTTTATCTCTCACCCCTTCATACCCCCTCCCCCCCACTTCTTGCGCAACAATTTATACAGAAATAACAGATCAAGTGGATGGCCAGTTAGGCGAGGCAGAAGTGCCAACCTTGAGCATCGTGCAGGGCCTGAGCCTTCTCCCTGCTACTTTGCATCTCTTGCTTCTCCTTCTTCTCTTATCACCACCATGCTATGACTCTGAGTTCTTAGCAGACTTTGTGGAGGTTGTTGCTGCTGCTTAGGAAGCTTCAAGGCCACGTCAAACTCCCATGCCCTGCTCTCACCATCTTCTCCACACCTTTTAAGTTTTGGGTTAAATGCCATTTTCCCAAAGATGCCTTCCCCAAATAATATAAATGAACAATACGATATGTAATATAATAGTACAGCATAAGTAATATGGTTAACATAACTCACATACTGTCTAAGGAAAGTGCAAGTTTCAGGGGAAAAAAGATTTGATGAGATTTAGAAAGAGGCAGAATGTTATTTGTAGCTTAATTTGGAGAGAATGAACATTTTTTTAAACATATTTAGATATCCTGCTCTGTAGTATGTATTTTCAGTTATTTGACCCTTCCTTCCTTCCTTCCTTCCTTCCTTCCTTCCTTCCTTCCTCTCTCTCCTTTCTTTCTTTCTTTCTCTTTCTTTCTTTCTTTCTCTCTTTCTCTCTCTTTCTCTCTCTCTTTCTTTCTCTCTCTCTTCTCTCTTTCTTTCTTTCTCTTTCTCTCTTTCTTTCTCTTTTTTCTCTTTCTCTCTAGCTTTCTCTCTCTTTCTCTCTCTCTTTCTTTCTTTCTCGCTTTCTTTCTCTCTCTCTCTTTCTTTCTTTCTCTCTTTCTTTCCTGTAGCAGGGTTTGAACTCAGGGAGGGACTTGTGCTTGCTTGCTTTAGTTGTGATCTAGCACTTAAACCATGCATCCAGCACAGCTTTTTGCTGATGAATTGCAGCTGGGATCTCCTGGACTTTTCTGCTTAGGGCAAGTTTTGAAGTTTGATGCTCCAGATTTCAGCTAGGATTACAGAAGTGAGACACTAGTTACTGGCTTGGATCTTCCTTCTCCACCCCCCGCCCCCCACCGCACCCACGTAGCAAAGTTCTCATTGTTTTTATCTGATACTTCTCGTGAGTTTATTACAAAGTGTTTTCTATCATTTTTATTATTAAATAAATGGAGTTTTTTTTCATTGGATTTTGCCGGAGTATAAGAATGCTATTGATTTTTATGTGCATCTCTTCTACCTGGTCACTTTATTGAATTTTTCTTATTAGTTTTAATAGTGGTGCAGATAATTGCCTTGGATTTTGTAAGTAAATAAACTATCATATCATGGACAAATCATGACAGTTTTACCTCTTTTGTTTGTGTGTCTGTTGGGGTGGTGAACTGGAGCTTGGACTTAAGGCCTGGGCATTGTCTGTCCCCGAGCTTTTATACCCAATACTAGCACTCTACCACTTGAACCACAGCACCATTTCTTTTTTTGTTTATTTTTTTGTTTTTGTTTTTTTATTGTGAAAATACCACACAGAGGGGTTACAATTACATGGGCAAAGTAATGAGTACATTTCTTATCAAGCATTGTAGCCTCTTCCTTTGTTTCCCCTTCCCATCCCTTCCCATCTCCCCCCTCCTCTTCCTCCCCAAAGTTGTAAAGCTCGTTTTTCGACATAATGACTTGTACATCTCATTGTTGCAATGGGCCCACCTGTATCCCTATTTAAATGATTTGTTTTTGCCCTTCCCCTCCACACATTATATCAACATCAAATACAGTGTAAGCAGGGGTTATACCATGGGGGAGGGACATACAAAGCAAATCATTTTTTTTTGCTGGTTAATTGGAGATAAGAGTCATATGGACTTTCTTGCCCAGACTGGCTTCATAGTGTTGCAATCCTCAGAGCTCAGTCTTCTGAGTAGCTAGGATTGTAGACATGAGGCACCAGTACCTGGCTTTACCTCTTTTTTTGGTACGGCTTTTTTAATTGTAAAAATGCTGTACAGAGGAATTACAGTTACATGAGTAAGATAATGAGTACATTTCCTATTGAGCATTGTTGCCTCCTCCTGTTTTTCCCCTATCATCCCTTCCCTCCACCTCCACAACTACACTCCCATCCCTGCTAAAGTTGTTAAGTTTGTTTTCAGCATAGTGTCTTGCACATTTCATTGTTACAATGGGTCAACCTGTATCCCTATATAAGCATTTTGTTCTTTCCCTTCCCCTCCCCTAATCAGAGAAATGTATATACAAAATGCAGGACATTGACATCAAATACAGTGAAAAGAGGGGTTATATCGTGCAGGAGGAACATACAAAGAAACCAAAAATTACATGGTACATTATATATATATATATGTTAGAAGCAATAGTAAGCAAGAAAAAAATATATTTGTGTCCCTATCTTGGGGTTCATTTTGCTTAACATCATTTTATATGGTTATATGTACATAGCTTTTGACCATTTCTACTTGTCCTATACATGTACTATGGGACCTTTGTTTCTTTGGGCCTGGCTTACTTCACTTAATATAGTTTTTGTCCAAGTCTTTCCATTTCCTAACAAATGGGGCAATGCCATTCTTTTTTTTTTAATTTAATTTAATTTTTTTTTGTGAACATACTGTACAGAAGGTTACAATTTCATGGGCAGGATAATGCGTACAATGTCATTCTTTTTGATGCAGGCATACACACACACACACACACACACACACACACACATCACATTTTCTTGATCCATTCATCTACTGAGGGACATCTGGGTTGGCTCCATATCTTAGCTATGGTAAATAATGCTGCAATAAACATAGTTGTGCTGGTAGCCTTAGTATGGCCTTGTTTGTGATCATTTGGGTAAATTCCCAAAAGTGGGATTGCTGGTCATCGGGGAGCTCTATGTGGCCTCTTTTTTCAAAAATATTAATTCCTTTTCCTTTTTAACTTAGTACATTGATAGTGACTGCTTTTTAAAAAGGTAAATAATTATAGTCTAACATACTCCTTACAGAGATATATTTGGAGTTTCACTACTAGGTTAACCTTTACTGCCTAATAAAAGAGAAGTTTTTGTGTTTTTTTAATGAAAAAAGTGACTTTTCAGGTTATTGAAAAATGACTTTGAAATATATTTTTTGAAATGACTTTTTCTGCACTTGGGTGATAATCATATGCTTCTTCTTTTTTATAATGTTGTGAATTATGTAACTTATATTGATTTCTACCCTATTGAATGTTCCCAGTATACCTAGAACAAATTCATCTTGGCCTTGATGCTTTAGTGCATAATTACACTGAGAGTTAGCTTGCTGACACTTTATTTAAAAATTGCACATCAAATTTTATAAATGGGATTTATTTAGTCTTTCTTCTGAGGTCCTTACTTAGTTTTGGCGTGAGAAATCAAGCACAGAATTACAATCATTCTCTTGTATTTTCCAAAAGGCATTTTATAAATTAGACACAAAGAGTGACTTTTTTTCCTTCTTCTTATGCTCTAAAGAAGTTTAAATGACAAAGAAATTATGTATTTTTAGAAGTTTGATTAAATTCAATCATCAAATGATTTGAGCTTGGAGAATTTTGAGGGAGGTCAGTCCTTGTCTGCCTCTGTCTGTTCATTATTTTCTGTTGTTACCAACATATTAATTTTTATTATAGCCTCCGCCAATTTTGCCTATTCTACCTGTTTTTTCAAACCAATTGGTGTAAAGTGGTATTAGTATTAAAAAAAAGATACTGTAAGGCTTTTTACAGTAACTCTTGCTACTTTTGTTTTGCCTTTCCTCATTTTTTTCCTTATATAATTTATTATCTTTCATTGTATAAAGGAGTTTCAATTCAATATGTATTTGTATTATTTTATCTAATTTCGAGATCTGATGTCATATTGTTAATACTTAGTTCATCTTGGTTTATTTTCTACCTTTTCAAAAGTATTTTGCTTGTGGAATATATATACACATACACAAACATGGGTGTATGTAAATACATATACATATAAATACACATATATAAATACAGTTTATACCATTCGCCAATTTATGCCATTCCTCTTGGCAGGTATGTTCCTGAGGGTTCTTGCTTAACTGAGATCAGCTTTTCCTGAATTCTGTTTACTCAGTGTCTCAGTAGGGTTGAGGTCAATTATCAGGTCTGTTTCATCACAATCAATTGGTTTCTCCTAGTGTTTGTGCTAAGTGTATCCTTTATTTAGGTTTAGTTGTATTTGTTCTTATTTTCCTACAACTCTGTTTAAGGTTATAGTTTCTTCTCGGGGTAGAACTTTGGCCAAATTTCTTAGATTTTAAAATATAACAAGCTTGCTTTTCTTTAATCATTATTTTCTCAGAGATGTGTAATTTCAGCTTGAATTTTCTATTTTGCACATAAGCTATTTAAAATAACTTTTCTATTCATGGTTAAAAATGTTCCATGTGGTTTTTACTTGGGCCATGGCTTGCTTATTCATATATAATTTTGATTTGAGGTCAACTCTTTTTTACCTTTGACTTGAGAGACTAACTGAATTTTCCTTTGTGGCTAGTGATTGACTTTGCTAAATGCTTTATAAAAGTTTGAAAAATGTATTTTATATTCATTTATATGCATGTATATAAGATTTGTTGTGTATCATTTCTACACATACTTATAGCTTTCTTCCCTATCATATTTCAGAAATCTTTGTAAATTCCATTATATTTTATGTCACAATTGTGGTTTTGTTTAAGTCCTTTTTCTTCCAATTTTGTTCCAGGTATTTCTTTAGTGTATTTTTAATGATTGCTATTACTCTATAGGTTTTATGAAAGTGTGTTATTTCTTTGAATCCTCTGATACATTTTTTGTTGTTTGTATTATTCTATCTCATATTTCCAGACCTGATGCCATATTGTTAATACTTAGTTTATTTTTGTGTATTTTCTACCTTTTAAAAATCATTTTGCTTGTGGAACATATGTATATATATAAACACATTCATACACATGATGTGCATAACGTAGATACATATAAATATACATCTATGTTGATAAATATATGTATGCATGTAGTTATGTATGTATATAATGTACATATATGTGTGTATTCTTATACGGAATAGCAAAATGTTTTGGCCAGTGCCATACTTTCTTTGTGAATGCTGCATCTTGGAGAGGGGAAGGGAAATAGCTAAGTGCCGAAATAAGGATACAGGTTGACCCATTATAGCAATGAGATGTACAAGGCACTATGCTGAAAATGAACTTTACAACTTTGGAGGGGAGAAACTTGGGGGAGGGGAGAGGAGTTGGGGACGTGGGGAGGGAAGGGATGGTAGGGGAAAAACAAAGGAAGGGGTAACAATGCTGCATAGGAAATGTACTCACTACCTCCCTCATGTAACTGTAACCCCTCTGTACAGTATCTTTCACAATAAAAATATATATTAAAAAGATAATTTTTCTGAGTGATAGCTGTAGTTGTTTTAGTTTGAATAAGTACACTCTATGGTTCATACAATGATAACATCTCGTAAAGAAACAGCTCTCAAAACCTAGGGCATATTTTAAGTGATGCATGACTGTGTGTCTAAGTCTGTCTACATGTCTTTGATGCTATGGATTTGTCTTGCCACTTAGAAATTCTTGAAAAAATAAACTGAATACATACCACAGCCCCAGTATGATAATTTAGAATCCTCCCCCACCCCCACAGCTTTCTCTCTTGCCTTCTTTCCTTTTCCTTTTTGTTTTTGTTTTGGTAGAATTTCTCTTCTTCTTTAAGGATAGATCGAGTATTTCTATTTCCAAAAGTGTTTTTATGCTACTCTTTGAGATTTAATTACATTTACTCCCAATTTTGAACATTTTATTATTGAAAAGTTTTAAACCTACTGTGGAGAATGCCATGACGAGCCCCCTACGTTTACCCCGCTGCTATTTTTCTCTAACTTGCCCCCACTCCTTCTGCTTCATGCCTAGACACCGCATTTTTGTGTAGCAAATCCAAGACATCGTACAATTTCATTCATAATTAATAGTATTTTGTATGCATTTCTGCAAGGAAAAAGATAAAAGCACATTTTAGAAGCATTCTCACAATGATATTATTGCAGAAAGCCATTGCTCTCTTAATGTATTAAGATTAGATTCAGATGATCTGAACTACCACACTTTGAAGTCATTGTTCCTTGGTTTTCTGACACCTAGTCATGGAGAAGAGAAGTATAATGCTAATATTTCTTTGGAAGGTAATTTGTTTGCTCTTTGGAAACTAATACTATTGGATGTTTTAAAAATTGAGTCTTACTATATAGTCCAGGATAGATTCCAACTCACATACCTCCTGCCTTCACCTTCCCAGTGCTAGCATTGTAAGACTGCCCTACCATGCCCACCACAATATTTAATTTTTATTATTGAGATTTACACATATTCTGTCTCTCTATACTTTCAGAGCTTTGATCACAGCAGCCTTTTTAGTTTCTTATCATGCCCTGCCACATAACTTTGGTACAAGATGCTTCTTCTTGTTAGAATGCCATCAAGAGTAGAAAAAACTAGAGCCTGAGAAGGTTGTGGAAAAGAAAGGATAGAAGGAGAATGGCTAATAGAGACTGCAGTTTGGTAAGATGAGATAACAAAGGTTGATAGCAATTGACTGAATATTTCATCGTAGCTGGTAGGATTTTGAATGCTCCTAGCATAAAGAAATGATAAACATCTAAAGTGTTGATATATCAATTACCCTGATCAGATTAGTAAGCATTGTTTTGCATGTATGGGGAGCACTGTGCCCCATAAATAGGTACAAATACTATGTATCAATTAAAAATAGAAATATATTTTGAATCAGGCACTGGTGGCTTATGTCCATAATCCTAGCTACTCAGGATACTGAGATCTGAGGATCATAGTCCTAAGCCTGCCCAGACAGGGAAATCCAGGAAAATCTAATCTCCAATTAACCACCAAAAAAAAATGGAAATAGAGCTGTGGCTCAAGTTGTTGAGCACTAGCCTTAAGTGAAAAGCTAAGGGGCAATGTTCAAGTCCTGAGTTCAAGCCCCTGTACCAGAAGTACACACACACACACACACACACACACACACACACACACACACACTAAAAAGAATGCTATTCTCACATGCTCAATTGAGTCTGACCACCACTTCCTGGCCATGCTGCTGTAGGTGCTCCTGGGCGGTATGGCTATGATTCTATCTGCTTGGTCCTGATCAGTTTTATGAGGACTGCAATTGTACATGGTTTGTCTATGTGTATTTTAGTATTGCACCATTGTTTTCTCTACTACACCACAAGTTTTGTGAGGGCAGGAATTACATCTGATTTTGTTCCATAGTGCATAGGATACTGGTACAGTTTGTCCTGTTTTTCTGTGTTCTGAATGCTTGGGTTTGGAAATATTTCTTAAATATTGCAGGAGTACGGAAAACATTCATATCTTTTTTTGTCCTTTTCCCTCTTCCTTATACAACAGAGTACAACTATGTATGTACGATGTACTTTGTATTTGGTAGTATAAATAATCTAGAGATGATTTTCAATATCTAAATAATACATTTAGATTATATGTAAATACTATGCCTTTCTGTACACTGAACTTGAGCATCTGGGAATTTTGTGTTCTGTGAGACTTGAAAAGACTCCTGTCTTTTCTGGAGGCTCAGGGGTGGCTGGACTCAGCATGGTGTCTTGCATCCACCAGATTGCCTGTTAAATACCTGGAGAAGTAATTGAGTGAAGATTATCTTCATAAAGTACCTAGTGTCTTT
Source organism: Dipodomys spectabilis (assembly GCF_019054845.1). NCBI lineage: Eukaryota > Metazoa > Chordata > Mammalia > Rodentia > Heteromyidae > Dipodomys > Dipodomys spectabilis. Next base: position 13,426,191 of record NW_024870681.1, read on the forward strand.
TTTACCTGAATGCTTTTTTCTGGATCTTGGTTGCTATTGTAATTTCAGTTTTTTTTTCCTCCGCCTTTATGCTGTTGCCTTTGCACAGTTGCTTGTTTTTGATTTTGAGGCAGGATCATGATAGGTTTCTTATTGTCCAGGCTGGCCTCATTATGTTCACACCTCCATCTTCCCAGTTAACTAGGATTACAGGGATTGCAGGTGCAATGCCTGGTCTATACTCCTGCAGTTATCACCAAACAGATACTAAATTTCCTTCAAACTACCTGAGATTTTTTTTTTGGGTGGGGGGGTCAGGTCGTGGAGCCTGAACTCTGGGCCTGGGCGCTGTCCCTCAGCTCTTTAGCTCAAGGCTAACGCTCTACCACTTGAGCCACAGTGTCACATCCAGCCTTTTCTGCTTATGTGGTGCTGAGGAATCGAACCCAGGGCCTCATGCATGCGAGACAAGCACTCTACCACTGAGCCACCTCCCAGCCCCCTGAGATGGTTTTATACTTTCCTTTTAAAATTCTAATCTGTTATATTTGGCTTTGTATTTCGGTATTGTAGTCTATCTGTCTACATATATAATGTATTCTAGTCTATCTCTATATTTATGGGATTCTAGTATATATTATATAGAGTATATAATAGTATACATATTATATAATATAGTATAATAGTATATTATACATTAGCATATAATATATCCTATATATACTAAAAATGCATAGCATACTATATTAGTATATAGTATATAATAGTATTTATTTGTATGTACTATGTATATATACCCTATATACTAGAATACTGTATATAGATATATTCAAGTTTATCACTCTATATATGGTATTCTTATATATATATATATGTAGCATATATTTATGTATACTATGTGGTATAAATATATATACATCCTTCTCTGATATATTCTAACAACTCTTTCTTTTTAATGAGAATGTTTTCTTGTTTTATGAGTACACAATTCTCTCAAGTATCTCTTAGGGAACTAATTTTACTTATTTTAAAATCATTTTCTGCTTCCCTAGTTAACTCTGTGTTTAGGGGTTATTCATTTCATTCAATCTAATATTTCTTTACCATGCTGATGTATTCTTGGAGGAGTTGAAAATTATGTATTGCCTTCTTTTGAAATTAATGTTCTCCTCATCTAAATAAGTCATGACTGCCTTACTCCCTTTTGCAAATTGAAGAAAAATGAATGGCATAATAGCTTCAGGATTATTCAACATTTTCTGTTTCTTTATGCTTGTGATAGTAGGTTTATTCAAAAATATATTCATTGGTTCATTAAAGTGTTCAGCTGGCATTAATTGAATATATACTACATTGTTAGTCATTAAAGACCAAAATGTAAGTAGGTGCATGAACTTTCTTTTATCCATCCAAGTAAGCAAGTGGGGGGACTATATGTGAGTGGGTATGTTACATTACTACAGGGCTAAAACAGTCATGATACTGGATTACCTAAAGAGAAACATAGTAAACATATGGTCCAGGATCTGGACCATAGCTCAGTAGCAGAGTGCTTGCCTAGCATACACAAGCCCCTAAGTTAAATTGTCAGCACTGAAAATTCACACAAAATGGTCAAGAGAAAATAAGTGATTGTTTCCTCTTTGTTTATCCAGTTCTGGAGTAAAGTTAATACTCAATACATAATTGAGGTTTGAATTGGCACTCAGGGAATGAGGGAATTAACATGGGTGGAGCCAGACAGAATTATTTCTCTGGATGCAGCAGAGATAACTAAACCTTAGTGACTAAACCTTAGTCACTAAACCTTAGTGACACTTGACTGTTTTTAGGGCTCCTTGTAAATAACCTTGATGCTTACTAATTCAGTGACAAATAAGCCATGTCACAGAAATTGAGAAGTACTATGTCTTAATAATCCAGTTTGTGATTCTTCAGTGTTTGGGTAAGAGGAGAAGGGTGGTGGTGGAGAAGAGAGAGAAGAAGAAGCAGGTGGGAAAGGGAGAATGATGGGGAAAGAGGAAGGAGGAGAAACAAAGGCAAGTAAAGGGAGATCTGTGACAAACACTCATTTATAAACTCTTTCCTCTTTTACCATTCTTTTTGGTTTTGCCAGTCCTAGGGCTGGAACTCAAGGCCTGGGCACTGTTTCTGAGCGTTTGTACTCAAGATTAGCTTTCTACCACTGGAACCATAGCTCCACTTCTGGCTTTCTTGGTGTGAAATAAAAGATGAATGTCACAGACTTTCCTGTTAGGTCTGGCTTCAAACTGCAATCCTCGGATCTCAGCCTCCTGAATAGCTAACAATACAGGCATGAGCCACTGGTACCCAGCCATCGCTGCCACCGCCCGCCGCTGCCGCCTCCTCCTCCTCCTCCTCTTCCTTCTCTTCCTTCCTTCCTCCTCCTCCTCCTTCCTCCTCCACCTCCTCTTCCTCCTCCCCTTCTTTTATAATGGCATACAGATACTTTCAGGAACGCAGAGAAATCATATATGAGTGTGAGATACTTTGTTCCCCAGAGAACCAACATTTTGTGAAAATGTATCATCTGATCTAATACAGGGTAGGAAATGGGATACCAAACTGGTCATATACAGATGCCTAATTGAGGAAATTCTTTCTTGTCTATAGGAAGCTCTATTAGTTGGATATCCTTTTAAAGGCCAAACACAAAACACCTAGCTAATAGTGCATGAACAAACTGAGACAGAATTTTCTTACAGGAGCAAACCTATTTCTTAAATAACTTAATAATACTAACCAACATTCTTATCTTCTTAGCCTTTCTTTCATTATCCCATGTATCTCATTTTCCTTCAAGCCTGGGACATTAGAGATGAAGAGTGATTTGGGATCTCTCTATATATATCTTGTTTTTCAAGAAACCTAATGCAGTTCCAGAAAAATCTCAATACCTTTCTTCTAGTTTAAAGCTAGATAATATGCCCACTCCTAGCTACAAAGGAGGCTAGGAAAAGGAATGATAAGCCTACTTGGATCCTTTAAGGAAGACAGGCAATCAAGAAAGAGAAAGAGAATTCTCGATTTGAAACCAGTAATATCAGACAAAGACTTAAGATTTTGAATGATAGCTCATTTGTGCATTGAATACAAGCCAGGTGCTGGTGGCTTATGCCTGTAATCCTAGCTACTCAGGAGGATGAAATCTGAGACTTGAGGTTTGAAACCAGCCAGGGCAGGAAAGTTCTTGAGACTCTTATCTCCAATTAACCACCAAAAGCCAGAAGTTGAGCTGTGTCTCAACTGGTAGAACACTAGCCTTGAGCAAAAAAGCTCAAGGACAGCACCCAGGCCCTGAATTCAAGTCCCAGGACAGCCCCCTTCCACAACTTTTTAAAATAGCATCCACTACAGACAACATATAGCTAGGTTTTAAATTTTGTAGTTTGCTAGACAATCCTTTTTCTTCAATTGCAGTGTTTACTCAACAGATTTAAAGGAATTTAAGTTGACACTTTGTATCTGTAGGTTCCCCATCTGTAGACTCTTACCAATATGTTTTTTTTAACTTGCTGGGATTTCTTCAACAATATAGCAGACAATCATTCAAAAGCATTTCCACAGTACTAGGAATTATAACTAATCTTGATCTTCAGAGTATTTTTTCTTCTGGTAGGTCTTCAAGTTGTTGATAGCATAGTTTGGTCCTATAAATATTACAGATCCTTAAAGTAGATTGTATGTGGACAGTCCCTTAGGGCTACAGTAGTCTTAACCTTTGCTTATAGCTTCTTTAGTCCAGATTGTTCAACAAGGGCTCTCCCTTCCTGGCTACAACCCCTCAGACTTTGGAAATTCTGGAGTCTCTGCCAAGATCAGCTATTCTCTCTTAGACTTCAGAGTCATTCCCTGCTGATGTACCTGGGAATATTTAGCCAAATGAATGAGGTAATCTTTGTGTAATACATAAGAACCAGGCTCTAAGGGCTCACACCTGTAATACTAGTTATTCAAGAATCTAACATGAGAGGATCAAAGCCAGCTCACATGGAAAAAAAATCTGTGAGACTGTATATTCAATTAACCAAGGAAAAAAACAAGCTGGAGGCATGGCTCAAGTTGTAGAGCACCAGCTGTGAACAAGCAAGTTGAACAAGAAGCTGAAGCCTGAAATGTAAGCCTTGGTTCTGGCATCATGCACACGTGTACGCATGCATGTGTCTGCACACACACACATCCTTCTTACTGCTTTCTTTACTCTGGGACTTTATTCTTTTTTGATTTAATTTTGTTGTAAAGATGCTGACAAGACTCAAGAAACAAAGAACAGCCACCATTGTGTTATATCATTGCTAAATGACTCCATGTTGTAGACCATATATGTGGTAGATATATGCACACAACAGAGTGAAGCCAGGAGTAGGAACAGAATAAGTGGGAACAGCCCACAGTAAGCAAAAGGAAAGAAATGCAAACATCACCTGATGTGGAAAAAATAACTTGAATTGTCAAAGCTTGTAGAATTCACAAACTGTAGAGACCATGATGACAATTTGCCTTGTGAAAGTTAAAATGTGTTTGTGACTCTAAGTATCACTATTCCACACTACTGTGAAATATGTGAAATTTATGTAATCACCTAATCTCAGTTAAAGAAAAAAAGTGAGAGAAGGGATGGGTTAAGAGAGATGGATGGAAGTTGTCATGTCAAAAACGAACTTTACAACTTTGGTGGGGGTGGGGAGGATTGGGTGGGGGAGTGGGGGTTCGGGGAGTCTGGGAAGGGAGGTGAAGGGTAAACAAAGGAGGAGGCTGCAATGCTTGGTAAGAAATGTACACATTATCCTGCCCATGTAATTGTAACCCCTCTGTACAGTATGTTCACAATAAAAAAAAAAGAGAGATGGATGATAATGTTGTCAGACACTTTGTACTCATATACTGTTTTGTAGAATGGGAACTTCTTTGTACAACTACTTAAAGACAATTTAAAAAAAAAGAAAAAGAGATGCTGACAGAGGGGTTATAGTTACATGAGTAAGGTAGCTACTTGAATAGACTTGGACTTAAACACCTTTTTTCCAACTCAGTGAAACCATAGTGCTATACTTGATTTCTATCTCTCTATAACACAACTAGGAAAATGTTAAAGGCATAAATCTGGGTGACAATGAGCCTGATCTCATGCATTTTTCCAGTGATTCAAATTAGATGCTTCATCTACTTTGCATAATTTTATAGTTGCTCATGTCAGATCACCTAAGGAGGTACCATTTACTCCTCCATGGTGCTCACTTTTTTTTAATGGACAGAAGGGTTACAGTTACATCACTTTTGTTTTATGAGGTCCAATTCTGTGGATTAAAACTTTAGTCACTTTTGTTTCTAATTTTTTTCCACTCTAACTTCACTTGTCCTTGAGTTCAGACTTTGATTCCATTTGGTCCTTGGTCTAAGGTTTACCTTCTGAAACTTCCTATTTCTTCACCAGTTCAATTCAACTTGGCCTGATGATTCTTCAGCATATTTTTATTTGTTTATTGTTAGTATAAAGGTGATGTACAGAGCAGTGACTGTTTCATAAGTCAGGAGGTCAGTATAGTTCTTTCGGATAATGTCACTCTGCCTTCACTGTCTCTCAGTTTACCCCTCCCATCCCCATCCACCATTTTCAACCTAGCGTCTAGTGAATACCGTAGCTGCCTTTGTTCCCTCTTTCTTCCTCCATTTCTGTGCCCTGTGTTGCCCTCCCAAAGACATAAATGAACAAACAAGATGAAAAGAAAAGAGAGCACAATCAGCAAAGCAAAAACCTCTCGTTTCCAATTCCTGGAATTCATTTTGATAAATATTATTTTTGTGTCCCTCCTCTAACCTTTAACATATTTTACAGTCTTTTATTTCAATCCAAAATCCAAATTATTTATGGATTTGTTTCCATTGGCTTTCTTTTTTTTTTTTTTTTTTTTTTTAAAAAAAGGTCACACCTTCCATCTCTTTACATGCATCTCATCTTTCATTATATACTGAATGGTCACACCTTCCATCTCTTTACATGCACGCTCATCTTTCATTATATACCGAATATTGGTGAATGACTTACTGTGTTATCATGTCCAAACAGTGCTGTGCTATTTTATAGCAGTAAGATGACTGGTGGATCATGGACTTGTGGATGCTTGATTTTTTTCATTTTGTTGACAAAGTCTATCTTGATTTTGCCCTTTGCCATAAAAATATGTACCTTGTCTTGAGATATAACCTTTATTTCGAAAGCCATGGTCTTTGTTGAGTTACATTTTTTGAAGTCTGAGATATTTATTTAGTGGTACTCAGGTGGTGGCAGCTGAAACTCCCTCCCACATCCAAAGTCAAAGTTCAGCCGACCAACTCCTGCAGTCAAAGGTCTGCCAAGGATTTGAGTTGAGGCTGTATGTAGATATTTGAGGAGTTCCCTTCTGTGCTTCCCTTTTCTCTAGAATAGCAATTGGTTTTTAGCTCTGTCGTCTGATTTGGGCCAATGATATGTTGGCGTCTGGTTTGAATTTTAAGTGCTTTTTGCTCTATGGTCCAAGGAGTTTCCTTGGGACAAAATATAAAAATACAGCAAATGAGACAAGGCTCCTTTCATTCAAGGGCCAAACCCTCTCCAGTCTCACCCGGCTTTTGGTGTTTCTGTAGTGCTTCCAAATGTTTGCGCTTTTTTCTTTTTCCTATTCTTACCCAGTGGTTGTTACTAGGAGAGCTCATCTCATACAAACCATTATGGAACTAGACCTCAAGGCTTCCAATACTGGCATAATTCTGTTTAATCATGCTCAAATTGGAAGTCTAATCTTATCAATTAATTCAGAATAAATGATTCTCTCCTTAAAGGTACTAGACTAGTACATTTGATTCACTCAGGGGAGAGGGACTTATTTTTAAACAATTTGAGTTGGTCTACCTGTAAAATTCCCGGGTTATTTAAGCCTGTTTGTCAAGTATCTTACCTAAAGCTTCTCAGGCTTTGCTACCTTCTGAACATTCTTCACAGCATTCATGCATTGGAAAATTAAGGCCCAAATGCAACAGTTTGGGGATTTAATGGGAAGTGTTTAGATCATGACATCTCTGTCTTAAGGATGGTTTGATGCCGCTCCAAAAGGGATTGTACTCATTACCTGACTCATGTAATTGTGATCCCTCCGTGCATCATCAGTATAATAACAATAAAGTTAATAATAAAAAACAAATAAATAGTAAAAAAAAGAAAGGGAAGAGTGTAAAATAGGTGTGCTGTTTTCCATTCTTCTGCCATGTGAAGACAAAGTTTCTCACTTGCCTTTCTGTGCTGTGCTATGTGTGAGCAAAGTACTAAAGATTCCCCAGTTGCCAGTTGGATTTCTTGGCCTCCAAAATTGGGAGAGAATATTTTTTTCCTCTCAGACATGCCATGACAGCAGCACAAAATGGACTAAGAGACACACACCCCAGTAAAAATGTTGCATGGTGTCTAGTATTTGAAAGGTAAATTTGGCATAGAAGTATTCTTGGGATGTTTGTTTTATAAATTAATTTTGATATTTTTCTTTACTTCTTTTTGGTGGGGGGGGCGGTGGAGCAGTAGAAGGTTTGCAGAAGGAAGGAGGAAGAAAGAGTTGGGCCAGGAAAAGGCAGGAGAAACTCACCTGGCATTGTTGTTTTTGAAAAAAGTATTTTCAGGTCAGGTTCTCCAGTCTTCTCCACCTGATGTATACAGGAATAAATGTTTCATAAGTCCTTCGTAAAGAAAGGTCACAGAGAAACTTGGAATTCCATTCTGTTTCTCGATCTGTCACTGAGAACAGGGTGAGTTCTTTAAAACTCACACCGTTCTAATTTTATCTAAACTTCATTAGCTTGTCTTAAAATAATTTCCAAGCCAAAGAGTAATAGAAAGCTGGCGCTCATCACATCCAACCACCTTTGTGTTACTAATGGGGCACCTGAGACAGAGAGGAAGGATTGTTCAAGGTCAGGATTCTTGCTGATAGCTGAGCTGTATCTTGGACTTGATCAGCATTGCCCTTCTGGCCCAGGGCATTTTAGTAGGCTGTAGCCAGTCAGTCAAGTTATACCTTCATTCTGCATCATTTCCTTATGTGCCTGCTGCCCCACGAGGACTTGATCTACACTCCTGCCTTACCTGAATTTCATTTCCTTTCCTAAACAACCTTATTGATGTTTACTTACATGCTTAAGAAAATGCATCCATTTGCTGGGTGCTGGTAGCTCAAGCCTGTAATCCTAGCTACTCAGGAGGTTGAGATATGAGGATCATGGTTCAAAGCCCACCCGGGCAGGAAAAGCCATGAAACTCTTATCTCCCATAAACCACCAGAAAACCAGAAGTGGTGCTGTGGCTCAAGTGGTATAGAGCTAGCCTTGAGCAGAAGAGCTGAAGGGCAGCGCCCAGGCCTAGAGTTCAAGCCCCATGACTAACAAAAAAAAAGAGACAGAAAGGAAGAAAGGAAGAAAGAAAGAAGGGAAGGAAGGAAGGAAAGAAAGAAAGAAGGGAAGGAAGGAAGGAAGGAAGGAAGGAAGGAAGGAAGGAAGGAAAGAAAGAAAAGAAAGAAAGAAAGAAAGAAGGAAAGAAAGAAGGAAAGAAAGAAAGAAAGAAAGAAAGAAAAAGAAAGAAAGAAAGAAGGAAAGAAAGAAAGAAAGAAAAAGCAAGCAAGCAAGCATCCATTCTTCATTTGCTTTTTACTGCAACGTGAAATTTGGGTCCTGGACCACAAGATGTCAAATAGAGAAGGAGGGCTGGATTACCAGATAAGATGACCTAGAAAATCCTTAACATCTCTTCTACTCATTCGTACATACACCTCTATTTTGAGTAAGGAATAAACTAAGATCACCCCCATGTGTGTAAGTTTCTGGCCCCAAATCTCCTGGGAATCTTTCCCACCCATCTGCAGCAAATCTCAGCTTTGGTGCTGGGTTTTGATTCTATCTGAGATTCGTGTTAAGTGTGTCAGCCTGGCACGTGTAGGCTGTGAGATCTGATAACTATACACTAGGGAAGACTTGTTTCCTGTTTGTGACAGCCTTCCTCTTCCCTGTAGTGATGCAGCAGCACCTAGGAAAACTATCTATGAGCTGCCTTTGGCATAAGAGAAAAAGGAAGAAATTCATATTTACTTGTTCATCTGGGTTACAGAGGATACTTGGAGAGTCTCAGACAGGGCCTCGGTTCTCATAGAGCTCACAAAAAATGAAATGTCCTGCTTTCTGCTGAGTAGCTTTTCTTGTACTAAAAATCTGTACTATCCTTGAGTGGAAAGTGGAAAAGTAGAGACTAGAAGACTCAGGTTTTACCCCTAAGTGAGAAGTAGACCATAGAAGCTACCCTTACTGTGATTCTGCTCCTACAGTATCCTACCTCTTCATGCCTTCCTTGTGATGTTTCTAAAAACCTCTGCAAGTTCAGGCTGGAGAGTCCAGAAGTATACTGGAGATGTATGAGGAAAGACTTCTAGACTTAACTTTGATAGCTCAAACTACCATTCAAGTTCCTCCGACAATCACTGGGCATCTTCTTTTCACAATGAGGAAACTAAACCTCCGAGAGGAGATGGAAATTACCCAAAGCCATGTGACCAATGAGTACATTCAGAACAGAATGTCATCTGCCTATCTAATTCCCCGTGCTTTCCCTCCTGAATTTATCTTGCCAGCTTTGCCTAACACAACCAAGCAAACTGACCGGCCTGGCAACAAACCCTGAATTCATAGCAGAGCATCTGGTTCCAGTTTCTTACCTGATAAGAGTCCTTATTCCTGAAATTAGAAATGTGTCATCATTCTCAGATGGTCACCTTGACATGTCAGGGTATCCTTGTTCCAAGCTAGAAGCACCCCCCCCCGAAGGAAATGAGAAATGTGGGGGCAAACAAAGGCCTAAACATGGAGCAAGAATGTCAAATTCTGTGCTTCAGTTTCTCCCGTTTAGAGGGGCAGCAGGCCTTTGGCAGCCTGAACTGCATACAAGCGGCGGAAACAGGGCAGTGCCAATACTTTTCTAGGACTGCATCCGGTAAACTGGGACATTCACAATATTTCCTGTGCAAACTAGGTTACCCTCCCCACTGCTGCGGCTACCCGAGGGCATTGGGCAGCTGTGTGACCCAGAAATGGCCATCTCCTTGTCCAGCTCCATCTGGAATTCCAGCCCCCAATTCCGGAACACTGATATCCTCTAGGTGGACAGGAGCTGGACAGCATCATATGGAATCAAGCTTATTTGTGTTTGCAGGAAGCCTATCTCCACCTCCCCCCCACCCTCCCCCCCCACCAAAAATGAGGGGAAAGAGTCATTTGGTTGTCTTCTTAAAGAACAAGAAGCAAAACGGCAATAAATCTTTCCCAACTACTTTCATGTTCTGTAGTCTGGAGAAGCAAAATAATTGTTGGAAAGTGTGCTATGCTTTAAAAAAAAAAAAGCCTTAAAGTCAAAAGGCAATAATTTGTGTTGCTAAACTTGAAAAAAAATACTTTCTGGGCTTGATTTTCTCAGTGGGGCAATTGGCTTACAAGGTCTCCAAGAGCTTTTCCTGTTCAGGGAAGGCTAGGATTATACATGATGTATAGTTAATAAAGCCAACAAACCAATAAGGAGAAGAGCAACTGTCCAAAATGTCTCTGTTTCATCCTCAAAGTCTTGGCAACCTAGCAGCTAGAAGACGCCATCAAGCAGTATTGGAAGCTACAGACATGGACATGGACAGGTAAGGTACTATGGGTCCGCCATTTCTCTGCTTCCCCTACAGAGAGGTGAGCACTCATCAGCCCTCTTCTTAGTTCCAGGCATCTCAAGTCCTGAGTGCGTTCATTTCTGTGAAATGTAGTACTGTGGTTTCTAAACTCTTAATGATGTGAATGACAAGACTGAACCAACAGACAGTGAAGCCTCTAGTAGTTCATTGTTCACTGACAAAGGAATCTTGGGGGGCGGGGAGCACAGCACATTTACTCAACTATCCATGATGACATGGTACCACTGTATTTCACCGTTGCTCCAGCTTTCCAATGCCTGGTCTATCTATCATTACGACTTGGTCTCAGTAAGAAAAGCATTTAGAGGACATTTCAGCAAATGCCCTTTATTTGAACTTTATTCAGACTTCCTAGCTACTTGGCTAAGATTGAGTGGATCATGGCTTGAGATTTGTTTCAACAGAAAAGTTCCTAAGACCTCATTCTCAACCTCATTCTCCATGCTCATAGCTGGGTATGATGGTACATTTCTGTTATCTCAGCTATGTGGGAATTGAGATTGGGAGGATCATGGTTCCAGACAACCCTGGACAGGAAAGTTCAGAAGATTCCATCTCAGTGGAAGTTGCTGAGTGTGGTGGTGTGTTTGTCACCTCAGCTCCAACATAAAGCCTGGGCTCAGGCATGACTTAAGGTTAAAGCACTTGTGTAACAGGTACGAGGCTCTGAGTTTACTACCATCAAGAGAAAAAAATAGAAAAGGTTGAAATGCTTTCATTTAGATTTATTCTAGAAGTATCATACACACGCACACAATTTCCAGAAACTCATGAACTTAGAATGCAATAAACTTTCAAACATGTGCACATATTTTATTTAATAAGTGAAAAATCCATTCATTCTGTGGTGAGACACCCACCTTATTTCTTTTTCAACTACAAACTCGGCATGGTCTTTCAATCCTTCTAAACTCTGGCTTCTAACTGTGTTCAGTGACTGTGAAAGAAGATGGCTGGTTGATGAGGAGTAGGGACCTGGGCCTGGGCCATGTGAGGGAAGGTTTTTGTGCTAGCACCGTGATATTTTTCTCACCTCTGGAGGCCTCACTACCCATCCACAGGGATCATGATCAAACTCTGTCCAGGGATCATTTTTCATGTGAAGTACAGCTCTGGAGCTGGACTTAGAAGGTTCCAGGGCCTGGTGACCTATTGCACAACCCTAAAATAGCTTAATTAACTTCTCATGCCTTCATTTCTCTATCTAAATATGACAACAGTATCAGCACTTAGCTTCCAGAGCTTTTCTTTTTGACAATTAAATGAATGTATACATAAAAGGTTTGGGGAAAGTGCCTAGTATGTAATGAACAGTAAATAAACTGTGTGGAGGCGGTGTTGGTAAAGCATCATCAGTCAACAAGAATCACTTGATGAGAATTTCAAATAATAAAACACGTTGACTTTCACTTATGGTATTTACATTTTTTTAGGGAAAAGACAGAAAATACCCCTACTGAAAAATAAATTAAGAGTTGACAAAATACAGAAAAGTATGAGGGACAGTGTAGGAAGCAGACACAAGACCGTAAACAGTAGAGAAGGGTCTTCATCCCACAGAATCACACTTAAGGAGGTAGAATCTTTTAAAAAATGTTATGTCAGTCTTGGAACTGGAACACAGGGCCTGGGCATATCTTTGAGCTTTAGTGCTCAAGACTAGTGCTCTACTATTTGAACTACAGCTCCACTTCTGGATTTTTTTTTTTTTGGTGGTTAATTTGAGATCAGTCTCATGGACTTTCCTATCCAGGCTGACGCCAAACTATGATCCTTAGAACACAGCCTTCTGAGTAGCAAGGATTATAGATGTGAGCCACTGGTGGCTGGCTAGGAAGTGAAGTGAGGTCTTACTGAAGAGGTACAAGGAATGAGTGATGCATCTTGGAGGCCAGTTATGAAGAGGCACAGAGAAGCTTCCGATACGCTGGCTCAAAATCGCGTCTGCTAATAATGATGCTGGTAACAGTAACGAGGATAAATGGAAAGCAATGCTTTAATAAAGAGTGCTCAATAGATTGTTCAGAACATGATGCAGGCATGTTTTCTCATCTTAGCCTTTAAGTTTTTTTTTGTGGTCAGCATGCTTTTAAATTGCCATGGATGTTATTCAGGGAAGAAATGTAGAAGAGAAAGACAGGGCAATGCTGTCTGTCTAGCTAGAAACTCTTGGTGTAGACTCCTACAGCTCTCTATCTAGAGACCTAAGAAAGCACAAAGAAGTACTTCCACTCCTAGGCCACTGAATCAAACATGTTAGTATCAGAATCTTGGGAGGAATTTCCACTCATCCCAGACTTTTATTGTGTTTATTTATTTGTATTTTTTTATTTTTGTGAGTATGTGTGCTTAGATGAATTCAGAGCCTCTCACTCTTGGTTAGCTTTTTTACTTAAGGCTAGTGTTCTATCACTTGAGCTACAGCTTCACTTCTGGCTTTTTGCTGATTGATTAGAGATAAGAATCTCATGGATATTCCCACCAGGGCTGACTTTGAACCTCAATCCCTCGATCTCAGACTCCTGATAAACTTAAAGTAGCTCCTCAGTGGCATAATCTTGCCAAGTAAGATTAAAGGCTACCTGTGCCCAGCTTGAACTGAATTTTTGACAGATGCAAGTGTGGAATTAAGGTGTCTAATGTAGTCTCAGTGACAGCCCATTGGCTGAAAAATAATTTCAGATGGAATTTTCAGATAAAGTGAGAAGCCTTCCTCTTGCCAAGTGACACGTTGTAGGCTTTTTACCTTCTGATTCTTCTCTGGAAATCCCAGAAAAATAAGGAAGTATGAATGCAAAGACATGGATTGGGACACATCTTGCCTTGGGAAGTTAGGCCTGTATACAGCTAAGTTTCACTCAGAGATGGAGTCGGGAAGAACTTCAGCAACAAATGTGCAGGCTCCTGCAGCTTTCCTTAGGAAAGTTGAGTGGGAGCAGTCAGTGGAGAAAGGAAATCCTCATGTGCTCCAGCAGACCTGAATGTTCTGATCTCTCTTCTTATTAGCTCTCATTGGACAGAGAAAATTAAAAAATAAGTCATGTGGAAGGAGAGTGGCGTGGCTCTTTGTTTATAATGTATTTAGGCATACCTCAACCAAGGAGTCAAGTCCTGTCTTTACGTCTCTGTCTTACTTTCTCTCTGTGTGTGTCTCTATCTCTTTGTCTGACTATAGTTTGGGCAAGTTGTTGGTATATGAGGGGGATATAGCCCTTAGCAACTCTCAACTTGCATCATCCTTACAACTTTATGTACCAAAGGAAATGTGCAGAAAGGAAAGCAAGAATAGGGCTAAAATCCATCCCAGGAATTGTTTTGCTTTTTTTTATTGTCAAGGTGATGTATAGAGGGGTTACAGTTACATACGTGGAAATGTGCAGAAAGGAAATCAAGAATAGGGCTAAAATCCATCCCAGGAATTGTTTTGCTTTTTTTATTGTCAAGGTGATGTATAGAGGGGTTACAGTTACATACGTAAGGTAGTGACTACATTGTGGTCAAACTTGTTACCCCCTCCCTCATTTTTCTCCCACTTTCCGTCCCCCACCCCGCCAACTTGTGCAATTCATTTCCTACAAGTTGTCTTGTGAGTATTGCTGTTACATTGGCTCCTTTTGTCTCACCGTTTTGTTGTTCCCCTTCCCTTCCCTATTTCAGATAAACGGATATACAATACGCAGGGTACCAAAATCAAATACAGTGACAACAGAGGATACGCCATAGGAAAAAAGAAAAAAAAACACACAGAAGAAAAAAGAAATCACATAGTACATTATATACAACAAAGAAAACTTGTTTCTATGTCTTGGAGTTCATTTCACTTAGCATCATCTTCTATGGTCATTTGTACATAGCTATAGAGCTATTCTACTCATCTGCTAGGATTATCCTAGACATATACTAATTATTACAAATGAGAGAAACAGTGGGCCTGGCTTACTTCACTTAATATGACTTTTTCTAAGTCTTTCCATTTCCAGGAAATTTTTTAAAAAGAAAATTCACAACAGCTTCTGAAAAGTCCTAGTCCAAATGAAAAATAGATCATTATCCCTGAGCTTCTCTGTGGGTCTGTAGGGAAGCAGAGAAGAAAACATCTCAAGCTAAGGGTACCTGGCCAGATTGCCAACATAGAAGCAAAAAGGAGAAGAAAAAAAATAAGATCCAGTATGTATTCGGTCACTTAAGGTAACTGGAAAATGGTTGCATATTCAAGTAATGAGATGTAGGCTGCCTTGGCCTTTGGTCTGCTCAGGGGTAGAGATGAGGAGGATGTGATCTACTGTTTTCAGAAGTCATTCCTGGATACTTAACTGTGGAAGATGGTAGATGGGCGATTCAACTTAGGAGCAGGGCAGCAATGCTTTGCTCATAGAACTGGTGGGCAGTCCTTGAGGAGATAGAGGTTCCCATCCAGGAGTCTCTTCTGCACCATCCTACTTGTCTGGATGGGCTGGCTATGGGAAACTAGGATTGGGCTTTCTGCTGTGTGGCATCTGAAGGAAGCTTATAAGCCTAGGACTTCATAGTTCTCTGGCATTCACCTTTATTTGGCTAATTCTGTAATTGAACATAAGATATCCCTTTGCAAAATCTCCCCCACTCCAGACAACTGCAGGCCACGGGATAACAACTAAACATTGCATTGATTGCCTACTTGCTCACAGCTGGGCTCCTTGCTGCAGGCCTCAGGTTTAAGTTATCTCAGGTAAATTTTGCCATGGAATTCACAAGTCCAATTAAGTTAGATTTACAATGACATTTAGAAAGGAAAAAAAAAAAAATGCAACGCCTGCTTCTTTTGTTCTTCAGGCGTGGGTCTATGGGTGAGTTCTTCCTCTGTTCGGTTTTCTGTCTATTCCTATTTTTAATGAATACATGCTGAATTACTTTCTAAATGAAAAGAAACAATGCACCATTAAAATAGAAAAGATGGTATGCATTCAACTAAGTGCTTGGATCATAACACTCCTCTCTGAGCTCAGTTCACACTCCTGCTTACTCCTTAACATGCAAGCCTGCCTTATTGCCTTGCTTTTGGTCTCTTTCCCAGTTATACAACTCACATATTTGCTTCATTTGCTCACAAATTCTCTTTCCCTCTGTCTCTTTCTGCCTGCTTCTCTGTCTCTCTCAAGTACATGTATACACACACACATGTGCACACTCACACACACATGCACACACATTTCTTAGACCACTTCCTTGTCCCCACATTTCTTCCCATTCAGCTGTTTCACACACAAACCTCCTGTCTCCTCCTCCTCTCTCTGACCCTCTCAGCTCAGGACACAAACACAAGCTTTCAGTGGCTGCTTCTCCCACTGTGTGTGTGTCTTTCATTTTCATATACACTCACTGCCAGGCCAACCTCAGTCACTTCCTTTCTTCTTTTAAGGTCTGGGTCCTCATCCATCTTCCTCTGCCTTCCTCCTCTTTCTCCACGCGCCCCCCCCCCCTCCACCCGCTGCTGCTCGCCTCCTGATTTTCTCTTGCAAAACACACACACTTACAACCACAGGAGTTATGGATTCAATTATCCAAACCCTGCAATCCTCCCTTCCCCCCATGTCTCTTGAAAAGTGAAGACAAGTCAGCATCCTAATTAAAACGTTACCCGTCTCATTGGCACAAATAGACAGAAGCACCGGGGCTGGAGGGGGAAAATGACAAGACAATAATGTTTACCTTCCCCCAGTTGGATGAGTCATCTGTGGGCTCTCTGCTTTTACACCAGCTCTCTGCCACTCTGGGTACCATAAACTGGGGACAATTTGCTTTTTGTCCGTCCCTCTGGGTAAAATGATGAATTCTTTATCTGGACACTTAGGAATAAACATGCACTGTAATCAGGGCTTGGCTCCAATCCATGGACTCCCAAAACTTTTGAAAAGGCTTTTTTGTTCTTTGTTGATTGTAAAATAAACACATCCCTGGCATCTCCCACCCCCCGTGACGCAGGATGGATGTGGGCCATATTTGATGGAGGGAGAGAGCTTTTAGTCTGCCTCCCTCTCTCCGACTCAGGTTTGTTTCTGCCTTTGTTGGTGCAAACCAATCTCCCTGGACACTCAGCTGGGAGCAGGCTCCTCGTGGTTTATGGGTTTATCCACACAGGGCTCCTGGTTTATCCACACAAGGCTTTGTCATCCCCCTACGTTACCAGAGCCGTGGTTAGTCTGAATGCTTGGCTTTGGAAAAATCAAGAGAAATTTAGTGGAGGGTTTTTGACAGAATAGCTTATCATATGATGTTTCATGGGAAACATGACCCATCTCTTGGCTCTCTAGCTTTCAGGAGTACTAAGTGTGTTGTTTCTTTGGTGGTGATTGGAGTCTAACTGCTAATGTTGTGCCTGGAAGTAGTCTGTGTCCAGATGAGACATCAATAGCAGGTGCTTTCTGGTCAGTAAGAACTGCAGTGCAGCAGTTGCCTGGGGTAGGTTTGCTTCTCTGTGTGCCACACTTTCAACAGTTTGATGAGGATTCCGAAGGAGTGGGTTACATGCTGGTGGCTCATGTCTGTAATCCCATCTACTCAGGAGGTTGAGATCTAAGGATCCTATTCAAAGCCAGCCTGGGCAAGAAAGTCCATGAGACTCTTATCTCCAATCAACCAACAAAAAGGTGAAAGTGGAGTTGTGGCTCAAGTGGTAGAGTGCTAGCCTTGAGCCAAAAGCTCAGGGACAGTGCCTAGGCCATGAATTCAAAACCCCAGGACTAGCACTAATGTGTGTGTGTGTGTGTGTGTGTGTGTGTGTGTGTGTGTGTGTGTACAGAGAGCTCCCCAAATCTTTGTCCTTAGTGCTAAGGTTAAGAAGCTTTCTACATAGCCCTTGGTTCCTGACTCAGCGCTCCTATCTTCTTTGGAAGTTTCTAGGTGTTACTGACACCCATTCTCATGTAGCTGCTCTTGATGAGTCCCTAGATAGCTCTAGGCTGTCAGCTAGCAACAGAAGACTAAAACTAATTAGAAACCTGGAATTTTCAGCCCTGCCCCCAACCTCCAAGGACGAGACAGACAAAACTCCATAAAGTGAACTGTAAACCATGGGATTCAGAGAGCTTACAGGTTGGGAATACATGGAGGAGCTTGGTGGGTCATATACCTGAGAGGTCATGGAAGTTCTGCACCCCTCCTTACAGATACACATTTGCTTAAGTAACCTTTGTGTGTGGGTAAGGGATGAAAGAGATATTTTCAGAGCTTAGAAAATGAGCAAGAACAAGAAAAGCCATTGGGGGAAAAGGGTGAGCACAGGCACACCGATGTCACCAATAAGACCTGGAGGAGGCCCATCCCCAGAGATTTCACTATTGAGTTCTGAGGAAATGTCTTCTGCTTTTCCCACCTGCCACCGAGGGCTGCTCACACTCACTCTGACCCCATGATGAAGCTTCTTATCACATAGTCAGGGCCTACGAAGGCTAATGAGGAAAAGACAGGGTGGGTAGAGGGAGACACTCTTATGTCCCCTCCTCCCCTCCATTCTGCCAGCCATCAGACAGAAACCAAACCGTGAGTACAGCCTTCCCCTAAATATCTCCAAGGAACACCGTGCAATTAAAGGGATGACAATTGCCATCTGTCCTGTCCTTCTCCAGTTGCCCAGGGCACAGGGATTCAGAGCTGGCACATCGTGATACTCTACAGTGCTCATGTCACCTCTGATTTCTTCCAGAAAGTCATTAAGCAGACCTGTGTGGGAGCTGCTCCGACGTTGGAAAACCCCTCCAGGGCAGACAGCAAGAGGTGGAGAGAACACTCTCAGATTCCTCATGTTCGAGGTAGAGGGAGTCTGCATGAAGGGAGACAAGAGGAATTTTAAGTCAGACAAAATAAGTTGGGCCTCAACCCCAGACAGACTCATTTCTCCTTCCCTAAAAGGGAGCCTTCGATCTTCTTTAGGACTTCGGAGTGGCAACACAGTATAGAATGTGCCTTAGTGTAGGTTTCCTCAAAGGCAGAGTCTGAGACAAGGACTTGGCACCAGGTAGTTTATTTGTGAGAGGATCCAGGAAGCAAAAGTAATGGAATGGGAATGCATGACAGACTGAAACAGAAAGCCAGTCACAGGGCACCTAGATGAGTTAGCTTTTGCTGTAGATAGTCAACCCCTTTGAGGACCCTCTGCTTGGTGTACCTCTAGTATGTGCCTCAGAATTGGCCCATTGGAAACTGGCCATTTATCCAACTGCCCTCCACCACCCTAGTGTACTAATTCCTCTGAATTTCTGTCTTTTGCCTGCACATGTTCAGGCAAAACCCCAAGGCCAAGAGGCTAAGGCATATGGCAAATGTGAAGTGGGAGACTAGCTGTTACAATCAAGCCTAGATCATTTGTGTCAGCTAGTGGTTATCTAGAATTCTAGGGATAGTGGAGGGCTCTCTATTTGCATGTAGAGGCAAGGATGAGGATTCTCTTTGCCCTCTGACAGAGACTTTGTCCTTGGCCTTGGAGATTACCTGCTCTAGCATAGCTTTTCTTGCCAGGTGTTGTTAGATACTTCTGGAATCCTTCTCATAACTTTTCTATTGGGTTCTGAAAAACACATCAGATTGCCCTCTTGCTGGCTGTTGACTTCCTTGTCAGATCTGAGAGTCAGGAGGATAAGGAGCTATAACTACTTCAACTTTGAGCACCCAGGAAACTCCTTAAGTAAGGATTTTTATTTGGGTGTTCACTTATTAATGCATTTGGCAGAAAATGCCTACTGAAGAAAGTACACTTACTCGCGACCATTGCTGTCAATTGAGCAAAGAGGTAGCAAACTCTGGATGTTAGAAAGTCTTAGCTGAGTGTCGGTGGCTCCCACCTATAATGCTAACTACTCAAAAGGCTGAGATTTGAGGAACTCAGTTTGAAGCCAGCTCTGGAAAGGATATTCATGAGGTTCTTATCCCCAATTAATCACAGAAAAAGCTGGAAGTGGCACCGTGGCTCAAGTGGTAGAGTGTTATCCTTGAGCAAAAGAGCTCAGAGACAGTGCCCAGGCCCAGAGTTCAAGCCCCAGGACTGGCAAAAAAGAAAGTCTTGACAGATGAATGGTTGAGAGTTCAGTTATTCTTTGGGGCTCAATGTGATGTTCCAAGAAATGAGGAAAAGTTGGTACTCAGAAGCAGGGAGGAAAGATGTAGAAAGAGAGATCATTGAAGGAGAATCTGCTAGACTCAGCATCTGATTAGGTAAGGTCTTTAGCAGCAGTGAAGCATACAGGAACCTCATATTCAAAAGCTGTATATGTAATGAATAGGGCTTGACATTCATTTGCTACTAAAGATGTGAGAATACCATCATCTCCCACTCCACCAGCCACACAGCACTTTGGGCCTCTAGACCCTAAGTGATTAGCCAGGGTACTTCAGTGCCTACAAAACAACCTAGAGTCTTTATCTAAGAGCTACATCCTGTCAAGTAAATCCCTTTATACCAGAAGGCTTGTAAGCAAAGATGGCATAGTCTTTACATTCACCAGCCAATGATTCATGCTAGAATAGCATTTTGAATTTAATTATTACATTCCTTAAAAATGACCACCAAAATTGCAAAGGCATACGGAGAAGGTGCTGTGTTGCTTTAATAATTAATAAGCTAGGAATAAGCTAAATGTGCAATGACGGGGATTCATAGAATAATGTACATAGCACCGCCAATACACACACCTATGTTATCTGTATCATTGTTTAAAATACTGAAAACCAAGAGCAACATACATGCCCAACAGCAGGACATTTGCTGAAAATACCACTAATCCCAAGCCCCAAGTATGTGTGGTGCACCTGTGCAGCAGAAATCTACAAGGCCACACTAAACACGATGGCCCATCAAATAGGATTATATTGTTGGTGCCTATTTGTTGATGTGAAGATTTGTTCAATGAGATAAGAAAATTAAAAAAATTAGAATGTTTACCCTGTTCAAATTGCTTTTACTGTAAGCATTCGGACATTGCTGAAAATACCTGGATCAATACACTACTGAAGATTTACTTTCAAAGTGGTAGGATTATGGGAATTTAACTCATCATTGCCAAGAGGTACATTTTAAAGGGGGACTCTGGATGACCCAGGAGAAAGGCAAAGGGACAACTTCTTCAAAGATAATTACTATTCTAATTGTGTCACACTAATTAAGGGCAGGCTTCGGGCCACCTGTGTTATGCTTCTTTCTTCCATTTGAAAAGTTGAGAGCTCACAATTTCTCAAGTAAGCTTGGCATAGGAAGCAGAAGGTGGGCGTTGTTGTGGAGTTAAGAAGTATATTAGTTCTCTGTTGCTGCGTAAGTGTCTAACCCCAAAGTCAGTGAATTAAGGCAGTAGTACTTCATGATTTCTTGCAGTCCTGAGGGACATCTGGATGAATCTTCTGCAGGCTTTTGCTGAGTTGTCACCACTGTTTGAGTTCAGCTGGCAAGGCAGCCGGGGACTGAGGTCATCTGAGTGATGGAAGGCAAGGTTTCTTTCTCTTGTGCTCTTAACCATCCAGCAATCTAGGTTCAAGCTTTCTAAGTGTTCCAAGAGGGCAAAAACAAACCTCATCTCACCATTGCTTGGATTGTTTCAACTTTCTTCTGTTAGCCAAAGCAAGATACTGGACCAGCCCAGATTCCGGAGGAATCCAGACTTCACATGTGCATGGGTAGAAATAGTAAGAATTACCAATGATCATTGTTCCAAATGGGATAAACCCGCAAGGATCCAGCTGTGTTGCCACATCAGAAACTCCAGTTTCATTTCCATTCCAAAGAAATGACACCCTAATTACATGAAGACCACCTAAGGAGGACTGGGGTAACAAATGGTGTTTTAGGGACCCTGAACACTATGAATACTATGCAGTGGAAGGAAACGGTGAATGATTCTATGGCCCAACTAGTATTCAGGGGGAGAAAAGGAAAAAGAAAGAAAAAATTATGGTGGAAGCTGGGAGGAGAGGCATTGTAACATCTGAGTCTGAGGAATACTAGTGTCAGCTGCAGTCCTAGAGATGGCTCTCAACCACGAGAGGAGCTGTCCCAAGACTCCTTTAAAGTCCCCTACAAGGGCAATACTTGGTGGGACTAAGCCTGTGCTGGAGATGTGGAGGTGCAGAGAGAAAGTGAGGGACCCCAAATCAGTCTCCTCTGTAGTCCAAGGAACTAAGGCCAAATGAATAAGGCTTCATGAGCTCCCCAAAGAAAAAACAAAACCCTTGAGATTAAAGAATGAGTGGAGAGGAGCGAGATGCTTCCAAGAGCACTGATAATCATGCAAAGTCTTGTTTCTAGCCAGGTGCCTGCGACTCATGCCTATATAATCCTAGCTACTCAGGAGGCTGAGATCTGAGGATCGAGGCTCAAAGCCAGCTCAAGCAAGAAAGTCCATGAGACTCTTATTACCAATGAACCACCAGAAAACTGGAAATGGCACTATGGCTCAAGTGGTAGATTGCTAGCCTTGAGCAAAAAGAGCTCAGGGACAGCACAGGTCAAGCCCCAGGACCGGCAAAATCAATCAATCAATCAATCAATCTTGTTTCTATCAGTGGACATTTCTATCCGTGGGAACAGGTAGAGTACTTCCCCCAAAGACACAGCCAACTCTTCACTCTTCTGCGGTATAAGAATGAACTATGCTCTGATAGCTTTTTTTAAAAATTTCTCATGAGGAAAGACAGGTGGTTCTGTGCAACAGGGAACTTGATGGATCATGGGCCTACCACAGACGGTCACAGGACAGGTTGAGCTTTTTGAGGAGGGAGCAGGAAAACCCTGGTCTGGATGTCGACCGATCTGCTTTCTGTGGATTTGTCAAGCTGTGCCAACTGCACATCTCTCCAGATATAGAATAGGAGGCAGTTGGGACTGGGGGGGGGGGTGACTTTAGGGAACTTCTTGTCTGTGTCTTTCATTTTATAAACCTGGAGACCAAATGACTCACATTCAGCACTGCTTGTAGCAGAAAGCTGGAAACCACATGGATTGGCACTGGGAAATAAAAAGCCTGGGGTTGCACACCTGGAACTCCTCACTCTCCAAAGTGCTCTCTGTCCTCTCTTTCTCCCTCCCTTCTCTCCCTCTCTCCTTGCCAACTCCCTCTCTTATACCTTGTGCATGATTTTAGTTTAGAGACAAATTAACATTTTATTTAGGATAGTAACTGAAAAGTAACCATCAACAATCAGAGGGAATGCGGCTCCCCTCCCTGCCTGAAACAAATATCCCCATCATTTCCTTTCTTAGAGAAGGGAAACAATGTGCTGGGTCCAGTTCTGAGACATGTAATACCTAGTGTTTATAAGGACCTTGACTTACCTCAGATATCCCAGGAAGCAAAGCCTGAAACAAGAATGCAAGGTATTGTGATCCTATGGAATGGAACAATGAGGAAGTACACACAGAAAGCAAGCAAGCAAGCCCATCCAAGGGTTCTGGAGCTAGTTACACCTGTGGACAATAGGAACTCAGACTTTTGGGGAGCATGTGAAATTGTCTGCATGAGATGCTCAACCAGAAACATGCATTGATCTCAAGGGCCCCATACTTTGATCAGAGGTGGTCAAAGCTTCTCACTGCATATTTGTATATGTGATAGAATGGTGGTTCAGGTTCATACAGGAAGGCAAAAAAGCAAGAGATGTCAGGTGCAACTGAGATATGCCACTTCCAGATTCTCCTACATGCAACCAGTTGCTACCTTAGAAATGGCCAAAGCAAAGATGAAGGGCAGGAGAGAGTGAGCCAGGGCATACAAGGTGATGGACACATGGATGCACCAAAATGGCATTACTTGTTTCCTTTGCCTTTCTGTAGCAGGATCATAGCCAGATAACCAGGAGAGGTTGAGAACTGGGGCTGGTTCTAGATCCCTCTAGGTGAGTTTAGGCTAGGCTAAAGCAGTGGGTCACACAGTTCAGTCAGTATCAGAAAACATGCATGAATGGGATCCCACCTCTAGTTTTAGGTTCCTTAATTCTTGGTGCACTTGAGAATTTGCCTTTCTATGAAGTTCTCAGGTAGTACTGCTGGCTTGGGAACTGCAATCAGAGAACCACTGGATTCTGGCATGGATCTCAGCCTTGCTATGGACAAAAAGAGGTTCTAGGCCAAGTGCAGTGAACTCAGCACTTATACCACTGCTCATTCATGGACCTCATATGGAGAAGGTTGGATGAGCTTAGGCAGAATCCTAGTGGCCCTGGCTGCAGTGCTACCAAAGTCACAAGTCTCATGGATGTTCTTCATAGCATCATTCTTGGTGGATCCAGTTTGCAGTGGATGTTGCATTAGACTTCCCACATTTGATATGACAGCTACGGTATCCAACATTAAAAAAAAAACACCCAGCAGTATGAAGGTATAATTCACAAAGTGTACAATGTACCTATCTTAAGCAGTATTTTTTAGTATTGTCACAGAGGTGTATGACCATCACCCCAATCAATAATAGAACAGTTTCATCACCACAAAAAAGCTCTATTCCCATTAGCAGTCTCCTCACTTTTTCCCCAACCTCTTCTACCCCAAGCCCTAGGAAACCATTAATTGATTTTTGTCTTGATTGATTTTTTTCTCTGCTGGACATTTCATATGAATGGATCCATGCCATTTATGATCTTTTACAACTAGTGTTTTTGTTGTTGTTGTCGTCATCTTATTGGAACTTAATACCTTTATGTAGCCAAATAACATTGTTAACAATTTTGATCTCCAAATGGGTTATTTCCTTCTTGGAGTCATTGGATCCAGGAAGCAGTGAAAGAAGTTTTACTCTTGGCCCCAAATCAGAAAAGCAGAAAGAAAAAGGCATGGAATCTTTTCTTCTTTTACTTTTGCCTCTTTAGGTGCCAGTTCTGGGGTCCCTGAGGGTTTTTACTCAAGGCTACCATTTGAGCCACAGCTCTCCTTCTCCCCTTTTTGTGTGTGGGTGGGGATAGTTATTTGGAGATAAGAGCCTTATGGACATTTCTACTTGGGCTGGCTTTGATCTGCAATCTTCAGATCTCAGCATCCTGAGGAGCTAGGATTATAGGTGTGAGCCACCAGTAATTGGTGGAATCTGTTTCTTTTTTTTTTTGGGGGGGGGTCCGGTTGTGGGCCTGAACTCTGGGTCTAGGCACTGTCCCTCAGCTCTTCACCTCAAGGCTAGCGCTCTATCACTTGAACCACAGCGCCACTTCCAGCTTTTTTTTCTGCTTATGTGGTGCTGAGGAATCGAACCCAGGGCCTCATGCATGCAAGGCAAACGCTCTTCCATTGAGCCACCTTCCCAGCCCTGGAATCTGTTTCTTAAATAGGACAAAGGCAAGGAACTATTTTAGGGTAAAGAGAGAGGAAGAGGAGTTTAGAAAATGAGTAAGAAGGGGTTGGCTCCATCCCCAGACATAAGACCATCTTCCTTCAATCCTTATATGGACCAGTTCCAGTCTAAGTTGAAGAAGGTTGGATCAAAATAGTACTGAAATGGCATTTCATCTGAGGATGAGCTAGAGGCTCACATGGAGTCTGTTATGGCTGAAACTAGCTTTGCCTAGTTCCATCTTGCATCCTATTTTGCAGAATTAGCCAGAGTCCTCCATGTCTGTGTGGCTGGCCGGGCAAGCATCTTATATGAAAGAGAATGCTTTAGAGGAAAAAAAAAGCCATGGGGTTTGTTTTCCTGGAGACAGAGAATCTAATGTATGGATCTTTATTCATCAGTGGATTGGCATTTGGGTTATTCCTGCTTTTTGACTCCTGTGAATAATGCAGGATGCATGCTTATAAACACATTGAGTGAGGTGGTAACGGCTAATTCTCCAGATACCACTGTTCACAGGGAAGAGAGAAAGTGGGAACTCACATGAGGATAGAAGTTAAGACTCCATCAAGAGACTGGATGTCATCTTTGGTGTGGAACAAACAGGATACTCACAGGGACTATAACTTGAGAGGTCTCTGCCTTGGCAGCAGAACAGTATAAAGAACCAGCACAGGTAAAGCGAAAGAGGCTAGAGGGGAATGAGAAGGGCCAGAGAAGTTGAGAAAGGGCAGAGAAGTCAAGGAGTAAACCAATGGGAAAGGCTACCCTGGTAAGACCAGCCCTTACTCCAGATTTCCTATTGAGTATGCTATTTCTGAACTTTAGAGAACATTTTCCATTAATATCTCAGATGAAGAAGCAAATAGGTACCAGAATCTAGGCTGTACATACTTTATTCACATTGTCTTATTAATGGTCACTACAACCCTATCAAGGAGATCTTTTTTTTTTTTAATCTCAAGATTGAGTGAACAGCAACACAGGTAAGGTATGGTCAGTAATTTGCACAAGGTCAAATACAAGGTCATTTTCAAACTGGACTTCAAACCAGACCTGACTGTAAAAGAGGTTGGCAGGTGATGAGGAATCAGCATAGGATAAGCCTAGGACAGATGTGGAATATGACAAGAAACATGGAAGTGGATGTCAGTGAGGGAGTTCCTTTGCCTCCAGGAGCCCTGATTGAATAACAGAGGACACTCATTGCTGCATCTGGTCTGATACTCTTGGGGGTTGTCCCACATCAATTATGCTACTTCTTGTCCATGAAGTAACTCGACCTAGAAAGAAAGATCCATGGGGACAGAGAAAGCCAAAACACAGAGCTAAATTCTGAGAGTTTTTTTTTTTTCAGACTGACAGAGCTAATTGATGACTGGATATAAAATTCTACTTTGTTTACAGAATATAGTGGTTCTGTCCATAAAGTTTAATGCCTCCATCAGAAATGTGTCCTTGTTGAATTAATGAGTGCCCTCTCTTCGGCACACAGTGCATGTGTATGGTGACACAGCCAATGTATAACTGGGCCTGTGGCTAAGGAATATGTGAAGTCATGGTCAGGAGCCAGGCTAATGCTTATGTTTGGTCATCTTTCTGGGCCTGAAAAGGAATTTGTACAATTATTTGTTTATATAAACCAGGATGAAGTGGATCTATCTTGAACACATGAGAGATTCTCAGAAACAAAATCATCATAGCCACATACCTACAGATTATGAATATAACGACTAGAAAATAATTAGTCGCCTCTTATTAAAGTGCTGAACAATTCTTGATTAGTTAGTGACACTTGTTACCCTCTGTGTTTCAAATGATTAAGTAATTACTCACTACAATAACAACTAAATAATTATATAATCATATAATTTTTGTCCCAAATACTCTGTGATTTCCACAGGCCTCCTCACTCTTAGTCTAAATTGCTGAATTATGTTTTATTCCTTTTTATTTTATTGGTTATCAGTCAAATATGACCAAGTTTTTTTTCCTTTATTCTTTTGCTTTTTCCCTTTCCTTGGAAAAAGTTACTTTTGGATTTATATTTAGCAGTCTACCCAATCTGTATATTTTAACATTTGAGATCCTAAGTAGTAAAATAGAATATATATTTCATGTTTGTATCAAGATTGCTCATTTCTAAACCACATAATTATCTTGTGAGGAAGTTATTCTTCGCACTGATGAAAAGAGTTGAAAAAAACATAGAAACAAATATCAGAACTGGAATCGTGGAATTTGGCCATGATTTTGCTCCTCCCACTCGTCTGGCTCTGCTTTTGCTGGTGTAAGAAAGCATAAGAATATCTCTTACTGACTTAGGATTTCATAAGAAGTAGGGCATCTACGAGGGATAGACAAGCTAAAGACCAGGCGTGTCCTGGGAGCTTTGGGTATCTCCTTATGCCATCAGGCAAAGTACACTATCAGCTACATAGATGTATTGAACATCACAAAGATATATAAAAATCTTAGCTAGGCTTGTTATTTGAGTAGAGGTATCAGCCCATAAATGCACCATTCCATCTCATCATGATTGGGTCATCCACAAACAGGGCCTAACCTTCTCACACTTTGGTACTGTATTACTGTGTTCATATTACAGCATTCTCATAGGGGCTGCATGAAGCTATTTATCAGCTTGTGACTCAGCACCTTAAGTTAACACCTCCAAATTCTGTGATTTCAGAGTCTGTTTTGGAGTAAATACAACAGCATAGGGTTGTGTGTGTGTTTGTGTGTCTGTGTCTCTGTGTGTGTGTACATAAGCATGAGTACTCAGTTTGTACAAAGTCATTTGAGTTGGGCTATTGTTCCCCACCTACATAGTAACAATAGAAGTTATTTCTGGTATGGATTTTTATGGGTCAACACTTGGAAGGAAATTGTAAATGCCAGTAGCTGTGTCTTCCTGAAAGTCTTATAGCTGAGCTGTGTGTGTGTGTGTGTATGCGTGTGTAAATCTTCAAGCTAAGAGTAACTGCTTTGTTCACAAAGATCCATATAGTGCTTTCCAAATGTATGCGGTATTCTACCTGTCAGTCAGCTTGTACCATCTTCTAAGTCTGATAACTGATGGGAAAGCAGGAATGAAAGACAATTGGAACTTAGTGATTATTCAGATTAGATGTTCAAATGAATAGATTACAAACAAGTAAAAAAGGAACATATGGAGAGTCAGAACTGGAAGATGTTGTATAGGCACAGGTTTAAAGCCACCTGCTCTGGGATTTCTGTTAATAAATATTAATGGACAATCACACAACCCAAAATGGCCCAAAGGAAGAGTCTGAAACATCTGTTGCTTACCTAATGGAATATGTCTTCTGTTCTTTCTCCATCATGGTAGTGCATGGCATACTGAACACCACTGAAAAGGATGGCCTTCTTGCTTGTTGTCTCCCTCTCTAGAGCACTTGTCACCCTCCTGGCCTAGCCTCTTGAGATTAGTGATTATAGGTGTGAACTAGCATGGCAGCTAGAAAGCTCTATATGTCTCTAGTTACCGCATGGCTAAGGATGAAGCGATACAACAGTGCTGTAAAGCATAAGGAATAATGAATGGATGGAAATTGTGAACAATCCAACTGAAACAGGAACACAAGGCAAATGCCCTTAGCTCTGACAAAGGCAGACTTTAGGATGAGGTATAATCAGGATCTAAAGATGATGAGTAATGCTGATCAGGTAAATAAGAACTGTTCATAGAGGGTGCTGGTGGTTCACATTGTAATCCTAATCCAAGCTTCTATCTCAGGAGGCTGAGATATAAGGATCACGGCTCAAAGCTAGCTCAAAGCAGACAAATTCAAGAAATTATTTTCTACAATTAACTAGCAAAACGGCAGGAAGTGGAGCTATGGTTCAAGTGTAGAGCAACAGCCTTAAATGGACAAAATAAAGAAGAGTACAAGACCTTGAGTCCTACCCCCAGTACTGGCACAATGAGAGAAAGAGAGATGAACACAGAGAAAGTGACAGAAACAGAGACTCAAAGAAAGAGACAGATAGGGACAGAGAAGGAGGACAGTACTCTTTTTTAAACACCAGTGTTCATGAAGAATATGGAAATATGTAAACTTCATTATGCCCCCAAATAGCTGGTACTAATTGGAAAAGATGGAAACGGGCACAATTGCTCCCTATGTAGCTGGAGTCATAGTGGTAGAGTATATGCTTAGCATGAGAGGCTTTGGGTTCAATCCCAACCATCAAGACAAAGAAAACAATTGTAGAGTAGAAGGTGGCTACAGAAGCCACATTCTGACCTGCTTCAATCCACCTCACTGCACAAAGGATATCATTTATCTCAGTAAACTTAGCCCCACACTCCCCAGACAGCTGTGCTTTTGTGTTTGTTTTGGAAAATCAGTGGTCCAGTCTCTTGATCACTCATTCTCCCCAATATCAGAGACCCTTACCAGAAGCTCCACTAGATCATCAGCAGTTTCCTGTTTCTCTGCTAAAAGCTCAGACTGTGAATGCCCATAGTAGATCAAAACCCCATGTTCCCATCCTATAGTCTTCTTGAAGTAACTGAGAATGTTTCTGCACCAGAACTAAGTCAGCTATTGAGTACCAGTGATTACCTGATTATCAAATCTAACTCTTAAATCTATTTGGTCTTTTGTATTTGGAGCTATAAACCCTCTTCTTATTGTTGCCTTGCTTTGATTTTCCACTATGTAGACTATCTCCGTTTTATGTCTCCCTTGCCAACAGATCTCTCTTTTTCTTGGAGATCTTTTCCTTCATCCTCATCCTTCCCATGATTGTTCTTTTCTTTAACATTAACCTACTATCATTCTCTCTCAACTCTCTTCAAATATTCTGTCCTCATGGGTCCCATTTGCAACCTCTAGGCAGGACCATCTCAAGTCTACTTCATGAGCTCTGATTTTGTGCATCTATGTTTAACATCTTGGTGAGCATCTCTCTATACAAGGGGACAGGACCTATATACAAGATGGAAGAATCAACAAGACTTGATGAGATTAGCTAAGTGTCTAAGACCACACAGATGAATGGACCAACTGTAGCATATGTACAAAAGAATGAGCTCTGTCATTAGTGGAAACATGGATAAACCAAGGGCCATAAGCTAAGTGAATTAAACCAGCCACGTGATATCTTTGATCTGTGGAATCTAAAAAAACTGACCTTTGAGAAGTACAGAATAAAATGGTGGCTGTCAGAGGCTGGGAAGAATAGGTAGAAGAGTACAGGGAGAGGTTGGTCAGTGGGTTGGCCAGAGTTATTGCTTGGATGGATACCTCTGTTGTTCTTTGGTTCTGCCCACTAGAGTGATTGTAGTTAACAGTATTTTACTGTTTACTTTGAAATATCCTGAAGAGAAAAATTGTGAATGATCTTCACCAAGAAGTGATAAATATCGAGGGTGGTGAATAGGCTTCATACACTGATTTGATCCTAATGCATTGAGCATATGAACCAAAATAGTACCTCACAAGGGTGTGCAGTTATTGTGTCAATTAAAAAAAAAAAGCTAACCAAGTACCGATGACTCATGCCTGTAATCCTAGCTACTCAAGGGGCTGAGATCTAAAAATCTCAACTCAAAGCCAGTCCAAACAAACAAGTTTCCAAGACTCTTATTTCCCAAGAATCAGCAAAAAGCCAGAAGTGGAAGGATGGCCCAAGTTGTAGAGCACCAGCCTTGAGTAAATAAAACAAGTGGGAGTGTGAGGCCCTGAGTTCAAGTACCCATACTAGCACATACACAAAATAAATAGAAAAACATAAAATAAAACTTGAAAAAAGAACAATTTAAAACAAGATCTGTTAGGTACCTGGTAAGGATCTTGGCTCAGTTCCTCTAATTAGCTGTCTCTTCAGAATGATCCTTAGTATCTGTGGCACAAAACTGGTTTCATCCATCCAAACCAGGAGCCTGGCTGGAGGTGTTGCATAACTGAGCAAATTCAGTCTCCTTCCAGCTCAGGGGAAACCTGTGTGACAGGTCTGCCCACAGCCCAGGGAACCTTGCGTCATCTTATACACAGAAGGTACCATGATAAACAGGAGGAAAAGAGACATGCTTTGAGGAATGGAAGAAATATAATTTATCTGTTCATAATTTAGAATTTAATGTTGCTCTGAAATGGAAGATGTCATTCCTGCCTTCTGGGACTAAATGCTAGAAGAAGACCTCTGTTTACAGAGTTGTCCTGGGTGTGTTGCAGAATTGCATGCTTAAGCCAGATGCCAGCTACTCAGGAGGCTGAGATCTGAGGATCAAAGGAAAGTCCATTAGACTCTTTTCCTCCAATAAACCACCAGAAAACAAAGTGGTGCTGTGGCTCAAGTGGTAGAGACAGAACCCCATATGCTCATCCTTTTCGAACAGAACCCTCTGTTCTAGGTGGTTTTTTTTGTTTTTTTTTTTTACCTTAGCACTCTGTATATTTTGGACTGAATAAGTCTTCATCATTGGGTGGCAGGGTTCTGTTTTGTGCATTGCCAGATGTTTACTCACATCTCTGGCCTCTATCCAATGTATCACCCATTTCCTCCTCTCAACCCAAAACGTCTTTACACATTGAAGAAAGTTCCCTGGGGGAGGGGGCGGCCCAAAATCCCTGCTCTACCCTAATGTTTCTCACCTGGACAAAACCCAACTTGGGATCTTATTCAAATGAAGATTCTGACTCAGTAGATCTGAGGGCCATCTAAGATCCCCCCCCCCCCGCACCGCCCCCCCCCCCCTGCAAACAGAGTACCAGGTAATGCCCAACTTGCTACTTTAAGCCCCACATTGTGAAGTAGTGCTGCTGTCATCTCTCCTTCCCATACCCTCCTCCTCCCACCATGCCACAGGGGGATGGCATCAGAGATGCTGCCTGGGCCTCTCCCCTCAGATACCCACCTCACCCCCTAGATATCCACCAAGCAGAGATCCTTACTTCATATCCTCTTCTCAGATAGAGGGGATGGGAGTGAATTAACTCAGCATATTGCAACCTTGTTGTTCATGCCTCTGAGGTCGCATGGAGAGCCTTGGGCGTCGAGAGATTAGAGGGGCCTGGAGGAGCACACATCAGCCCAGGCAGCTGTGTCTCAGTCCACTGGGTGCAGTTCAGAGGGTACAGCCGCTAATGGGACCAGATGGTCTGCGCCTTGTTTGTGGGCACGTGCCTCTCCCCCGTCCCCGCTTCTCCCCCCAACTCACTCACACAGTGATTTCTCCGTTTGTTCTTTCTCTCCGGAAACAGAATAGCCATTTTTAAATGAAAGGAAAGTGAAGGCTTTCTTTCTTCTCCGTTTGTGTGCCATTGAGCTTTCAGATGTGAATATGTTTAATCATGGAACTGGCTTTAAAAGT
Organism: Dipodomys spectabilis; assembly: GCF_019054845.1. NCBI lineage: Eukaryota > Metazoa > Chordata > Mammalia > Rodentia > Heteromyidae > Dipodomys > Dipodomys spectabilis. Next base: position 13,458,551 of record NW_024870681.1, read on the forward strand.
CCTAGCAACCAGCTTTATGGGGAAGCCAAGTAAGGTCATGATGTGGAGCAGAATGGAAAAAAAAAAAAATCCTCTACTCCCACTCCCTAAGGCAGGCTTTCTAGGCAGGGCATTATCTCCCATTAAATATAAATCATTACTGGAGGTGTCATGTTCTAGCATTTTACTATTAACACATTAGGTGAAACCCTCTATTAAAAAATAAAAACCTCTCAGAGCTTCCTAAGCCTGCTGGGACCATGACCTGAACAATATGAGCTGGATGTTTCTGGAGCCCACAAGCCAGCACACCTGAGTTGGTCTAGAACCCTATGATGAACTCTCACCTTGGGCTGATCATGCTGAAGACCATGTCAAGAACTAGCTTGTCCCTGTGAGGAACTCAGTGTGGCTCAGGAAGAGGAGCTGCAGAAACCGCTGCTGTTTAAGTTCATGTTCAGTTATGCAGATCATGGTTAGACTCCTGACAGTAGCTGGTCCATCTCTTCAGTTGGATTCCTCTGTCTGCCAGCATCCCTCCTCAGCACCATCTTCCAAGTCTGCATGCTTTCACTGTGCCATCCAGGCAAGAAAAATGGCATCAGTGAATGGCAGCAGCCAGAACTGTGTCTTGGGAGAGGAACACAGCTGGCCAGGAGAACTGGCCATGTCCTGCATCAATGAACTCATGTCCAAGAGCTGAATGCCTATGGAAGCTGAGGAGTATTTTCTGTGAATGTTCTCACAGGCTTTCTACCTCCAGCAGATAGAGGAGCTCCATGAGAGCTATGTTGATGATATATCAAGAAGTTTAGTGACTGTCTGCAGCTTTTATTTAGTGAGTGTTTACCTCAGGAGAAGTAGAGTCCTACTCCCAATGCCTCTGATTTTTTTTTTGCTGGTCCTGGGATTTGAACTCTGGGCCTGGGTGCTTGTCCCTGAGCTTCTTTTGCTCAAAGCTCGTGCTCTACCATTTCAGCCACAGCTCTACTTCTGGTTTTTCTGTAACTAATTGGAGATAAGAGTTTCACGGATTTTTCTGCCTGGGCTGGCTTTGAACTGTGATCCTCAGATCTCAGCCCCCTAAGTAGCAAGGATTACAGGCGTGAACCATCAGCACACGGCTTGCCTCTGATCTTTACCCATTTATCCACCTACTCATATTTGGATATCTGGACACTATTTTTGGACAATCTGAAAGTAAAATTAAAAGTCATCTTGGAGACAAGGAAGCAGTTGTCAACAGGCTCTTATCATAGACATACAAACAAATATTAATTGAATGAATCCACATGATACCTGATATTTGCTCTCAATAACCAAGGGTGGGAGGAGGTAAGGGGGAGTAAGAGCCCAAGATGCTCAGCTGTACCTTGCACTGAGGGTGCAGGAGACAGCCCTAACTGACCCAGGCTAGCATCTGAAACATTTGGGAGGATGGAAGTGAAATTGATAACAAGACTTCCAAAGTCTGGAACTTCCAGCTTCCCCAAAACAGACAACTGTCCAGTTTATCCAGATCCTTCTGCCAGCCATAGATATCCTCTTTTGTACGGTTAACATTCCCATGCCTTAGAAGTCGTTGGTTTCTTCAGATGTCATTCTTCCAGCTGACACACAGGAGGAAGGGAAAACTACCAAGGAGCACATGGCTCAGCCCCATTAACATGTGAAGTCCTCTTCCTCCAAGCCCCACCCATAGCATCATAGGGGCACTTCTTGCTCGAAAGCTACCACCTGACCATTCTAAGCTCTGATTGTTCAAAGAATTTACTTCAAGTTCCAGAAAGAGAAAGAGAGAGAGTCATAGCACATACTGAAGTTTATACTCTGGGACCCAGTAGCTGCTAATTTGGAATTGTTTTTGTAGTTAAATATATTTGTAGTGAGACACCGATTGGAGGGTTTCCTATAGAGCAAGACTCCAGAAGAACAAAGCCTTAGGGGACAATGGTGTCTAAAGCACAGAGAACAGAAGGACCAGCCACCAACTAGCCATCTGCAGGGCTGACTTCTACTTCTGTTCAGGAAGTGACCTTACATAGGACCTCTCAGGTAACCAGCATCACAAGTACTTGGGTACTGTGGGCCCTCAAGAGGAGGCCAGGGTCCAAAGCCCACTACCCACTGGGGATCCTATTTTGCCATGGAAGATTGTAATCTGCTCAGACCCTTGTGGACTACCAACCATATATTTTAGAAGACAAAGTACCCTCCACATAGTGTCTATCAGCCCCGCCAGAGAGTCCCCATTGCAGATTATTTGTATGACAAAGAGGACAGGCTTCTGCCTAGACCCTTCTGGATGACCAACAATGATGATTTTCCAATCACCATGGACCCCCACGAAGTGGAGAACAGAGCTCCCAGGGCACTGTATACTGGGACTCATATCTTTACCTTGGAGAAAGTGAGTCTTCATAGATCCTCCTTAATAATCAATAACAGCCTTTGTGCAACCTCTGTATGCCCTCAAGTGGTTAAGGATGGAATCCCTACATGGATATCTACGGGGGGCTCTTATCTCTAGAGGCTTTGGGAGAGGGAAATGCATGCAGAGCCACCTCAATGACCAACAATAGCATTACTATCAACTTTAAACCCAGAATCCTGCATGGCCAAGCTGTCATACCAAGGATGTCAAGTGTAAATAGGCCACAGAGCATATAAACCCTGCAGACCCCAGTTCATCATGAGCCCCAAAGAGGGAGATAGACCCCTGACCTCTCAACTTCAGCAGTTAATCCCTCAGTTGAGGACCCAACTGTGGGACTCCAATCTGCCAGAGCCAAATCTGCTGTTGATGCAATTAAATCACACAAGGCTGTCTTGGGAACCAACAGTGTGCAGCACACTTCCAATGCCCAGTAGAAGGTGGAGCCACTGGAAACCTGGCTTCTGAGGAATGAATGTTCGGCAGCTGAATAGATTGAAGCATGCAAGAGCAAAGGTGTCCTCAAAGCTCACCAAGACTGTGGTATTTGACTTGGGCCCCGAAAGAGCAGAGGTCATCAAGACTCTATGATTTGACTTGAGACTCAGTACAGCTGCTGAACCACCTTCTTCCAGTGATAAGTTGACAGTGTAGGACATTAAACTGCTCCAGGCTACTTCAAACACCAAGAAAGGGCCTAAAGTTAAGAATTGCCCATTCGTGGACAACAATGCTGAATTCAAAGTTAGGTTTCCTTCTGCAGCTGAAGAAAAATGCAAGTCCACTTGGCTCAGCAAGACCATGCAAGAAACCAAGAGTCCCCAATTAGTTTAGTGGAGGCCACAGCTGTTGAAATCCTGGCTGCTAGGACTAATTCAACAGCAGAGTACACTAAACTGGACAAGGCTTCCTGGAGCACCAAGATCAAGAATCAACTTGTAAGGCCCCCAAAAGTAATGGTCAGGCCACTGAACTCCTAGGTTCCAGGAGTCATTCAAGCTAAGAGGTTTAAGCTTCATAGGCCCTTAGTGGTTGCTAACAATCTATATGTCACCACAAGTCCCCAAGGAACAGAGGGTCCTAGCGCTGGACTTTTGGCTGCCCTGGGTAATTTGATGACCAAAGAGGTTAAATCTCTGAAGGATGCTTTAAATCTAATCATAGTGTCTGCCAGGGCTAGTTGAAAGAAGCATTTACATTTGCAAAGAGTGGGTTGTGGTGCCAATATCCTAGGTTTTCATCCCCCAGGGGTAAAACTCCAAGATCTTCCCAAACTTGGATGACTTCAGGTGAATGTCCACTGCATCACAGCCTTAGCAGCTGCCACCGGTAAGCGACACACACAGGTGAACACGTGGGTTCTAAGGACATGCTTGCCCTGGACAGCGTCCACAGTGATCAAATATTAGTGAGCAAAATAAATGTTGTTCCACACCAGAGAAAGTAGCAAAACTGGAAGATAACTTAAAAGGGAAGACAGTGGAGGCATCAATGAAGATAGGCAAACAGAAATTCAAATCAGTCAAGAACAGCTGCAACAAAGCGGAAAGCAGCTAGCTACATTAAGAAAATTTATTCCCTAAGGGCTGTCACACCTCCTTTCTGGAATATTGACATGTACGGAGTCGTGTATAAAGGAATCGGAGGAGCCACCAAAGGAAGTTTTTTGTTTGTTTGTTTGTTTTTAAAATTATGGAGGAAAAAAAGAGAAGAAAGAACACAAGAGTCTATGTCAAAATATACAAAACAGACTACTAATCCTAAAGAGCAACACTTAGATGTTTGTAAAAGGCTCCAGCTGGAGGAAGCGAACCAGTTACCAACCACTACTGATGCTTTTTAACCAACAGAGGTAGCAGATACAAACGTCCAGACATCATAGGATGAGAAAAGTCACCATGATGGACCTGCTGGGAAATGGAATGAATTTAGCAGCTGACTGTGAAAAAGACGTCCTCTGCAAATGTGTCCACTAGACATTAAACAGCTAAGAGCCTATCAGATAAGGAGATACAGACAAGAAAACCTGGGATTGCAGGGAACATCTGTTATGAAGGCTTTGATAGCAAAACAGACAAGGAAAAACAACAGAAGACACTAAGGAAAATTAAGCCAATTTGTCCATCCAGAGGCTGGATATAAAGCTTAAACTGAAGGAAAACAGAAGAAAAAACAAGCTCTTCCAAATGTATGGGATTTGTGACAGAATGGCATATGTTGGGCATTCATGACGGATTGACAGTTGGCCAGTCATTTGTGGGACTGTGAACACTAGCATGGGAATACAATCCAATGTTTCAATAAAGTTCCTGCTTATGAAAGTATAATCAATTTCATGTATTCCAGACACTTTAAGTGATGACAGACTTCAAATACAATTTTCCAGAATTTTACATGATATTTATATGTAAAATAGAAATATTCTGTAAATATATATGTATATAAATATATTTAAAATATAGACTAACTATGAACACATGTAAAATATATTTATCTAAGATTTAGGCTAAAAATAGAATTGTTCACTGTAATTTCTGATCCAGCTTCAAAGGGTTAATGAAATATTTATTTCTTTTACACTTTTGAGAAACTGGAAACAATGAAACATTTCAAAAATATTTTCCCAGAAATCTTCCTTTATTTACATGTGAAATGAATTCATGTACAATTAGATGAAAGATACTTTTCTCCTTCAATGTGGTTTAGTTTCAACATTCACATTTTTTCATATGTACTTTGTTATGTTTCTAAGAATTCAGAAGGACTGCAAAACTTCCTAAGTAATTTTCCCAAATAGCTTCAGATTAAGATGGATTGGACCTCTCCCTCAACATAAGCTTGAGATTCCACGAATACATGAATAAATATGATTATAAATGTAAAAACAAACAAACCCTCTCAGAAGAGCCAACTGGAAGCACCTTATTGCTGAGCATCATAGGCCAAATTTCTCTAAGGTAGCAGAGTTCAAGGGCTGCTGTAGTTCTTAGCCCACAAAGTGGGCTCTAGATTGTAATCCCAAAAAGTTGTTCCGTCAAATTGAAGTTCTTTCAAACTGCAAGACCAGGTGCATGCATCTCTTTGCACTATTTTTTTTTTTTATTTTGCAATAGAATCTTTTTTGCCAAGCATTTTTGAAAACAAAGCCAATTATGTCACTTGTGTTGTGGTCTTCTCAAGCCAAAGGACATCCTGAGGGGTTTTGGTTCACACACCAGAGGAAACTATACATTCACCTGGAACTAGGATCAAGATTTTTTTTGAGGGGAGGGGGTCTGGTTGTGGGGCCTGAACTCTGGGCCTGGGCGCTGTCCCTCAGCTCTTCAGCTCAAGGCTAGCGCTCTACCACTTGAACCACAGTGCCACTTCTGGCTTTTTTCTTATGTGGTGCTGAGGAATCGATCCCTGGGCCTCATGCATGCAAGGCAAGCACTCTACCACTGAGCCACCTTCCAAGCCCCTAGGATCAAGATTTTATGACAGCTCTTTCACCCACTTAGCCCTTCAATTCTCTAAGGTCCTGAGAGGCACCTGGATTAGTGTAGAGGTGATGGGAATCTGCTCTAGCCATACACTTGCATCTTTCCCTGTCCACCTCTCACTTTGACTGTTGTGGATGAAGTGTGTGGGTACCACCTTTCTCCTCATGCTGTCCTTCTCTGCTTGTTTGCAAATTCTTCCTCTAGTGTTCCCTACTCTTCCACCATGTCTACATTTTTATTTTGGGGAAAGATTCATTTGATGAATAAGTTTTGGAAGGTAAAGAAAAGAAGAAAGAAAAAGAAAAAAGAAGTCAATTTAGTTGGTTGAAAAGATTATGGATGGAAAAAAAAAACTTGCATTTTGAATGTACAAGGCCCTGAGTTCATTCCCTAGTAACACAAAAAAAGAAGGAAAAGGAGGTGAGGAGGAAGGGAGAAGTAAAGGAAAGTATGTGTGTGTGTGTGTGTGTGTATGTGTGTGTGTGTGTGTGTGAGAGAGAGAGAGAGAGAGAGAGAGAGAGGGAGAGAGAGAGATAGAAAGAGAGAGAGAGACAGAAAGAGAGAGAGAGAGAACAAAATAGCCTCAAAGAAGGGAAGAAGGGAAAGAAGACAAAAAGGAAAAATTATGGAAACAAATATTGGATGTTGTGACACCTAGAATAGTATAGTAATAGTAATAGTAGGAAACTTTTATCACCTCAAAGCCTGGTGAAAGCAGGATGAGGACACTATGCTACCAGATCCTGATTAGAAGTGCCCAAAGTAAGAAAGATAAAGATGAAATACACTATTCTCCAATCTCCTATTTCCTTCCCCTCCCCCCACTAGCAACTGGCTGGAAAGGAAGACCAGGATGTACAGTCCATAGGAGTCAGACTCAGATGATGGGTCTTCTGGGTAGAACAAGAGGGGCTAATGGATAATGATAACCCCACATTCCTTTACATTCCCATCATCATTAGCTTCATGACTGTTAAATATACATGTGAATCTGTTCTTTTGTTTTTCTTTTTTGTCCAGAACTTTTTACTTTTTTCAGTGTTAAGAAGAGTTTTTATTTTTTTAAATTTTTTATTGTAAAGGTGATGTGCTGAGGGGTTACAGTTGCATAGGTCAGGCATTGAGTACATTTCCTTTTGAACATTGTCACCTCCTCCCTCATTTTCTCCTAGATTTTCCCTCCCAATTCCTCTCCCAAGTTGTATAATTCATTTCCAAATAGTGCTTAGTGAGTATCACTGCTGAATTAGTTCACCCTTTATCCTACCTTTTCTGTTTCCCCTTTCCCTCCCCAAATCAGATAAACTTACATACAACAACAAAAGGGAAAAAAAGGAAAATATAAAACCTCTTGTTTCTATTTCTTGGAGTTCATTGTGATAAGCATCATTTTATATGATCATATCTACTGAACCCTTGTGATCTCCTAAGAATATTCTCCTTTGGTCTCATTGTGTGAATGTTTAGAGTCCTGTTTAACTGATCATGTCCAAGTACAATTTTTGTCTTTTACTATCCGTTGGGTTTACTTGTAGATTCATAGGCACATTCTAATTATTATGAATGAAAGAAACCTTGTAACCTGTTTCTTTGGGTCTGACTTTGCTTAATATAATTTTTTCCAAGTCTTTTTATTTCTTTAAGAACAGGGCAATGCCATTCTTTAGAAGCATAGAATTCCATTGAATATATATATATATATATCACATTCTCTTGATCCATTCATCCATTGAGGGACATCTGATTGGATTCTATATCTTAGTTATAGTAAACAATGCTGCAATGAACATGACTGTGCTGGTGGCTTTGCTGTGGCCTAGTTTGTGGTCAATTAGATAAATGCTCAGGGGTAGGATTGCTGGGTCATAGAGACGCTCTATGTTTAGTCTTTTTAGGAACCTCCATACTGAACCTCTAGAGAGGTTAAGTGAGTTTACATTCCCACCAACTATATAGTAACATTCCCTTTTGGCCATATACCCCTGCACCTGTTATTGTTAGTTTTCTTCATAATGGCCAACTGGAGTGAGGTTCTTTAGTAAGATTCTCAGGTGATCTGTGGGCATGAGAAACGTGAGAGGCATTGCAGAGAAGTTTCTGTACAAAGATAAGACCAAAAAATGAAGCATGAGCTTGCTGCAGGGTTGGCTCAAAGAGCAGACCAACAACACTTCTCCATCTTCTCTGTGGAAGTGTTACTCCTGTATTGCTTAAAGCCTCAAGTGCCAATCCAGAAACCCCCTCTAACATGAGCGAGAAGCAGCATGCAGGCTGCCCAAACCAGCTCATGTAAAAGCAGCTGCCTTCATTCAGTTCATCTCCTCGGGGCTCTTGCAGACGATCTCACATCAAGCCAGCTCCCAGAGCTGCTGTTTAACAGATGCCAACATTCTGCACAATTATTCTCCTCCCAGTCACAGCAAAATAGCTTCCTCTACCCACTTCAGCAGAAATGTCTTAGTTAAAGTTCACACCGAGGAGATGGGGGTGTTAATGGCTAATTCCTCCTACATAAAGCAAGCAAACCGGGAGGCCTCTTCTCTTCAACTAACATCTGGGAGTGGGGGTGGGGGTCCATGTCCATCTGGCTGGGCTCTGCAGGCTCTGATGCCACATCTGGGTGGAAGGCCTCATGGGTGAGCTGTCAACTGCACAGTCCTGTTGATGCACAGGTTCTGCATCCCAGTCCTACTCTTAGAATCAAAGACCCAAGGTATTTGTGGTTCAACAAAGTCTCTGCTGGATGATCAGCACTTTCCTTTCCTCCAGGAATTATGTGGGGAATTGCACTATAGATAAAGAAGGCCCTTTCTGGCTTTGCCAGACGAGAGGAATTTAGGAGTGGGAAAGAATCTAATTGAGCATGGATCTCCACTCCACTAGTCCTCCTACCCTTGTGCTTCTGCTGTTCTACCACAAATGAACATCACAAGAAGCAGGCAGGAAGGCAGCACAGCGAGGAGGCCTGCAGTTGAAACAGGAAGCCATCATCATTGTCTAGTTACAACTTTAATTGCTTCAGTTTCTTAATAATTCACACTCATCAAAGTATACCCTAAAGTCAGGCACCTGTGGCTCTTGCCTGTAATCCTAGCTGTTTAGAAGGCTGAGATCTGACGATAGCAGGTCAAAGCTAGCCCAGGCAGGGAAATCTGTGAGATTCTTACATCCAATTAACTACCAAAAAGCCAGAAGTGAGGCTGTGCCTCAAGTGTTAGAGCACCAGCCTTGAGTGAGAAAGCTAAGGGACAAGATACATAATGTATCTTATTATAAAAGGAATTCTTGCTGGGTGCCACTGGCTCAGGCCTGTAATCTTTGCTACTCATGGGGCTGAGATCTGAAGACTGCTGTTTGAAATCAACCTGGATAGGAAAGTCCATGAGTCTCTTTTTTTAAATACTTTTTTTATTGTAAAAATAGTGTACAGAGGGGTTACAGTTACATGAGTAAGGTATATTACCTATCAAGCATTGTTGCCTCCTCCTTGTTTTAGACTCTTGTCTCCAATTTTCCACCAAAAAAGCCACCAAAAAGTGGAGCTGTGGTTCAGGTTGCAGAGAGCTAGCCTTGATCAAATAAGCTCACACACAGTGACCAGGGCCCGACTTCAAGCCCTGAAGCAACACCAAATGCACACACACACACACACACACACACACACACACACACACACACACACACACCAAAAAAAAGAAATTCTTGCCCATTAAGGAAATATAAGGAAGCACAGAAGAGCATAGGAAATCCCTCATTTTAACATCCTAATAAACCCTTTGAAAGAAATGAATATTCCCTGCCCCACCCCCATGTGTAACCCCCTCATTCCTGTACAAAGATGTAGTTGTATTAAATATTAATAATAAACATTTTGTTTACTTCATATAAGATTATGCAAGTTTCCCAGGGCACTGAAATATTCTAAAAAAAACACCATCAAATGACAGCATGACACTCACCCTTTGAATGTAACATAAATTTATGCGGCTACTTCCCTATTGATCAAATTTAACTTGATCTAGTTTTACACTATGATAAATAATACTATGATGACAATCATGGTGCATAAATCTCCGCTAAGTCTGTAATTATTTCCCTTGGATAGATTGCTACGGGTGGAATTGGTCTATCAAAGGATGTGCATGTTTTAACATTGTTATTATTTATCACTACATTGCCCTGAAGAGATACTCTTCCACTTAAGCTCTTCCTGTCTGAACTGCCTGATTGTGTTCATGGTCTTTTTTTTTTTTTTTTATCTCCCTTCCCAAGGAAGTTCATCTCTCCTTATTCATTTGACTTTTTTTTATATTTAGCTGCCCAATTTTTCATTGTGGTAAATTGCACTTTGCATGAAATTGGCCATCTAACTATTGTTTAGTATCTAATGTTTAGTAGTGTTAAGTATAATCTTTATATTGCTGTACAATAGATCTCCAGAACCTTCTTATCTGCAAAACCAAAACTTTTTATGCATTAAGCAACGACTCCCTATTTCTCTTTTCCACCACCTCTTTTGACCACTATTCTATTTCCTATCCCTTTGAATTGATTATTCTAGATATCCAAGAGAAATCAATGTAGTTTATTTTTGTGTGTCTTGCTTATTTCACTTACTATGATATCAAGTTCATCTATATGGCAGAATTTCCTTCATTTTTAAGGTAGAATATATTTTATATACATACCACATTTCCTTCCTTCCTAAGGCAGAATACTATGTCATTGTATGTACATACCACATTTGACTTACCACTTTGTTCATTGGTGGACATTTGGCTTGTTTCTCCTCTTTAAGTATCATGAACAGCATTGCTATATCATGGACCTATGTACTCGTGGTAGTTTTTTTACATATGGTCTTCTAATGACAAAAAATCAGATCTGTTAGCCTTTTATTGCTTCCTCCTCCTTGGCTCCCATACTTAAGTATGTCTTTCTTACTCACGATTAGAAAAATTTTCACAAATATTTTCTTTCATTTTTTTACAGTCCTAGGCTATAACTGCGATATGTTTTGACTTATGTAGTATGTTCCACTCTGAATATGTTTGTTGGCAAGACACTCAGACCCACTCAAAATACCTTAAATAAGAGGAGGTGTATTTGGCAATGCATTCTGTAGCTGTGGAAACAGCTGAGTCTCCCAGACGCTGGGAGACCATGGGTAGGGAAGGCTCCCTTGGTGGCTTTTCCCGGAACCAGCTCTCTTCTCTCTGGACCAGGCTTTCTGGCTGTAGGAGTTTACATTTATAGGCTGCATGTGACTTTGAGGTATCTTGACAAGGCCACTAGCTCTAATTCTGTATGAGTTTTACATAGGGGAGAGTGTTTGAAGCTTAGAGTTTATCATCTTGAGAGACCAAAACAATGACGGATTCAACACATTTCCTAGATGGGTTTCTTTTGTGTCATTGGTTATTTTGCCCTGATTAATCAGTGATCCCAAGGAAGTGAGGGAGAGTCACATGGCACAAAAGAAAGACTTCCCAAGCTTAACCATTAACCAGGAATTTACACAGAGGCTTCCAAATGGGTACATGGACTGTCTATGCAACCTTCTTAATGTTTGTACTAGCAGACATTGTGCTTGCTTTTCTGAAGTAGATACCAGTACTCCTTTTTAATCCTTCTTTGCTTGCTTGAATACAATCTTTATCCTAGTCTTATTTCATCAGTTTGTCACAGCTTTTTTCCTAGGTTTTCCATTTTGTTCCATTTATCAATTCTTATACTTGCGCCACAATGTTTTGATGTAATATACATCATGTGGTACAAGTTCTTCTTTATTACATCTTGTCTCTTTCTTAAGTTAATATTTCTCTAGACTTTAGATTTTGCTAGCTTCTTAGTTTACAAATGTGTTGCTCTTCTGTTTTAAAACCGCTAATTGACTTAGGAGGATTCACCTTTTTTGCAGTATTTTCATCTACTTTTAAATACAAATTAATTTAATTGTGTGTGTATGTATGTGGTGTGTGTGTGTGTGTGTGTGTGTGTGTGTGTGTGTGTGTGTGTGTGTGTGTGTGTGTTTACTTGCTAGTGCTGGGTCTCAGTACTGGCTTTTTCACTAAAGGCTGGCACTATACCACTTGAGCCACACCTCTATTTCTGGCTTTTTTTTCTGGTTAATTGTAGATAAAAGTCTCAGGGACTTCCTTACCCAGGCTGGCTTCAAACCACTGCTATCTGCAGATCTCAGCTTCTTAAGTAGCTAGAGATTATAGGTGTGAAACACCTGTACCTGGCTTGAAGTTTTGTTTTTGTTTTTGGGTAATGAAATTTTAAAACTTGTTTCTCTTTCCCATCAATCAAAGAAACTATGAAACTAGTAACTTACTGAGTGAATGAATAAAAGACTATTGGGCTTAGTTTATGTCCATGGACAGTATCTTTATATTTATTTTAATTTTCTGTGGTGCTGGAGATGGAATCTAGGGCCTTATGCATGCTAAGCATACTCTCTAACACTGAGCCCTACTGCCAGCCAGTGTCCATGTACTTGACTGCCAAAGGGACCTACACAGATGAGGCCTTTACTGTGGATGACTTAGGAAGAGGCATATACTTGGGAGGCAAAACCATTTAGAAGCTATATTAACCCCATTGCAGGAGCCTTGTGACTGTTTAGTGGGCCACTTGGCACTTCCCACTTTGTAGATTAGCAAGAGTGTTCCATGACTCAGAGCCTCAAATAATTAGAATATGAACCAAACAACCCTGCATTTGTTAAATAATTGCTTCAACAAACAATACATGAGTACACGTTCTGGGCTAGGTGCTATGTTAGGTGCAGCGTGGCTTAACCGGTACGATTTGCTCCTTGCTGCATAGCAAGTGGTATGAAACATGTTTGTCATGGGAAGTCTCCGGTGTCAGTGTAGGACATGGGTCCAGTTGGCTCCCTGAAGGGTTGCCTAGTGGTGGCTTAAGTCCAGGCCTGAGTGTTCTTTAGCACATTATTTTTCTCCCCACTTTGTACCACTGAACTTCAATCTTGATCCTGTATCCACATTTCCAAGCCCACTCCTTATGAACATGACCTCTTTTGGTCTGCTCTCTGTGGCCCCCAGTAAATTCCACTTCCCTGCAGTAGGGTATACCTTTATTTCTAATGGCAGATTAATGGCAGACTGATGCCACTAAATTGTCCAAAGTCGTGAAGGTGGAAAAAGCGTTGCTCAAATCCTCGGGACTAGCAGGTCTAGCTGTGTGGTTTTCAGACAAGTAATCTGAAAGAAGGACAATTGTATTGTTCTTATGTGTCATAGGAGGATAATTACCACATCTACTATGGAGTTGTTTTCTCAAAGTTTCGATTACATGACACTTTGTAACATTGAGTCTATAAAACAAATGAGATTTGACCCATACTGGGTCCTCCCCTGTAGAACAGAGGCCTTCTAAACCTAGAGACTTACCATGTCTTTTAGATTTAGCCTGACTTTATCCCTCCGTGAAAATAATTCTTTTTACTTAAGTCACTATGTGAAAAGGAGTTCTGAGCCTTTTAAACTCCTTGTCAACTGTTGTGCCGTGTTTGTTAGTAGAATGAATGTCTCCAGGAAAGCTGCTGAGATGAATACCCTCCACTTCCTGGCATGTTCGGTCCACATTCTTTTAGAACATCTTTCCCTCATTTTTCACTCAAGTCACAGGCTCAGCTACTACAACTCTATTAGAAGCAGAGCTGATGCCTCTTCTCGGAGCCCTTTCTACTCAACATTCTTCATGTGGAATTTGTTCTTTATCCACTCCCTAGCCGTATCCAGGAGGCATTCTTTTTCTTCTGAAAGAAGGTTGCTGGGCTATTCATTATCCTGGTATCACTTTTCTCAGCATCACATTCTAAACCTCTAGGAAGAGTCTTACTTACAGGACAATAGTAAACACTATCTTTATGAGTAATGTTGTATAAAGAAAAGCAGATTTCCTAGACTTAAATGTAGAAAGTAAGTTGCTTTAGACTAACCCTGTCTCTAACAAACACTGTCTGTTATAGTTCACTTGCTCTTGCCAGAAATGGTTTCTCAATTTCTCAATGAGGAGGAGAATGTTGGTGGCTCTGATAGGCTGTGGCTTATAAACATTAATTGACTATGGGCATTTTGTGGAACTAGAGATCCTAAGGCTGTCTGCTTTCATCTACATTAAAACATAAGATAAATACTAAGCATACTAATCTTAAGTATTGAATGCCGAGCTTGCTTATCTCTCTCCCTTTCTACTTCCATCTGATTATCTGTTCATCCCTTCCACTTTATCCATCCCATTATTTCAAAAAATAGAATATTTTAATCATTCCATCAGAATCTTTTATCTCCTTTTCTAGTCTAAATGCATGGTACCCACTAGGCTGACTTCTATCCTTATCAAGTAGCTTTTCTTTTTTTCGGAGTCTCTTCCAAAAGAACTTTATCTTATCATTCATATGACTGGAATCATATAACTTGTGGTATCTGGTGTTTGGATTTGAGCAACCGTAGTCAAATAAGAAGATGGCCATGCTGAATTAGGGAGGACTAGAATTCATTCTGAGGGTGGCTTAGGCTAGCAAATGGAGAGATGGACAGATGGACAAGCAAGACTATCAGGGAAGAACTGAGAACAAACTGAAGTAGACAACGTTGCCATGAGCAACTCTTGATAAATGTCACGGTATAGTACAGCAGAGAAGGAAGCAGTAGCTGAGGAAGGAGCCATAGGTTCAGAGAAGAGTTGTGGGAGGCCATGAGTTTGAATGTGAGTGAGTCCATGGCATTGGGAGGAAGACTGATGATTGAGGAGGAGGGGGATTCTTCGCCGAGCTAAGTCCTTGAGAACGTGAAAGGAGATGGGTGTTAGGTGATGGCAGAAGCAAGGACATCTTTACTAAAATAGCAGAAAGACAACTAGAAGGGAATAATCTACATTCTCTGTCAATGAGAGAGGTCCTTTCTTATGGCTCCAACCTCTTTGTATAGTGTAAGACAGGCAAGTCTAAATTTGAAGTGCTTGCAGAGCAGGAAGTATTAGGGGTTTCAGGACCTACAAACTGTGTATGACCCCCTAAGAATTGAAAAGAGCCCAATTACCAAGGTGTCGAGGGGTCTTTTAAGACTTGTGGTTCTTGATTCTGAGAGACTTTGGGTTCAGTGAGGCTGAATCATCCAATGCCTAGTAAGACCCAGGCATTTCCTACACTCCAGATATATTTAGTTCTCTATATATACTCTTTGTATATACGTATTGATGTAATCCCTTGAATCATATAATCATTTGCATTCTATTCTTTCCTGTATTCCCCAAGAAAGATCTGTGAGCTTCAGTAAAGCGTGTCAAATCACACAGCTAATAAAAAGCAGAGCAAAGTCAAGCACTTGTGCCTCATGCTTATAATCCTAGCTACTCAGGAGGCTGAGCTCTGAGGATCACAGTTCAAAGCCAGACCTGGCAAGAAAGTCCATGAGATTCTTATCTCAATTAACCACCAAAAAGCCAGAAGTAGAGTTAGGGCTCAAGTGGCAGAGTGCTAGCCTTGAGCTAGCCTTGAGACAGCACCTATGCCCTGAGTTCAAGCCCCAGGACTGGCACACACACACACACACACACACACACACACACACACACACCACAAGCAAAGACTTGAATCCAGACAGTCAGTGTGGCACCAGCATTAAGAACCCTTCTCATGTGTCATGTGACTGCTCCCCAACACTATTGGTAATTTTTTCCTACTCAGGCCTTCTAAGTGTTTCAGAATATGTGAGGCCCTTGGGCAGAAGCTGATCAGCAGCATCCGTAGAGTGCTTATAGTTTCTTTTTTATTAATAAGATTTTTTAATTGTGAAAATACCATACAGAGGGTTACAATTACACGAGCAAGGTAATGAGTACATTTCTTATCAAGCACTGTTGCTTCCTCCTTTGTTTCCCCTTCCCATCCCTTCCCATCCTCCCTCTATCCCCCCACTCAATCTTCCCCCCTCCCCCATCCCCCGCACCAAAGTTCGTTTTCAACATAACGACTTGTACATCTCATTGTTGCAATGGGTCCACCTGTATCCCTATTTAAACAATTTGTTTTTTCCCTTCCCCTCCCCAAATTATACCATCATCAAATACAGTGAAAACAGGGATTATACCATGGGGGAGGGGGCATACAAAGCAACAAAAAATCATCTTATAAACATGTTAGAAACAATAGCAAGAAAGAAAAACCCTTTGAGTCCTTTACCCTCTCCAGGTTGAGTTAATTGAACTACAAGACTCTCATGTGACTCAGTTTTCCAAAGAACTATATTCATTAAATACTTATATTCAGTAAATAACCACCAGACAGTGATAACACTTGGATGATATGGTACAAGACCACAGGCACTTCTAAACCAAGTTCTGTTCTCAAAACTAAGGACAGGGCTCAACACACAAACATGAGATTTTCCCAGGCATGAGCTGATAGCCTCAGAAAAAGCAAACCAGAACAGAAAAGACTCAAAACCAGCGGCACCACGATCAAAAGGTCAAGAATCCTTCAAAAAACAGGAAAAAACTCCTAAAACACCAAAAGGACCTAGTTCAGTAGAAGACATTAAAGCAAAAATGCAAGCAAGTATAAAAAAGCACTTTGAACAGCCCTGGGCACTACTGGTAAATTAAAGCCCAAAGATGGGGAAAGAGGAAAAGGAGAAACAGATAGAGTCCATACTGACTATCATCAACAATCCAGACTGAAGTCTTCTATCTTAATCTCAACCCCCTTTCCTGATTTGCCACCCATACCCCCTCCAGGCTGGAAGCAATCTTGGTTTCCAAACGCACTCTTGGTGCCGCTGCTGTGATTGAGTAATCCTTGCATACTGCTTTCTTTTGTGCATGTGCTCCATCAATTTGACCATGCCTTACCCCACTTTGTATCCCATAGCTGCTCAATAAATATTTGAATGAATAAAAAAAAATAAAGAAGCTGGGGCAGACAAAATAGGAGACGGACCCTTCCATTTCTGATATGTGAGGAGCTGGCTTGAGAGTTTTCTCCTAATCTCTTAGCCAGCTTGCTTTTCCCAAACCACATCCATAAGAATGTCAGAGAGCTGTCTAGACCACCAAAGGACAGTGTGCTCTTTCTGGCTTGAGCCTGGGCATTCTGATATAAATAGTAGATAGAGGTGAGACTTTCCTGGAGTTTTGAATGATTTTAAATTTAAGACTCTTCTTTCTTCCTGCAGTAGGGTCAAATATTCAGCTTGGGTAGTAATTACTACTACTTGGGTAGTAGTAATAACAATAATAATAACCACTTATAAATACGTTGAAGGTGCTCTGTGCCTTATGTGATATTCAGATAAGAATAGCTGAATCTTTACCTCGCCCCAGTTAGAATGGCCATTATCAAGAAAACAAACAATAACTGATACTAGAGAGGATGCAACCAAAAAGAATTCTAATATACTGTTGGTGGGAATGCAAATTTGCTCAACCACTCTGGAAAGCAGTGTGGAAGCTCCCTCAAAAAATTTAAATATAGACCTACTCTATGATCCAGCAATTCCACTCCTAGGCATTTACCCAAAAGATTATAAACCAGGATACAGTAAAGCCACCAGCACAACTATGGTAAATAAGTGGATCAGTTATGGTGGCATATGCCTGTGGTCCCAGCTACTCAGGAGGCAGAAGAGTGAGGATTACATTTCAAGCCCAGCCTAGGCAAAGTTACTCTGAAAAATAAACTAAAGCAAAAGGGTTGGGGTGTATGACTCAAGTGGTAGAGTACTTTCCTAGCAAACATGTGCCCTGTTTAACCCAAGTAAAGAAAGAAGAAAGAAAGAAAGAGAGGGAGAAAGAGAGAAAGAAAGGAGGGAAGGGAAGGAAGGGAGGAAGGAAGGAAGCAAGGAAAGAAGGAAGGAAGGAAGGAAGGAACCGTTGGTCCAGAGTCACTCAGTTGCTATCAGAGTCAGACTAATTTGTTGGAACCTGTATTCTTATCCTCTGTGTTACTGAAATGTGTCTGGAGTCATTTGGGACCCCAGAATTATCTTTCCTGGGAGCATGGTAGAATGACAAGAACCTGTAACATAGACAGATGGGGTGTATGGGGGGAGATGGGGGTAGGTTGAGAAATATCCTATATCACAGATTCATTATTCTGTGACTTTTGATAATTATTTAACCTCTCTAAGACTGCGTATTCATCTGCAAAATAGAGAAAGCATTAATATTTTCCTCTAGATGATCAAAAGCAATTGTTGCCCTAAGGCATGTGGTCACTCTGTGTGTGTGATAGTGGCTGTTCCTCAGGATCATTGCATGAAACCCCATTGATTTAGATGCACTTGTAGGAAGCTCAGTGTTTTTGAAGAGGTCAAGATACAGAGAGAAAACAGATCTCATTCTCCCTGAGGACAAGCGCTGTATACCTGTGGGTGATAAACAAAGGTACCTGATCGAGACACTTGTTTCTTAATAGAGCCCTAACATTGGAAGATGTTTTGAGCAAAACAGCAGTTGCCCCTTCTTACTGTGAGCGCCTGCATCCCCTGCCTCTTCTGCCCCTGTCTTCTTTGGGAATTCTGTTGGCCAGTGTCCTGCTTACAACAATGAGACAGCACTGATATGCTGATTGTAGGCAGAAGCAAGGATTTGGTTCGACTGGGCATCTTTCCAAGGGGATTGCAGCCAGCATATCTGGAAAAAAAAAAATAAATGGCATACTGGGATCCTTGGGAATAGAAATCAACTTCAATGTCATTTCCTCCAACTCAGGCTAGGCTGTGGGCTGTGTGATATACTGGTGGAAGCTACAATCTGGGAACTCAAGAGTCCAGCAGTCAGTCCTTCATGACCTTGGACTACTGGCTCTTCCTTCCTAGCCCCCACTTTTCTCTCTGATAAATACAGAGGTTACATAAAGTGATCTCAAACACTCCTTTAGGTATAGCATCTGATGATTCTACACTGGGGCCTAAAATCTCTAAAGGTTAACACCAGCTCCATCTACAAGCCATCTTCTCTCATCCTCTGGGTATATAATTACAATACCCAGAAGGAATGGTTTTCAAAGTTACTTTTAAACTATATAATGCTTTCTTTGTTTCTTTGTTTCTTTCTTT
Organism: Dipodomys spectabilis; assembly: GCF_019054845.1. NCBI lineage: Eukaryota > Metazoa > Chordata > Mammalia > Rodentia > Heteromyidae > Dipodomys > Dipodomys spectabilis. The sequence continues at coordinate 13,477,537 of NW_024870681.1, forward strand.
CTTTTTGTCTGCCCTTCCTTCCTTCCTTCCTTTCTTCCTTCCTTCCTTCCTTCCTTCCTTCCTTCCTTCCTTCCTTCCTTCCTCCCTTCCTTCCTTCCTTCCTTCCTTCCTCCCTTCCTTCCTTCCTTCCTTTCTTCTTGTCGGTCGTGGGGGCTGAACTCTGGGCCTGGACACTGTCCCTCAGCTCTTCAGCTCAAGGTTAGCCCCTACCACTTGATCCACAACACCACTTCTGGCTTTTTTTTCTGCTTTATATAATGCTTTCTTTAACTACAATAAAGCAAATCTTAAGCCTAAGCCTATACAATATGCCAAAGACCCCTGTGAAGCTCCACAGGTTTGGCAGATGAGGCTGACCTAGAGTTTACCCTTGACTCTGCCCCTTCTTTGCCCTTGGCTACAGATGGATATGTCTACAGAAAATGTTTGTTTATTTGGTTTGGGCTTCAAACGTACCAGGATGTTAAAAAGAAATCTTTACCAACAAAACTGACCTGAGGAACATGTACTTGAATATGAAAAGGACGGGCTGTAAATTACTTTCTGAGGGAAAGTTCCTCCTTGAGAGATTATTAAACTGTATCCTGGGTTCTTGGCCCTTACCGTACTCTGCCTGAGTTCTTCATGCTTCTGCATCTAGTGAGAACCTTTGCTTTCAGAAGGGTGAATTGAAAGTCAATGATGTAAAGTCTGAAAGTGTCTGTCCCTATGAGCTGAAGAATGCCCCCACTAAGCCCTCTAGATGTATGTTTTCTCCTATGGCTTCCCCAACCATTCAGGCAAGCTAGGATAATAGGATTCTGAAGCCTTACAGTTGTGGACACATCACCTTCCCCAGGTAGCCTGGCATCTGGAAACAATCCTCATTAGCTCCCCAGGCTACCGTCTAGACAGAAGAAAGACTCTAGAGGGTAGATCTTGACCATAGTGCTACTAACTTCACAAGCACTACCTGTGATCTGCCTTGGATTGTATGAGCAAGCAACAGAGGTGACACCTGAACAATGAATGCATTCCTAGTTGTTACTTGCCAATGATCTTTAAACAGACCTTGTCAGTGCATTGTACAGTTAGACCAGGTCTGCTTCAGTTTACTTGGATAGAGCAAGTTAGGAAATTCCCTAATTTTCTCAGCCCAAAGGGCTAGGTGTAGAAGCACAGGTCTCTTGGCTCCTAGCTCCCTTCACATTGAACAGCTGGGTTGTAGGTACTGAGAACTAGAAGGAGCTGTCAGGTCTCTCCAGGGGAAAGAGCCTTCAGGCTAGAACGTAACGCTAGGCTCTGTAACATCTAACTATGGCTCTTTCAGGCCTGAGACCAGTGTGGGGACACATAGAGACTGAGAGCCCCCACTCCTGTCTCTTCCCTGGGAAGAAGGAAACTCGAGGCTGCATGCAAGGGCAGCTGTCCTGTTCTGAGAGGTTATTGGTACCAAGTATTTGAGGAAGCACTTGACACAGCTCATGGGATTTAATTCTCACTGCCCTCTTCTGAGGTGGGTCTTAGGATCTGTGTTTGATAAGGACCTTGTCGTTTATATGAAGGAAAGTGGCCCTGCTTGCTAGCCCTGGCCCTGTATTTCTTCTTATAAAATAACTTTCATTAGTTTTTTTTTTTAAGTGATATAGAGAAGTACCAACAGGAAAACAAAAAAATATGGCCCACAGTCGGGTGCTGGTGGCTCACGCCTGTAATCCTAGCTATTCAGGAGGCTGAGATCTGAGGATCGAGGTGCAAAGCCAGCCCAGGCAGGAAAGTCTGTGAAACTCCTATCTCCAATAAACCACCAGAAAACTGGAAGTGGCACTGTAGCTCAAGTGGTAGAGCACTAGCCTTGAGCTGAAGAGCTGAGAGACAGCGCTCAGGCCCAGAGTTCAAGCCCCACGACCAACAACAACAACAAAAAAAAGAAAACAAATAATAAAAATGGCCCATGACCCGGCCTCATAGTCTCAAACTAAATATTGAGAAAAATAAGCACACCACATCACAAAAACATGTTCAGAAAGCTCAAACAATAATCAAAATAAAAAATAATAACAATCAAAGGTAAAGATCCTTTCATTCCAATCCCTCTCCTAGAAAGAGAAAAAAAGTTAATTTGAAGATTTAAACACAAGATTTTTTTTCCAGAAAAATGATCATTTGGATAAATCATCTTACTTGCAATGCACTTAGAAGTATTCTTTCTGTGAATTTTTATCATTATTTCTTAAAAAAGAAACCATACCAAAGCATTTATTATTATTATTGTTGTTGTTGTTGTTATTATTAAACTTTGCAGGTTTGGAAGCCTTCCCATATCATGGGCTGTTCAGTGTCATTAAAGAATGACATAGTTCTGTAGGATCTCTGAATTCTTAGATTTTTGTCTCATTGATTGAAGTATTCATATTTTGTTGGTGTTCAAAAAAGTTTTAGTTTTCTTTGGGGGAGTGGATATGGTTTGGGAGGAATTGTTTGTTCTTAGATTTTTCTGCATGTTTTACAACTTTTTATTATTGTTTGTATCTTTTTATAATGGATATGATTGAGCAAAGGGGGAAACCTTTGGGTGCCATGGAATGAAAACCCGCCCCTGGGATTTAGTATGTGTTCTGCCCGTTGTCCATAAAATTTCCAAACTGATTTGAGGTGGCAAAGCTCACTCCTCTTCTGTTTCTCAAAGGCCAACCAGCCCCTGCTCCAAGTGCACATCCTGCATTGCAAGCAGGCTCACAAGATACAATGGTCTTTGAATCCCTAAGCTCTTTGGCTCTCTCACCCTTTGACTGATCTCTGATTGCCATTTGCATACCAGCTTTTCCATAGCTGCTCCAGTATCACATAGCATTCTTTCTGTCCATAAAGGGAATTCCTTAAAAGTTTTGTAACGTGTAACCTAATTTATCAGGGTTTTTTTTCCCCCTGATTTTTTGGGGGGCGGGATTTGTGTACTGCTTGAAATTAGGAATAAAATAATTGTGGTTGTAGGAATTCTGTAGTTCTCCTTCTTGGTGAACATCGACAGCAGCTCCCTCACAGCAGGGACTTGTGGGTGTTTTAGTCCCGAAGGTTATTTTTCTTGGTGTGTGCATGTGCATGTACACACATGTATGGGTTCTGAGGCTTAAACTCAAGGCTTCTCTTGCTGGGCTTCTGTGTGCAAAACTGGTGCTATACTTGAGACACTGCCAGCATTTTGCTGGTTATTTGGAGATAAGAGTCTCTCAGATTTGTCTGCCTGGGCTGACTTTGAACCAAGATCCTCAGATCTCAGTCTCCTGAACATAGCTAGGATTATAGATGTGAGACATCAGCACCTGACTCCATTCTTCTTAAAACCAGAGATGTGTTGGCCTTTATGCTTGAAGAACAACTTGACAATGAGTAAATTCCCTGAGTAGCACTTACTTAACCAAATGTAACTGATCATTCTCTCAGGTTTTCCATCTATCTTCTATCTACCTACCTATTATCTGTCTATACTCTACCTATCCATGTAGCATCTATCATTTTCTTATAACTATCTCTCCATTCACTTTACAAACAAAATAAATAATTAAGTACCAGTCAAACATGCCTCCTGCTATCCAGAATAGGGAATAAAACAAAAAAGTTCCTTGCATAGCCCTTTGCAATTATACTCCCATACTTACCTGCAGAAGTATCTGTTGTCTTGAAATCTATGCATACCATTTTGCTGAGTACCTTTATGGTTGCATAATATTATATACTCAGCTGTCCTTAAACAAAACTGAATATTATATAGCATATTTTAGAACTCCCTCTATATTGTTCCATCCTGTTTTTCTTCAGTTTGTTTTGTAGGCTAAACATTAGAGCTGAGAATCGTCCATATTGGTATTTAGGGCTATGGCTGGATTCATTTCATTACATTTCATTTGCACAATTCTAAGATGAAATTACATATGTGCATGAGGGTATATTGGTTTTTTTCTGGATGAGCAGAATTTTTTTCTCTGTTTTGTTTCTATTAGAGACACTGCTGTGTATGGATTTGCTTGTGTGTAGGGACGGTTTTTCTAGGGTATATTCCTGAAGAGAATTGTCCTGACCAAATGTATCTGCCATTGCCCAGGTTCTTTCCAAAGCAACAATACCAATTTGCCCTCCTATCAGGAGGGGGAGGAGATCTAGTTCCTGCTTATCCATGCCAGTAGTCTCAGGCATTTAAATTTTTGCCAGTCTACTGGTTGTGAAATGACACCTCGTTATGGTTTTAATTTGCATTTCCCTAGTTGCTTTGGAAACTGAACACTATTTTGTGTGTATTGACCCAATGGATTTTTTTCCTCTGTGAGCTGCCTATTGGTTTTCTGCCTTCGTCTCCCTTCCTACTCTGTTTTTTTTTTCATTGTTTTTAATTCATTAGAAGTTAGTTGTGTGCATGGATATTAATATGAATACATGTTCTAATGTTTGACGTATAGGGGTTTATGAATGCTTTTGATGTTCCACATATTTAAGATTTTCTTATCATTTCGTCTCGACATTGTATCTTCCCGTCTTCAAAAATAAGTTCTCACTCTCAGCTCATCCACATTCTGCTATGATGCTTTCTAACAATTTTTAGAATTTCAAGTTCTTGTGTTTATGTCCCCAATCTTCTTTTAATCAGGCTCTGTATACGTGTTTTGTGATATTTGTGACATGCATATTGTTCCAAATTGTTCTACCCGTCTGTACGGAAAAGCTTGTACACTTTCTGAAGTTTTTCCATTCTTCCTTCTTTTCAATATTTCCAATGATTTTTTTTTTTTGAGCTAGAGGAATAAGATCAACATATTAGCAAATTTCAGTTTTCTTTTGGCAGTACTAATGTTTGAACCCAGGGTAGTGTGCTTGCCTGGCAGGAGCTTTACCTCTGAGCCAAGCTTCCAAGTCTTTTTTTTGCTCTATTAAAGTAGGGTCTCGCTTTTTTGCTCATGCCTGGACTTTGATTCTCCTATTTTGTGCTTCTAATCGTAACTGAATTGACAGGAATGCGTCATTACACACAGTAATCAAATGTGTAAATAGTACTACAGTACTGTTTTAAACGTTGGATAGTATGAATTGCATATTTAACTCATTTAACTCCCTTGACAACCCTACTAAATTGTTTTCTCATTGTATTTGAGACTTTAATGCACAGGGAGTTTTGAAACGTGTCAGCTGAGTTCTAGATAAGAATGGCTCCCAACAAGTGTGTTGTCTCACATCCCTGGAAGTCTCAAAACTCCTAAAAATCACTACTTACTTCATGTTTTTTTTTGTTTGTTTGTTTGGGTTTTTTGGGGTCCGGTCATGGGGCCTGAACTCTGGGCCTGGGCGCTGCCCCTCAGCTCTTCAGCTCAAGGCTAGCGCTCTACCACTTGAGCTACAGCACCACTTCCGGCTTTTTTTTTCTTTTTGCTTATGTGGTGCTGAGGAATCGAACCCAGGGCCTCAGGAATGCAAGGCAAGCGCTCTACCACTGAGCCACCCTCCCAGCCCCAGACTTCATGTTTTATGTTACCTACTTTCTTTTTTTTTTTAACTGAGATTTTATTAGGATATTTTCAGATGCTGGTCTTGTCTGATAAATAATCTGATGTTTGGTTTTTTTTCTTTAAAGATTTAAAGACTAAAGTCTTTAATCTGCTCAGAAAAATAAAACTGATAACATTTTTTTTGGGGGGGGGGGTCCGGTCATGGGGCCTGAACTCTGGGCCTGGGCGCTGTCCCTCAGCTCTTCAGCTCAAGGCTAGCGCTCTACCACTTGAGCCACAGCGCCACTTCCGGCTTTTTTCTTTTTGCTTATGTGGTGCTGAGGAATCGAACCCAGGGCCTCAGGCATGCAAGGCAAGCACTCTACCACTGAGCCACCTTCCCAGCCCCAACATTTTTTAAATTATATGTTTTATTGTCTTTAAGTAGTTGTACAAAGGCGTTACAATTCACCAAGTCTGTTTTTAAATACAATATATCTTGTTTGGTATCAAACCATTTCATCATTCTCGCTCATCCCTCCCTACCCACCTCCTCCCCTCAGTTTTCCAAATTTTCATATCATATGCATTAAATATTTGGCGTTACTTCTTCTATTTTTTTCCTCTGGGAATCTTACTTTCAGTTCATTGTGAGTCCTAGCATTAGCTGTTGCGTCCTGTCTTTTCTCACATGGAGTTTATCTCTTTGTCATACACCGCTGACTGTGCAGTGCGCTTCTTTTTAGACTCTTTTTCCCCGATTTCCCTCTATATCCATTCCATGGTCCAGATCTGTGGCTCCAGGCAAACAATCCTGATTGACTTCTTTCCTTCCCATAGTTGTTGCTCTAATCTCGTAGATGCAAAATGTTGTTGAGTTTTATAGGAATCATCGTTTGGATAGTGTCTGGATTTTTCTCCCAAATTTTGCAGCAACTCTTTATGGAGAGGCATTCCCTCTGGTCTCTTCTAATCAGAGCCAGCAGCACTGGCTCACTCAGGAAGCTCAGCCTCAGACCTCCTCTTTAATCTCTTCCTTCCTGGGGACATTTGGTCCCTGGGTACTGTCCTTGCTTGGTCTTGTCCTTCTGAATTAGGGCTTCTACTGAGATTTGAGAAGGCATGGAATTTCTGCAGGAGGTCAAGGCAAACTGGGAAAAGACTGAGTTAGACTATACTTTTTGTTGCTTTGTAGAGGAGTGTCAATGAACATTTCTCTATAGGAACTATGGATGCAGTATTATAACCAGAGGTAGAGTTGTCATTTGCTTGCTGTTTCCCACAGATGTGTGTGGCAGGTAGTGCTGGATTTTCTTAGAACCCCAAAATCACTCTTGCTGTTGATGGGGACATGGTTTGGCAGTGCAGTGACATAGGTATTGCTTATGCTACTGGGGTGCTTCATAAATTTCTTGCTTCCTTCTACCTAGAACTCTGCTGCAATACGATTGTTATTGGGTTAGGCATGTATTCTGGGACTAATAGCCAGCAGAGGCTCAGAAGCTACTACAGGGCAAAGTAAGGCACGGTTCTTACATTACAGCTAATGAACTTGGTGATACACATTGTTTTCGTACATGTCATCAATCTACCAATCTACACACCACCAAGACATAGAAGAGACATTAACTCCTCTCCCTCCTTCATGGGGCTCCATTTTTGCCAGAACTTCTTTCCTTCATGATGTTCTTGTTTATGTTAAAACTTTGGAAGATACGGAGAACGTAAATCATTCTAGCCCTTGGTCTCAGGTCCAGCTGAAGACTGGCCTGCCACTTTTTCAATCATAGTGGTCATGAAATGTAGTCCTTGGAACAAAGGTCACCTGCTGTATCACCAGAGAACTTGTCAGACCAGAGAATTATCAGACCTTACCACTGTCCCAGTAGATCACAAATTCTAACCTGGAGTCTACCAACATTGTGCCACCCAGGGGAGTCAGGAGAATGCTCAAGAGAGGACCTCAACTCAAACAAAAGCTGTGTGCATTATCGGCCTCAACTTCCTGGGAAACTTCTCAAAATAAGTCCTTAGGGATGGCTTTGGAAAATATAAAGGCGCCATAGAGAATTTAATGTTCAATGCCTCTGAGAAGTCCTTTTTATTTTTACTCTGTATTTTATGAAGTGTTTGACCACAGAATATTCTTTATTTCCATCTAGTGCTCTGGGTCCTGCCTCATTACCCTATTTCTTTCTTTCCCCACCTCTACTCTCTCTCTTTCTGTCTCTCTCTCATATGTATATATATATATATATATATATATATATATATATATATATACATATATATACATATACACACATATATATATACACATATATATACATATACACATATATATATATACATATATATTCTCTCTGTCTCTCTCTCTCTCTCAATGTTTATCTCTGTGTGTATGTGTGTATATGTATGTATGGGTGCCATTCTTAGGGCTTAAATTCAAGGACTGAGAATTGTCTCTTAGCTTTTTCACTCAAGGCTGGTCCTCTGCTGCTTGAACCACAGCTCCACTTCCAGCTTTTTGGTGGACTTTCTTACCTGGGCTGGCTTCAAATCATGATCCTCAGATCTCAGTCTCTTGAGTAGTTAGGATTATAGGAATGAGCCCCTGAGCTTGAATGGTACTAAGTTGAACTCTCCTAACCTAACACTTCCACTGCATGTCCTAGGAACACTCCTGGAGAAGAGTCATAGCTACATTTGTCAGGTCATAGATGCAATCATTGAGAAAATATGATTTTGGATTTTCAGCTAAACTTGCATGCATATCTAGGACAAACCATTATCTAGCTCTGTGAACTTGGAAACTGATCATTTTTGGTCAGGTTCTTGTGAGGAGAATGTGAACCCAATGAAGTGCGAATGTAAACAATGTAAGGACCATGGTATTTGGAGTCAGAGGATGTGTGAGTGCTAGCTCACTCCTCTACCAACCTTAGCCCTTTGGACTCAGTTTTTCCATCAATAAACTAGAAGATACAAACAATAAACAACTTACCAGATAGTATTGATTAAAACATTAAGTAAATAGTGTTGGCAAGCAGCATCTATAAACTGCAAAATACTGTAAAATGTCAATTTCTATATGTCAACAAAAAAGAAAGGAAAAAACCCAACTAAGCCATAACCATACAAGCACTGTCTTACGGTAGCTGATCTGAAAATTCCACTTCCCTTTTAAACAAGCGCCAAAGCACTAGAGCAGTGCTTAGTCCTAAGGGACCTTGTTCTGGCTGACAGATAAGAATAATTTGTAGGTAGCACAGGCTCTGCGTTATGTCCCATCGTCTTCAATATTGATTTGTTTATCAAAAATTGTTATTTATAAGAAGCACAAAAATAAACCAGCCCAAGTTCTGCAGGATGTATCACAGGTTCTGAATTAATGAGATCCAAATTTATGAGGGTTCTGAATTGCTATTTCCTCTTCTTACTCTTCTGTGATTGGGTGAGGCAGATACCCACCCATTTGTTACAGAAGAAGGACACCCCTCTCTTCTTCCATCAGTAGAGCAACTTCCACAAGCCCTTCCACAACCCTGAAAAGGATGCATCTTTCTAGGCACCAGGGTACACGGGCTGTTGTCATGTGATTTTAGGTTTGGGGAGTAGCTCTTTACTGACAGTTCTGTGTACCTATAGGTGATGACCACAAGAATATTTCTTAGCCTGGCACCTGCAGCCCCTGTCTGTAATCCTAGAGACTCATGAGACTGATACCTGGAAGAGTGAGGTTCCAAACCAGATCAGGCAGAAAAGTTTCTAAGACTATACCTTCAAAACAACCCGCCAAAAGCCGGGCTTGGAGGTATGGCTCAAGTGGTAGAGCATCTTCTGTTTGCAGGTCAGCTGAGCCAATGAAAGGCCCTAAAACTGGTTTATTGTTGTGCTTCTTACAAATAATTTTTTTTTACAAACAAATCAATACTGAAGATGGTGGAACATAACGCAGAGCCTTTGCTATTTACAAATCCATAGACAAGTCAAAAATTAATAAAAGAGTGTTCCCTATGGGAAGCTGGATCCCCTGAGGAGTTAAGTAATGTGTTCCAGTGTCAAAGGGAAAGTTCTCATGATCCTGGTAGGCTTGGGTGTCTCATCCTCCTAGCATCTCTATAAGAGGCAGAGATGAGGAGAATTATGGGTCAATGACAACTGAGCCAAAAGTTCAGAAGACTCCATCTGCTGCAATAGAAAGCTGAATGTGCTGGCATGTACCTGGCATCCCAGCTATGTGGGAAGCACAAACAGGATGATTGACATCTAGGTTAGCTTCAGCATCAGTATGAGATCCTGCTTAAACTAATGGCTGCAAAAAAGGCTGGAGGCATGATTCAAGTGATAGAACACCTGCCTGGAAAGCACAAGGCCCTGAGTTCAAATCCCTTATAATCCGGGTGCTCTAGATAGCAGTTATTCCAGTATGGGCCCTGGACCTCCAGCACTGGTATCAGCAGGGACCTTGATAGAAACGTAGATTCTTGAGCCCTACCTCACATCTACTGGATTGGGGCCAAGCCAATTGGGACTCCTGAGCTCTACCCAAATTACTGAATTGGAGCTGTCTGAATATTCTACCTTATTCTGATATGTGTTCATGCTTGAGATCTAAGCTAAGAAGAAAGCAAACAGGACCAGACTCTGCCCTCCAGACAAAGAGAGCTGGAACTCTGGTCATAAATATTATCTAAGAAACTCCAGCAAAATGCTATTTGAATCTGCCCAAATAAGCTCAACTTGTTGAAACTTATTGACACTTTCTCTTCCCACACAAGCATAATGAGTTCTCCTTGATGGTTACACATCAGAAGCCCAAAGGACACTTTCAAAATTCTCCTGTCTGAGCTGAGACTCCACTCACCTGGATTAGAAGCTCTGGAATTGGTCTGGGTGTTTATGTTAAGAGCTTCCCGGTGGTTCTACCCGGGATCCTAGGTTGAGATCTACTGATCCAGAGCACACCTGCTGAGAAAAAAATTGATTTGATTTGTATTTTCATTGATCCTGAGCTTTTCTGGTAGACATTTATTTTACCCATTCATATGAGAAAACTTATATATTCATTGTAGGAAAAAATCACTTGTAAAATACAGAAAAGTTGAAAGGAGAAATAAATGAACACTGGCTTTTCAACTATCCAAAGGCAGTTGTCAGTATCTTTGTACATTTTCTTTTAATCTTTTCAATGTTATTTTTAATGCCCTGGTTTGAAATTTTACAGTACTGTTATCATAGTTAATATACCATTTTCTATCCATTTTTTAACTTTGTATTTTAAATCATTCTGTGTGTTATTATAATAATGAATACGATTTTTAAGACATGCTTGTGGTGACATGAAGAAAGTGACTTTTCTTTATTTCCACTTCAGGATGGCATTTAGAGTATTCTTTTCTCTTTACAATGCCTGAATTTTAAGCATATTGTGGAGTCCAATGTTGAATGTCAGAAGTGGAATATTAACTTCTTTCTCTTTGAATTTCCTCTCCCATGGTCCTTAACCTACCCTTTGTCATTTTTTTCCCCCTCAACACCACAGGAAGATATCTGCCTTTGACCCATGGGGGAATATGGTTTTATTGCAGAAAGTTTAAAACAAAAAAAGGAAAACATAAATATTTTGGCCAGGGTTTTATAAACACCATTCTACTTGTCAGCCTTCTCTGTAGTTGGAGTCCTCTTAAGTTGCAAGTTGGTAGTCTCCTCTGTAATGTGGGATTCTCAAACACTCATGTATGCAGAGCAGCCCCCATTAGGCCTGCTCCTGGATACTTTGGAAAGCAAGCAAGCAGATATATTACACAAGAAAGAAAAGGAAGAAAGGCAGGGCAAGTATAAAAGGTCTCTGACTAATGGATGGTTCCATGTATGATTATTTTATTGTTGTTGTTGTTATTATTATTATTGCTATGATTGTCTCAAAGCAGCACTCATCCCTTACTTGGAATTTCAGTCTTTTTCTGGGTTAGTAGGATATAGTATGATCATCTCTGCACATAGTCGGCGGCAGTCATGAATCACAACAACCAGTCAGCCCTCATGATCCTGACGGAAATAACTGATATGCTTGCATTGCTTTGCTGTGGTCTTCCATAGGTTAAGTGTGCCAAATGCAATCTCTATTTATGATGTTTCAACTCTCAATGGATTGATTAGGATGTAACCCATTGTAAGTTGAGGAACATCTATAAAGCAATTTTCTGGTATACTTTGTGCTCAGTCAGAAATGTCCCAAACCAAGCCATTGGTTCCTCTTCCTTCAACATAACACTCTTTGTTGCATGATAATATATGTACATATATACAATTATGTATAATGTATATATGTGTATCTATGTATATTATATATATAGAAATATATTCTCTGAAATATATATGATATATATTACGTATTATTGTTTGTTTGCCTGATGAGTTCAGCCATCTGGCTCAGTTGTTGATTTGGACACAGGCTCACCATCATTGTTGGGTGCGATGGAGCTGTGACTGTCTTGTGTGGTGGATGCGTCAGGTAATTCTGCCCCATCTTCTTGCAGGGCATTATGGGAAGGAGGCTTACCGAAGTGGAGGACCAGATCTCCATAACTTCATCTCATCTGGATTTGTCACGTTAGGAAGAGGACACACGAAGGGTACAGTGGAAACCATTTTTTACTAAAGTACAGAGGTTGCCTAGGGAACCCGATCAGAACTAGAAAGATGACCCAGAGGCTTCCTCCAAAACAGGAATAAATGGGGGCAGTTCTATGGCAGCTTGTCCTGGGGACAGGAATGACTAGGAAGTCTCAGGTGCAACTTTAGCAAGTGATCGACTCCCAAGAGACATCTATCATGCTCTATCCGTGGCAAGAGCAGAGTGCAGATGCCAGTGGCTTCCCTCGGGGTGGGGACCACAGGCAATATGGTAGGATGTGGCAGCATTTACAAAGTGTGTGTTTGCCTGGCCAGTTGGCTATTATTCCCTTCCCATTGGAAAGCCACGTTTTATAACCTCATGTCAATGAATGTTCCGTCCTGTGGGTTTCTAAGCCAGTGTGCATGTGGAGAGTTTTTACCACCCTATGTGTGTCTCTGTATAACTCTGTGATATGGACACAAAGGTAGAGGTTATGCAGACCTTTCCAGCCGCAAGATGAAAGCTAACCTAGCGTTTCTGCTAAGCTGCTTTATGACCTAGCCGACAGCTTGCAGAGCATCTGCACAGGGGAATGGAATCCTCCCCGATCCTGTCTTTTGTTTAAGCAGAGTCCTACTAGTGTTGTGAGCATTCTGTTGCATCAAGGGTAACTGGATCCCTAACTCCTCTGACTGATTCCCTCTCCGACACCTGTGTGCTGTTACTATAGACCACATGTGAATCCTGTTGTCGGGATGAGCACATCCCGTCTTCCTCGGAAATATGTGTCTGTTCCAAGTGTGAGCAAACAAGGAACTCGGCAATATTTTCTTACATTCCATGCACTTGATTTTTAAATCCCCAATGTGATGTTTGTTCATCCTCTATAGAAAAAAAAAATCTGTATCTGTGTATGTATTTTCTGTGTGTCTCTTTGTGTCTAAATAAAGTTTATTGAGGATACAGGTGGCATTTGTGGCTACTAAGAACTGCTGAATCCACTTGGGACCAGCTGACTCCAGAAGGAGAAATGGGCTCACAGTTTAACCACTGAAAATTACAGCAATAGACACATTCATGTAGACTTAAACCTGCACCTACCAGCGCTTTGCTCTCCACTTCATAATAATTACCCGTAGCTAGGAAACAGACTGGCCTAAAACTTAGCATTTTAAAACACAATTATTCACTTACCATTTCTGAGGGCTGGGGTTTGGGTTATCCTAAATGTGTCTGTCATGAGTTTGCAATCACAGTGTCAGGTAGGACTGGGCGATCTGAAGGGATCCAGTTCCAAGATGGCAGACTCACATGGGACTGGCTGTTGAAGAGAGGTTTTGGTATTTCAACAAGACATTCTCTCCATGGGCTATTTGAGTGACTTCATTGTATGGTGGGTATGTGTCCTCAGAGCTGGTGATCTGAGGAAGAGGGACACAGCCACCATGTCTTTGGTAACTAAGCATACTAGTTGCACACCATCATTTTGATCACATTTTATGAGTTATACAAGTCAGTCCTCCTTCAACTTTTGGTAGCTACACAGAGGCAATGAGATCAGAAGAGGAGGAACATTGAGGCCATCTTGGAGGCTAATTTTCAATTACCTACAACAGATGGAATGAAGCTGCAAATCTGTTTTTTTTTTTTCAAAGAGAACATGTCAATTCTTCCAAAACTTCTCAGCTTCCTGGTTTCACACCCATATGCCCATCCCCGATTTCAACCTGAAATCCCCAATTTCACCCTGAAATACTGAAAACTCCTCAAAATGCTGTTCTATGATCTTAGCCTCCCAAGTAGCTATGATTACAGAAGTGATTGCCTAGCTAGATGAAAAAAAAAAAAATCCATGAAAATGAAGTGCAGGAAAAGAACTTACAGCAGGTTAAGAGTCCAGACAGTGCTGTGGGAGGAAGCAACACAGGTCTCAAGGAAGGCCTCCCAGGTAAGGTGAACAGGACCTCTGGGAAGCCTTGAGGGAATAGTTTTCATGTGTATGTGAATAATCAGAAATTAGGTCTGTGTGATCATAGGAAGCAGGGCAGACTAGGACCTAAGAGTTGGGACTGCTATGAAGCGCCAAGTTACCCTCAAGACAAATGGCTTTTGCCTCGATAGGCCCTTTCCAGACCCCAAAGGAAGATCCAAAATGCATCACTTCACTCCCTGGAGAAGAGGCTGGGTAGAGACAGCCAATGTTGTGACCAAACCAGCCACACCATGAAGTCTGAGGCAGAAAAAGAAGGAGGAAAATAAATGCTAAGAAGGAAGTGTGATGGTTCAGGTGTATGACACAAAACCATAATTCCAGCAGCAGAAGGATTGTAGTCCTGGGGAAGCTCTGGAAGAAATGAATGAAGAGATCCTACTTGAAAAAGAACTAAGGCAGAAAAGGCTGGGAGGGAGGCTGAAGTCATAGCGTGCCTGCCAATAAGGATGAGGTCCTGAGTTCAACCTCCAGTATGGCTGACACAGAATGGGGGATGGGAAGGAGGAAGTGAGGGAAGGAAAGAGAGGGGGAGAAAGACAGACAGACAGACACACACACACACACACACACACACACACACACACAGATAGAGACTGAGAGAGAAAAACAGAGACTGACAGACAGAGATCAAAGCTGGACAAATGTCAATACTGATGGTTGATTAGGAATCTCAGCAACAGGGGGATTTGTAAAGAGGAATCCTGGCAGCTCAAACCCCAAATCTGAGCAAATCTGCTCAGTCGGGAGGGGGGAATTCTAGACTATGAACCAATGGGACTTGCTTTGTCACTCACTCCCTGAGAAAAGAATGATGCTGAAAATTGTTTTTAACATTGAGAAAACGTACAGGCTAGTCAATGGTTTGGGGTTGATGGTCGAATGGGCATAAGATGGCAAGAACAAGAGAAAAGCATGGGTAAAAGCTTCCTGGTGGATGTGATAGTTGAGGGTATAGCTTTGGGTAATTGCAAAGGCTAATGGGGGAACAGTAGGAGCGAGGGACTGTAGGAAGTAGACATGAACGCTGAATTCAGAGACCTCCTTCAGCTTCTTCAAGCTCTCCATTCATCATGGACTTCCCTCTCAGCACTCTCCTCCAAGTCTGGCTTTACTGTTTTTTTGTTTTTCCCCCAGAAGCCCTTCCCCATACGCACCTGCTGGCCTGCTCCAGTGCTTCATGGGAGCAGTATTTATCTCTTCCTCCAGTCACTTGTCTGAGCACCACTGTGGCTTCTGCAAGAATTGATCAGGTCTTATAGAAAGGGAAGGAAGAATGTGGATACAGGGGCCTCCATGGAACTTCAGGCTACCACTTGACTCGGAGCCAGACTCTCAGATCCGCAGTGGATGGTGGTGAAGAGTTCCCTGAGCTATATGACTAAAGGAATCCAGCTTAGAAATTTTCACAGAGAGAGCAGAGCCAGGGGAGTGAGTGGGTTGGACTATACTAAGGTATTTGAAGACTGGACTCCAGATAAAGCACAGAACTCAGAAGGCATCCTGTCTCCATGGAAACGGTGAGGCAGAAAGTATAGCAAGAGAGGGAGGGTCAGGGAAGGCTTGCCTAAGAATGGCCTCTAGAAAGCCAATACTACTTGGGAGCAATCTTTCCTGTGCTTCTCCATGAGACAGGGTGGACAGGCAGAGTGTAAATGGAGCAGGGAGGGATTCAGGATCACTGCCAAGAGCAACAAAGTTCTAAACTATCTACTGGTGGTTTGATCTGTTTATATGGGACAACTCCCTTGTGTAGCCTCTGCTGCTTACTCTGCTGATTAATGTCTGAACACCATAAACTCCAGGTGCCCAGCTTTATCAAATGTATTTCACATGATCCTGAACAGCACTTCGGCACTGGTATAATTCCTTATTTTGTTTTAATCGAATCAGCCTCACCCAAGTTGCTTATTGTTAAAAAAAAAAAAAAGGAAAACACTGATGTCATCAGAATAAAGGATGGATGTACATGAATGGTGAATTCCATCCTCACCCATCTCCCAAGATAAGTGCTATCCAGTACAATAAAAAGATACAAGGGGAAACAAACCTTGGATACTTGTGTGTAAACTCTGCCAGTTGGCTCATCATGGAACAATTATTCTACAAAATTCCCTTTGGTATGTATGTCTTGTAACTCAGAACGCCCACGACCTTCTAGAAAGCTAAGAAGGATGCTTTCTCCATCTGGCCCAGGATTCTGTCCCCACCTAGAACAGTGTCAGCAGCCATAAAACCTTGCAGGTTGACAGGAAGATCACTGTGTCATGCACCCACTCCCTTCCTGAGTCACCCACAAAGTCTACCACTAAGCTAGGACCACCTGATGGGCTCCAGGAGACCTCCCTTGAGGAAATAGGCCTGGCACTAGGAAAATCAGGTTCTCAGTTGGTCAAAGAAATGAGTATCATCTTGCTGGTTCACCTCATCCTAAGACAGTTTTTGAGCTGGAATAGTACACTGGGCAAGTTGTGATGACACGTGTCTGTAATCCCTGCTTTATAGGAGTTGGAGATAGGAGGACTGTGGTTTGAGACCAGATGGAGCAAAAATAGTCAAGTCAAAGAAAAGAAAGAAATGAAAAAAAGAAAAACAGAGCATATGGTGGTACCTGCCTGTAATTTCAGCTACTCAGGAGGTGAAGGGAGGAGGATCATGGTCTGAGGCTCCTCCTGGGAATCAAGTATCTTTATCCTATATGCACATTAAAGTACAGTAAAACCAAAAGGAGGAAGTCATGGCTCACGTGGTCCTCTACTTACCTAGCAAGCATGACGTCCTGAGTTCAAAACCAGGTAATGCATTAAAGTCAAAGGAAATATATGTTACACTGAATAGAATGTTACCCAAACTATGCTGCAGCTTAATAAATGGTGTCCAAGAAAAAACTTCCCATCCATCAGCCATATGTCCATAGGTCCATATGCTGAGTCCTGTTCATTACATGACATTGCTTCATGCTTGCTTTGGGGCCTGTATCTGGGTAGCTGGGCCAGTCTATCTCCTTATATCCTGAGTTGATATAAGAAGAGAAATTGTACAGGGCCAAGGATGAGTCTCAGGATGCACTGCTGGTTCTGTTACCTTGGAAAGTTTCAACTCTTTCCCCAAAAGAGGAATCCCTTGGGTACAGATAGATCTCCCATAGTCTCTACCAACGGAACAACAGAGAGGACATTTGAATCTGGGGTTCATGAATGTATCCCTTACTCCTTAGCTTCCAGGCACCTGACTACTTTTTGATCAAACATGAATCCTGTTTCAACCTGAATATTAGTATTGTCTACAAAATCTTCTTTGGGAGAAGACAGAAAGTCAAGTCCCTCTGTTTCCCCAGAGGCTGGCTTACCCAGCCAGCGCACTGCTGCTCTTCTTGTCTTCCAACCGTTCACTCGTGCCAGATCTAAGCTTCCTCTTGCAATGACCTTTGGCTCAAGATGGCCTCTTAAGATTTGTGGTCAGTGGAATGTCTCGGGCACTGTTCTTGGCACTGGCCATTCAAGTTGGGAACCATCCCCCCCATTCCCAAAAGCCAGCCTTTGGCATTTGCTTTTCCTTCTCCTCGACTCACTGCCAAGAGTCTCATGATCCCTGACAGCTAAGTTGTGGGAATAAGTCAAGAACCTAGGGTCTGTAGCCAGGAGGGGAGGCCTTCTCCCCTCTATACTTGCCAGGATCTCACGGTGGCCAAAAAGTGGAGCATTAAGACAGAGAGTTCTTTAGCACCTCACTGTCTGGGTCACAACTGTATTATCTATGGCTCTGCTTCTACACTGATTATGAGCATGATGGAAGAAGGACATTTCAGCCATTGCTGCCTAGGGTCACAGTCAAGTCCACTTTCCCCCAAACGGTGATTTAAACCTGCTTATTCCGTGACTGTGAACAAAACAAAAAAGGAATGGCAAAAATAAGAGAGTTATTATGGGGACACAGGCTCAACTCCTGGCTTCATCACTTGCTATGTGACCTTGACCTCTCTGATATCCATCTTAAGAAAAGTCTGCAGTACCACCTGCCTGCCAGAGCTGTTATGGAGATGGGAAGAGAAACAGGCACCCAGGCACAAAGCACCCCGGCTTTGAAAGCTGTAGAATAGCAGGGCCAGGCATAATAGTATCACTTGGGAGCTGGTTAGAATGCAGATGCTTGCACTCCACCACACACCAAGCAAATCAGATTTGGCATTTAAATAAGATCTCTAGATAATTCACATGCACATTAAAATTTGAGAAGCATTAATATCTATATCTATATCTATCTATATAGATACATAAATTTTGTAAGAAAGTCCTTGCAGTGGTCTTCAAGATCTCTTTTATTTCTGAGAAGCATTTGTCAGGCCCTTAATCTAGGAAGCCAGGTTGTCTTATAGATGAGGAGCAAAATAATTTGAAGCAGAGGAGTACTTGGGCTTGAAGGGGTGATAGAAAGGGATCCCTTAGGAACCCAGTGAGCAGATTCCAGGACAGCTCTGGAATGATATGGGAAATGTAGTTTAAAAGGGGCAGGGGAAGGTTGAAGTTAATGTCCCCAGCCCTCCCAGGCACAAACGATGGATTAAGTTAAAAAAAAAATGTCTAGAGTAGCTAGAAATAGAAGGGGGATGATGGGAGGAATCAGTGGGTGCTACGGTGTACCTGGATGGGGGAATGTTTAAGTGTGTCATGGCACAGTAAGGTGACTGACTATAGATAACGCATAGAGCTACAGGTGGCAATCCTAATGCTTTATCATAAAGAAATGAGTAAGATATGCTGGGCTAGGTTGTAGCTCAGTGGTAGAGCACTTGCCTAGCACATGCAAAGGCCTGTGTTCAATCCCCAGCACCAGAAAATGTAAACCAGCAAGTAAATGTGTGGGGAGATAGGTAATTTAACCTGATTTGAACATTACACAATTGGAAAAGGATACCCCATTAATACGTGCAGTTTTTGTGTACCCATTGAAAAATAAATTTAATTGAAACTGTCTAGCATACACTCCTCTTCCTTTCTATCTTTCTGTTTTTAAGAGCAAAATGGAGTTGGAAGTCAGTGGCTCATAGCTAGCTTCTCTGGAGGCTGAGATCTGAAGCTAGCAGTTCAAAGCTAGCCTAAGCACGGAAGTCCATGAGACCCTTATCTCCAGTTTACCACCAAAAAGCCAGAAATGGATATGTTTCTCAAGTAGTAGAGTACCAGCCTTGAGTGAGAAAGCTAAGGGAAATCATCCAGGCCCTGAGTTCAAGCTCCAGTACCGGCGCGCGCACGCTCACACACACACACACACAAACACACACACACACACACACACACACACACATGCACATGCATATGCACACATGCAGAGAGAGAGAGACAGACAGACAGACAGACAGAGAAAGAGAGAGACAGAGATAGAGAGAACAGAATTAAGCAGAACAAATACATAAGGCCTCTGTGAAGCCTTTGTGTGTGATTGACCCCCACATGAGCAGAGCTAGGTGTAGTAAATGGATGTTTAACTCTCTTGGCCTCTGTTCCTCCCACTGAGAATGCCATCCTTGAGTGACTCATTGTGGAAATGGTTCAGAGAGCAGAGCTCATGGAGCCAGTGCTTCACCCAACTATGGCCCCAGTTGCATGATATTGGATCACAGCTTCCTCAGGTAACCATACATGGAGGATTGGTGAGCCCTTTGTTACCTGATGTTGTGGGATGGTTTCAGGATAAGCCACCTCTTGGGCATAAAACTACCACACAGAATAAAACAGAGTTTTCCCTCAGAGGTAGCCTTTGCATGTAAGCCCCTCCCCTGCCCTGACCTCTGTATTCTGAGTGGCTTTTTGCCTGCATTCTTCAGTGGCAGCCTGAAGAGCATCTTGATCTGAGCATGGTGTTGAAGAAAGATGTTCACACCTGAAAGCCTTTTGACCAACAATTCATAAATGTGCAGTCTGGCTTCAGAGGGACCGGAGCTTATACACTATTCATTCCTTGAATAGGATGAATGTCCGAATCTTGTTCTCTTCATCTGTGTCCCAGTGAATCATTTCTGCTTTTGCCCTGGGAGAATCATTCTGGGGGAGCATAACGGTTTTCTACTTTTTATAAAGAGCAATTGAAGGCAGATGTCTGCAGTCATTCAACTTTAATGTACAGGGCATGGCACAGGCTCCAGCTAGAGTGGATTCAATAGAGATTATACTTGTGCAGAGGAAATCATGCATTCAGAGCAAGAAAGGAACAGAAGGCCAAAAAATGTGGAAAATGAAACAATGAGGGAACAGAGTATACAGAGAAAGTACCACATGCCTACAGCTGAAGGAGCTTGATTCTTGGCAGCTCTGGACAGAAACAGGAGTGGTGGCAATCGAGCCAATGAATAAAATGAGCAGTCTTCTCTGCCCTCTTGTAAAAGAGATGAGTTCTGGGAGGTTCTGGTTATTTATCCCTCTGCCTATGTTCATATCTCTAATTCTGTCACTTAAGCTTTTCCTTTAGCGGTAAGGCATTCCTTGTCTTCAAGAGACTCCCTTTAAGATGTCCCTACATTTATCAAGGTGGGTTCTTGTTTGTGATTTTACAACTATTTCGCTGGGAAGGCCAAAAGTCACAACTCTGCATGGGCTTTTAAGCCCAGTGTGCCTTTTCTCTGCTGTTCCCACCTCTTCAGTTTCTCAAGCATGGCCCTACACAGTGCCCACGGTCATTGGTATCTTTCCTCCAGCACCCACCTCCACATCCATTATTGTTGCATTTCTGATGGTGTGCCGTGGTCTTCTTTGTAGTCAGCCTTCCTCCCTTCCTTACCATCCAAACAATTTGCAAAAAGCCTCCTCTGTGGGACTCTATTCTTGTCCCTTCTTCCCCCACATTGTGCCTTCTACTGAGCAGACAGAGTGATCTAACTCACTCTACTCTGCTTTAACCTGGCTTAATCCAGTTCACCCGTCTTTGCCTAACAGCTCAGAACTATTGTGACTTCCTATTTTGCAAAAGCTCAAAGGCTCTTTATTGAGCTAGAGTATTAAATATTAACATCAACTCTTCACAACAAAGCATGCCCATCATAAAAATACTGACTGACTTCAAAACTTCACTGAACATCCTCTTCTACACTCCCTATTATTCCCTGTTGACAGCAGGATTCAAGGCAAAGCACTCAACGCCCTGTACAGTCCTGCTGTAGCTTATGACTTGAAGCTATCTTTTTTTTTCCCTGTTAACTACACACTAGCATTTACTTTATTCCTACTCTTCCTTCCTTGGAGTCTGTCTGCCTGGAATAGTCTTCACTGTTGGTGTTTATAGGACCAGTCCACCTACTGTTCAGGTCCCTGCTTGAATTTGGTCTTCTATGTTTGGCCCTCGTCCCAATCCGTTCTTTACAACTTAACAGAATATCATAGACTAGACCAGTTAATAACAATAGAAGTGTATATATCCAATTGGTTCTACAGGTTGGGAAGTACAAGGTTGTGTCCATTGAGCTCCTTGACTGCCAGCTCCTTTCCAGTTAGGCTTCTGTATATGAAGGCTCTTGTTTTCTCTGGGTTAATTTGTATCCTCTTTCCTCAGTGGCCTCTTTTGTGGTTGGAATTCTTTTTACCAATAGCATTCTAGGGATACTATTATTCATATGCACATGGAGTCCATTTTATTTCCCTTTTCTTTCTCTTTTTGATTATTTTTAAAATTGTTATTGGAAAGGTGATGTAGAGAGGGGTTACAGTTATGAAGTCAGGTAATGAATATATTTATTTTCTTTATTTTTTGAACAGTGTCACCTCTTCCCTCTTTTTTCCTGGTTTTCCCTCTACTTCTCTACCTTTATACTGCTAATGAATTTACCTGGACCGATTGCATTGGCTTAACACAACTAGTACAGATTGAGTAGCAGTAGAGAAAAAAGCACATTCTTGCTCCAAGAACTTTCCTAAGGTATAGTCTCAGGGCTCCACTAGATAGATAAAAATTGTAGATAGCTAGGCAGATAGTGGGTAGATATACAAATACACAGTTGTGTGTTGACAGACTAACTCATGGTGAGAGTATTCCTTAGTTCCTTTTCCTTAAGATTTTAATTTTTCATTACTTTCAAATGAGTATTCAACTATCATCCAAATTTTAAAAACAAACAAACAAAACAATAACAACAAGCAAAAACAAAGTGAGGGAACAAAGAAGCAGCAACTTATTAAAAACAACTCAGAAAGTATGAACGTAGGATTATAACCAGGCAAACTTTCCTTCAAATGTCCTGGATATAGAGTAATGGTTTAAAATATAAGAACTCAGAGAATTCTGTATCTATGAACACTTTCTGGGTAATCTGTTGGAGGGGATCTTCATCCAACAAAGAGCTAACTAGACAAAGTTCATAGAAAAACTAAAGATAGGGGAACATACAAACATATGCACTTATATGCACACATATACAGGGATTAAAACAGAAGTGGACTGGACCTGGTGGCTCACAGACTGTAATCCTAGCTACTTAGGAGGCTGAGATCTGAGGATCATGGTTCAAAGCCAGTCTGAGTAAGTGAGACTCTTATCTCCAATTAACCACCAAAATAGCCAGAGTGGAACTGTAGCTCAAGTGGTAGAGTGTTAGTCTTCCTTCAGTGAAAGAGCTCAGGGACAGTACCCAGGCCCTAAGTTCAAGCCCCAAGACTGTCACAAAAACTAACAAACAAAAAAGTGGTTTTGTGGTTCTGAAAGTAGACATTATGTAATATTGTATGTGATAAAGAAGAAATGTTTCAACTAAAAAAAAAAATGTAAGTTGGTCAAGAGGCCAGAAACAGCCTAAGCTACAAAGTGAAGCCATGTCTCAAAGGGGAAAATATGGAGGAAGGAAAAAGAAAGTAAACAGAAAAAGTAAAGCAAACATACTGATTGGTACGTTGGCAAGAAGTCTGTATTAACGAATATCAGTACAAGTTAATAAACTAGATAAAAAGTTGTATTAGACAGCATTAAGTAGAAAAATAATTATCAGAAAACAAACAAGAAGTACTAAATACCAAGATTAAAAAATAAATAGTAAAACCTTCATGTCCTCAAGGAACAAAACCCATACCCAAGGCAGGGTGCCAAAATGTTTTCACAGAATGATTTGCCACTCTTAAAGACAAGATAGTCTTGATGTTGTAGATATTGTCCTAGAGCACTGAAAATAAAAGGAAATTTCCTAAATTCTTTAATAAAGTAGAACAGTAATAATAAACAGTATTAAAAAAAAACATGACCAAAGAGAAACATGGTAGACTAGTGTCATTCATGAATATTGATAAACAAATGCTGAATTAATATTAATAAATCAATGTCCAGTATGATACTAAGAAAATAAGACAGCCTGACTAAATGGAATTTATTCTTAGATGTAAGCGTGAATCAATACCAGGGAATACATTACAGAAATACACCACACTAATATATCTGAGGGGGAAATCGTGAATATTTCTATAGAAGCTGAAAAAGATGTTTTGCTATGAACTTTATGTAGTCATCTCTTTGTTGGATGAAGATCCCTCTCTTATACTAGACATTTGAAGGAAAAACTTGCTTGGTTATAAAATTCTAGGTTCACGCTTTTCTTGAGTTTTGTTTGTTTGTTTAATTGCTGCTCCTTTGTTGCCTTTGCTTTTGTTTGTTGTTGCTACTGTTTTGTTTGTTTTTTAGAAGTCAGATGATAGCTTAAACCTTTAGATCTTATAAGTCATCTGATCTTTTTATTTAAAGCCTTGAGAACAGTTTTGTCTTTAAGGTCTATTGGTTTTTCTTGTATAGTTACGTGCCATAATTTCTAGGCAAGGTACCCATCTCTCTGTCTCTGATCTTGTCAACGATCTCTGTTAATCAAATCTTTTCGATACAAGAGTGACACTGGGTGTTTCCTGCCTCACCTCAAACTAAGCGTCTCCAAGGTGAATCTGATCTTCCCCTCAAAGTTCTTTTTTTTTTCTGCTGAAATTTTATTGACATCATTCTCTTTTATTTGCCCAAGCTGAAAGCATGAACTTTATGTTTTATTTATTCAATTCTTCTAGAACACATTCCTCATCCCCAACCTAGTACTTGTAGATTCTCTTTAAATACATCCCTGGGCTCTTTCACATCTTAAATCACATAAATCACTATCATATTCACTTAAATCAAGTTTTTGTTTCAAATTTTATTTATAATACCAGTATATCTAGAATTCCTATCGCCACATACTCAGCTCTCTCTTTTGAACAGGCCACTAAAATTAATCTTTCATCAATACAATTTTTGCCATAGCATACTCCTGCTTAGAATACCAGAGTAATTTCCAATCCTTACATTTCTTCCATTAGCAAGGAATGTACATGTGTCCACTTGACCAGTCATTCGGATTTTACTTCCACATGGCTCAGATCTTATGTGGATAACCTTTTCAAACGCTTTATCTATTACTGAATGTATCCACAAAGTCTGAAATGTTTGACATGCACATTTTCACTTGCTTTCCTACTCAAACTTTTATGGCTCTACAGTAGCCTTGTTTCAGTTTTTGGTGCCAGGCCGGGGCTTGAACTCAGGGCCTTGACACTCACTCACTGTCCCTGATCATTTTTGCTCAAGGTTACCATTTGAGCCATAGCTCCATTTCTGATCCTTTTATTGTAGTTGATTGGATATAAGATTCTCCTGGACTATCCTGCCTGAGCTGACTTTGAACTGTAATCCTCAGCTCTCAGTCAGCCTCCTGAGTTGCTAGGATTATAGGCATGAACCACGTCCCCAGCTAGAAGACTTGGTTTTTTATCATGCTCTTCAGTCTCCAATAATTTTCTCATATCAAGGTCCTGAAGCAGGTATTGATTCTGGTATACCAATATTTATAATATAATATTATCTGAGTAATATTATAATATTACTTAATGATGTACCCAGACTATATTTTCCAGTGGGACTCTTTTATTAGATGAGATTTAGGGCAATATTGTAGAGTAAGAAAAACCAAGTCTTACCTGGGACCTCTATATCCAACACATAGTTTATAAGGCCTGACACTTGGTCTTGTCCCAGATACTTGAATTGATTCTATAATCTGTTCTCAGAACTATCAGAGTTATGTTCAGAGTAAATCATCTCAGCCCCATTTATGTGATAGAGTTCTACCATGATCAAAATCAGAGGCTATGCTGAAATGAGAGTGATTTTAAAAACATGATTTGGTGGCTGAATTGCAACGATGGTTTAAGTCTTTCCCATACAGTTTACTGTAAGTTCAGACAATCCTTTACAACAAATGAGCTCCATGTGGCACCTCAGAAACCGAGACAACACA
Source organism: Dipodomys spectabilis (assembly GCF_019054845.1). NCBI lineage: Eukaryota > Metazoa > Chordata > Mammalia > Rodentia > Heteromyidae > Dipodomys > Dipodomys spectabilis. The sequence continues at coordinate 13,502,886 of NW_024870681.1, forward strand.
GGGATTGTGCCATCCTATAACTGCCCTGGAACTAGCAGCCTCCTTCATAGCACAATAGAGGCAGATAAAGAAAACTAGACATTGGTTTCTGAATGCACCCACCCTGAGATGACACATCCTGGTCACTTGCACATCAAATACTAAAGTAACTCATGTCCTGTGCCTACCACTCAGGAAGCAATGAGGTACAGGATGACATCCTAGGGTGACATCCAAGGAAGTATGACATTTTCACTCCTCTAGAAGGAAGGGAAAATAGGACATAGTGGTGAATTCTGGTCATGTTTATTCTAGCCGAGGAATCAAATGTTCAGTTTCTTATCTTTCCTGTATACCAAACACACTCTCTCCTTCTCCAAGGCAAAGCCATAATGCTCAAACGGTCATGGCATTGAGTTACCAGTCTGGGATGACTGACACTCGGCTCTCCTCACAGCAAGTCCCCGGGGGACTCTTCATAACACCTTTACAAATCTATAAACTGTAGGTCTGCAAAGCAAAGAGACCTGCTTGCTTCCATGCACACTTCTTGTGCACCCACCCCCACAATCTCCCTTTCGGAAAGAGAAGAAGGGCAGTATTCCATCGACACTGGGCTTAGCCATTTTGACATCTTGGTGAGCAGACATTGTGAAGGGCTCCTAACTTGAGATGGGACCGTTCCTTGATTAGGCTGCAGTTCTGCTCAAACGAAGAACTCCACTGTTTGCCATGGCTCCTGGCACTAACTACCAGGAGTTTTCCCACTTCCCATTGCCTTTTGAAATAGTTTAGAAGTTGAACTTTCTCAGCTCATCCAGCTCCCCAAGAGAATCAGGGGAGTTATTTACAGTCCCTGAAAACATCCCATTTCTTGCTCATTTCTTCAGTTCAACTGTTGAATTGGGAAGTTTTTTTGCCTATTGGATTCTGGTCTCTCTTCTGTGCTAGTGAAAATACAAGAGCTCCAGCCACTTCTGCTTCTTTTGCCTCCTAGGATCATTTCTCTAGCCCTGCTTCAGGAGATGTATGCTGAGCCTATCAGCCTTCGGCCCTTTGCACTAAGTCTCTTTATCCAATCAGAATGCCAACCTTCCCGGTCAAGGTAGATAAGAAAGAAGAGGTTCTTCAGTGTCCCCACTGTCATGTGATGCATGAGAATCCATTCCTATGTCATTGACCGAAGCAAGTCCTATGGATCAGCTGAATTTCAAGAGAGCAAAGAAATACATTTTTGTGGGCATTTGGATGGAAAGGAGAAGCCGATCAATGAGGGAATCATATGGAGTGTGACACCTCTGGATGTCAACAATAGGTTCTGGCTGAAAAGGACAGAGGCAGAGCTCAGCAAGGGAGCAGGCAAAGGTGTTGATCCGAAGGTATCAGGGATGCAGGTTCTCCCTTTGGGCCAGGGCCAGACAAATAGCTGAGAGTGTCAGTCATTGCACACTGGGGGGGAAAGAATTGTGGTCTTCCCAGAAGCTTCTTGAACTCACAGCCTCCCAAATTTGGCACTTGATACCCCGAAGCAACTCTCTCTAAGAGCATGAGCATTAAAAGAAGACTCATCACCTTGGGGTCCCAGACTCCAGAGAGGAAAGCCCCTCGCAGATGACTGCTCTTGGTGAGAGGTCTCTAAGGCTGCATGGAGTTCCCTACTTCATTGTTACCTTGCCTTTTCTTCAGGCCTCTCCAGTGAAGGCAAATAACTACAAGTATTCCCTTTGTTAGGCTGTCAATGCATCTAAGGCTCAGCCTTGCAATGCACAAAGGCCAATGGGGAGCAAGATAGAGTCTATGTGCAGGACTTTGCGAATACCATTGTCCCACATAGATACAAGTGCTCTCTGACTATTGGTTTAATTGACTATTTCCTTTTTTTTTGAATTGTCAGGTCCAGAGACTCCTTCCAAAAGTTTTAGTAGGAGTGCAACCAAACTGTTAGCCTGTGGATGATGAAATGAGATCTTGGGAGAGGAGACAAAGAGTCTGTGATTTCTCCCATCCACCTGGGAATGGGAATACCCCAGCGGATGGTGCCTGGTCTTATTGTCAAGGCTGCGTTTTGGGTGGGAATGGGGGCGGAATGGCTCAGACAGGTGCTGAGCTCAGCCAGCCTCTTCTTTATTTTGATTAATTGGGTTTTCTTTTGTTTTATGGAACTCGACAGCAGTGGTTGTGGCTTTTCGTGGTTGACTACCCCTGTAGTACCTAATTACAGAGGAGATATTTTTTAAAAGCAACAATGAACACATGTTCTAAATAGGTTCCTAATCCCAATCCTTCCCTCAGTACTTGAAGGCAGAAGGAAAGGAGGGATGGGTGTTATTCCCAGAGGTCTCCTGTCAATCAGTCTCAGACAGGTCCCCCTGGGGCCACTCAGGAAGAGTGTCAGAAGGCCACATGGCACAGAGGGCAGTGTTTATACCCTGTCACTGTAAGGCCATATCCCCCACATGTGAAGTTCTTGCAGCTGCCTTCTTACTCCTGCAGCTGCATTGGGGGAGGGGCAGGGGTGGAGGGAGGTATTACTCAAGAGCTAGGTAGGAAATTACATACTTTAAAGAAGTGACTTTCTGTCAAAGAGAAAAAGAAAAATCTCAAGTGGCAATAAGGGAGATCAAAACTAGACTCAGTAGCAGCTCCTGACATGAGTGATTCTGAGACTCCTCTCTTTATCCTTCAAATGAAAAGATTCATAGCAAGAGGAATAACATGCTTTGATTCATTCATTCACTCTGTGCGTTTGAGTCTCTGTGAGGCACAGGGAGAATCCATTGATAAGAATCTTACCCACCCGGTAGGGAATAAGGACAAGGAGCAGGAGTTCTTACCTGTCCACTGAAGACAGGTAAGTGAGGGTGGAAAGAATTGGGGGAACTTGTGCCTGTATAGCTCAATATCTAATGATCCCACCCTCCTAACTGCTCACAGCTCTCTGTGAATGGAGGAAAAAGAAGTAAAATGTTATGTGTGTTTGGCTCTCTTCCCCCACCTGCCTTCTTGCTTAGAAGGGCCTGGAACTCTCTACCAACTGCAAACTGCAGACAAGCAGGTGGAAGGAGTCAGTGTGAGGAATGGCTCATAGGGACTTCTGAACTGCTGAGACTTTTTTGGGGGGGCGTCCGGTCGTGGGGCCTGAACTCTGGGCCTGGGTGCTGTCCCTCAGCTCTTCAGCTCAAGGCTAGCGCTCTACCCCTTGAGCCACAGCGCCACTTCCAGCTTTTTTCTTTTTGCTTATGTGGTGCTGAGGAATCGAACCCAGGGCCTCAGGCATGCAAGGCAAGCACTCTACCACTGAGCCACCTTCCCAGACCCTGAGACTTTTTCTAAGGATGAAGCACACACAGGTCAGTGCTCTATTGCACCACACTTGTACACACACGTGCGCACACATGCAGATGAGAACAAGGAGATTTCACCACTTTGCCCTTTGACTTTCTTCCCCTTTCTAGAGGACCACACTGAAGTGGTAAGTTGGTTTACCGAGCAATGATGACCTCATGTCTCAGTCCATTTTCTATGGCTCTAACCGGGGACAAAGTAATTTATTAAGCAGAGTAGCTGATTCCCTTTCACAGTTCTGGAGGCTGGCAGGTCTGAAAACACAGCTTTGACATCGGCTTACCGTGTGATGAGGGCATTCCTGCTGGGTCATGTCACGACAAAGCAAACAATCCACCAAGAAGTTACTTTTATGCCAAAGCCATTCCAGCATTAATCCTGCAATAACCCACATCTTCACAACCCATTCAACTTTCATAGGCCCTACCTTTCAAAGATTATCAGTTGAGTTTCTAACACCCTCATGCTCACATATTACCTCCCTCATTTGCTCTGTTCCTAGCAGGGGCCATGTGCAAAACCCCTTCTTGATGTAGAGCTCTCTTTATGTGATGGGAACTGCTCCCGCTGTCTGCACAAGAGTGACTTCAACCAAATTCCTTCGGCAGTGAGACAATGACCTCCCTCTTTCCATCCCTCCTTCCCCTTCTTCCTTCCTTCCCTCCTTCCTTCTCTCCCTCTCTCTTCCTACCTTCTTTTTTATCCTTTTCTCCCTCCTTCTCTTTTTCTCTCCCTCACTCTCTTCTTTTCTTCTTTTCTTTTTCTTTTTTGTTTTTGTCGGTTCTGGGGCTTGAACTCTGGGCTTAGGTGTTCTCCCTCAGCGATTCAACTCAAGGCTAGTGCTCTAACACTTGAGCCACAGCGCCACTTTCAGTTTTCTGCATGGTTTATTGGAGATAAGAGTCTCACAGACTTTTGTGCCCAGGCTGGCTTTGAACTGTGATCCTTAGATCTCAGCCTCTTGAGTAGCTAGAATTACAGGTGTGAGCCACCAACCCCTGGCTTTTTTCTTTTCTTTGTAAGACAGGCTCTTGCTATGTAGCTAAAGCTATTCTCAAACTTGTGATCTCCTGCCTTGGCCTCCCCAGTGTTAGGATTACAGGTATATATGGTGACAACCCACTAAGACATCTTAGACTGAAACTGCATATCTGACCTGCTGAAACTTTAAAAGACAGGCCTATGAAAGGCTCTTTTCAAGACCGTCTGGATCATAATTCATAGAAGTGGGAGCCTATAACATTGGCAAGCTTCCAGGTGGTTCTGCTACACAGCTGTGGTCAGTGCTTCTGAAGATATTGTGAAAATGCAGGTTGTGATCCGGCGGGTCTGTAGACCCAAGACGTGACATTTCTCACAGAATCTAGAGGGAACGTTCAGGGCAGCAAAAGCATAGAGTATGAGTTCTCAACCTGCCTGCATTGTAGAGTCACCTAAGAAGTTCTGTTCTTCTTTTTAAAATCCCTTTGTCCAGGCTAAAACCCTGGTCAACAAAATCATAGTTTGTAAGGTTGGAACTCAGTAATTGTAATGCTTCCCAAAGGATAAGATTTCTTAGTGCCTGCAGAGAGCCCCTGGTTGGAGAACTGGTTCTCAGGAGAGTGGGCCATGATCCACTACTCTTCTCCCAGCCCACCCCCAGGGCTACTGTCTACTATCTAGAACCTATTTTCTGGACACTGCATATGTCGTTCCAAACAGACCAAACATATCGATGTTACAGGGAGCTCCCTTTGTATAGATAGCCAGTAGCAACATCCCTCAGTCTATGTATCTTTTGCACAGAAAATTAATTCTCAATTGTTAGCTCCAACTTCTTGGATTCTCTCCCTCTCCTGGAGCAATCCTCATGGTTCAGGTAGACCACCACATAGGCAGAGACACATGCCCACACCACACCTGTGACAAAAGCCTGCCAACTTGTACAATCTTGCCATCTTCTCTATTGTTCTGTACCTCCCGGTCTTTTCTTCAGGGACACTGGAGAAATCATGTCTGACTTCTCTAACTGCTCCACTTCCTTCGTACCTGTGAACTGTGTACATAGCATCACTCACCATTACTGCATTCACCTTGCTCTTACAGCTGGCTCTTCTTTGTCTTTCAGTCTTTTCTTCTCACCTGTGGAACTCTCTTCTCAGACCAAGACAGACAACTCCTTTGTATCCCATCGGAATGGGAATATCTACTATATTCTTTATTGCACTGTACAAAATGTATTGATTCCTCTGTGGCATGGTGAGTTCCCCATGGGTGGCAGTACCTTGTCCACTCCTCTGTCTATACCACAGTACCACACACTGAGCACAGTGCTCTGAACAGCAGAAACTCAAACAGCAGTATATTCAATCAATCAAAGATACTCCCTTCCTTTCTACTCCCCCCTTCCCCCAGTTTCTCCATTAGGTTGTATAAAATATACAGAAAATGATCTGTTTTAGCACAATTCTGACAAGCAGATTTGCTCAAACAGTCCATACCCAAGGGTAATATAATTGGAATACCCAGTCCTTCCAAAACCCTGCCAATCATTCTGTTGGGTAAATAGGCACAGGTGATTGGTTCTAATCAAAGTCATTAGGATGTTCTAGAATGATCACGCTGCCATATGTAGATAATTATGGCAGAAGTCTCAGTGTTGGATGTTAGCCAATCTAAATAGCATTAGCATGAGGAATTTGCATAGAACAACAAAAATAGAAGGATGGCATGGTAGTTGGGCATAACTAATGGCCAGCGCCTATATAGCATTTAAAAAAATGTACTGACACTTATCCAAGTATTTGAATATATTAATTCATTTACTCAACATAGCAGCTCCACAAGTACAATTACTATCTGAGTTTTTTTTGTTTTGTTTTGTTTTGTTTTTGTTTTTGTTTTTAGCCAGTCATGGGCTTGAACTCTGGGCCCAGATGCTGTAATCCTCTACCATTTTGAGCCACAGCATCACTTCCAATTTTCTAGTGGTTATTTGGAGATAAAAGTCTCACTGATGAGCCAGGCGCTGGTGGCTCAAGCCTGTAATCCTAGCTACTCAGGAGACTGAGATCTGAGGATCACGGTTCAAAGCCAGCCTGGGCAGGAAAGTCCATGAGACTCTGATCTCCAATAAACCACTAGAAAACCACAAGTGGCGCTGTGGCTCAAGTGGTAGAGTGCTCACCTTGAGCTGAAGAGCACAGGGACAGCGCCCAAGCCCAGAGTTCAAGCCCCACAACCGACCAAAAAAAAAAAAAAAGTCTCACAGACTTTCCTGCCCAGGCTGGCTTTGAACTGTAATCCTCAGATCTCAGCCTCCTAAGTAGCTAGGATTACAGGCGTGAGCCACCAGTGCCCAGCTAGTATCAGAGTTTTGTAGGGGAGGAAACGAAGAGAGAGGTTAGGTCCCTTGGCCAAGATTAAATAGCTGGTAAATGATGGTGTCTCCATTTAGACCAGGTAGACTAGCAGCACCCCCTATGCTTCTCACCTCCTCACCCTACGGCTATATTGAAATAGCGTGGGTTTCAGCCAACAAGCATTGGCGAAGCTCTCAACGTTATTATGTCGTTAACATTCCTTGTCATCTGTTAATACATAACAGAGCTAACCTGATCCTTGAATAGAGACTGGACTATCCCTGTTCTGCATCTTATTAGAATAGCAGATCTCAAAATTTAAACATACACAATTCAATTCCTTATTTCCTTTGCTCCTTCGATCTTTCCTTCCTTCCTTCTTACCTACATTTTTTTTCTTCCTTAAATACCCAAACAGACACACCCATATCTCAGAAAATAAAGACTTAAGGATCTTCAGTGAACAACTTCTCTGTAAAAGAATACTCAAATTGATGAGCACAAGAACAGTGCTATCTTCCTTTATTTTCTTTTGGAGATAAGACTGGGGTGCTGGTGTGCTGAGATGGGCAATTTGGGGGATGGCTTTTGAGTCAACATTATTCAAATTAGCAATATCACTCTTCGGCATTCATTACTTGATGACTCTACTTGGTTCCACAGAGACCCTCATGTGGTCCCTGGCGTGTGGTCCAGTCTCATAAAGAGATCTGGGGGGTGGAGGGTGAGCGTCAGTCTCTCTTTCATTTGGAAACCTGCCTGTGGAATCAATCTGTCTTTGTCCCTGAGGTTTTTAAAACATATTTTATATTAAGTGCCTTCATTTGTTGACTTCATATTTTAAAGCCTACGACTTGGAATTATTACTTTTGCATATGATCTGCTGTGCCTGGACCAGGTAGGTGTGAGGGCAGTGAGAAAAGCTGGGAACTGGTGTTTATGTCAGAATTTTCTTTGACAGAAAAAATTTCAAAGGCAAAAGCTTCATTATTCTTCCTACATTCCAACTGTCCTTTGTACCACATGGGAAGCCACTAGAACTTAATTTTTTAATACATGTAGTTATCAGTTTCTCTAAGGCAATGTTTTTTCCAAGTATATCCTCTCCAATTACCACTTGAACTCGTATTACCAAGAAATAAATTAGATATATGAGTTTATTAGAAATACAAGTTTGAAGGTCCTACTCTAGACTTACTGAATCAAAACTTCCAGGTTGGAGACCAATCATATGAGGTTTTTTGAATATTTTTATTATCTTTAAGTAGTTGTACAAAGGAGTTGCCATTCACCAAAGCAGTTTACAAATACAGTGCATCTTGGTCAATGTCAGCCCTTCCAACTTTCTCACCTACCACTCCCAACCCACCCTTTCCCTTACTTATCTTAGTTGAGGTTATGTGCTTAATGTTTGGCCTTTTAACAAAGCCGTTTGTGCTCAATGCATCTTCATCTGTGTCATTCTTTCAATATCTTCACCTTTCTTTGACCCATCCCTTCCCTTATATTTCTCAATTCTGTGGTATATACAATGAATTCTTACCTACAATGTATCCCTTTCCCTGCTTCATTTTTCTATACATCTCCCTTTGACCCCACCCTACCTTCTTTCAAGTACTCATTTCCTAGTACTTATTTTGTTGGGCTTTGACTTAGTCTTTTAAAAGAAGTATACGCTTTGCGCTCTCAATGGAGTCTATGCACTTCAGTTAATTCATTTGTAACCCCTTGCTTACCACCTAGTATGTTTAGTTGTAGATGTAGAAGCACATCCTAGCTACCCTCTAGCATGCTAAAGTTAGAGAACTACTCTCATAAAGAATTAAGATACTTAATTGAAACACAGGATAGCTAACATAAAACCTAAGTAATGTGTTAGCAAACACTTTACTTGAGAGAACTTATGGATGCAAGGAATCCTACACCAGGCATGAAGTCCCAGGCAAATGGTAAGAAGGTAGATAGAAACAGCTGGGAAATTGGCACTCTCAGTTCATTACTGACCCTAGAAAAATATCTCTGCTCAGTGATCAAGGTGGGTGAGATGTGGGTGGAGGGCGATGATTAATTCAGATGTTTCTTACTTGAAAGAGCTCAGCTGTTCTCCTTACTCAAATCTGCCTTACTGAACTGATGATATTAAAACTGGGAGCTTTCTGAAAGCTAATTCAAGCAACTGACTTTAATCATTCAGGGTGCTAGGACACACTGTGAGACTATAAAAACTGGGGCTTTGGTCAAATTTGAATGTCAAATTTGAATGACTGGGTCTGTGGTAAGACTCAAAGAGCAAATGGAACTGGCACAATATGATCTTTAAAACCAGTTACAACGATCAAAACATAAAAAATAGATAAAGTGATTTTTCTGAGCATAAAAATGTATCCTTTCAGAAACAATTAATGTGATAAAAATTACTCATTAGACCCATGTACTGTTATATCATTATAGCTGTAACATCGAAAATAACTTAGTTCTTCTCTTTGAAGAAGCCAGGGCAAATTCTACAAGTTGCATACCTAATTAGGTCAGACAGTAACTAACTTGCTTTTTCATTACTGTTCTATAGAGAATACTAGTTATAATTATCCTTTCAGAAGGAAAATTGGACATGGGTTCACATGGAAAATGAAGAATAAAAATAGAAGGTCATCAAACTCAGGAGGACCCACAGATCATGAGGCTTTTCATAATGTGTTGTCTATGCTAGACAGTGCCCTGTGCCCAGCTGAAAAAGTTAGGAGTTCTTGGGATAGTCTCCCAGTCACATATGAGTGGGAAGAAACAATATCACAAAGGGCCAGAATTCCACACTCCCTACCTGGGTTGGATGCCATAACCAAAATTTACTTAGATAGAATTTTGCTGTGACTTGATGTGTGGTTTCTGATATACCTTACCTTTGGTCATTTTCTTTTCCCTGAGTACAGAGGCACCAAGATGAAAGGTTTCTATCCTATTAGAGAGCTCATGAGATTCACAGAGTTGTTTTGTTTATGTTCCCTCATTGCTTTCTTGTTTTTTTTTCTCCCCTTTTTATGCCAATACTGGGGCTTAAACTCAGGGCCTATCCATTCTTCTTAGCATTTTTGCTCAAACCTGGCACTCTACCAATTAGCCCCAACTCCATTTCTGGTTTTTTTTTTTTTTTGGTGACTAATTGGAGATAGGAGTCCCACAGACTTTTCTTTCTTGGCTGACTTTAAACTGCCATCCTCATTCCTCAGCCAGGTAGGAATGCAGGTGTGAGCCACTGGTGCTGGCTGCTCATTGACTTCTGATGGCAATACCTATAAACTAAGTTCTGGTTCCATCCCCGTGCCTTTGGTTCTTAGAGCTCTCTTTAAACCAACCTAGCTTCTAAAGTTACCATCAGAGAATCAGGCTAAAGTAAAGCTGAAGAACTCTAGTTGGCTGTGACCACCTTTCCAGTGTGAATACTGTTAATCAGAATTTGGACAAGTTTACCTAGTTTCCTGGACCAGTACCAAAGCCTAAATATGAGCTTTGTGCCAGCAGGTCCTTCAGCTGTATGATCTTTGACACAACTTGTAAGTTGGGTTAATTTGATCTCCAGGGGGCTGATGGGGAGATGTCTTACTCCAATGAAATGATAGAGTTCATATTTAATAGAGTTAGACTACGGTAAAGTCTAATACTAAAGTCTAACTGCTTCTCTTGGCCTTTGTTAAAAAAGCAGGTCACCCTGATAAACGCCCTCTGATAACCTCATAGGCTGATAATGTGGAAGTTTTGTTGGTGGACATTCGCCAGTACCCAGGTCTATTCAATAAGTCCAGGATGCCCTGTGGATTCTCTCTCCCTGGCTGGCTCCATGAATAGCTCAGTAGTTAGTGGTCATTAAAAGATGCCCCCTGGATCTGCAGCATCAGTGTCACCTGGGAGCAGGTTAGAAGTGAAAAATCTCAGACATACTAAATAAGAAAAATCTGAGGATGGAGCTCAGTGATCTGTATTGTCCCAAATTAGGCTACTTTTCATACATGATCAAGATCTGAGACTTGTTTTCTACTGTGTCATGGTTGAACCAGTGAAATAAAACCCAAAAATTCAGTCCAGTTGATCTCTCCAACTCACTCACTCACTCACTGACTTTATGCCTTTCATAATTTAAAATGTTTCAATGATGGACCAGGAATGGGTGGCTCACTCTTATAACCCTAGCCACTCAGGAGGAGGCTGAGATCTGAGAATGGTAGTTCAAAATAAGCCTGAGCAGAAAAGTCTTTGAGACTCTTTTCTCCAATTAACCATCAAACCTGCCAGAAGTTGGTTTTTGGCTCAAGTATAGAGCACTAACCTTCAGCAAAAAAAAAAAAAAAATCACTCGAGGACAGCACCTAGGCCCTAAATTCAAGCCCCAGAACAGCACCAAAAGGAAAAAAAAAATCAAACATTTCTGATTCTCCAAAATTTCATCGAAGTCAATGAGGGTACCATGGACTCCCCAAACCTAGCATAAGGAAAACACAAACATCCTCACTTTGCCTCTTAAGTTTTGTTAGGTGCTTAGGATTCTCTTCTTGTTATCTGCAGTTTTATTCCTCATGTACATCCCCAAGGTTTCAATAGGTGTATCCAAATGATCTCCAAGCTTTCTGGGATATAGCAATTTTTTAAAATCTCCAAACATTGTTGTTGACTCTTCCTTCCATTTTCCTTAATTAATAAAAGCCTCCCAATTTTTATTATTTTCTCTTGGAAAGGGAATATGTTTTTATTTTGGCTCCCTTTTCCTTCAAGAATATTTGGAGAAGAAAAGAAAAAGAAGGTCTTCTCTTTGTGTGATGTTATTGCTTATTAATGGATAATTACAGAATAAAAGATAAGCTTTGAATATCTTTAGGACTGAGTTTAAATATCATTCCCACTTTAATGTCTTAAATGTATTTATTTTTTAACAGTTGGTATTGGGCTTGAGCTCAGGGCTTCAGTCTTGTTTGGTTTTTCCATTCAAGGTTGGTGCTCTGCCCCTTGAGCCATACCTGGTTAAGCAGTTAAGAATCACATAGATGTTTTGTCTGGCTGGCTTTGAACCATGACTGTCAGATCTTGGCCTTCTGAGTAGCTAGGATTAAAGGTGTGAGCCACCAAGTGCCCTACTGAACTTTTTTTATTTTTATCTTTTTTTTTTTTGGTCAGTTGAGGGGTTTGAACTCAGAGCCTGGGTGCTGTCCCTAAGTCTCTTTGTTCTGAAGGCTATGGCTCTACCACTCAAGCCATAGCATCACTTCTGTGTTTTGAGTGGTTAATTGGAGATAAGAGTCTCACAGGGACTTTTTAGCCTGGTCTGGCTTCAGACCATGACCCTCAGATCTCAGCTTCCTGAGTAACTAGGACTACAGGCATGAGCCACTGATGCCTGGCTTATTTTTATCTTTTAATATGGGGGAAAAGGAACTAGACAGGACTTGCGTGAAATTTTTATATTATTTGAAATATCTAGCACAATGTTGGCATATTGTATTTGTTAAATAAGCAATAACTGACTGTTATTATTGTAGAGGTAGCATAGTCTTATTTCCTCCAGGACAGAGATGGAAAAATTATAAGATGAATACAGAATATGTTCCTCAAGGACCAAAGCTATTTCTTGTTAAGAAATATAAATATGGTTTCTATATTTTCTGCTTAATCTCTCTTACATTTTGGAATTCTTCTGATAAAACATGATTTTGAAGAACATTTAGGCTTGTACAGACTTGCTTATTGCTGTGTATTCTTCACATTCTTCCATCCCCACCTTCCTGAACAATGTGCATTGAATCCAGTCCCTTAGGCATAACTCAAAGGAACAAACTGGAAAGTACCACAAAGTAGGACGGATGAATACAATTAGTAGGCAGATTGCAATTTAATTGAAGTCATTTTCTAACAAGGAGACAGGGGCTGCACTGTAATGAGGGACCTTCCAGAGGATTCAGATAGGTACTACTGGGGGTGTGGGTAGTAAGATTTGGTTATCCCCCTCATGTCTATCCTTTCCAACCAGCTGATGAGGTGTGATTCCATTTCCTGTTTCATTCCATGCACAAGCTTGCCAATAGGCACTCAGTGCATGTGGAAAGGCCAGAGTAGATGGATGAATGGATGGTGGATGGATGGATGAATAGATATGTAGGTGAATTTATAGTCTATATCCCATAGACCACCATATCCTTGTAGTGCACCATTCTAATTGCTACCCTCAGTCACTCTAATCCACTTACTACAGCACCCTCGATGCAATCAGAACTGTGTTAAGCTGGAAAAACAGAAAATATGGCTCCAGTTCCCTGGAGAAAGTATACTAACCTCACAACACAAGACATCTCTGCTTTCATCCACTTACTGGCTGGGAAAGTCCAGCAGTTGACATCCTTTCCTCTAATGCTATGGTCCAGACATAGCAGGGAGGCAGAGGAAAGGCAGAGGCAGGGTCACACCCCTGACACTCATTTCTGTTTCATTTCTCTTCTCCATTGTTGCTTAACAACCCAGCCGAAAACTGGGGCCCGACACAGCCCAGTGTCGATTTCACATGGATGTGGGTAGGCAGTGTGGGCGGCGTTGTATGTGTCCTCACTCGCTCCGGTCAACAGAGTGGATCTGCTTCTGTGAATGGGCACCTAGTCGATGTGTCTCTTATGACTCACAGGCTTCCTTGGACTTATTTTGCCTGGCAGTCCAGCACCATTTTCAATAAATGACAGAAAAGAGTCCTCTTGACTCCTGGCCTCAGACTTGGCACAGCATTACTTTGCCTTATTCTCTTGGCAAAGCAAGTCACAAAGTTTGTTCATCTTCAAGAAATAGAAAACTATTGTTTGAGTAGGCCAACCTCTGCAAAAAAAAAGTTAATGGTAGCCTATCTCAACCAATAAGCCAGGCACACTGGCACACGCTTGTAATCCCAGGAGGTCAGCTACGGGTAATAACCTAAACTTTCTCAAGAAAATAAAGTACAAAGGGCTAAGAGTATGGCTTAAGTGGGAGAGCACCTGTAAGGTACATGAGAAACCCTAAGTTTAAACCCTATTTTACTCCAGTAGGAAACTGGAACTCACTTCCTGGTAGGAGTTGTTGATAGATACAACTCAAAGAGGATGGACATATGAGTTAGACTGGAGAATGGGTTCATCAATCTACCTCATATTCATTAGCCAAGATGCAAGCCAGGATGGAGCTGTTTCCTTTCCTCCCTCACTCGTTCCCTCTTTCCCAGCTCCCTCCCTCCTTTCTCCTTCCTCCTTTTCCTTTCTTTCTCCTTTCTCACCTTCCTCTTCTTCCTCTTCCCTCCAATGTCTTTGTCTTCTTTTTCATTTTCTTATATCTTCCTCTTTGTTTTTCTTTCATCTGTAAGCTCCCCAGACTAAAATAAAGACAGGCTATGGACGAAGGTACTAGGAAAGGACAAAGCATTTTTGATGCAAAACATTTTGTAGTATGTACCACATTGCTTAACTCCATCCTGGATGGACTTAGCTTCAAAAGGTCTTAGCCCACTATTTGTACTCTGAGAATCTATTGCTAATTAAAGGTAAACTGGACTCCTAAGCCTGGACTTACTCTTCTTGGCATACCCTTACTAGCCCTCATTTTCAGCCAGGCAGCCCTGTGAGTGATGTATACATTCTAGTATACCTCTTTTTCCCCTGCTCCATCCAACCATTGAAATGCTACTTACTGCCGACTGGAGCAAATTCCTCCCATGCACAGGATAGCTGCATGGTTTCCCTGGAGTTTTTTTTGTAGTTCTCTTCAGAAACACTCTCTGTGAGAAGGTATGAAAGGAACTCTTTGTGAACCTGAATATGACAATAACTCTCTCCAAGGATTTTTTACTTGAAAGTAAAATGACTTATCAATGGCATGTAAGTAAAGATTAATCTGGAAGCAGAAATGGGCTGGTTATGTTGGCATTTCAGTGGCTGTATATATTCTGAGAATGAAGAAGGTTCTTACTCACAAAAAGGGGAACCAGAACACTTGTGGCCTGAAGCTCATAAAGTAGCACCATTTATTAGACACATTTTGTATGTATGACAGTATGCTAAGCATTTTATATGACCTAATGTAGTTCTCAAGCAACATAATACAACAACATAATACCCACTTTACAAATGAGAAACTGAGGTACAAGAGGAGAAGTATGTTCTCTTGGAAGAATCAGGATTCTAATCCACCCTGTCTGGCTTCAGGGCCTTATTCCTGGTTGTTAAAATCCACTGCATTCTACTTATTTAGAATCCAAGTGAAAAATTATGAATAAACTTAGAAGATAATTAATGCTTCATAAATGTTGGTTGATAGTCTTGACTGAATCTTTGTCCCTGTGTAAGAGCCAAAACAATTAAAACTCAAATGAATTTTCAGTTACTCACAGGCTCTAATGACCATGTTGTTGCTTAATGAAGTCAACTATATTATATAAGGCAGATGATTACTGATCATTTAAAAAAGTGTAAATAGATCTTTATGAATGAAATCATTCAGTAGCTCTGTCATTTATGTTGCTAAACTACATTAACAGTCTTGAGGTTTGTTGTAGATTCTGGTGTTATTGCTTATTGTTTATCTTTTTGTATGCCACAGGATTTTGGAACAGATTAGTATTTCTCACACTATGTTCCTTAGGAGATGTGATGATTATTTTGATTGTTAATTTGAGTGGATTGAAAAACTAAATGCTTTAGGAGACTGGTAAAGCACACCTTTGGGTGTGTCTGTGGGGGCATTTCTGGGAACTACTGGGTCATGATTGGGTCTCTGACCCAATCAATGATTTAATCCATTAGTAGATTCAAATTTTGATTGGGCTATTGGGAGGAGATAAACTGTGGAAGGTTGGCCTGCTTGGAAGAGTAGGTTGGTGGAAGGGGGGAAAAAAGGAGGGGCTTCTTGACTGTAGATATAGCTTGCCCTTAACCCTATTTCTGAGCTCTGCTTCCTGTCCACCATAATGTGAGCGGCTCCAGTATACTTTCCCCTCCATGACAGGTGAAATCCCCAGAAACCATGAGCTCAGCAAACCTTTCCTCTTTAAGTTGTTTCTGTCAGGCATTCGGTCACAGCAATGACAAAACTGACTAACACAGGACACTGATTCGATTATATGTTTGTCTTAGTTTAAGCTATTATAATAAAGTGTTATTGACTGGGTTGCTTATAAAACAGAAGTTTGTTGCTACCATTTCTGATAGGCAGAAATCCAAAGTCAAGGTGCCAGTAGATCCAGTGTCTGGTGAAGTCGGCTTCTTCTATTTATTGTCATGTGGGAGAGAGAGAGAGAGAGAGAGAGAGAGAGAGAGAGAGAGAGAGAGAGAGAGAGAGAGTCTCTACCCTTTCACTTAATGACCTATCAAAAGGACTACTTCCACATACATTCAAGGCTTAGGTTTTACCATATATACTTTCAAAGTGAGGACAGAAGCCTTCATTCTGTATAACACTGTTCATAGGTATAGCATGAATAAATGAATTTATAGGCAAGTGAACTCACAAAATATATGATCCATTCGTATGTAAAGTATGTTTCCTTGTTGCTTACTACAAGAGTACTATAAGACATGTCAGAGCCTTTTACTCCCTATAGTCTACATTTGTGAATTTCTAAGACAATATTATGGCTACATGGTTAGCCATCCTTAACTTAATGTTAATATATATTCAACTGTTGAATTGTTAGTCAATATGACGTCATTGTTGCCAACAACAATATATTATAGTTCACTAAGTATCAAACTGTTTGTACTTCCAATTCCACATATATAAATATAATAATACTTGAGTCTCATTTTCAAGTTATTTCTTCCCATTCTTTTTAAATTGATTTCCATTATGAATGAAAATTATAAATTAAAATATAAATTAAAAAAGAACAATAGGGAAAAAACAAAGGAGGGGGTAACAATACTCAATAGGAAAGGTACTCATTACCTTACTCATGTAACTGTAACCCCTCTGTACAATCTTTACAATAAAATATATATTAAAAACAAAAAAAGAAAATTATTTGGGTTTTAAAGATTTATGGCTGTGTTTATTTAGTTGAAACTAAGTAAGATGTAATTTATATGTTGGCTTTTGAACACCAAAGAACATTATCTCTGTTCTAAGTGAGGAGTATATTCAGAAATATGTTGCATCCTCTCGGATATTACTTTATGTTTTTGGTGCCAAATTTAAGAAAGCATAATAAAATTGAATTCATGGGGAAAACGAAACTTTTTGGACAGTTTCCCATGTGCATATCATTTTATGTCTGACTTAAATCTTTCAAAACCTACTTACCTAGACGGTAACTAGTTATGCCCTCAATTTACCAATATAAAACCCACATCCCAGAGAAACCAAAACTGTTTAAGTTTGCACAGCTACTAAAGCAAAATAAGGTCTGAACCCCAAACAATCTGACCTGACTCTAAAATTCATGCTCTGTTATAAAGAAACAAATCAGGAGAAAGATGAGTAATGTAATAGAAAACCTACCATTTGAAAACAGATATAATTGGCAAACTACTAATAATAATGACAACAATTCCATTTCTCGCCTGTGACAGGAAAAGAAATTATGTAGAGTCCTTTTATGTTAAGTCATAAATGGTGATTAAGAAAGTAATCTAGTCAACTCCTCAGATTTGAAAATTAGGGAATCATCCTTCAGGCTTGATCACTTTTAGAATGATTAAGTTATTAATCAACAAAGTAGGTTATGAAATCATAAACCAAATTAGCCATACAGAGATGGTTTGTTCTAAAATCCTAATTAGGTTGATGGAGTTAATGCATATGTTTACTGATAATTCCAGTCCTAAACATTTGGTCTGAGGTCACATTATACAAGAATGATTACTTTCAGTATTCCCTTTGATGCCACCAAACATGCAGCTATGCTTTCTGGGTAGAATAAAGCAAAAGGAAGAGCCTTCCTGGGAATATTCACAATTGCAGGTGAGATTCTCTGGAAGATCTGGCCTTCTGTCACTCAGAGGACAGTTTATAGACATGATCCTTTCTTATGTTAGGATTTAACTACAACACAGTAGATGATGGACCTTCTATTTCCCTTCCTTTCTTGAAAACACAGTTCTGTTTTTAACACATGCCCATGCATGAGTGCAAACACACAAATACATGAGTGCACACACACATTGGTGCACACACATGAGTGCACACACACACCTCACTGGTGGCTATGTCATGTCTTCTAAGTGAAGTCAATTCAGGCATCTTGACCTGCATGTGAATGCAACTTCTGGAACTTGAGCTAGAGCCTGGGCTTTCCTGAAACAAAGAGATTAAAGAGTCAGAAGTGTATTTCCACGTGAACAAATCCAGCCTTAAAGATTATAACAAGGAGGATTACGCAAGGCATTTGTTTAGTTTTAATCGAAAATTGATGAAGAGAAATAGGAATTAGACATATGCACATCCTGTAAGCTGAACACATGCGTACAGACTGCATGGGTCCCTTAAAGTCTCTAACTTCCCTGCAGCAACACGCTTTCTACGTGTGGGAGACTGGGCAGAACTTGGCCTTAGTATACTCTCCATTCTGTTTTGTTGGTAGCCACTATGGTGAATTACCTTGGTATCATACCGTGATGGTGATTGACCTGTACAGTCTCTTAGGGGCTGAGAGTCACCCCTCTCATAGAATCTTATATACCAGGTAAGATTTTATCACTGTCGATGCTTTTACCAGCATCATTCTTTTCAATTCCATTTAGTTCCATGAAGGACCTCTCTCTCTCCCATGTTGCCTTCAATTTTCCTTCTCAACCATCTCTTCTTGTTTATCTTTGCTCTTTTCCCTTCTATTTTCATTCCTCCCTCCCTAATATTATCACTTTACTTTGACTCCTGGCACCCCTATCTAGGGGCTGTGTGTTATACAGCAAGTCTCTTAATATGTTGGGGCCTGTTTCCTTATACACAAACTTAGAACTGCTCTATCCATTTTACTTTGCAAACTGTGGAGTGCTATCTATCTAGGCTTATGGGGTGGTCACTTTTGCTTTATGCCCACCTCCTCTGCTTTGGCATAAGTATGTCCCTGGATAAAGCTGGCATTTGTGATTTTTTGAGAGGGACCACCTCTTCTTGACCACTTCCATCTACTGCCACCATTGCCATTCTTGCATTTATAATAGATTTGGTCTTTTCTTTCTTGGTCCCTTGAATCTTGAATGGTAGAGATCTTTTGATCTTGACTCCATTGTTCAGAAGTCTAACAGGTGGCTGCCTGTTTTTCTACTCTTCTCCTTACCTGGCTTACTTCTCTACCAAGAGGTGAGAGGCTGCCAGGAATGGTCAGGACTCAGGCATGTCACAAGGCTTAACCAGAGCAGAAGGCAAGAAAAACAGAAATTCACACAAGAATAACATAAAGACAATGTGAAAGCTAGGTGCCAGTAGCTCTCACCTATAATCCTAGCTACTCAGGAGGCTGAGACATGAAGGATTAATGTTTAAAGCTGGCCTGGATAGGAAACTCTGTGAGAGTCCATCTCCAATTAATCAGAAAAATACTGTACTGGAGGCATGGCTTAAGTGGTAAAGTGCCAGCATTGAGCAAGATAGTAAAATGAGTTTGAAGATCTCTTAGTTCAAGCCTTGGTATTAGCATAAACAAAAAAGTCAATATGGAGAACATTTTTAAAAAGTAAAACATTCTCCAATGTTATTGTTAGTTCACTTGAGGGATAGTTAAAACTGTTATGATAAGCCTTGAGTGAGCCATTAGAGATACAAGTGGAGACATTGTATGGCTTTACGCATTCATTGAAAAGATTACTTCACTTCTTTGAATGTCTCCTTTGGATTTCTAAGCTATTTGTAAAACTTAGTATAAAAGTAACCTATAAATTTAATTAAACAAATGCATTCCTTTAGGAGAAGGAAAAAATAATAATGGAAATAATAATGAACTACAATTAAAAAATATTTCTTCCACCTTCTCCCAGGGTTACCTTGAGCAGTAATAACAAACATGCAGCACTATTCATATCAGAAGGCACCTTCATGGTCATTACCTCAATTTTAACTCAGACTTGGTAATGATAATCACATAGAAAGGTATAGAGAATTCATGTAGGCAGGAGGGCATTGCCCATTGGTAGGCCATTGGTCTCTAGGATGCTTATTCTTATCTAAGAATGTGATTAATAAAGCATCTCCAGATGATCCATTTGAAGATAAAACAAGACTATGAATATTAAAGTGTTTTGCAAAAGCCAAACACAGCGATTTGTGGGTTTCTATGACCACAGGAGAAATTTAGACCTTTCTCTAAGATTATTAGCCAGAAGCCACAGGACATTCTGCCAGTTACAGTCAAGGGCACACTGGATCAAATATTATATAGTTCAGGAACTTCATAGCAAGTCTGAAGATACAAGCTCGGAAAACAAAAAAACAGATTTATTATTTGATCCCGCTATCTCACATCTGTGTATGTACTCAAAGGAAATGAAGCGATACCTGAATCTGTATGCCATGTTTATTAC
Source organism: Dipodomys spectabilis (assembly GCF_019054845.1). Taxonomy (NCBI): domain Eukaryota; kingdom Metazoa; phylum Chordata; class Mammalia; order Rodentia; family Heteromyidae; genus Dipodomys; species Dipodomys spectabilis. The sequence continues at coordinate 13,523,062 of NW_024870681.1, forward strand.
AGCAGTATTCACAACAGTGAAGATATGAGTTCAGCCTAGGGGCTAGTCAACAGATGAATGAATAAAGAAAATGTGATACTCACATGAACACACACAGAGTATTATTTGGCCACAAAAATGAAATCATGTCATTTGCAGCAAAATGTATGGAACTAGAAAACATTTTGTTAAGCAAAATAAGCCAGATAGATAATGTCAAGAACCATCAATCCTCTCTCTTATGTGGAAGCAAAAAATAATGAAAGGGCTGGAGGTTTGGCTCAAGTGGTAGAGCACTTTCTTAGCAAGTACAAGGCCCTGAGTTATATCCCAAATACCACCAAAAAAAAAAAAGAAATATAAACATTTGAGTGTAGACTGAGAATTAGGAATAAGGAAGGGTGGGGATGGGAAAAAGAGGATAGATTTGGTCAGTAGGTGGTCCATACATGGACCACCACAGTGAGACTAATTAATATGCATAATTCATACACGTGAATAAAATTATGCAAACAATGCAGGAATCAATGTAAGATGGGACCAGAAGCAGCTGCCACATGCTACAGGGAGCGTAGGCTTGGGGATTACTTTGGCTATAATTGGTGCCACCACTGTGGTGAGTCACCAACACAACAGTAGATGCCCAGAAAGGGAATATGTGGCCCTCCCCAGCTTCTGTAACAGGTATGACTCAAAACGCCTAACCTTCCTGGAGTTTCTCTCCACATAGCAAGGGTACTCAGAGATTCATTTCTGGCCCATATAAGTTAACTAATCGAGGGTCCACCTTCCTGCTTGTGGGGGGGGGGGCGCGGATAATTTCCATGTCTACTCAATTCTAAGTCTCCTAGACCTTATCACTATTTCATGTATTCTCATCTAAATTTCTTGTCTTCTTACTATTGAATCTCTCCTATATACCCTGCACTGAGGTGGAGTTCTGCTTATATCCCAACACTTTATAATGAATTGTTTGCATGTCACACATCCCTGGTAACAAAGTCCTGTGTTGAGAGCATTGTATTTTACAATGAAATTTTAGAGAGTTTTACCTTTAAAAAGAACATGCCTGATAATTCAGCAGAGGCATGGCTGGTAAAGACAGTTTGCTCAACAACAACAACAAAAGAGAAATAATAGTCCCCAAAGGATTCCTTGGGCCCCAGCAGCATCCACTATTAAAATTTATGATGTGTAACATGAAGAAGGGGTCATGCCATATAAAGAGTTAACAACCCATAACTGAACGTAGAAGCTGACTGCTTCAGCACTGCCTAGGTTGTGGGAGACATGTGACTCTGTCATTTCCATTCACTATCTACACTTTGCTCATATTGGACACTAAAAATATCATCATGAAAGACAGGTGCTGGTGGCTCAAGCTTGTACTCTTAGTTTGTACTATAATCTTAGCTGAGATCTGAGGACTGTGGTTAAAAGTCAGCACAGGCAGTTAAGTCCATGAGATTCTTTTCTTTGATTACTCACAGAAAAACACTGGACATGGAGCTGTGGATCAAGTGGTGGAGCTAACTAGTCTTGAGGGAAAGAAGCTCAGGGGCAGTGCTCAGGCCCTGAGTTCAAGCCCCAAGACCAACACACACACACACACACACACACACACACACACACACACACACACATAGAGTATAACCATGATGGAGAAACCTGGGAGTGTCAAACATCTTTCCAGGTTAATACGTACACTACAAACCAGTGAAGGGAACATACCCTTTCTTTACAAAGGTGCTTTGCCCTATTCCAGTAAGAGGCCAAAAATAAGAACTAGGCATGGTGGCACAGGCTTGTAATTCCAACTACACGTAAGGCATAAGAGGCCAACCAGCCCCAAGCAAAACTTCAAGGCACACTTAAAAAATAACTAGAATTAAAAAAAAATGCCTGGTGCATGGCTCAAGTGATAAATTACCTCTAAGGTCCTGAGTTCAATTCCCACTATCCCCTCCTCAAAAAAAAAAAAAATGGTGAGTATGGTGAGTACTCTAGCCTAGGATCCCTAGACAACAAATCTTATGGCCAGTTCTTAGGTGCTATGTCTAGTTAAGTACAGCTCTAGGGAAGTCAGAGTGTGGTGCTTCAGGAGCGGCAGGAGAGCAACTTTAAGGGATATTATAGTTTGGGGTTTTGTTGTTTGTTATTTCTAGGCACAGTTGATACCAGGTGCTAGTGGCTCACATCTGTAATCTCCGCTACTCAAGTTCCTGACTTCTGAACATCAAGGTTTGGAACTAGCCTGGGGCAGACAAATCCTCAGTACTCTCACCTCCAAGTAACCAGCAAAAAGCCAGAAGTGGAGCTGTGATTCAAGTAATGGAGCATTAGTCTTATGTGGGAAAATAACAAAAAACAAGGGGGCTGGGAAGGTGGCTCAGTGGTAGAGCACTTGCCTTGCATGCATGAGGCCCTGAGTTCAATTCCTCAATACCACATAAGCAGGAAAAAAAAAAAAGCTGAAAGTGGCACTATGGCTCAAGTGGTAGAGCGCTAGCCTTGAGCTGAAGAGCTGAGGAACAGCGCCCAGGCCCAGAGTTCAGGCCCATAACCAGACCCCCTCCCCCCCAAAAAAAAATCAATAAAAAAAAAAAACAGAGTGAGAGGCTTTGAGTTCAAGCCCCAGTACGAGCACTAAATAAATAAATACGAAAAAAATAGAGTTGAATGTGGAAATGGGAAATACACTCAGTGGCAGAGCATATCTTAACATGTAAGTGGTTCTGAATTCAATCACGTCTTCCAAAGAAAAGAATTAAAAAAATAATTTAATTTTGTGTATGTGTGTGTCAGTTATGGGTTTGAACTCTGGGCCTGGGCATTGCACCTCAGCTCTTCAGCTCAAGGCTAGGGCTCTACCACTTGAGCCATAGTACCACTTCCAGGTTTTTCTGCTTATGTGGTGCTGAGGAATTGAACCCACGGCCTCATGCATGCAAGGGAAGCATTCTACCACTGAGCCACCTTCCCAGCCCAACAATTTAAATTTAAAAATAAGAAGTACAGTTGATCTCTCAGCTTCCCAGGATATCACAAAGGAGCCTCTGGAAACGTTTATGTTTTGGTAATCCATCTAGGGGTAGAAAGAGAGAAGCTCTCCTATCCCTTTGGTCCAACTTGTTCCATATCACATCAGTTCTCTGGCACTTCTGGAATTTACCCTCCCATCCCTTCGACAGTCTCCTGGGACCCAAGTGTTAGGATAGTCAGGCAGCATCTATGCATTGCCACATTAACAGGTTGAACCCGGACTGGAATAAACGGTGCTGTTCCCTATCTGACCACCTACAGCCTCAGCAGGCTGGCTGGGCAAGGGATTGCATAGACCAGAGTCCCACTGCATCACATGCCTTCCTCGACAGCAACAGAGAAGCTCAAGAAGAGACGTGAGGAAGACTCACAGTGCAGCACATGACCATGCTTGATAGTGACAAGAGAGCTGGAGAGCAGCCTCTGCAGAGATTAGTCGGCTAAGCAAGTGCAACACTTTGCGAACCATCGAGGAGGCACAAGGCTCAGCCAAGATCAAAACGTTCCCTCTCCATCTTCAAGATCTGCAAGTGATCTTCCTAGAGCCAGTACCACCAACATAATTAACACAGCCCAGAGCATCCTGAAAGATGCATACATTAGATAGAGTAAGATAACCTGAAAGCTCTTTGCTAATACACAGCAAACATGGCTGGATGGAAGATGAATAAAGTCAAGTGCATGGATAGAGTTAAGAAGAAAGGAGAGTAACTTCTTAGATCCAAAACAAAAAGTGAATGAACCCTTAAGTTGAGTGGTTTTTATGGTTTTAAAACTTTTGCCGAGCACCAGTGCCTCATGATTAAAATAATAGCTGCTCAGAGGGCTGAGATCGGAGCATCATGATTCAAAGCCAGCTGGGACAAGAAAGTCTGTGATACTCGTATTTCCAACCAACCTCCCAAAAAAATGCCAGAAAGAGAGCTGTGTCTCAAGTGGTAGAGTGCTAGCCTTGAGCAAAAACAGTTCAAGGACAGGGCCCAGGCTCTGAGTTCAAGCCCCAGGACTGGCACCAAGAAAAATACAAAAAACTTAAGGGATAGGATTCTGTAGTAAAGGACATAAAACTATGGATATAGCATTAGAACTCTCAAAGGACTGTGTCAATAGTACAACCAAAAATATGTATTTACTCAGTAGCACAAAGCATTGATGAATGAGCTTGTTTGTTCCCTTCCCTTCCCACTTTTTCTTCCTCTCCTCTCCCCACTCCTCCACTCCCTTCCCCTTCCCTCCTTTTTCCTCCACACTTCACTCCTCCCTACCCTACATCTCCCCTCCTCTTCCCTTCTCTTCTTTCCCTTCCCCTCTTCCTTCCTTTCCCTTCCCTTCTTCTCTTGTCCTCCATTTCTTTTGTCTTATCTATTTTCCTGTATGTCTTTTGTTTTAGTTATTAAACAGAAATTGATCATTATTTATTATACTAAAGGCTGGCTAAACTCTAATAAAAAGTTACATGTTAGCACAGAATATTGCCTCTGTCAGCTTTGCACCTGCCTGTGTATACTGCACCATCACAGCCCAGCTCTGTCTGCAACTTAGAAAGTCAATCCCCACCCCAGAGGGTATGCAAGGGAAAAGACAAGCATCTCAAGTTTTTCTCTATTATCTGAGCTAGGAAAGGTGTATCTGACAAGCAAAGAGCAGCATTAAAGACTACATTCTATCTTCCTCATGAACAATTGGGGAAGAAAATGTCTCTTTTTCACAGATGTCTCTACGTGCTACACTATAATCTAGTGTCTAGAATCGCAGAGGATAAAATGAAAGAAAAAATTCGTGTTCGTAAAAATGAATTGTTAGGAACAGTTTTACAATAGAGATTATGAAACTTCTTTGTACAACTACTTAAACATGATAAAAATATTTATGTAAAGAAATAAAATATGGGCCCTTTTAGGTCAGTGACACACAGTTTAAGGAGAAAGCATTTCTTGAAGGTTTAAAGCTTGATTTTATATTTCTAGAGAGATACAAGAAATGCCAAAGTAAAAATATATCATAAAACACATCACAAAAATTTATTCTCTGACAGGAGTATTCCTAGGGTACTCAGCAGAAGCAAAATAATAAATATACTAAGAAGAGAAACAAGAGGATTTCAAAACAACAAAAAAAGAGCATTCCACAAATGACCCGCTCACTAAATAGCCAAACGTGTCATGATAATTGGCTAATATGAAAGAGTAGAGTTAATATTATTGAAAATATAAACAAAATGATTCCAACTAATAGTGAAGTACCAAATACAACATATAGTTATGGAAAATTGGTTAAAACTCAATGAACAGATTAACTAATAGATTAGTCACACCTGCAGAGAAAATTGGTCAATTGGAAAATACAGTTAAGGAAGTTAGATTGGTGACTAAGATTATAAAATAATGAAGTAAGCCAAATATTTTGGAATACGTAAGTCCCACACTCATTCAATAGGAATTCTAGAATAAAAGGAAACAGGGAGAATATTGAAAGATATAATATTTAGTAGATGCTAACCTATTTCCCAACATTGATGAGTAACCTGTAATCTATTAATTCAAGAAACCCAGCTGGACACCAGTGGCTCATACATAGTTAACTCAGGAAGCTGAGATGTGAGGACCAAAGTACAAAGTTAGTCAAGGCAGGAAAGTCTGTGAAACTCTTATATCCAATTAATCACAGAAAAATCTGGAAGTTGTGCTGTGGTGCTAGTGGTAGAGCACTAGCTTTGAGTAAGAATAGCTCAGGAATAGCACCTAGGGTGCAGAATTCAAGCACTGCCCCCCCCCGCCCCCCAAAAAAAGCAAAAGCTCAGTGATTCCTGAGGAAGTGAAATGATCCAATTCTAAAATCACACCTAACATTTTAAAGTGGATAAAAATAATGTCAAGGACCTTCCCCAGGAACAAATTTGAACTGCTAGCTGACTTGTCAATGTAACTAAGAGAGCCAGATGATGCTGTAATAGGGAAAAAGGAAATCCAGCTAAAGTATGCTTTAGGAGGAAGAACAAAACAAAAACACATTTTCATACAAATAAAGACTAAGAATTCCACCTATATCAGTATAAACAAAACTCAGAATGAAAAACTGGGTCAGAAAAACAAGCTCTCCCAGGATGTGTTCAATATTATTGACATAAAGTCATGAAACCACATACAGATTCACAGATTTTTCTTAAACAATAGTTAAAAAAAACTATTTTTCAAAACAATAGTTAGAAAAATGCAATCACATTGGCAATAATAGGTAGCACTGCATAAAATGGACAGCAAGTAGAAGGGAAGAGAGAAGGAATGGGATCTCAGCTATAATTGCAATGTCAATTTTAATAAAGGGGGGAAATGGCAAAGTATTAATACTTGTTAAATCTAAATGGAAGTTTATAGTATCTGTGATTTGCCTTTTGTTAGTTTTGTATGTTGGAAATATTTCAAACTGGAAGACACTAGAAATTAAATCTGCATCAAATAGAGAGAGAGAGAGGGAAGAACAGAGAAGAGTTTGAGAAAGTGGCTCAGCATAGTGAATACTGAAGGGTGATGGAAACAATTCAAAGGCCCCCCATCCTTCTAGAAGAAAACAATGAAGAAGAGATGACAAGACTGTGGAAAGCACAGACTGCCCCCTCCCAAGTACCAAGTCTCAGCTTCCTTGTTGTATAACTAATGGGATAAGAACCAGATAACCTATGATGTCTTTTACATTCACAGCAATCTTCCATTGTTATCCTTGATTGTTCAGATGGCTACATGTTCTAGTCTTTTCTCTATTTTATTACTGAATAGTCCACTGGCTTTGATTGATAATGAATTTGACCTAAATTGGGTTAATTAAAATGAAAACTTATTAGTTTATATAAAATGTAAACCTTGGGGCTAGGCCTAACTATGAGTATAACTCGGTCAGAGGCCCAAAATGTTATCATGAGCCATAGGCACTTTAATTTTTAATCTTTTGTATTTTGCCCTCAGTGACACTGGCTTCTTGGTCATCATGTGTTTTTCTGCTAGATGGTGATGGCAGTTCCAGGTCTTAAACCCTATAGGGTTTTCAGGATCTGCAAGGAAAGCAAAATTTCTTTCCCAGTAAAATGCTTGTGCCTCATTAGCGTTGACAGAGTTCTGATCCCAACAAAGAGCCACTCATTACAGACAAAACAGGATATGCACAAGTTGATTTGAGCTGTGAACCTACCCCCACTGTGGAAGTGTTGCACATTAGTCAGCTTTCCATCATTGTAACAAAATACCTGAGATAATTAACTTATCAAGAAAAAAGCTTTGTTCTGGTTGACAGTTGAGGAAGTTCTGGTCCAAGATCAGTTGGTCTCACTGTTTAGGCTTATGGAGAGGTAGAATATCATGGCCAGAGGTCATGACAGTAAGAAAACACTTACAAATCAAGGCTGAAAGAGCTGGGGATCCAACAATCCCCTTTAGGAGCACATACTCAATGACCCATAGACTCATGGTCCTTTGGAATATGTTCCAGGTAAATCCAGAGCAAGTACAACATCATATCAGCCAAGTAGACTAAGAGGAGGGGAAAGGCACTGTTTTTCCAAGAGAAACCAGAAAGGAGTATGAATGAGTATTGGCTGGCCAAACCAATAACGTTTCAGGAATGACTTCCCGAACAACAACAGGCTGAGAATGTTTAGTCTCTTTTGGTACAGAATGACAGAGGGGAAGGATCAAATCTTAAAAGGAATATTCTAGGCACTAAAAAAAAAAGTTTTTATGTCAACACGAACATGTATCAGCCTCTAGAGTGGCATTCACAAGCCAGGCAGGGGCTTATTTTATGTAAAAGATGTAGTTTTAGGATCTATCATAGGCAATTCCGTTTGGAATGACAGATAACGGTCATGGAAATTGTGGGCCGTACTGATGTTCCTTAGTAGCAAAAGTGAAAAAGAAGTGGTAAAGGAGGGGAGTGTGTGTGTGTGTGTGTGTGTGTGTGTGTGTGTGTGTGTGTGAACATGATGTACCCGCCTGTAGCACCTCTGTCAGAAATAGAACCTTAGATCCTGTAAATTATTTATCGTCACAGGACTGCATGATAAAGAAAACCATATTTTGTTTTGAGCCATTCTGAAAGCAATCCATCTAAATAAATGTTGTCATGAATTTAAGATAAAAATAGATGTTGGCATCAGAGGTGAGCCATGATCTTAGTTGGCTGTGATTCCCATAGAGCTAAATCATTCTGGAAGTAAGGAGGGTAGCGTATGGTGAGGAGCAGAGGAATATGGGAGATTTCCTCCTCTTTCTTCATTGGTGGCCTCAGCTATAGCAGATTTTGCACTCTCTTCTTTTCTCCTGTTCCGTCTTCCTTTGCCACGCCACTTCTATCCAGAAGATGCCAAAAATCACATTGTAACCCTGTCCCAACCTTGAGAAGGGCTAGATGCATGTGATCAGAAATAAGCTTTTGGTATTGTAAATGAGGAATACATTGTAAATTAATAACAGGTACAAGACCCCTGATGATAATGGAAAAGTTCCCTACAGTGCCTCTTTCATGTTCCTTTACTACCTCCGCCACGTTTGCTTTTCTACTTCCCAGCCCTCCATCTTTATTCTGCAGGCTCCCACCCCAATACATTTTAAAAACCACCCCACTCAGTGCTACCATGACAAGCCCCATTCCACTCTCGACCCTTACTGTTCAGGGTAAAGCACCATGAAGGAAATTATAAAAAAAATTCTCTGCACAACTTGCCTCTCATGTCTTGTATTTATGGTGTGACTTTCATAAATTATTGTGTTAAAGGACTGTCTCCCCACCCAAGATGAGTGTTATATAAGTGTCAATGAGAGGCGAAAAGGACAGAAAAACCAAGTCTACCACATAAATGGAAACAAATAAAACTTCTCTATGGCATGGATTCATGGCATCGTGTTCTTAGGTGGAGCACATAAATATAGTTGAGTTGAATTATGGCTATCCCTGGCCCTGGATGTCCCTAGTCTACTAATTTAGATGGAGTGTAATTGCTGAGGCTACCATAGCACTGAAAGAGCAGAAAGGCTTCCCAGAAAACTCTCTGCCTGTCAAGTGGAGCCTGTGGCTGAGATTGATGACGACTGACATCTATGAAAACTCCTCCATTCCAAGACATTGGGCTATGTTCTTTATACTAGGTTGTGTACTCTCACCATCCCACAACCCTAGGCCCTAATCTATCCCCAGTAACACACAAGAAAATGGAAGCCAAAAGAGATAGAATAACTTCCACAAAGCCATAGTTAATACATGGGAGTACGACTGACACAAAATCTGTGATTTTTAACAACTTCACCAAACTGTCTCCCAATAATAAAAGAGCTGGAGTATCAAGAATAAACTCTGTGGGCTGGGAATGTGGCTTAGTGGTAAAATGCTTGCCTAGCATGCATAAAGCCCTGGATTTGATTCCTCAGTACCACATACACAGAAAGAGCCGGAAGTGGGTCTGTGGCTCAAGTAGTAGAGTGCTAATCTTGAGCCAAAAGAAGCTCAGGGACAGTATCCAGGTCCTGAGTTCAAGGCCCAGGACTGGCAAAAAAAAAAAAAAGAATAAACTCTGTTTCTTAAAATAGCTACAGTAAAGTCAGCACTACTGGTTCATGTCTTTAGCCCCCCAACTATTTGAGAGGCTAAGAATGGGAGGATCAGAGTTTGAAGCCTGCCCATGGGGGAAAAATATTCAGGAGATCCCTTCCCAATCCATAGCCGGCCACATCAGTGCAGGTCTGATATATGAAGCCATGTGGGAGGCTGAAGACAGAAGGAACGTGGTGAGTAGACATGGTCCATGTAATTGTGAATAGAAGTCAAAAGCCTTACTGTAGGACTGAGTGGGTTTTTATGCAAGACCATTCAGAGGCCCTTGGCATGACACTAGCACATGTTGAATCCCTGAGTGACTATGGTGAACCAGCCTTTCCTTCCATCCCAGTCCCCACAGGGGACACATAATGTGAGCAAGAAATAAACTCCTGTGGTTGGTGTCCCCTAAGGTTTGGGGGCTGGAAGTTGTGACCTCCAGTACAATCCAGCCTGGTATAGGATTAAAGCAAAGGTGGGACATGGGAGTTGAGACTCCTCCAAGGTGGGTGAGGGGAGATGATGTCTGTATGAGCTAGAACCTTAGTTCACCTTTGCTCAGTGGGGTCTGCTGTTTGACAGACTTAAATTTCTGGTCACCACTGGGAGAATAAGAGGGACTGACAGCATTACTCAGAAAGAATGAAATAAAGTATGAACCCCATCACCTCCTGTGCTGTAAATGCTACTTGCTTTAGAACATCAAAAACCGTGATCAGAGCAGAAGTGTTTCCCAGGTCTGCTCCCATGCACATAGTGCAGCACAGGGTTTTGAACTAAATGAGAACACAATCCTCCATTCTGACAGCTGAGGAATTCTCCTTTTACAAGTCTAGGGACTAACTCACACAGGGCTGGGGTGTGGGGAACAGGGGGGCACTGTGGGTGGGGAAGGATGGGAATGTAGATTGTTGTGTAAGTCAACATCAGCTTCCTACACCTTCTGTTCAGAAGTTGGGATTCTCTTCTTTCTTTTCCCGGGTCATCAGCCCAACCAGTTGTTCTTCAGGTTGCTTTCTCCTCTTCTGTGTACTCTGACCTACTGGAGCCTACAGGCCCTTGGGGACTCTTCAGTACTGACACATACTACAACAGAGACAAAAGCTTGAACACATCATGCAGAGCCAAAGGAGCCTGGCACAGAAGACCACATGGTGTACACTTGCATTCATACGAAAGATCTAGAAGAGACAGATCTCTACAAACACAAAGTAGATGCGTGGTTGGGTAGGGATGGAGTGGGGCAGGAAGAGGAGTGACCCCTGGTAAACAACATTATCCTCTACACAGCAAGCAGCAGAGATGGGGCTGTGGGGTGGAATGATCTCTTTTGTCACTCTCCCTTAGTCTCTACCCCAAACTGTGCAGAGCTATACAGTTGCATTAGACTTTGTCTAATGTCTGGGACCTAACAACTAAGGGCAAGAAGTTACATTTTTCCTATAAATAATGCCTAACTTTTCCTGTAGTTCAAGAAGAACACCCTTTGGGAGGAAATGGCATGATTATACCCATGTCATTATCCTCAAGTCTAAGATTTATGTTCAAGATCATCCCTCTATTTAGACAGAGGGGTTACAGTTACATAAGTAAGGTAATGAGTACATTTCCTGTTGAGCATTGTTACCCGCTCCTTTGTTTTTCCCCTACCATCCATTCCCTTCTTAACCCAAGTTGTAAAGTTCGTTTTCAACATAGTGTCTTGTACATCTCATTGCTACAATGGGTTAACCTGTCTTTCAAAAAAAGAAAAAAAAATCACCATGGTAGTTGATCTCTCCCAAGAGCTCTGTTCTCTGTTCTTCATGTACATTTGTGTGTGTGTGTGTGTGTGTGTGTGTGTGTGTGTGCCAGTACTGAGGCTTAGGGTCTGGGCACTGGACCCAGGCTCTTTTGCTCAAAGCTTGCCCTTTACCACTTGAGCCACAGCTCCACTTCTGGCTTTTCATGGTTAACTGGAAATAAGAGTTTTATAGACTTTTCCTGCCTGGCTGGCTTCAAACCACAATCTTCAGATCTCAGTCTCCTGAGAAGCAAGGAATACAGGTTGAGCCACCAGCACCCAGATCTCCATGTAATTTTGCAGCAGAAAATTTCATTAACTCAAAAGTTATTTTATCTGCATGGCATGAGGGAGAAGCTTTAGCACCAACTTCTAAAGTAGATTTGGATATCTCGAGTTAAAAAAAAAAAAAAAGTAGAGAAACTAGTTCTTCCATCCATGGCCTCATCTGGATTTTAAGCTTTCACCCAAGATAGAATTGGAAGAACTGGCTCTATTACTAAGTATAGTTAAAACACCACACACTTACTCAATTACTCTATACCCCACTGTACAGGTATAACAAATTGAAGCCAGTGCCTTCTACTCATAGTCTTTCAGGTATAAAAGAATCCATAAAAATCCAATCTGGACCAGGTGCTGGAAATCCTAGCTACTCAGGAAGCAAAGATCAGAGGATCATGCTTTGAAGCCAGCCCAGACAGAAAAGTCTGGAGACTCTTATGTCCACTTCACCACCAGAAAACCAGAAGTGGAGCTGAGGCTCAGAGTGGTAGAGTGCTAGCCTTGAGCAGAAAAAGCTCAAGGACAGTGCCTCAGTCCTGAGTTCAAGCCTCATGACAGAAAGCAAGAAAGCAAGAGAAAGAGAGGGAGAGAGAGAGAGAGGGAGAGAGAGAGAGAGAGAGAGAGAGAGAGAGAGAGAGAGAGAGAGAGAGAGAGAGAGAGAGAGAGAGAGCCTATTTGCTAATAGGAAGGAATCAAAAGCTTCAAACTCATATCAAAGGTCTCTACAAACAGTATTATATCCTTCTATGAGAGAAGAAGTTGAAAGGTTGTCCATGAGAGAAGAAAGAAGCCTTGAGGAAGTAATGGAGGAATGGTTTGTTGAGAGGAAGCTAAAAGAATGGGGCAGGGGAGGAGGACTTCCATAATTTCGTTCTTCTGCATAGAGAGAGCTCTGATATTCACCCAGAGCATCTCCATTGGTGTGTTAGGTGGGGGATGGCCCTCTGCCACAGCAAGAGTGGAATGGTTGAGTAGATACACCTTTCATTGTTTCATAGATCTAATCTTCTGTCCAGTGTTTATGATCTTCGTAGTGTACTGGGAATCTAAAAAAAGCAAAGCCTGACATTGAACGAGGCACAAGGCTGATGCTACCTGAACCCCAGGGCTACTGAGCCAGAAATATTTAAATATATATATATATATATATATATATATATATATATATATACAGACAGTTCCAGAGGAATACCAATCTGCTACAGCTGTTTCATATCAAGCAATGAAAACGGAGTCTCACTTACAGCAGCAGGAATTTGTTAGGAAAGCATTTAACCTACAGAAACAAGTGGAGAGAAATATTCCAAATGCCCATCTGCTGATGAGTGGGATACAATAAATGTGTTCAGTCTACATAACCGAATACTACCCAGCTCTGACATATGCTGCAACAGGGACAAAGATTTAAGACATTATGCAGACTGAAAGGGGTCAGCAATGGAAGACAGTACATCAAACAATTGCATACATCTGAAATGTCCAGAATGGACAAATCTCTAGAAAGTTGATCTGTGGGTGGGACCACTGATGGCAACAGAGTTGCTTTGTGGGATGATGAAAACATTCTAAAATGAATTATGAGGACACTTATATTGCGCTGTGTGAATACCCTAAAGATCATTTGACTCTGCCTTGCAAATGGGTGAATTGCATGAGGTGTGAATTACATCTCAATAAAGCTGATTACAAAATATGATTACAAAAAAAAAACAAAATATGATTACATTCAGAAAATCTTGCAAAAAAGAAAAGTAAAATAAAATCTTGGCCTGGATATGCTTAAAGCCCTGGAAATGCTGGAGCATCCTCCGATGGGGTTTTCTCCGTAGGGTTAAATGCCCCTTAGCTGTCTCTTCCCAGTGTTTCCTCACTCCATACAAGACTCAGGGTCCCTGGAGAGCATCCAATGGACCTTACTTAGGAATCCATAGTCCAAAAGACTATGCTAAATGGAACAGGGGTAATTGGCCAAAAAGAAATCTAAAGAAAGAAAAATGGATATGAGAGGCCAGTTTATATTCATGCCCAGAGTATTTCCAAAGTTTTATTCTGTACCTCACAGAAGATTCTTTATTTTTAAATTCTTTTTTATATCATCTGGGTCCATACTTACCACAGCCTAAATGTTTTCTCAAAAATCTTTATTCTTTTCATATTTTCATTGATATCTAAAATTCAGCACAAGCTGACTAGCCTGAACTCCCTAGCCATCTGACCTTAGCTTTTGCAGTTTATTTTACAAGGTAGAAATCCCATGTTTCTGAGCATAAACCAAGAGGTATAACCAGGTTCAGATAATTCATCTGCAGCTTCCTTCAATTGCTCCTTGTTTCACATTAAAGAAATATGTATAAAATGGGCATTTAAAAATTTTTGGCCAGTATTGGGATTTGAACTCAGAGCCTGGGCACTGCCCCCGAACATTATGTGCTGAAGAGTACTACTATACAACTTGAATCACAGTTCCACTTGCAGCTTTTTGGTGGTTAATTGGAGATCAGAGTCTCATGAACGCTTTTTTTTTTTCCTGTCCAGGCTGGCTTCAAACCACCATCCCTACCCAGATCACAACCTCCTGAATAGCTAAGATTACAATCATGAGCCACCATACTCAATTAATGGGCAATTTTTATGTAGTAAAACTGGTACCATTTTCTCTCATATCACAATTTTTCTAGTCTTATACATTGCTTCAGTCCATACTTACCTAGTATATTTCAACAATTTTTGAACCCGAAATGCAGATACATTCCAAAACAAATAAGAGAGAAGGGAGAATTTTGTGACCACATCTCTAACTACTACTGCCCTGACTTCTTTTTTACTGATGGGAAAAAAAACAAGGAAAGACTGTAGAAAGAGGTACTTTTTGTGGACTTCTATGGCAATTTTATGCACTCACCGTCCATACCTATTCATATGTTGAAGCTCTAACTCCCAAAGTGATGGTATTTGGAAATGAGGCCTTTGGCAGGTAAATAGGGTTACATGTGGTCGATGAGACAAGGCCCTAATAAGGCATTACTGTCCTGATAAAAGAGATACCAACCAGGCCCAGTGACTCACATGTATAATTTCCAGCTACTTGTAAGGTAGAGATTGTGTCCATGAGTAATAGCTCTTTGTTAGTGGTGAGTGCATTGAAGAATAACCAACACAGCCTATATATGCCTGGAGAAATTAAACAGTGGTCTTTGATATTGGGATTATACCTACTATTGCTAATGATAAAGAGGACTAATGAAGACAGGGTTGAAAATCATGATAAGATGACTCTGGCAATGTTGTCATTCATTATAGTGAAGTTTGGAACCCTAAGGCTTACTTAGAATGGATGAGGATTTGTGTCTGGCTTATTTTCTGTCCCCTTCCCTTTTTCACAAGTCTCTTATTCCAATCTGTTCCCAGAGAACAGGTATGTATTATCCATCTCTCAACCACCCAATCCTTGTGTAGCACACATTGGTTAATAATTGATGAATTATTAACTAATCATTAGCTCAGTGACTTACTCTGACTTAAGCATTACTTTGACAAACTTTGAGCTATTTTCTTCCTGTTTACATCATTCTAATTCCCCAAATATTAAGAAAACATCAAATTACGTAAAAAAAAAAAAAAAAACCAGGTTGTACCATTAGTAATTGTTTTGTTACTACGGCTAACTCAACAGTTTGCTAAGACTGCCAAAACAAAATACCACAGGCTTGCCACAACTGCAAAATGTCTTCTTTTTCTCATGGTTCTCAAGGCTGAAAGTTCAAGATTAAGGTGACAGCAGGATTGATGTCCCCTGAAGATCACCAGGTGTATTCTCTCTGTGTGCTCACACAGGCCTTTCTGTGTTTGTATATAGAGAAGACAAAGAGAGGGAAAAGAAGAGGTAGGACAAGGGGGAGAAGGGAGAGAAAGAGAGAAAGAGAGAATGGATGGAGGGAGACAGAGCGAATGAAAGAGGAAGCAGAAAGGAAGGAAGAGAGAGTAAAGCAAGGAAGGGAGCAGGAGAGAGAAGTAATTAGAGAAACAGAAGCAGACAGAGAAAAGGAGGGAGAAAGACAGGGGAAAGGGAAAAAAGAGAGCACGAGTAGATGAGAGACAGACAGACAGACAGAGAGAAATAGAGAGAGATCCATGCCCTCATTTAATCTTAATTACCTCTACAGCATCTAGGGTCACCTTGATTCCAAGATCGTTCACATATAGATTTGGGGAAGATGAATTAAATACACAACAGTTTAATAGTTTTCATACCTAGCAAACTCATTCTTTTTTTTGAAGATACTATTAATTTATCCTATTGTATGTAATGGACTAGAATAACTTCTCTTCAGGGGCCCAAGGCATGCATGTTAAGGCAGTACGATTAGGAAGTGTGAAGTTTCCCTGTGATAGGGATTTATAGCAGATCTCAGGGATGAGTTAGTAAAGGACAGGGAGGAGATGGGCAGGAAAGAGGCAGAGATGGAGATGAAAAGCAAATATGAGCATCCAAAGGCCTAGGAGTGGTCTACAGCAGGATCTGAGTGTTCATTACACCTCCAGGTTGTTCTGACCTGAGCTCTGTACCTTCATACTCCTGAACACGGTTTAGTCCATGACTAAGGGCCTGCCCAATGGATATAGACTCCCCAGCACTTCTGTTTCTCTCTACTCAAGCATATTCTCAAACAAGAGCGGCAAGCTTATGCATTAGAGGTGAAGACTCACTCATTCCAACGTATCCAAGATAGTGAGGAGACCTGGAGAATCCAGGTAAATCACGAGTGGACCCGCGGAAGAAGAACTCTAAAAGAAGAATGTGCATGCGAGCTGCAGGGGAAGATGTCACAGAAATCAGAGTCTGAGAAGCCCTTAGCCATCACCCCTTCCTCTCCCACCTCCCAGTCTTGCCTCTCGGAATAAAGACAAGGTGTTGTTACCTAGTCACTCCTTCCCTAGAGACAGAGGAAAGTACTAGTATTTGGTCATGAAAAGTCATCTGTCCTGAGTAAAAACTTCAAAGGAAAAAATAATGATTTTAGATTTCTTAAAAAAAAATATTAGGGAGACTGGATCTCAGTGTATCCGGGTCAAATCCTTGATCTGCAGCTTACAAACTAAGCGACGCCATCACTCATCTTAAGTGACTCAGTTCCTCCACTTCTAAATGTCGTCTGTAAGATGGGGCATCACATTACGATGGCAGGTAGGAAATTACCCTAAGCTTAGTAGCACTTAAGAAATAAATATTTCTCCATCCACCCCCATCTTCCTTGTGAGTAATTGCATGCCTGCCTACTCTTGGAAGCATTGAGATGTAACTGTATTCATCTGTCTACTTTGTTCAAAGTTTTTTTTTTCTTTATCACTTCAGAGAAGGAAAGTTTTAATGGTCTTGACAACATTTTTATGTTCTTCTATTGAAAAGAAAAAGAGTGTATATAGGCTGATTTATAATAGGAGGGGGTGGGACTCAATTGATCAAGGAAAAAGAAAGACGTTCCAGTGGGGTTATAGCAAAGAATATCCCAAATAAACAGGAGGAAGCTGAGATCTTCAGAGCACTGACATGAGTTCATTCATGCTCTCATATCATATTTCTCTAGCACCTGATTAGGGCTGAGCATTGATGCACTAAATCCCCAGGAAAAACCAAGACGAAGATGTGGAACCTGACCTCCAGGTCTTTCCTCTGTCTGTTAGTGGCAATTAGAAAGGGTAAAGAGGTGCACAAATGAGATTGGTGAGAATAAAATGTTTGCTGCATTACAGTTCGCACTAAACTCCAGTCAACAACTAGTCTATCAGTGATGTCTATGCATTGTTTTAAGATGAAGGTGTCTGAAAAAGAGGATAAGGACAACTGTCCAGAGGAGAACATACCAGTTCTCAATTGCTTCTGGCTTTTGCCTCTCACCTTACTCTTCCACGTACTCCTGGTGGATCTGGACTTATTCCAGGTATGGATGAAAAAGCAGACTAGCATGACAGAGAATTTTGATTTTTTTAAATTGAAACATAGGTAACCTCAGGGCTAAATATTACTATGCCACTTACTTCTCTGAAGATTAGGACAAGTCAGTTTCTTTAAGGCTCATTTCTAATCAGCATTGGGTACATAATCAGGAATCATTTAGAGGAAGTCCCCCCAAATAGATTAATAGTTACCAAAAGGATGGAGGGTATTTTGCTATTCTTTCTGCTCCTCCTACCACTGCTTCTATTGACAAGGCTGTGATGATTTGTCTGTGTCTAATAACAAACTGTATTTGATCTTGCAGGTTTGGGTTTGGCTCCCCTCTTCTGCTCCAAATTCTCCCACAGTTTATAGCTCCATTGAGAGATGTTGGGGGGGGGGGAGGAAGAGTGTGGCCAAGAGAAATGGCTGGTTCAGAGGAAGGAAGAAAAGAAGTAAAGATATTTTGAAGGATTAAAGAAGACTATAGTGGATAAGATCATAGTGGATAAGAGAGCAGGGAATGAAGAAGAATATATAAATTTATATGTGTGTGTGTGTGTGTGTGTACATATTTGTGTATATGTATACACATGTATACATATGTGTGTGTATCCCTCAACACTGTCTTACAATAAAGTTTTATCTTCTTCTGATGCACAAAGGAACTTTTTTCCTCTCTTAAGTGTCCAAGCCCATTGCAGTCCCTTTGCCTGGAGTAAGACATTCCAAAGGCTACCTTCCCAGAAATAGCCAACTTAAGGAAAATAAATATAGGCAAGCAGACCAAAAAAAAAAGGTTTCAAACTCTCCTCCAAAGAGGAAGTTTGAAAATAAATAACTATGGAGTTAGAATTTCTGAGGGTGTTGGCATTTCAAGAGTGACTGGACCTTCCTAATGGAGATTTTATGTAAACAGGAACACAGGCTTTTTTGCATTAGGAATGGAGATGGCATCATCTATGCTGGCCTTATATGGACCAGGCTACTCTATCAGCAGTAAAATGTTCCTCAGTTAAACATCATACAACGCAAGCCTAATGAGGAGCTTATAGAGAAGATGGCATCCAAGATTTTCAGTCACTTCTGGCTTGAGTATTCAGGATCAGTAAAAGACTTAAAATGACTTCCTGTTTGGGGGTTCTACTGAGAACCTCCCACTATTCTTGGGTTTGAGTGTTTACATGGTGGTGAAGGAGGAAGAAAGGATAGCCATAGGTTTGAGATTGAAGGCTCAAATACACTCATATGCATTATAAGTCTCACAATATTAGATGTTTTTTACCTGCATTTAGTTGATATAAATCTCACATCCTACTACTCTTTCACAATGAGTTTATCTGATGGTTCATGAGCTGCGTCTGGTGTCATGATGACCTGAGCAACTTCTGATTGGAAGACCATAGACAAAACCTGAAAATAAGAAACTGATGAATGTTGCCTCCCTCCTTTTTGTGAACTCTTCTTTCTCCTATCACCTCTGTTCTAGATTCCTACCACCTTCATCTGTCCCTCCACCACTCATTCTCACAGATCTGGTACCATCCTTTTAGTATTTGATGCCTGGTATACATGAGTTTGTATTTTCATACTTGTTTTGTAGCTAAAGAAAGGTCCTTCGGTTCAAAGTCATATACATGGTAAGTGAATGCTGAGAGTTAATCTTGGAGTCAGTGTGAATCTGATCTATTTGGATCTCCTCATCACTAAAAACTCACAAGCTTTGGCTCTCCCCTTTCTCACATGTCTTCCTCTTCCTGAAATTCTTACTTATCTTCTCTACATCACTCTTTCAGAACACTCTTGATTTTGAGGACTAGTAGCCAAATTATTGTGTTATGGAAAGTTCCTGTGTGACATTAAACAAGGTATTAATCTCCAGACCTTGGGTTCCTTACTTGAAAATAAAGCTACTGGGAGTATTTCTTTCAGAGGGCTGATATGAGAATCCAACAAAATTACACCTAGGAGGTATTTATTTAGTTCAATGGCACATAGAAAAGACTCGGTGATGTTCACTAGGACAATCTATCTATGCTAATATTCTAGTCACCAAAGTTTGCATTTGGATAGCATTTTCCTATGACAAAGGTCTCACTACTTGTGCGAGTGATGGAAGGGAGGCTTGGAGACACAAGGCCGTGTAATCTTGGGCATGTGGAAGGATGAGGTGGACTGTTCTTGAGCATCCAGATTTCTCACCTATCTTCAGGAACTTTCTCTTTGGTCCAGCTACTTCTCATTGGCACTTCTCCCAAAGCTCAGGCAAAAAACGGGGGTGGAGGGGGTTGAGGTGTGAAATGGGCTAATTTTTTGACCATCTTGGCATTTCTTCACAGAAAAAGAAACCCAAGAACTACATGAAAGTTGAGTCGAAGTTGAAGGACTGCTGACACAGAGGTCAGCAGATCCCCTTCCACCTCTCTCCATAGTTTTGGGTATTTGAGTAGACACTGTATTTGCCAGTTCTGACATATATACTTGACCCAGCCTGAGAGGCCTTGCCTTTAAAAGTCTTGAAGGATACCTCTGGGATTTCAAGAGTTTGGTTTCTCTTACAGCTGCCTGAACTCTCTGAGAAAGACTGCATACCTGGGCATAAAGCACATGGCTCAGAATTTATATACCAGGATTCTGGCTTTAATGACCCACCCCTCATAAAACTGGCAACACAATGCCCCTCATAACTACAGAAGTAGTATTCATCTATCCAACATCCTCAATGTTTAGCAGTATCAGTGTATAGCTTAAAGCTCAATAAAGATTTGCAGAATAAATGCTGAATGGTTATGATGTCCAATCTGCTGTCAGAGCTGGTCATGGAGATATTTTTTCATTGAAGGATTGGAGACAAGTTATCATAAATGATAGGCATGAAATAAAGTCAGAGAATAGATTAAAAAGGAAAGAGGACCATTTTTGTTTGTTTCTCTATCATATGTTATGCAAACAGACATAGGAGTTGCTACTCAGATTTTGTAGCACATGTAAAAGTCCTTTTGATTGACTGATTATGGAGGAAACTTCAAAGAGACAAATGGCCAGTAGAGATGTCCAAAGTGACATCTACTATAACTGATTCATAGGATTGTTGGAAAGGATTGTGGATTTAGGTGCTCTGGACCTACACCACACAAAAGTTGTAATAACTACAACGACAAGTGTAAAGACTAAAGTCACTGAAGGAGAAGGTTCTAGCTGAAGGCCTAGATCTGGACATACCTGCTTCTCAAACATATACCCACACATGACTAGACAAAGAATTCTCCTGAGAGTTATCCAGAGATCAGAAAGCAGTAAATAAGATGATTGAAAACTCAATAAACAAGACTGAAATAAGACTCAGAGCTTCCTGGAAGCCATGTTGAAAAGGAAAACATAGCTAGGGATAGTGGTTGTTACCTCATTCATATGAGAGGCTGAGATTGGGAAGATCGCAATTCCAGGCCAACCTGAGGAAGAAATATTCATGAGACTCCATCAACAGCAAAAGGTTCATGCCTATCATCCTAGCAACTATGAGAATCATAAATAGGAGAACGAGAGTCCAGGCTATCCCATGCAAATAACCAGAAGAGAAAGGGATAGAGATGTGATCTTAGAAGTAGAGTACCTACGGGCCTAGCAAACAGAGAGCTCTGAGACCAAAACCCCGATAGTGAAAAAAGAAAAGGAAAAAATCATGAGTTATGTACATCTGGTTACCAGTTCCATGGATAAAAACACGATTTTCTCAATATTAAATTCTAAGTAAGGTTGTTACACAATGCAGAGAAGTCACAAAGAAGGCAGTGAGTTTTATTAAAAAAAAAAAAAATGAAGATGCAGCCAGGGGCCAGTGACTCACACCTGTAATCCTAGCTACTCAGGAAGCAGAGATCTGAAGAGTACGGTTCAGAGACAGCTTGGGCAGAAAAGTCCCTGTGAGACTCTTATCTTCAAGTAACCACCAGAAAACCAGAAGTGTAACTATGGCTCAAAGTAGTAGAGCACTAGCCTTGATAAAAAAAAAGCTCAAGGGACAGTGCCAGGCCCTGAGTTCAAGACCCATGACTGAAAAAAAGATTGCAGAGATGTGTTTTTAGTATGATTTGTTAAAACGGTGTACTTTGGTAGAGTCAGATGTAACACTAAAACAAAAATTGTGTCAATATTTCCAAGAGAATCTATGTGTGTCTAAATCTGTTTGGGTTGCTCTAAGAAAGTACCATAGGCTGAGTAACTTAGAGACAACAGACATTTACTTCTCAGAGTTCTGGAAGCTGAAAGCTGAGCATCACGGCATTAGCATAGTTGGGTTGTGTGTCTGCCTCTTCCAGGAGACAAGGGAGCCTCTCTGGAGTCCATGATATAAAGGTTCTAATTCCATTCATGAGGATTACACTCTCAGGATCTAATTACCCCCAGACATCCCACCTTCTCAGACCATCGTTTCAATACAGAAACATTTTTTTTTCTTTTTGTGCCAGTACTGGGACCTTTTTACTTAAGGCTAATGCTCTACCGCTTCAGCTATAGCTCCATTTCTAGTTCATTAGTGATTATTTAGAGATAAGAATCTCATGGTCATTGCTGCTTGGGCTGACTTTGAACCTCAATTTTCAGCCCTCAGACTCCTGAGTAGCTAGATTATAGACATGAGGCATGGGCACCTTGTAACATAAGAACTTTGATGGAGGATGGTGATGGGGGAACAGACATTGAGTCCACAGTAGCTTAGCTCTAATGCTCATGAAAAAGGAGGTGTAGTTGGCTGTAGACCATCACTCACACATACATCCTTACAAAGTAAGAGTAACTTAATGTGTTTTAGCAATGTACTCTTGTATTATTCAAATGCATCCAACACTATATAATAGTCTTTTTGTGTATGTTTTTGCCATAAGCAATGGGATGTTCATACTTTATAAAGTCAAATCTCATCTGCAAACAATGATTAATTTTCTACTGTGTGTTAGGTCCTATGCTAAGTTCTGGTAGTACAGTGATATGAAAGGCATTGTCCTCAGTCACAAGAAACTCACAGGGTAAGGGATGTGGTGAGAATAGATAAGGAGGGCCATAATGGTAAACATTCTTTCTGGGTTGTTGAGGAAGGCCTCCACTAGTAGAAGAACGATCTACAAGGAGATGGCATATAAGCTGTGTGTTGAAAAATGCATAATAGTTGTCAAATCTAGGAAGAGTTGATGGGGGAAGAATGTTGTTTGTCGACCTAAGAGTATGTCACAGCAGTATACTTAGATGGAAGCATTTATCTCTTAAATGTAGTGGTGGTGGCCAGATGAATCTACATGTGATCAAAATAATGCAGTCAAAATATGCATGTACACATGTGCACACACATGTGTGCACATAGTCTTCCTGGATTGCAGTTTCATCTTCGAAAACCAAAGATCCATAGGAACTATAATCACATGATACCTAATATTTCCATCCATAACAGCTGCATACACAAGGTTGGCTGTATAAGATTATAATGGGGCTGAAAAAAATTCCTAATGCCTCATGAATGACATCATAGTCCTACTGATGTATGGAGCCTAACACATTCCCATATGTCATTGCGGATGCTGGTGGCAACAAACCCACTCCACTGCCAGTCCTATAAAAAATATAAGACACACAATTATGTGCAGCTTGTAGCCCTTGATAAAGAAACAGGCAAGTTACTGTTCATCATTATTTCAGAACGTACTCCTACTTATAAAAGCAAGTTCACTGTGAGAGGGTATGCTATAATTGCTTAGTATTACCCAATCCATCTTTTCTTGTCTCTTTCTCAAATTAAGAGACCACATTAAGTGGTTGACTCAGATGCTCTGGTGAGTGTGAGCATGCTCTGAGGTGTCCTCATAACAGAATCACCTGAGGACATAGTTCTCAGAACTCATTGCCATCTTGGAGCAACACATGGCTGTACAAAGACACAGTAGTTTCATCCTTGCTGCCCATGGCTGCCCCTATTCAAACATATTTGAGTTAATTACTGTGACTCTGTCCTCTAGATCATAACCTTCCTAATCCAGCTCCCCAGCACTCCTTCCCAGAAAAGCTGCTGTGAGCCGAAAACACTCTTAGACAAATGCTGAAGGGAAAAAGCAAGTGGTGCAGACAAAGAAAGATGAAATACAGGCACAGTCATAGGCATTGATATGGGAGTAGAGATGTTTCCTTCTATGGCTAGCCTGGATTGCTAGTCTTCCTGCTCCTTCTTTTGGATGTCTCCCATCAGCCATTCAACTTTTGCTCCTGTGGTATGTATGGATGGATCCCAGGAAAAAACTTTGCTGTTCACGTTTTTGTGATCTTGTGCAAGTCTCTCAAATCTGAGGTACGAGTTTCTGTCTGAAAGCAAGGGTCTTGTGGTATGTTCATCTGATGTGGAAGTAGCTAGTGAGATAAAGCTTCTGGAATGTTCTATTCCTTTCAGTCCAGCTACCCAAAGAAGGCGGTATGGTCCCATTCCTCAACTTCTAACTAGCGAAACATCTTTACTTAGCTCCTATCTAAACTCTCCCATGTGAACCTGCCTTCTCTTCGAACCAGTACTATTTTGTTTCTGCCAAAGGAAACAGAGACCCTTTGCTTCTTCTCAGTCATTATGAATATCTTTAGATGTAAAGTAAGTAAAGCCAGGGGTGTGCTCGAAATGAGTAATACTCAGTCAAGCACAAGAAATGGTGCTGAGGTGACATTCAGAATCAGAATAGCCTGTAATCGTCACTGTATTCTGAAGAAGGAAGGAGGAAAGAAATAAGAAAGTAGTCTCTGAATTAAAGACTATATCCTCAGAAATTTAAGGCTGAACTAATGTACCCATGGTGGGCCTATTGTCTGATTCCCACTTTTCTAGAGAAAGTGGTTGTGATCTGTGGGAATAATAAGTAGTTGGATATTTTAACTTAACTGTTGCTGACCTCCAAGAAGATATCCCACAGTTTCCCGGAATGGGTTGAATCAAGTCTGGGAATGGAGCCACCTGCCTTGGGTTAACACAAATCTCTTAATGCCAGATTCATTAACAGCTCACTCCACTCCAGCCTCTGCAGGTTTTTTCCTTCTTTCTTTTTTCATCCAGCTAAACCTTTTCATAGAGGAGGAAGGCATTTCACATTTCTCCCTATATAATTCCCCTGCTAATGGAGATTGCAACTCTCCCTGGATGGTGGGTCTGTGGGAGAGTTGCCTCATTGAAGTCTTATTGTAGGCTTCTTCACCATCTCCTCAAGGAGTGTGCCCTTTTGCATTCTCTTCCATTCTAGACCCAGGAGTTCTGCTCATACGTGTGTGAAGGGGCGTGAAGGTAGAGTGAGCTGCTAAGCCAACAGAAGACTGATCTAACCTAAGCTCAGCAGTGTGCAGGGCCAGAGAAGTAGACTTGAGAAGTAGACTTGAGTACACTTGAAGCTCCTCCTGCTAGCTCTTCCTTAGCCTTCTAATGCTGATTGGCAGTGCACTGTGACAGGTCGAGGATTTGGAGTGTTAGAGCACACAGTGCAAATGGCCATGCCTCCTTTATCATCCTCCTGGAAGCCGAAGAAGACATGGGTCAATAAAGGAGAAAAACAAACAGAAAGTCCCTAAGAATTTGGGGCTGTTACCTATTTATATGATTTCATTTTCACCAATGGTCTCTGAGGTAGGCTTCCCTTACTGCAAAGGAAGGCTCCTAAGACTTAGGTCAGTATGAATACTGCATTTCCATCCAGGTTTGCTTAACACAAAGTATGTCATTAGCTTTAAGGTGACATTGTGGAACTCTGTGATTCAGATGTCTATTCTACATCAGAATAACCAATGGGGGAAAATGAGATACTGTGATGCAAGCAAAATTCCCAGAAATTCAGGGATGAGAACCTAACGATGACTGCATGGCTTTTTTGTTGGTAAGGTCTTATCTATGTAGTTCAAACTAGCCTTAGATGTCTGACCTTCCTGCCTCACCTCCTCAGGGTTGGGGTTATAGGCATGCCCTACCACACCTGGCAATAACAATGGCTTTCATTTCAATGATAGATATTTTTCTCTCTGAATATCAGTCTAAAACATAGCGCTTAAAGGAAATGGCTGTTCACAGTTTAGTATCTTCCTTTCCAGCCTATCATTTTATAAATATGTAGTCCATAAACATATTCTTTTTCCTGCTGTGAAAATGGAGATGGACCAAGTTCACACCTGGTATCTTGCTTGTGGCACTAGTTTTCAGGTAGGACTAAACACACTGAAGTTCTGATATCCTAACCAGAAAGTTACAGTTTAAACAAACCAGCATTTCCCTCTCCTCTTCTTCCTCTCCTCCTCATTTTTTTCTTCCCCTTTCTTTTCTCCTTCTCTCTGTGTGCCTCCTCTTTCTCTTCTCTATCTGTTCCTAGTTTTCCCCCTTTTCTCTTCCCTTCCCTTTTCTTCCCTTCTCTTCCCTTCCCTTCCCTTCCCTTCTCTACTCTTCCCTTCCCTTCTCTTCTCTTTTCTTCCTTTCCTCCTTCATTTTCTTCTCCTTTTCTTCCCACTCTCAGTCTAGAACCAGTTGCTTGGAAAACTTCCCAGCCTTCCCCTGGACTTCGAACATAGCCAGCCAGCACTTCCTTTTCTCTTTCAAAAACTCATTCATCTATACCTGTGGATTTGGAAAAGGCCAAGGCTAAAAAGGCCAAGACTGAAAGCAGTCCCTCAAAGGGGCAAAAGGTAAATGCTCCTTTTTCTCCATAAATCCAAGGACTGGACTAACAACAGAGCAGACACTGGATGAGAGAGATGTAGTCCCAGGAGCAGCAACTCTAGCACCAAAGCCACCCAAACTCCCAAAGCAGTTCATCTTCTGCTTCTCATAGTCAGGAAGGTCAATCTCATTGTCTAACTGAATCTGCTGTTGAGCACAATGCAAGCCTGCAGAATTAGTGTTTATGGAATTTTAAGATAGCTTCTTTATCTCCTCTTTCACCCCACCTTAGCCAGCTCAGAAAATAGTACAACCATCTACTCAGTGTTTTTCCTCTGCTTGCTTTTCTCCTATTTAAAAAAAAAAAACATTTAAAACTTACATATCTTAAGATTATCTTTCAGTGACATTGTTACTGGAAAACAACGCAACAATAAGAAGGAACGGACTCTTCAAGCCCACACCAGTGTGATGAACCACAAAGGCATTGTGCCGAATGGAAGAAGCTACATGCAAAAAGGTTGCCTACTTGTAATTCCACTAATAGGACATTTTGGGAAAGGTCAACCTGGATGAATAGAGAACAAATCAATGGTCACCAGGGACTGAGGGTTAGGATGTACTATAATGTATCAAGTGATTAATCTGCTAATACACATCTGTGCTACCAGATTTTGCTTGGACACACGTTTTCATTTCTTTCATGTAAACGCCTAGGTGTGGGATTGCTCAGTCACGGGCTATGTTTCTGTTTCACTTTGTAAACGAAAGTAATTCGCATTGGCTTATATAAACCTCTGTTTAAGGTCAAAATCTAGAAGTCATTATCACCTCTCTTTCATATATATCGGTCACGTTTGATTTCTCTGCCAGTTGCCTGGACTCTACATCCATATGAGAGCGTCAAATATTTCGTCCCCACCCATTATCTCTGCTTCCATCTTAAGGTCAGTGTCCAAGTTATCTTTTGCCTTGTTCCCATCA
Organism: Dipodomys spectabilis; assembly: GCF_019054845.1. NCBI lineage: Eukaryota > Metazoa > Chordata > Mammalia > Rodentia > Heteromyidae > Dipodomys > Dipodomys spectabilis. The sequence goes on from NW_024870681.1 coordinate 13,550,308, forward strand.
GCAGCTTTCATGTCCCAAATCCTCTCTGATCCTGTCCCTGTAGCCAGAATTAAGGTGTTCAGACGCTTTGGTCAGATGGCTCCTCATTGCATACCAACCATCAAAGGCTATCCCAAGCCCATGACCCTCACTCAGAGCACTTGCCATCCCTCATGTGACGATCTCTTTATTTCTCTTCTCCTTCAACACTTTCTGTGCTGTGATCCATGGGCCTCCTGTAAGTTCTCAGAATGAGCCAATGAGCTCTCCCAGAGCTCCGGGAGTCAATGGGCACTTGGTCCTCTCGCTGACATTCTCTGCAATGGACTTCAGGCATATGGGTCCTTCACATCCTAGTTTAAATGCAGTCTGCTCAAAAAAGTCATCTTATCCATCATGACACTCATCATGATTATTTTGTACAAATATTTATCCCCTTATTTGTTATTATTTATCTCCCCCCAACTAAAACAGGGACACCTTTAGAGCATGAGACTCATCTTGACAGTTACCAGTACCTGGGGTGGCCTCTCACCATCCCAGATGGAGTGTCTTAAACACGTTCTATGAATGGGTGAATAGATGTAAAAAAAAAAAAAAAAAAAAGAAGACTCTACTATTTACTTTTAAGGACTAAAGGGAGTTGATGGAGATTTTACAGGGAATAACAGTACCTTCCTAGTAGGTTGGGTCAGATGAGCCAGGACATATCAAATGCCTACATATCAAATCACTTGCCTACGTCAAGTCTTAGTACACAGTCAACAGAACATACAATGAGCTTTAAAAATAGTAATGGAACTTCAGGTGCTTTGGTTGAGCTTTGAGGCCGTGGCGGGATGATACATTGAACCTAGGAGTTCAAACCAGCTCAGGGAACACAAAGATAATGATGGTGGTGGTGGTGGTGGTGGTGGTGGTAGTGGTGGTGGTGGTGGTGGTGGTGGTGGTGGTGGTGGTGGTGATAATATAAGAAGCAGCTGGTCATAGGATAGAAGTAAGATTCTCAACCTTTTTAGCAGAGCACATATCTTCATTCCTTCAACAAACATTGGCTGTCTGGTTATGGATAGACGTATCGGCATAAATGTAAACACTAAACCCAATTGGCATTTCTCATCAGAAAAATTCCCATGAGGGCCAGTTCTCACCCCATCCCTGACATCCCTGGCCTATTCAGGAACTGCAGGAGGTAGGGCTTACATTCCATTTTAGAAGAGTTTCCTTCATGGCAGGGATTTTTCTTGGTGTTGTGTCTTCCTAAAATGAATACACCACTTACAGATCTTTCTAGGCATTAAAAGTCTCTTTGCACTCAAAGTAGTAAACATCGCTGTAAGTGATTCTCTAAATCACATCTATACTAAAACTAACCCAGTGTCTTCTACAGCACATAAAGGATTGAGATGTGATAACAGACAGCCAAATACATAGAAGTCCATATTATCTTAAAAGTACCTTGACTGTCACTCATCACCCCTCTCTTAAGCATCTCCATCTCCTCCAGGCTTTTACTCTTAGACTTACAATTTAAATCGTCATGATCGGAAAGACCTCTTTATAAATTAAAACCCATCGATTTCTTTCTTTTTTCCAATAGAATTATTTACCAGATGAGTCATGAAGGTGCCCTTGTGAATGCAGGAGGCATTTACTGAAAGCAAAGTTTTGAACCACAAAGTGAGTGGGAGAGAGGGAAGATTAGGAACAGTACTCAGAACCCACCCCCGTCCAATTCTTTTCACATTGGCCATACAGGCTGAGCTATGCATCTTGCCGGAAGGAATCTTCCCCCCCCAACCCCTCCCCCCACACACTGGTACTGAGATCACTGAAAAATATTCCTCCCATCTTGCTATTTCACCCAAAGACACAAAACAAGCTGGCAGCCATTGGCTCCATGATGAACCTCCTTCATTGACATAACCATGGATTCTGCCATTAACTTAGGATTTTTCCCCTCTCTGGTTCCCTGCATGGATACCCCTAAAATGAAAAACTTGGACCTCACTTGTTTTTCCATACATTTTATTTGTAGCTGCAGTGTTGTGTCCTCCAATGAGATTGTCCTGGGAAGCTAGAATAAAGCAAGTGACCTTTATTGAGGCTGTACTGCTGGAGGAGGAAGGGCCCCGAACACTTGGCCTTCACACGGTGGAGACACACCAGGACAGGACACCTCATGCAGGAGTCCTTAGCTGTCTTTAATGTCTTTTTCAGTCATGTCTAGCTGTGATTTTATGAAGCACCTGCCAAGCAGGAAAATATCTTCTAGTCATTGTGGTACGTTGTGCACAGATGCGAATGGTAAGACCCACAGTCCCACTGTATCAGCCGGATGTTTAAGGGGGCAGTGCTTTTTAAATACTTGCGGCAGGGCCCTCAACTCCTGCTTGTTGTCTGTCATTCTTTCAGAAGCTTCTAGCTCTTTGCCTCCACCTACTAGCCCGTTCAGTTCTCTGCCATGGCCTATGTTCCCTTGCTATTGGGAGATTCTGAAAAGAAGTCAGTCTACCTTGTCAGTTATGGCTCACTCAAGAGCCTTTCTGCAAATCTGTGCCTAATTGAATATTCATGATGACCATCTGAATATTTATGATGTCTTAAAAGCTCAAAGAAGTCTTGTCTTCTCCCTTCCTTACTTGCAGTTTTATCTAGTGCTTGCAACCTTTTCTCTCTCCGAGGGCTGGTAGTTTCTGTCCCTCCCCTCATGCCCCTGTTCTTGCTGTCCCTGCCACTCACCTCCCTATTCAACACTCTTCTTCCTTTGCTATAGGTCTCAGTCCATCAATCCTCAGTCTTCCTGAGTAAATTTTTCAGAATTGCTCCTGTGGGCTACAGATACAATGCAGGCTAAAACTTTCCTTTCAGAATAGAAGTTTTCCATGAACTTTATGAGGCTGATGGGAGACGCCATTGGCTTCCTTGCAGGTACAGATATGATTGATCAATACAAAATTTGTGACAAAATAAACTAGCGATTGTCCAGCATTTAGCTTAATAAGAGTGTTCCTAAACATTTTACATATTATATCTTTCTTCAGTCAGGCTAGTGAGAATCTATCTTCAGGATCCTAACAAAACATTCTCACCCTTGGCTTTTCTCCTCTCACCAATCTTGGTTGAACTATGATGTAGTGTAGGTAGAATGAGGAAAAGAAAGGCATTTGCAAGGCTAATTGGTGGGTGCTGATAATAGCAGTCCTTCTCCTCCTTCTTGTTCCTTCCTATTCCTTACACTTCTCTCCTCTAGATTTGTTGTAAGGGAACAGATAAAACTCAATATTATAAGGAGTGAGTGCTCAGCCCTTTTGCACCAGACATCAAAGGAAGAAGAGTTATTTCTGAGACTGCCCTGAGTAGCACATTAGACAACATCCTAAAGAAGACAGATGAGTCTGGGTGGCAGACAAGATCTTCTCCCCGGAGAACACTCAACTGTGGATACAGATGGTCATGTAGCCAAGATGCAGAACCCCTCAAACACATGGGCTGGACCACACTCTCAAGTTTAGGGCACAGAGCCACCTTTGTGTCCTTGGGCCAACTGAGCATCTACTTGGAGAGTTCTTCCTCCAGTGAGATACTCACTTATGCCTCTCTGCTGAGAAGCAAGATGGTACCACACTACTCCTAGAGTCATGCAGCCTCCATATGGATCCATTGCCTACCTTAGGAGTGCCTTCCCCAGGGCACTCCAACTCTCTCAAGACCAAAGTCCTACTTGACAAAGGAACATAATCCCTGTCATGTGTACTTAGGAGAATTTGGAGAGTCATGGTGCAAAGGGGATTGTGAACCTGAGTAATTGCAAATGTTTCATCCTCCCATAAAGCTTTCTCTGCCCTCCTACATGAAATTAATCTTGTATTCCTCCAGATTGTCTCCTGGGTATTAATAGCGTTTCTCACAGTCTTCTTCGGATAATAAGGAGTTATCCACATGCATCTGTTTACAGGAACCTCCATCTCTCTGCTGGCAAGTAGGCAAGGCTTGCCTGTCGTTCATTCCTACATTCACCACTGTAGGTGCTCAGAGCTTGGCTCATTGTAGATGCCCATCAAGTGCTGGATGAGAGGGAGGAATTAAAAAGTCTGCATTCCCTGTCCTGAAGGCTAGGCCTCAGTCCAGCAAGCAGGGGACATAAATGGGAAAGAATGGGAAATACAGAGAGTTGGTATGTAAAACTCAGCCCAGGCCTATCATTTTCTGTGATCAGCCACAGAGCACATCCCGAAAACAGGATGGACTCTTTGAAGCAATTGCTTCTCGTCTCAGAAATTGCTTCCCTGTCTTCTGGGCAAGTCCTTGAAGTGGCTGCCGAGAGACCCAGCTGTTTAATAAGCAGCCCGCTGATAGGAGCGATTGCTCATCAGACCCCAGAACTTGAATGTGTTCAAAAGGGACCATCGACAGCCTCAACTGCAGAGGTCTTAGACAAATGGCTGAGGAGCTGATCGGCCAACATTAAGCCACAAACATGATTAAAGGCCAGAAAATGGGACCTGTGAGGAAAGGATGGAGCTATCTATTTGATTTATGGCGAACGCGAACAAATAACAATGTGCAAGTCTGTGGAAATTTTCTACAAGGATAGCAGTGCCCAGCTCAATGAGGCTGGAATAGGAAGAGAAGGGCATGAACTGTGGCACGAGGGACTTTGCCTAGACATATAGGAAGGAAGAACTTTTATGTTGCCAGGAAGCTGCTCATCTGAACGCAGAATGATCTCTCAGACGCAGCTAAGTAATAAACACATAGACTTGAGTCTAGCAGACAAATTCAGTGCTTTGTGTATCTGGAAACAGAAAGAGAGAGAATCCTGAGCTTCTATTCATCCCCACTCTGAGTATATCCATGATCCTTCTGATTCCACCAGACAGGGAGGGAAGGTGGGGGGGAGCAGCAGGATGCTCAGGTGTTCAGACTTGAATTAGGAAAAGCTCACTTCACTCTGTGTGGATTCCACCACTGGCCCCAACGTCTGTGTGAGCTGGCAGAGTGACAAATCCCTTCCAATCAGCTCAAGATGAACAGAATACCCTCATTAATGGATTGCAACTGGGGTAACAAGCTTGCAGTATAGGATTCCCCTCTCCCCCCCCCCACAGAGTTGTATTAATTCACTTACAAATGGTTATCTCATACTTTAATTCATGAATGATTAGCAGTTTCTTCCTTCATCCAGAAAGAATAGTATATCCAGACAATATGCATTGGATCTGTTAAAAATAACAATATTTATAATAGACCCACAAGGCATTGAAGTAATGACTGTTCTCTTGCTTTGCATTGTACCCGAGATAAGTTTTAATCAGTATGCTAACACTACGCAGCAATGAAAATGACTATGGTGAAAGCAGAGGTACACTCATAGGTCCCTAGACATTCAGAGGCACACCAGGACAGGCAGGACCACACAGGGAAGTATCAGAGGTGAGTCAAGAAGTAAAGGTAACTAGGTAAAAACACGGCTAAGGATCATTACTGTGATTTCTACAGAAAAGGCAAGACGAGGTAAACAGGGTTAGGACTGGCTAGTGTGAGTCGGCTAGTGTGAATAACCTCAGCAGGCTCAGATGTATCAGCATTATCTCTAGTTATCTGACCCCTGGTGCTGGGGTGAGTGAGGCAGGTAAAGATGCTACAGAGCTCACAGAGGAAGAAAGGATAGAAAGTCAGGGTAATCTCTGAATTGGCTGCTTTGACAGGTTCCAAATAAGTCATGTACTATTTTCTCAGGATTCCCTAGCCCTAAGAAGGACAGTTCGTCCCCACAGCAAGACACCAGATGCCACAGCATCAAAAATACAGAAGGAAGAGGGAGGATGAGGGAGAATGATGGAGGAGGTGAATTTGATAGATCTACATTGTATCAGTATGGTACAATGAAACCCCTGTTGTATAACTGATAGGGGCTAAGAAAAGATCTTGTAAAAATACAGCAGAGGCTGAGGGTATAGTTCAGGGTTAACGCAATTGCCTGGTATGTGTGTGAGACCCCGGGTTCTAGTATGCTGGAAAAGATGAAAGATAAGGAGGATAAAGATGTAAAGGGAGAAAGGGAGGAAAAGGAGAGAAAAAGAGAGGGAGAGGGGGAAAAGAGGAGGGGACGGAGGAGGATGAAGGATAACAATGGGGAAACGTGGGTACCATTTGTGTTATGTTGATATTGGGACAAAATTAGAAATTAGTGAACTGTAGCTAGATGCAAATGTTTCAGGCCAAGTCATACAAATGTGGGAGGGAGAGATACGCGGGATAAGAAGGAGAAAAGGCATATTAGAGAAAATGGAGAAATATGACAGCAGTCTTTGAAGAGGTCTACCTTGCCCTCCCTGCCTACCCTCTGCCTCTGAAACTGGGATGTAGGTAAAGAAAAGTCAATGTTCCTGTGTCCTATGAAGGATGCCTGTAGCTTGAACAGGGAATGAGCTCTAACGGTACCACCAGTAAGCATTCTTGTGCTTCTAAGACCCCATTCATTTCAACCCCACTCTCTGCCAAGTGTATATGGTCATTGGATCTACTGACCAATGAGACTTCCCCTCCTCTGAGCTTTGGACAGTATTGCCTGGGTCAGAATCTGTTTTGTGGCTGTCGGCCACAGTCAAATGTCAATAGTTAGCCGACTCTCAGCGAGAGCTTCCTTTAATTTCTTGCTTCCCAGATACAACAAGCACACAGGCAACATAGAGGACCTCGTTTGCCAGCTACTACACCCTCTATAATTTGAAGCACCAGCCTCATTTACTTGATAAACATTGGAGGAGCACCTGTTGGAACCAGGCCTCGTGCTGGGTGTCAAAGATGCAAAAATGAACAAGAGAAGCATCGGCCTACACCCTTGTTTAATAGAGAGAGATAGCTGACAAGTAAACAAAATAGTTTAGTTGATTACACACTGTGTAAGTGTAGTGACAGAAATAAAAAGGATGTGTGGAGGAGAATAGTAAGGATAGTTTTTTTATTTAAGATCAAGTTTGATTTCTCCAAGGGGAAAGACAAGGGAGATCAGGAAGCTAAGCTGAAGTCAGTCTGTGAGTAGCAAGAGCTACTCACACAGACAAGAAGGCCTCAAAGGGAGGCAGAACATGTCTTTTTCTAGTAACTGATCTCCAAGGAACAGCAACGAATTTGGTTTCTCTTCCAAGGGCAGTGGTAGGGTTTGACGCTGGGGTAGGCACAATGGGATTCAATGAATGTTTTTAAAATATCAGTTTGGCAGCTCGGTGGAGCTAAATTTTCAGAGATGCAAGAAGGAAAACAGAAGCCAGGAGCCGGTGGCTCATGCCTATAATCCTGGCTACTCAGGATGCTGAGTTCTGAGAATCATTATTTGAAGCCAGCCCAGGCAGGGAAATGTCCATATATCTCTTATCTTCAATTAGCCATCAGAGAACCAGATGTGGAATTGTGACTCGAGTGGTTGAGTGGAAAAATCTAAGGGACAGCACCAAGGCCCTGAGTTCAAACTCAGAACTGGCACAAAAAGGAAGGATGGAAGGAAGGAAGGAAGGAAGGAAGGAAGGAAGGAAGGAAGGAAGGAAGGAAGGGAGGGAGGGAGGGAGGGAGGGAGGGAGGGAGTGGGGAGGAAGGGAGGGAGGGAGGGAGGGAGGGAGGAGGAAAATAAAGGAGATCAGAACAATAAGCTAAGAGGCTATCACCCTGGAGAAATAGAGAGACAGCAGAGTCCTAAGCAGCAGATGGATTCTGGCATGCTTGGGCATGGCAGAGCCACCTGTTAGGTCAGCTTCTGAAGGAATAGAGGAAGGAAAAGAGAATCCAGGCTTCTGGATTTGAATATAGGTTGGTTGGTGCCATATTTTGAGATGGAGAAGGTTGGATAAAGAACAATCTAGGGGCAAAATGGTTGTTTTACTGTGAATTTTTCAGTGAACGATATTTAGGAGGGGGATAATTACTGTGGCGGGGAGGTTATCTTGTGCATGGACTTAACATTTGAAGGAAATTAATTCTCCCTTGTGGGTTTTTTTCTGTACCTTGTAGGATGGTTATCAGGCCTCTCCTGGCCCCCATTCAGTAGAACCAGTAGCATCATCACCCTCTAATTCCCCCTAATTATGCTACCATAAATGTCTCTAGCCTTTACAGATTCCCAAAAGGAAATCACTCCTGCTAGAAAACCACTGATCTAAGAGAGGTCTGGAGTTTAAGATTGGGAAAGAAATTGTACAAAATTGTCTAAGAAGGATAAGCCTGCTAGTTTTGTTGGGAATCTCTGATTTTCCTCTTCATAGGTTAGGGCCCATCCTGCAGCTTCTGGGCTAAAAACCAATCTGGGTGTGTCACAAAGAGCCTGGGAGAAGGCTGCATTCAGCAGCAAAAATGTCCACCTACATAGAGACAGAACACTCACGCCAGTTACAGCCCTGTGATTTTTTTTTTCCTGATCTAGTTCCTAAATCACTCATTCTCACATATGAGACTTAGAGAGGTTAGAGATCATTGAGTGGTAAAGGCAGAGTTTGAACTCAGGTCTTTAATGCCAGACACTATACCTTTCCCTCATTATCAGTCTCCTTTAATATAGTTTGTAACATTACTCCAAAGAGCATCCGTGTTGAAGGTTACCACAATATCAGAGAGAACAGACAGGAGTTATAACTCCTTCTCAACCCCTAGGATGCACATCTGTTCTTCCAGGATGGTTCTGAGGCACAGAACCTCTGGGAACTCAAGGAGGACACTCCTGACATCCCAGGCAGATCTTACCAGAGAGAGCCTGGGACTGCTTCCCCTTAAATCCCAGTCAACCCCCCTCTCTTCCACCAGCAGCCTGATCAATCCTTTTTGTTTTTATCTCCTATATAAGCACAATCATACCATGGTTGAAAGACAGAAACTACTTAGCAGATCGAAGACAGGTTTCTTCACAAATTAAAAGGCTGGATCCCTCCCTACTAAAGGCCTAAGCAGACATGATCTTTTATATGCTTTTGGAACTTAAGATTTGTTGGGAAGTGGTGGAACTTTTAGAATGGGAACCTACAGAAGGAAGTTAGATCATTGAGGGTGTGGCCTTGAAGAAATTATTGGGACCCTGGCTCTTTTTCTCTTTTTGATTCTGGGCCCCCATGAGGTGAGCAGCACTGCTCCAATGCAGGCTCCTGGTTATGACTCTCTGTGAGTACCTTTTTAATTGATTGAGATGAGGGCCTCCCTTTGTGCCCAGACTGGCTTTGCACTGCAGTCCTCTGGGTCTCAGCCGGAGTACATGGGATTACAGGCATAAACCACTATACTCAACTTCCTCCTTTTAAGATTTCATCTCAGCTATTTGGTCATCATGGTGGAAAGCCAACGAATACAATTCCCCATTCCTGAGACACCTTCTGCTTGTATATCCTCTTCCCTAGCAGGCACACGGCTCATGGAGTGTTTCAACTTCACATCTTAGTGGTTTTGGGACGTGACTCCTATGCTCAGTCCCCCCACCCTCCACACCTCCTTGCAAGGAATATGATAGGTGTTGGCTTTCTTTGCTTCTTAGCAATGATATTTCAACTGGTTCAACCAAGGAACAACTTCCCAATAGCAAAAGGCTATTCTCAAAGTTCTTTAAGAATTGACTGAGCATTTCATATTCTTCATAGATCCTGATGAATTCCTTTTGTTCAGTTGGTGTATAGATGGAAATGTGAATGGGAAGGTAGAAGGATGGATGGATACATAAATAGAAGAATGGATAGGTGGATGGATGGATGAAGTAGATGAATGGAGAAGAAGGGAGAAAGGAAGAATTAAGAGGGCTTTAACTTCAGGTAATTTATCTACTGATTTCTTTTTTCTCATTTGTCAAATCTCATAAGTCATACAGTGATGACTGTTCCTAAAACACCAATGAGAAAGTACATAGGCTTTCTCTTTTTAATTAGTCAAGTTGCTATCCACTGAGTTCTAGTAGGAGTAAAGACAAATAAAAATTCAGATTTTGTCTTTATAAAGTTGATGATCACTCACCAATTGTAACGTTGCAGACTCAGGATTTAAAATCTTGCTTTATGAAAAATCCAAATGTGAAACAATAGAATTGATTACCTTTTCAAGAGATTGTCCAGTACCATTTATCAGGCTGGAGGGGCTCATGGAGCCACCAACCTGCAAATGGAATACATGTGTTAACTTAGGATCATCAAGTCATTTAGCTAGTTTCTTCTTCCATACAGTGGGAGTTTACAATAACATATGCTTCAAGAAAGGACTGAAACAATGAGTTAATATTTGGCATCTAGTAAGTACTTCACAAAGAATGGTTATTATTATTTTTTACTTTACTAAGTGATTCACTATTCTTTATGACTTTTGTGAAGGGTTTTCATTTCTAAAAACTGTGGAAAAACAGAAGATAAAAGTTGCCTCAACTCCCACAAAAACGATTAAAGAAAGAAGTGGAAATTACAGGCTCTTCAATCTCGTCCCCACTAGTTACTAAGATGCTTTTAACAGAATCTTTTTCAACAGTTTGCTAAGCTTTATCACACATCTGTACGTGTGTAAACATAGATCTTTGTGTATAAAAGCAAGACTGTGCTATTGTCCTGGAACCTGTTTCTTTCACCTGACAAATGTATGTGGACAGTGCTCCTAGTCAGCTTATTTGGATATGATGTGTTCTTGTTTTGACAGCTACCTAGTATCTCACCTCACAACTGTGCCATTGTTTATGCAGCCAGATTCTTATTTATACACTTTTAGAATGCAATATGTATTCAAGAGCGATCTGACAAGAAAAATCTTTTGCTCATTGTTTTGTAAATACATGCCATGCACTTATAGGTACTTAGAAAAGGGGTGTTGAGTTGAAGACAGTGTAGAGCACGATACAACATTAGTCATGTGATCAATAGATTTCCCTCTGCCCTCCTCTTTGGGCTAACTATAATGGTTAATGTCCTAAAAATTAATTGAATCCCCATGCTCACCCATGCATTGATCCCAGCACTAAAAAAGAACATGCTTTTCTTAGTCAAGTTCTGGTGGTATAATCTTAGCTACTCAGAAGCTGAAATCTGAAGATTAAGGTTCAAAGTCATCCCAGGTAGACACACATGAGAGATTCTTATCTCCAATTAACCAGAAAAGTGTTGGAACTGGAGGCATGGCTCAAGTGATAGTGTACCAGCTGCGAACAAAAGAAGCTGAGTAACAGCACAATGCCCTGAGTTTGAGCCTGGTACCAGAAACAAATAGTGTACATACTTTATAGATTCCGGGTCCTGAGGGTATGAGTCCCTGTTTTTCATCCTGCCTAAATGATCCTTGAGTCTTAGGCCACCTCTATCTGGTACCAGCTTTCCTTTCTGCACAAGCCCCTGACCCACACCCACTTCCCCAAGATGAGAGAAATAAGAGAAGGGAGCCAGGAAAGTTCAAAGGCCCCCATGGAAGGAAGGCTCCATGTTCCCAGGCAAGAGAAATCATCAAGCCAAAAGAAGCCTTTTTTTCATAAGTTCTAGGTTCATGCTGTTTATTGGAAAATCAAAATGTCACCACTTTGATTATGTCTTTATTTTTCACATGTATTTTTTATTTGCTTTCTATTACTTACCAAAAGATTAACAATCTAAGACCGGTAACGTGGTCATTAACCAGGTGGTTTTTACTGAATGTTATAGCTTTGTATCGCAAAGGATCTGGTCAAACATCCACTTCTTATTTTTCCAACATACTGTGTCCTTTCCTGCATCCCCAATTCCCCCTATTCTCCTCTCCTCCCCTCTCCTTTCCCCTCGGTTTCCCCTTCCCTCCCCACTCATCTCCAGCTGACCAAATCCTAAATGCAGTCAGAATGTGGCACAAAGGTTACCACACCAGAAAGACATGAAAGCCATGGCTGTAACACTTGTGTCTCGCTTTCAAATCATTTTAATATTCATTATGCATCTCATATTCAGCCCTGAATTGCTACTGTTTGCATATATATATATATATATATATATATATATATATACATCTATCTATCTATCTATCTATCTATCTATCTATGGCTCATGTCCTTTATTAGATGACCAAGTCCTAGAGGACAGGAACCAGACCAGAGAAGACATTTTTTACAATGTAATGTGCCATGCATATAATAAGTACTTAATATATATTTTGAAACATTGCACTAAGCTGACAGCATGGCTTATAGCCTCACTATTCATTTTCTTCATTTTTCTAAATCAGCATGTAGTCGACGGACTTTCTCACTATGTGGAGGCAACATAGTAAGGCAGGCTTTCCTATATAAACCATTCAACTCTTCTCAGCCTCCAATGAGGCTGGAGGGGAAGCTGTGAGGATGGTCCTCCACCCAAGGGGCAGAACAGCTTTTGAGAAGAAGTTAATACATTAAAAGTTAATATATTAGAGACAACTTAGAAAACACATCATATAGCGCTGGAAAGTTCTTCCCACTATCTCTCTTGTGAAGTTGTCCTAGTGATCTATCTGAGTCGGGAAGTTTAAAAACTTCTCTTCACAGTAGACTCATGCCCTCCACCTACATCCCAGCCCACTTCTACCTGACTTCACCCTTCTGCTTTCCTCCCAACCCAGCTTTTCCTCCTTCGACCCCAACTGTCCAGTTACTACTGACCCAGCACTTGCCCACTCCTGCAGAAGTCCCATGTTTGGTAAGGGATGAGAGCAGAAAGGACATTGCTCTGAGGTAGAGCTTCACAATGGATGAACTTGTCATGCCCTCTGAAAGCCATGCGGTTCTCACAATTACCTCTGTGCCTCTGTTGCCTATGTAACATCTTTCCCCTGCTCCTAAAAGAAACATCCTTGCAGAATAGAAATCTTGTAAGTGGTCATGTTGGATTTGTAACTCTCCAATCTTGCTAACAGAAAGAAAACACATTCTGCCCACTATCATCACCAAATCAGTGCTTAAAATCTCAAGCTGAAGGAGAGCCTTCAAGCTGAAGTGTAGTTTTGGAGAAGGGACTTTAAAGGAAGTCTTGGAATAAGACTTTCTTCTTCTGTTTCCATGTACAGAGTGACCACAGCAGCCTTAGTTCACAAGGTCTCCAGACCTGGATTAGCTGCTGGGGTCCCGCTAACTGTCTACACGCAACTCCTTGCAAGGTGCTTGCAATGGAGTTTTCTCCCATGTCTGCTGAGCACACAAAGGGAGGAATATGTTCTCTGTTTCTGCAGTATTATTCCCTCTCAAGCTATCCTGACTGCTTCTCCCTTATAAGGATCTCATGATTACACTGGGCAATTCAGATGGTCCTAGATGGTTTTCCCATCTCGTGTCCTTTTTGCACTGGAAGGTGACATATTCAGACACTTTAGGAATAACATTGGTAGAGATACAATTTTCCAACTGTTGCCAGTGTGCCTGTCTGTCCCTGTCCCATTCAGTGGCTCACACTGAAATTTATTTGTCCCCATATTTTTCCACCAATGGTCTCTTGGTCTCTGCTTCTTGCATGGACAACCTTCTTTTTTTGTTTTGTCAATCATGGGGCTTGAACTTGGGGCCTAGGCACTCTTTTGCTCAAAGTTAGTGCTTTACCACTTTGAGCCACAGTCCCACTTTCAGTTATCTGGTGGTTAATTGGAGATAAGAATCTCAGAGACTTTCCTGCCTGGACTGGCTTTGAACCACGATCCTCAGATCTCAGCCTCCTGAGTAGCTAGGATTACACGCATGAGCCACCAGCGCCCAGCTGACAACCTTCTTTTTCTTGACCATCCACCTCATATATCACCTCCCTTTCTATCCACCCTCCAAACATTTACTTGCTTACAATTTTTTTTTTTTGGGTCCAGTCGTGGGGCCTGAACTCTGGGCCTGGGCGCTGTCCCTCAGCTCTTCAGCTCAAGGCTAGCACTCTACCACCTGAGCCACAGCGCCACTTCCGGCTTTTTTTCTTTTTGCTTATGTGGTGCTGAGGAATCGAACCCAGGGCCTCAGGCATGCAAGGCAAGTGCTCTACCACTGAGCCACCTTCCCAGCCCCTTGCTTACAATTTTATAAGCACCTTTCCCCCGGAAAATTTTGGTCTAGAGGAGGGGAATAAAAGCAAGAAACAATTTCTAAATTAATGTCATATGTCATTGGTCCTAGAAATATATTGTTCACTATGCCCCACAGGGACTTTCCCTCTGAGTTGGCCTTCTGCAGCCTGGTTTGGTCTTCTTCCTTACTTAGGACATTTATGCAGATTAGGCTCTTTCCCTACTCATGGCTCTCTCTCCAATCCAGGCGTATTCCTTGCATGTCCCAGACATTAATTAGTCTTGCTGAATCAAGGTTCTTTCTGCTTGCATCTCCCCTCTTGTGACCACAAGAAACACCAGAAGCTATGAAATTATAGATTTTTTTTTCTTAATGGTTACTGCCATTACCAACTGTATTTCTTCTCACAATCTGTCCAGGGTTGGTTGCTATGAGTTTGGTAATTTATTTATTCCTTAATTATTGATTCATTCACTCATGAATGTGTCTTGAGCATGTACTATGTCCAAGTACTGTCCTTGGCCTGGGGTTATAATGGGTGTCTTAACTCAGCTTGCCATTACTATAACAAGCATGTGTGAGAATCAACAAATCAAGAACAAAGGACTAGTTAGCCATTTTCAGAAGTATCACTTCACGAAGGGTTCACTCTGCTGTCTCAGGCCTGTGACATTACATTAGGGTGGGAACACAGAGCAGAGCAAAAGCGTTTACCACATGACCAGGAAGGAAAACAGAGGGAGAGACCAGAAATGCACAATCCCCTTCAAGGTACGCCCTCCAATGACCTAAAGACTGCTCATGAGGCCTTACTTCTTAAAGGTTCCACCACCTCCAAATAGCAACAAATCTGGAGACTCAGTTTTTAACACATGGGCCTTTCAGGGACATATAAGATCAAATTATAGCAAAAGGTGAGCATGCTTAGAAGGATAGTATAAACCTCTATCACTACCTTCAGTTTATAAAGCTTAAAGACCATGAATAAACATTTCTGTTACCTTCTCGGTAGGATGACCACAGACATACGATGCCAGTCTGACAGGGAATGTATCATGGATTCGTTAGCTCCTTCTCTTGTTTCTCAAGTGGTAAAAGACATTCAGGATAATTTCCTTCCTAAATAAATGTTTTTGTTTTTAAAGCTAGAAGCTGGCAGTCCAGTGAGGGCCCCTTCCCATCACTCTGATATCTAAATCTAACACATTTAAGAATCTCTGAGCTTCTGGCAGGAACCAGATCTCCTTAAGGGGTCTAGTAGGAAAGACTTTCAAAACTGCTTCTTACCTCTTCAAAGATAGGTAGTGGATTAAGCAGCCTCTCTTTGTGATCTAAGAGGAAAACAGTGTCTCTGTTCCAAGAGTTTCATGTGGCTGAACAGATTCAGGGTAAGGGCCTGAACGTAGGTTTGCTTTGGCTGAACTTCCATTCTGATCATGGAGAACCAGGTGCTCATTTTTCCCTCTAGGCTTTCTGGGGTGTGCAGCAAATATCCTTGTTCCTGTTAGATACAGCTCCTAAGGCCTTTAAAGCTTTCACAATCTCCTTGATATTAGTGGTTGGTTTATTCTTTTCCCCAAAAGCTTATAGAAGCATAAAAATTTTAATGCCGGAAAGGACCTCAGAGATCAGATGCATTATTTAATTTATATTCTTAATTTTCCTAATTCAACAACTTCAGGGAGATGAGTTTATTCACTCCACTTCTGTCTGCTCCCTGGTCTGTTTCTGTTCATTACCCATTCACTGTCCTTTCTAACCGCGCCTGCCCTAGCTCCAGGTTAATTTTACCCCCTGGAAAATCACTCCCTGAGGTCCCTTGCTTTCCTGAAGCACCACCTACATGGTTTCCAGAGATTCTCTATCCTTTCCTTCAGTGAGGGTTCAGTTACAGCATGTCTCTTAGCCAGGTCACAAGGGACCGGCTGTGCATGGACAAGGCCTAGATTTTATAAGTAAGTGGGAACAGAATTGGCCAGGGGCTCAGCCCATGTGCTGGGGCTCAAGCAAAAGTAGGTTACTGGGCCTGATTGTGTTAAAACAGTGAGGACAGAAGAGGCCTCGGGCCACTTATCATCTGAACACTAATCTTAGGAGAAACAGAGCCCTGGTTCTCTAGTCTTATTCCTGGTGGACTCTCAGGACAGTGTCTGGAGTTGTCAGGCTACTTCAAGCCTGAGTCTCACAAGGAGAATCTCGAAGCCCATTGTGTCTTTTTGGAGGAGAAGTAGCAGAGTGATGCTCTGAACTGTAACTACAAAATACCCCAGTGCCTGAGGCTTCTGTCTAGAACACAAGTCAGCATCATGACGAATCACCTGTGCCATGAAGCAGGATCCTGCTATCCTGTGCATGAGCTCCTTGGGTCAGAGACTCTGTGGTTCGAGTAGCTATAGCATCACCTCTGAACATTCTTGCATTTTAGAGCTGAGAGTGCATGGGACATGGGGGAACCCACAGTGTCTGTGTCAGGTGTCCTGGCTAAAGCTGCCAAGAGCAGATGCTGTCCTGACTACCCCACCATTTCTCATTCCTTCCCTTCCTTCCCAATCGCACCTGGTAGTAAAGCTGTGGTTTCCACCATTTGCAATCTGAAGATCACTCCCTGGAAGCCACTTCCTTTCCAAAGACTGAAGACAGCCTCTGGCATGAGTACAAGCAGCCAGTGGTAGTAGCAAAATAATGACTTTAAAGATGCCTACGTTCTAATTCTCAGACTTGTGAACATGGCACCTTATACAGCAAAGAAGACATACGCTTGGAGGATGATCCTGGATTATCTAGGCAGGCTCCGTCTAAGCACCCATTGATGAAAGACAAGCCATAAGTTAGAGGGAACATTTGGAAGACGCTAGGCTGCTGGCTGTGAAATCAGAGCAAGAAGCCAAGAACGAGGATTTTAGGAAGCCTCTAAACTAGGTAATATCTCATCCTTCAGAACCTTCAAAAGGAAAGCATCTCTGGTGATCCCTTGATATTAGTTCAGTGGGTTTGTTTTGGACTTCTGGCTTCTGGAACTATAAAGTATGTTTATGTTGTTTCAGGACACATTTATGTTTGTGTTTATTTGCTGTCGCAGCATTAAGAAACTTAAATACTTCTAAAGAAGAAGAATGCAGAGTAGGAGTTAAAGGTATTCTGCCATCCTGAGGGCCAGGTTCATCTGATCTAAATGAGCCACACAGGAAACATCCTCACAATCTCCTCCATCTTGGACCCCTTACCAAATGCTTGTCTTTCCTCTTTTTTCTTCCTTTTTCTCCCCACTGTCCAGGAAGACTTCAGTCTCAGACTACAAGTACATTGTGAAAAGGCAATTTTCTCTACTTGGGTCTCCTACCCTGCCTCACAAACAGACCTTAGAACTTTGTATTTTTACCATGTTAGAGATGGGATTGAACCCTTTCTCCACTTATATGATGAAGCTCTAACCCTCAATGTTTTTGCATTTAGGGTAGTAATCAGGGTTAAATAAGGTCGTCAGTGTTTGGCTCTATTCCATGGGACTGGTGAACTTACAAGAAGAGAAAGAGTCAGACAACTCTCTGTGTACATGTGATCACAGAGAGAAGATGCTATCTATGATGACCTGGGGAAAAGGCTACACCAAAAACCAATTTTGGCAATACTTGGGTTTGAACTCAGGGCCTTCCACTTTTACTACACAGACACTCTACTGCTGGGCCATGTCTCCAGGCCTTTTTTATTGAGCTGGTTATTGTAAGAGAGGGTCTTTCTTTTGGTCCTTGCCTGTGCCTGGACCCGAGTCTGCCTATGTTAGGATTTCCATAAAGCTGGGTACTAGGTGCATAGCACTGTGCCCCACCTCTTCCATTGAGATGAAGTCTTGTAGATGTCTTTGCCTAGGCTGGTCTGGAGCCGCCATTTCCCTGATTTTAGCCACCCACATAGATAACAAACATGTGCGCCACTCTGCCCAATTACTGGTTGAGAAAGGGTCTTTTCTATATGAGCAAGATGGCCTCAGACTGCAATCCTTCCAATCTCAACTTCCCAAATAGCTAGCATTATAGGGCACATGCCTTTGGTTGGTTCCTGACTAGAAACCAATCAGATTTGGAGCTTTTAGCCTACAGAACACAGAGAGAATTTTTTTTCTCACAGTTGGTAGGCCACCCTGCCTAGGAAGTTAGAAAAAAATCTTACCAAGGAAAGATAGGCCAGCCTGAGCAGGCAAATGTGCTCATCCTGAGGAGTGTCAAAGTTCTGACTCAAAGTGAAGCTTCTGTTTGCCCTTAGCTCTGTTCACACTGCCAGCTGACTCCTAACACTGCTGCTGTTCCCTCCTCTGAGCCTCCCCATGTCAAATGACCGATTATGCTCACACAGTGAGAAGGAGGTCAGGAGCATCTCTAGGGAGCATTCCGTACAGAATTGGTCCCCAGAGATCCAGGCAGAAAACTGCTGATGCTCTTCAGCCTTATCTTGCTCAAAGGGACCCCAAGGTCACACAAGTCCCAATCAGTCTTCATTTCTCCTCTAAGTACGAAGGCGTGCACTCCTAAGGATGCAGTTTTCTGAAAGGAGGGCATCCCCTCCTCCGGCTTTACCAGCAGCTGGCAAAATAAGATTAAATGGATAAGGCAGATGTGAAGGATCCTGCAAGTCAGCCCTGTACGCACTGAAGTCATGATAATTCCAGGCAGCTCTTGTCTCATCATGCCCTGACAAATGGGTGACATCATCTCTCCTCACCCTCTGCTGTGAGAAAGCAATATTACTTGAGGGAAAAAAAATGACTATAATTTAGGGGAACCAACAAGAGAGTACCTAGGATTAATGATGATAGTAAGACATCGTCACAACCCCAAGGTTTAAAGAAGAAAGGAGAAAGGGCCAGTTCTAGCATCCAGAGAAGGTAGAAATGGACCACAAACAGGAGCAACTCAGGACAAGCGCTAAGGAACATACCCCAAGTGATTTCCTTGTCCACCCTGAAAATACCTGCTGCTCTTCCACTGACTGAGCTCAACTGGCAACCAGAGAAGCAGGAAGTTTGTTGGGGGAAGATAGAGTGAAGATGGAGAGAATAGAATAGAAAGGCTGTTGGAGGGTATCAGCACGCTTATTATGCTCCAATACCTTGGTCCTGTTTCTTTCTCAAACATCCCAGGCCTCTTCTTATGTTTTGTGTCTCGGCTCAAATGGTCCAAGGACCTCTTTTTTATTGTTATTATAAAGGTGATGTACAGAGTTATATAACGCAGTTATATAACGCAGGTAATGAATAATTTCTTCTTGGATAATATCACCCCTTCCTTTGTTCTCTCCAAGTTTTCCCTCCCCACAAGTTATATCTTCAACATAGTGTCTAGTGAGTACCCCTGCTGCATTTGTTCACCCTTTGTCCCACCATTTCTGTGCCCCCTTACCCTCCCAAAGACAGATTAAACAAATAAAACAGAAGAGAACAAAAACAACAACAAAGAAAAAAAAAGTTCTGTTTCCATTTCCTGGAGTTCATTTCGATAAATATTATTTTATATGATCAGAAGCACATAGGCATTGTACCTTTGTGTTCCTCCCCTAAGAGTAACCTCGTCAAAGGGCCGTTCGAAATAGTGATCTAAAGTAATGGCCCTTGACCCTTGGGGTATCTTCTGAAGCATCCACTATAGACTCTAAACAACTTGGTGCTTAAGTACTTGCTTGGTTGGTTACTCCTTTATTATATGGGACTGTTGTATCTGTTTAAGCCACTGGAATGAAAACAGAATAAGGAGACTTTGTAAACTAGCACTGGGCATATACTCATTCGTACATGTGTGTGCCACATGCACTCATGCATGTGTGCACACATACACACACACACTCATATACCAATCCATTGGAAATGGCATCAGGATATGGTATAGAGCAAAATGATTCCACATAGAACATCAACAAGGATGTAAAGGTCAATCTAGAAAGAAGGGGAGAAAGAGGCCAGAGGAAAGACTTTGAAGTTCCAGAGAGTAACAGTCAATAAATAAGTAAATAAGAGATGTTTTATAAAAGGAATTGAACCAGGATGAAGGATAAATTAGGACTGAGTGGAAGAAAACTTATCTGAATTTAGAAAGACTTGAATTGGTAGGTGGAATGAGCCCTCCAGGAATAATTAATTAAAAGTAACCACATAGACATATATTGATGGGCTCTTGTTTGTTTACTTTAGTTTCAAGATAAAGAAAGAATTTGACAAATGTCCAGGCAAAAAAAGAAAATAAAATTTTAAAAAAGAGAAAAGGCTATCTATAAAAGGCACACAAGCTGGTTTTGTCCCACTGATCTCCATAAGTTAAGGTTATGTAAATTTCAGGCATTGATGCTACCCAGAGGAGGGTGTGTGCTTTTGATCTGAGAACACACCAGAACAGCAAGGTGTCATTTACTTTTCAAGGTAATATAAAGACTTTCTTGGGTATATACAAATTCCAAAACTATAAAATACATCTTTCCATATATAGGGTATATAGCTCAATACTACAATAATTGTCTAACATATGCAAGGCTCCGGGGTCTAGCCTATACACAGCATAAACAAACAAACAGAAATGTGCTTGTATGACAAATACACCATTAAACTAAAGAGTTCACAAGAAAAGATTCTGACCTTTGTATTGAATCTGGAAACCATATGAAGGGGTCTGAATAATTTCTGTCAAGGCAACTACAAAATGGAATGCAGATTCAATCCCCAGAAAGGAAAGAGAAAGAGAAAGAAAGAAAGAGCCCCCACAAGTAAGGATGATAATTTAGCAATGTCTGACACTATGGTAACTTTTTTTCCCTCTGTGTGTATGTCATTAGGTACTGACTCTGATCATTATAAATAGAAGGTTTGAGTCAAGTGCAGTAGTTCATATCTGTAATCCTAGCTCCTTAAAAGGTAGAGATTGGGAGGATCATGGTTCAAGGTCAGCCTGAACAAAAAGTTCAGGAGATTCATCTCAACCAATACAAGGCTGGGTATGACATCATGTGCTTATTGTGCCAGTTACAAACAAAACATCAGTCTAAGTAGGAGGATGGCAATCCAGGCTGGCCAAGCCATAGTCAAGAGACCCTTTTCAAAGAATTAACAAAAGCAAAAGGAGCTAGGGGAATTGCTCAAGTGGCAGAGTACCTTACTTAGCAAGTTGAATTAAGCCCTTAGCACCATCGCAAAAAGCTAGGTTTGACAATATTTGTAAAAGTTAAATAATTATTTGTAGGATTAGATAGACCGTTATAGAGGGGAAATCAAAACAAACAAAAATACAGCTCCATCAGCAACAAATACCTATAGCCCCATATAGGTAATGCCACAAAATAATGCGAATTGCAAAAAAAAAGTAAACAAGCAAAATAAAATAGTAACCATAATAATACAAGCATAACACCAAACAAATAAAAGATGAATGGATTTATTAGCTATCAGGCTTTTGTGTGCTTCAAGAAATAAGGTTTAGTATTATTTTATCAATAAGGTTTCTATGTACAACATACTTACTCCAAAATATAAAAGTGAATAGCTGAGCAACAACAACACATAGAATACCAGATGATGAAAATAAAAAGAAAGCACAGAGTCCAAACGGGGAATGTCTTAGAGAAATAGTCACGTTTAGTGATGACATTTATATTCCTTCATATATGTACCAACATTACATCCAAGCATTTAAAGCAAACATGGTCAGAATTGAATAAAACATTAACAAAAATAATAAAGGGAAACATTACTTGAGCAATCCAGGATTCAAACAATAAATAAGTAAATTATTTACTTAATAATTCATTTATAATTTCAATAATTAACATTCAATAATTAAGTACTTATGCCACCAGCCTACAGAGAAGTAAAAACATTTTCTTTTTGAAGGGCAAGGAATGTTTACAAAACTTGACCATGTATGAGGCTTGTATAGAAAATGTTCTAAATTGACTGTAAAACAATGAAAACAAAGGAGTTACTCATTCATTGAAGAATATGGAAAGATGTAATTAAATATATCCTGGTAAAGCAAGAGTGCATAATTGATTAGGATAAAAGCAGAAATTAATAAACTACAAAGCAGAATTGATTAGTCGATGCAAGAATTGCAGATTAAATGAAGTACAAATAAAATACACAAAGCATGCATCTGCATTAATGAAGAAGAACTAGAGAGCGAAAGATGTAAATATACAAAATAGTGTAAAAAAACACAGTGCATAGCGCTGGAGGTATGGCGTGGCAGAGAAGTACTTCCCCAGGCTGCTTGAGGCCCTGAACTCAAACTTCAGTACCCATTAAAAAAAGGAAAAGAAAAAAGAAACCATAGTCATAAAAATAGAGCTTTTTAATATCTAGCAAACTATCAGAATTGTGTAAAAGTTTAATGACCTGAGTAGGTTAAAAAAAAAAAATCATGAGACAAATTTTTAAAAAACCAAACAAGAAGAAACATTTGTCAACGAATTGTCCTCAGAAAGCACTGAACAGAGATCGTTTGCAGGCAATACTGGAATTTGTGCTACACATTACCAAAGCAAAATCCATGATTGTATAACTTTTCCAATTGAAAATAAGTTTTGGTTCTCCTCACAAAACCAGCCTGTTAAGTTGCTGAAAATGGGCATGTATTTGGGATCTTCAACTCCAGCTATCACATACGCTCCTACTATTTAGGAAGGACACACCCTTTTCCCCTGATGTCTTACCGTAAGTACAAGGAGGACCACAGAATCACCTCCTTCCTCCTCACTGCCTGGATAGAGTGCATTTTTGTTATTGGGATAGCTGGAAAAGAAGAGAAAGAGACTGCATTCCCAAGGATGTGAAGTAGGAGTAGAAAACCAGGACAAGCAGGGCAGGAGGCCTGAATCAGTTCAGTATTCCCTGTACTAAATGAGTACTTATTATGTTCACAATACAGTCTGAGGAAGGAGGGTATGGTTCTCTCTGCCAAGAGGCCAAAAGCAGCTAGCTGGCTGGTAAGTTAGGCTGAGCTAGGTCCACATGTGCTTGCCTGGGGACTTTGGCATACACATAGGTGGTTGCTCAGCAATCCCTTTCCTTATTGATTACTAGGGTTGTCTTTGTCATGACCCAGCATTCCAGCAGACAGTAAAAGTCCCAGGGAACACTCTGGAATTGTTATGACATGCAGCCTTGGAGCTCTGGTCCTGACATGCAGTCTGTGGACCAAGTGAACTTTCCTGACAAAAATGAGCATTCACATGAGTATTTGAATAAGGATCTCAGAGACAGAGAGAGAATTCAAGATGGTCCCATTACTAGGGCCAGACCCAGAAGCCAGGAAGTAGAAGAGATGGAGGAGAAAAGAGAGGAAAGATGCTTTGCCAGCACTTTAATGGAAAAAGAAAAGGAGAAAAGAAAAAGCTCCACCCCTTGTAAATGCCTCTGGATTTGTGTTTTTCATTCAGGCTGGATGTGCTGAGCCATTTTCATTTTGCTCTATTTCCCTCCCACCCTACCTTCCAAGCAGGCTCCATCCCAGCGCTACTGATTTCTGTCTTGCGACCATTATGGAAATCTGGCTTCATTTCTCCTCCTAATTTATGATCTTGTTAACATGCCCGTATGCCAGATGGTCCTGTTCTTCAGGTTGGGAGATAATGAGATAAACAAAAACTGCTGTAAGAAGCAAAGAGGAGGGAGAGGTTTGGGGTTTTTCTTCTTCTTCTTCTTTGAATGGGCCGCTCTTCATTTCTACAAATGTGCTTTTGGAGGCAGCTCACTGCGATTCTAAAGCAGGTGAAGGAGCTCAGTGGTGCTCCAGTAGCTGCTTCAAGGTGAGTTATTTCATCTACTAGGTCCTGTGCTCTAGAATTCCATCCAGAAAGGGATGAAATTTGGGGAGTCACCACCTCACTCCATCTGCAATACAACTTGGACTCACTTGTCATTCCATAGTGTTCTTTGCATGTGTGGACACACCATTTCCCATACTGCACTGTGATGGTTTCATGTATCTCTCTGTCAATCACACTGGGCATCCGGGGCTCTTAATCTGAATCACAATGTCTAAACGAAGGCCTGGCATGTAATTAGCCGATCTTCACCAAATAACTTTGAAACTCCTTTGCTATAAATATGTAAAGTATGCACCAGATGAGAGTAAGGAGTTGAATGAATAAATATGCAGTCATCTCTGGGATTGCTTTCAGGACACTTCATAGATAACCATGCCTGCAGATTCTCCAGTCCATGTATATAAAATATGCATAAGGCATTGTTGTATTCACATCAAATGGATGCCCATGCTACTATATGCTGTTTTATATGTTTTATTTTTAATTGGCACACAGTAATTGCACATATTTATGCAATACAATGTGGCATTTCATTTACTTGTATACAATGTGTAATGATCAGATCAGGGTAATTGGCCTATCTGTCAACACACACATTTATCATTTCTTGATGTTGAGAAAATTCAAAAACTTCTCTACTGCTGAAAGTGGTAGTATACACCTTTAATTGGCATTACTTGAGAGGTTGAAGATCAGGAGTTCAAGGCCAACCTGGGCAATGTAGCAAGACCCATTCCCAAAATAAGCTCTCTCTACTAACTGTTTCCCACTAATTGTTGTGAACTAGAGTTATTCTGTGGTGCCAAATGACATTAGAGGTCATTAACCTTATCCAACCATACCCTTGCACCTGTTAACCACACTCTCTCTATATTCTCTCCCCACACCCATCCCCAGCTCTAGTAACCACCATTCTATTCTCCACTTCCATGACATCAACATTTTTGGCTTCCGTATATAAGTGAGATCACACAGGATTTGTTATTTTATGTTACATAATCTCCTCCAGTTCTATCCATGTTACTGCAAATGAAAGGCTCTCCTTTGTTTTTTATGGTTGAATACTATTCCAATAGATAGATAAACAGAGATAGATAGATAGATAGATAGATAGATAGATAGATAGGTAGATAGATAGGTAGATAGATAGGTAGATAGATAGGTAGATAGGTAGGTAGATAGGTAGATAGATAGATAGATAGATAGATAGATAGATAGATAGATAGATAGATAGATAGATTTCTTTATCCATTCATCCATTGATAACCTTATATTGGCTGGCTGCAATAATTATGTAGTTTCACTTTCTTTGGACAGATATCTAGTCGTCTGACATATATATATATATATATGATTTAAATTATATATATATATATATATGGATATAATTTCTAGATTACACAGAAAGCTTGAAACTAAAGAGTATTCCGTGCTACTTTTCAGTGCTGGCAAAAGAACTTTTCTGTATTGGCCAGCTTCCTATCACTATGATAAAACACCTGACATAAGTAACTTACAGAGAGAAAGGCCTATTTTGGCTCAGCGTTGGCAGATCAGCCCATAATCCAGTATCCCTGTGGCTTGTGTAGCCTGTGGTTGGGCAGCACATCCTGGTGGAGAGCATCATAGAGGGAAATCACCCTCTCCCCCAGCCTCTGAGCAAGGAGCGGGAGAAAGGGACTGGGGTCCTGTGGTTCCCTTCACACACCTATCCTCAGTGACCTCGGTATCTCCCACTAAGCTCGACTCTTAAAAGCTCCTTCAGGTCCCAGTATCCTTTGATACCTGGACCATGGGAAGACAGGTAAGCAAACCTTAGTACCTGTCACTCAGTATCACAATTAGCGATCAACAGCGTGAGCTTTGGTTAGTAGGAAGGGTGGGCACAAGAGAAGGCCCGGGTGCAATCTTATCCTAATCCACCCATCTTCCCAGCAGGAATTAAAAAAAAAAATACAGCTCCTCCTAATCGACCTCTAATATCAGACTCAAGCCAGAATTTACCAATCGATTGACTTCCAAGTAATAGGATTAGCTTTGGCCAGAGTGCACTAATGCTCCCAACTCATCTCTTTCTTAGGCTGGAGACATTTCCATTCAGCAATTTGCTAATTCCAGGACACTCTTGTAAACACATTCTATAGTCTGCCAATCTCTTTTAAACTCCAGCCTGGAATGAAATTAGCTGCCTGGCCCCTACCGGAGAACCTGGAATCCAGTCTTAGGGATGTGACCCTTCTTGCTGGCTCATCATAAGTGGCAATTTACCATCAAGCCAGCTTTCTGGAGGGCCAGCCTATGATCCTGTAATCCTGTTTCAGCTAGGATTACAGGTGTGAGCCACCAGCGATCAATTTTCTCTTGTTTCGTGTATGGGGCTTGTGGACCTCTGGCTTGGGTTCTCCTTCTAGGCATTCTTTCTCTTTGGGGCTGGCTGAGACATCTCTGCAGCATGTGCTTCTTCCTCCCCCCACCCCTGCCCCACCCCCACTACACTTTCCCTTCATCCAGACTGAAGAGCCCTTCCTTAGACATCTCAAATCACTCCCTCCAATGATACTGGGAAACCAACCAAGGAGGAGCGAAACTTCCTACCACAGTGCTGTACAGACTTTCAAGGTTTTGCTTGTTCGTTATTCATTGGTTGGATTTTTTTGTGTTGTGTATGTGTCTTTTTTTCTCTTTTTTGTGATACTGGGGTTTGAACTCAGGGTCTCATGCTTGTCAAGCAAGTATTCAACCACTTGGCACCTGCATCCAGCCCTTTTTACTATTGTTAGTATTTTTTTGTACTAGAAACTTGCTTTGTGCCCCATCTGGCCTGGACTGCAGTCCTCCTATTTACACTGTGCACGAAGCTGAGATGAAAGATGTATGCTGCTATGCCAAGCATTGTATTGATTAAGGTGAAAGGTCTTATACATATTTTACCCATCTCAGCCGACTGAGTAGCTAGATTAATAAGCCACTGTGCCCAGCTTGGACTCCAAGTTGTTTTTTTTTATTTTTTGAGTGTGTACATGTGTGTGTTTCAGTACTAGGGCTGGAACTCAGGGCCTAGGCACTGTCCTTAAGGTTTTTCCACTTAAGAATGACACTTTGTCACTTGAGCCACAGCTTTGTGATGGTTCATTGGAAATAAGCACTCATGGACTTTCCTGCCTGGGGTTGGCTTCAAACTGACCCTCAGCTCTCAGCCTCCTGAGAAGCTAGGATTGCAGGCATGAGCCACTGACACCTGGCAGGTATCTAGTTTTTAATGAAGGTATTTCTCATCGGCTTTCATGTTGTTCCCCTTCTCCTCTCCCTACTGCTGGGTCCCTCCTCCCTTTAAACCACTTTTCACAAATCTCCCGATCTAATCAACTGAGTTTCTGGCATGTCCTTATTCATCACCACTTAAAATTAACTCTCCCTTGAGTATCTAGCTAGAGTCGTATTTGCATATAATAACATAGTGGAGTGCTCGAACATATTTTATGTAATATTATGTGGTACTTTATAGTTCCTATCTCATTTGTTCTTCTCATTAATCCTGTGAAGTAGGCAATGACCCCATTTGCAAAATGAAAGAAAAAAAAAAAAAAGACTCAGAGTTAAGAGCAGCAGAGCCCAAGGGTAGGCACTACAAGGGTATGCAGCTGCAAGAGTCAAATACCCAGGGTAGCATGCTTCTATTTAAACCACACAGAGGCCTGAGTGCTAAGCTTAAACAGTGGGTCTCAACTGGGGACAATTTTACCACCCTGAGAACATTTGGCAATGTCTGAATATACTTTTGGCTTTTTGCTGGTAGCAGGGTTTGGTACTCTACTACTTGAGCAACACCTCCAGCCTGTGTTTTGCTAGCTATTTTGGAGACAGTGTCTCAAGGACTTTTTTTTATATGGGCTAGCCTAAAACTTCCATTCTCTGGATCTCTAGAGTAGCTAAGATTATAGACATGAGCCACCAGCACCAGGCCTGGAAACAGTTCAGATTAGTCCAAGCCGGAGGTGGATGACAATTTGCTGGTGTCTAATCAGCAAAAGTTAGGGACACCACGATACATCCCACAATGCATAGGGCCATATCCCTGTACTCTCCCAAGTTCCATAAAGACACAAGAATTATGCAGTCCTAAATATCAATAGTGCTCAGGCTCTAAAACTCAGTTTAGAAATACCAAAAAATATAGATTTGGGGACTAGGAAGGTGGCACAGTGGTAGAGTGCTTGCCTTGCATGCATGAGGCCCTGGGTTTGATTCCTTAGCACCACATAAGCAGAAAAGGCCAGATGTGGCACTGTGACTCAAGTGGTAGAGCTCTAGCCTTGAGCTGAAGAGATGAGGGACAGTG
Source organism: Dipodomys spectabilis (assembly GCF_019054845.1). Classification (NCBI taxonomy): domain Eukaryota; kingdom Metazoa; phylum Chordata; class Mammalia; order Rodentia; family Heteromyidae; genus Dipodomys; species Dipodomys spectabilis. The sequence goes on from NW_024870681.1 coordinate 13,578,408, forward strand.
CCCAGGCCCAGAGTTCAGGCCCCACGACTGGCAATTTTCCCTATGTCCTCAGCCACGGCCAAACTAAATGGACCATTACCATTATAACCTCTTTGTCAGAAGTTTGGAGACATGTAAGCCTGCCTACGGCTACACAGAGAGGCAGACACATCCTTCTGCCACCCTTTCTAGTTTTCACATGACCACAGAATGCCCAGGCTTTGGCCCTTGCTCACAGTTACCAAGCAGAGAGATAGAACACAGGATATCGAGCTGATGGTACCCAGAAGGTGGAAGCAGAAGAAGAAGAGGAGAAGAGAGGAGAGTGATGAGCAGCTGTGATAGGGTAAGGGAAGAGGAGGATAAAGGAGAAGAGGGAAGAAAAGAAGGATGATGGAAACAGGCGAAGGTGCAGTTCTCTTGCTCTTGAAACAGGAGGTGTTTGGCCCGAGCAGATGACGGCACTCAGGCCACGGAAAGGAGCGGGTAGGAGGCCTCCTGCTGCCTCCACAGGCTTCTGGAAGTGCCACGTTAATGTGTTGCTAATCAAGTCAGAGGCAGCTCTCATTATTCACAATGCTCTGCCAGCTTCAGAGTCCACAGGATCCGCTTTACTGTGGAGAGGTTCAGTCGGTGGTGGTGGTGGGATCCACAGTCATGGTAGGGATGAGAGAGGCAGCCTGACCCCCAGCTGTGGTGCTCAGACCAGGACCAGAGGCACAGGACCCCACCTGACAATTCCTGGCCCTGTGAGCTTCACTTTCTGTGGAGCGGGGTTTGTGGATGAAGTCGTGGGGATGGGAGCTAAGAAACCCAGAGGAAGTGTGTGCATCCATGGGAGCATGTCAAGTCTGATGATTTCATTCATGGAACTGATGGCTCCAGGCAGAGAATGGGGCAAACCTTGTCTGGGACACCCAGGATAAGCAGGACAGGACTTAAACTCTGATGTCACACTGCAGCATAACTTCTGACCCCAAAGATAAGAGAGATGCTATCAGCCTGGATTCCTCAGGGTGCCTTCTGTGTACCCATGTCTCCCCAAGTCAGGAGTCTCTATGCTGATAAGGCTCCAGGTTAGTAAATGAAGGGTTAGGTGGGGAGGCAAGCTCAGATCTGAGAACTCACCTGTCATAGCAGAATAGAACAAACAGATTTCAAGGCCCTGAAGCTGGACACTGGTGTTCCAGTCCTGTAATCCTACCTACTCAGAGGTTTGAGATCTGAGGGATCAGAGTTCAAAGCCAGTCTGAGAAGAAAAGACCACACAAGATTCCATCTTCCAAATAACCAGATAAAAACCAGGGCTAGAAGCATGGCTCAAATGGTACAGCACAGCACCCCCCCCCCCTCCAGCAAGGACGCCAAAACACGAGGCCCTGAGTTCAAGCTCTATTATCAGAAAAAAAAATAAACCTGAACAAAACCAGAACAAAAACAGGAATGGACTTAAGGGAGATTTTGGCAGCAGGTATTGTGCCTGGAAAGGAAAAGAAGTTGGAGGAGGAAAGGATACAAGGAAAGGAAAGCAGTGTGTCTCTGTGGACTGGAATACTGTGGAGTAATGGATAGAGACAGGGTCGGGGAGTCCGCTGCCTGGGTCTTCACATTCACCTCAGAGTCTTACAAGCATGCCCAACCAAAGGGTGAGAAGATATGCTAAGAGGCAGCAGAAGCCCCTAGACAAGGACTCTGAAGCATGCCTCCATGGCACTGAGAACCCAGATTCTCATGGTTGCTAAGAATCAAGAGCCTCCAAATTCTCCAGCATTCGATTATAACAGCATAACGATGAATGGACCCAATGCCAGCTTAGATAAACCATGATGGTGCTGCATTGGCCACCTCCTGCTATGTGTAGGGGGACACCTTCCCTGATCTTCTCCAAATGAATACTTTATGTAACTTTTCCATGGATATAAAGAATGCTCTCGAAGCTTTGGCTAATGACCTCTCTGATGTATACATCAGGGGTCATCTTAGCCAAATATAACTTGTCAGAGGTGAACCAACTTCTGTTTCTTTAGCAATACTCTCTCTCTCTCTCTCTCTCTCTCTCTCTCTCTCTCTCACACACACACACACACACACACACACACACACACACACACCCCTCTTGAGGTCGAGAGACCTCAAGTTCTTCTTCAGATCCGACAAGGTTTCCAAGCAGAAAGGTCACAAAGAAGATATCCATGCTATTAAAAGATGGGGATTCCTATGGCTACCCACCTCAGAGCTTTTCATTTAGGGCCTTCTCCCCCAACTAGAGACAGCTGAAAAGGGCAGCAGTCTCTTGGCCAGATATATATTCACATATATGTGTGTGTGTGTGTGTGTGTGTGTGTGTGTGTGTGTGTGTGTGTGTGTGTGTGTGTATACATGTATATATGTATACGTGTGTGTGTGTGTGTGTGTGTGTGTGTGTGTGTATATATATATATATACACATTATTGCCAGTTCTGAGGCTTGAACTTAGGGCCTGGGCACTGTCCCTGAGCCTCTTTGTGCTCCAAGGTTACCTCTCTACCACTTAAGCCACACTGCCCCTTCCAGCTTTTCCCGCGTAGTTAAAAGGATCTCATGGACTGTCCTGCCCATGCTGGTTTTGAACCACAACCCTCAGATCTCAGCCTCCTGAGTAGCTAGGATGACAGGCATGAGCCACTGACACCAGGCAACCCCGACCTTTTGACACCTATCAGATGGCTAGAAAAGAAAAAGAAGTAATGTTGGACTACGTACAAAAAAAAAAGGCCACTTTAAGATATGTTCTCTATTGAATTCTTTTCTCCCTTTTTTCCCCTACTTGTTCCTTTTTAATACTAATTTCTCATTTGAGTCAAAAATTATCTCACCGAAGAGGTGGTGATTAAATCTGATAATTAGGAGAAATACCAATTAAGTGGGACTCTACAAGCAGAAGGCAGTCCTCCTTCACGCCGTTATTCGAGACAGTGCTCAGCTGGGGGGCTCCTGCCTCTCCAAGGCTCTTCCACAGCTCACAGACCATATGCTGAGTAGGATGGAGGGATTTATCCCAGGCAGAGCCAAATAGGGATAGAAGCAGAGGGTCCCCGCCTCATCCTGTTCTGCCTAGAGTCCTCCATCCCTCATTAGACTCCTCACATCAGCACATGCTCCATGCTGTATTCCCTGCCATGTCCCTTCTCTGCTTGGATGGCTCTTGCCCAGCTCCATTTCCTACATGTGGCTTAACCCTGAATTTCCTATCCTCTGCTTCTTGAATTACTGGTTCTCTATCAACTGGGTCCTCGTTAAGTTAAATAAGTGACTAGTTTACCTCTAAGTGCATATTTTTTTTCCAATACAGAGCTTCTGATAGACAAGGTGAGCCTCAGGATGGCCTTGTGTAATTGTTTACAGTCATGGGTGGTTTATTTGCAGAAGGGTGAAGACATAACTGAAATGAGGAAGACAGAGGTGGAAAGTTAGGCTGGGGTCAAGGTGAGTTGGAAGGGCTCCTGGAAGCCAGAGTGTTGGAGAGGGAGAGGAGTTCTATTTATTCTGGACCCAGCTGCGAAGGTGATAGTTTAAACCTGACAACAGGGCCAAGCCAGGACTTCTCAGCTTTGGCTCGCAATCATTTGGGAAACTCTCAAAACTCACAATCGGCACGCTGACATCTGGTCCCATCGACCCAAAATGTCCATAGGGTCAGGAGCTAGCAAGCAAATAATATTGTTCAAAGCATCTCTCACTGTTCAGCCACATTGAAAACCCATGGCTAGGACCATCTACTTCTGATGAGGAGGGACAGACACTTTTGAGTTTACCTAGTAATGTAGGGTCCTCTAAGATGCAGATCCTCCAGGCAAAAATAAGGCAAGAAGAAAGGTGGAAGGAGTGAGTCACCTACCTCCAGCAGACTTTCCAGAGCTATATCTGGGAGGAGGTAAACCTTGGTGTGAAGGCATTTTGTCCATGTTAAGTCTTTTTTGTATATTAAGCAAACAGCCTTGGAACCAGTGAGACTTCAAATCCATTGCATAATAGCTACATGGCTTTGGGAAAGCTCACTTTCTTTTTTTGTACATTTTTATTGTAAAAATGTTGTACAGAGGGGTTACAGTTACATGAGCAAGGTAATGAGTACATTTCCTATCGAGCATTGTTGCCTCCTCCTTTGTTTTCCCCATACCATCCCTTCCCTCCCACCTCCACAACTAACCCCCCCCCAAAGTTGTAAAGTTAGTTTTTCAATATAATGTCTTCTGCTTGACATTTTTCTACCTTTCTCTCCTTCCTTCTCATCATCTTTGGAGTCCATAGATTGAGCTGCATTCCTGGGATGTGTTATCCAACACAGGGGCCACATAGAAATAAGTTTCACGGCAGTAGAGAGAACTGGAGAGTCACAAAATGGTACCACAGAAAGGAAGGAGCCAGAGGAGAGGGAGAAGAGAAGCAGTCTCATACAGGGTTCTTTTAAACTATGTCCAAAGCCAGTTACTAGAATTTTGCAAAGAGGAGCTTCATATCTAGAATCTTCTCTTAGAGTTTCTTCTGGGAAAACATTCTACCTGTCCATTGCCTGGCTATGCCCCAGCCTGACTGGGTGACATGAAAGATTTCAGGTTGCAAAGAGGCTGAACATCTCCCTGTTCTTGAGCCCACGCACCACCCTTCTAAGAACTAAGTGGATATGTTGGCACATATGTTTAGGGTTTACAATCTCACAATCCCCTTCATTTTGAACCATCAAGGGATTGATTTCTCTATGGGATATGAAACAGTTGTACAGTTTTGGCTTCAGGCCCGACTTTTAAATCCCACAGAAGCTAAGAGAAGGAAGTGACAATTATTAGGCCATCTGCGTAAGAAGGACTTCCAAAAGGACCTCTCCTACAGTACCTCTTTCTTGTCTGGCCCATGTCCCTACCCACCAATTCATCCACCCATCCATCACACACTATTTATTGATAGTCTACTATATACCAGAAATTATCTGATGTCTGCTGCCCTGATTCCAAGAATCTGCTTGCAAAAATGCTGATGATTTTCTCCATTCAAACGAAGTGACCTCCATTGGCCAAGCCAAGGTCTCTAACCTGGACAAAGGAGGGTATCCATTATTTTATCAGTTTTCCTCCCAACTTCTGCCACTTGAAATTCCTTTAACTCCTTTCAGTCCACCAGAGATGGAAAAGCTGCCATCTTAGTTTTCATATACTTTGGGGGAAAACAAGGAATCTAAAATAGGTTGAAAGAACTGTAGATGTTGCTAAGTGTGGGATCTACAAGATTTACCAGATCCAGGCATACAATGAGATGACAGAGGATAGGCTGGGACTGATGCAGTAGGTTGGAGCCATAGAGATCAAATCTTCCTCCACTCATTTCCCATTGAAGGGCAGGCCCTGTGTGACTGCATCTTCTCATTTTCTAAAAGAAGCCAAGAGTTTGGATCTTTAGTATAATTTTGTAACTTTAAAGCAATGAAGAATAAAAGAGAGACACATGTGGGCTAGATCCGGTTGGCTTACTGCCTACTATAGTCCTACAAACATGGAGTCAGTATCTTCCAAGGAAGATCCCTTCTTCCAGGATTCTCCCTCGCAAATGTAAGTTAGTGAAGAACAATGTAGGAAGGGAATAAAATCTAGGTTGTGGAATGGATTTGAACTTCCAGTTCAACAGTGTAGTAAATTATGTGATCTTGTAGGAACTACTTGCCCTTCCTGAGCCTAGATCTCTTCATCTCTAAAGGATTCAGTTGACAATCCAGTAAGGTGAGGAACTTATGAATTTAGTGCAAGGTGCAGCAGAGTCCTCACTCAATTGATACTTGTTATTGCTATTTTCCTCCTCCTCCTCCTCTTCCTCCTCCTCCTCCTCCTTCTCCTCCTCCTCCTCCTCCTCCTTCTTCCTGTCAGACATGAGGTCTGAAGCCTGGGCGCTGTCCCTCAGCTCTTCAGCTCAAGGCTAGCACTCTACCACTTGAGCCACCACAGCACTTCTGCCTTATTCTGCTTACATGGTGCTGAGGAATCAAACCCAGGGCCTCATGCATGCGCGGCAAGCACTCTACCACTGAGCCAACTTCCCAGCCCCATGAACTTGCTTCTTAAGGATGCACAGGTCACATCCATCTAACCAGCCAAAGCTTCATGTTCCATCTTGGAACATGAAGTCCCCCAGGCTTAAAGTTTGCCCCATCATTGAACTGAAAGAGGCAGATGAGAGCACTGAGAGGAGCAGGTAGAGGTGATACTGCTGAGCAAGCCAAGCATCATCTCTCTCCACTCAAGGTAGAAGTGGCTCCCAAGAATGAGCCAATGGTGCATCATTGTCTTTCTTATGGAACTCTCGGTCCTCCCCCCACAAGCACATTTGTGCATTCCACAGATGTTCACACAAACATTAACCCTGCTTAGCCAGCTACCACATTCTCCTATGTTCTCGATTCTCAAAGCATAGCAGGCCCCAAATATCTCTGCCCTAGGCAAACAATTCTCACCCAGTTAGCACTTTAACATAGGCTAATGTACGCTAAAATATGAATGACTCCTAACACTTCAGATATAATCTTTGAGTGCTTTAATAGGGAACAATACCTTAAGTTTAAACATGGGTACAGGTATTAGCCAATGGAGTCAAGAACCAAGGCAAACAGTTGACAGACTCTCCTACTGAGTATTGGCAAGGGGAGTCTGAACTGATGCCGTTTTTATGCAGACCTCCCCTTATGCCCTCCATCCATCGCCATCACAGACTGCATTTGTGGAAAGACTCGAAAGCCCCAGGTGACTTGTAGGAGGAATCAAAGAGGTAGACTGGAAAAGCAGTACCGTCAAATCCCAGTGGAAAAGTGAGACTGTGGAGCTGTCCAACACAGTGTGAAGGGTGTCCTTCACACTGCAGTCTCCAGAGACAGGACAACCCCCCTGCAATAGCACCCTACACAGGCTGTGAGCCTCTTGAAATACTGGTCAGTCAAGTCTGTGGGTGAGGAAACTGGAAGTGACCTGTCCTGCCTATAGTTCCGTGTGTGTGTTGAGTTACCCCCACTCCAGTGCACATCTTGTCTGATACTGCATTCTGTGTGTGTGTGGTATGTTCAAGTCAGCTTTCCACCTAGAGCACAGCAAGACATTTCTTCATTATTCGGTGTAGTAGTCACTGGGCACTTGTGGCTATTTACATTTAAATTAACTTCAAGATCTATTCCGAGTTGCACCAGTCACATTTGAAGTAATCAATAATTACAAGTGGCTACTGGCAGCTCTAGTGGAATTTCCATTATCTTAGAATGTTCTATTGGACACAATTGGAATAGGGATTAGACTTAGGTCTAGAGAGAAACTAGAAGGAAAAGTACACCAGGTAAACATTTCCCAGGTAAGACCTATCCAGTCTTCACCACTGCGTGTTCATGGCACTTCCATTTATCCCTCTGTAGAAATGAATTGGAGGCTCAGACAAGTAGCTTGCCATGATCACTCAATATGCAAGTGGATTTGAATTCAAGTCTGACTTCAAAGGCCAGAATTTAAGGATTAAAGAGCTTAGACTTACATGCTGCTGTAGAGCGATGCAAACAAATGCAATTCTCAGGATGGAAAAGACAATTAAAGGGCTCAGAACCAATTACAGGAATTGAAGAGGCTTGCTGCATACTAGAAATGGAAAACCCAGGGATGAGTTAATGCCAGTTCTGGAAATGAGAGGTGCTAAAGGCTGAAGAAGAGAAAGGACATGAACAAAGAGAACTCTAATGGTCACAAGTGGTGTTTCTTGACTATGCAATGAAGATAGGACACAACCATGAGAGACAGACAAGCAATGACAAAGGACTTCCATTCTCTTGTTCTAATGATGGAAAGGGAGAAGGAAAGAGAGGAAAAGATGGATCTGGATTAGATCTTCATGGTTAGGAAATTAGTGTCCCTTGGCTTTGTTAGGAAATGGACAATTCGCTCTTGCCAAATGCTTTTCTTTCCTTGTTTTTCTACTTTGGTCCTTTTAAGGTTCATTTATTTGGGCCTCAGTAACAAAGAAAGAGTCTAACATCCTTGAAACTCATACCTCGCTCAGATTCATCCCAACCATTCCACCACATAAATCTATGTGGAAGGCTAATAATAAAATCAACCCCTGTCTGGAAGTTGCTGGGTTGGAGTCCTGGGGTTTGCCCAGAAAATATGAAGTATCTCACTTAGAGGCCCTCATTTTCTCCTAATCCCATAACTCTGATCTCAGTCTTTTTAAATGGTTTTTTACAGAGCCAATTCTCAAGGTGTTTAATTGCTGGAATTTGAATTCTGATCTTCATAAATGGCTAGTGGTATGAGGAGGAGGTGGAGAGGCTGGATTAACCTTTACCAACCCTTTCCTTTTTGTTTTATTTCTCCTTCAGAAAAGATGCCATTAAAATGTACCTGAATTTCTCTCTATAAGATCTGAAAGGGTTCTAGCGGTTGTCTTCTAGCCAGTGCCCTCATATTGCAGATGAAGAAACAGAAGCCCCAAAACGTTAAGTGATTTACCTGAAATGGCTCAGCTAGCTTGATTGCATACCCCAAGGCTGACAGTGTAAAGAGTTTGATGGCAGTTCTCAACATGAAGGTGTCATCTTTTGTCTATTATCATTTGCTGGGAATTTAGTCAGCCAGCAAATAGAAATACTACTTGGGTTCCTCTTTGATCATTTCCAATCCCTCAATATTCCTGGGAGGTTGGATACAGGGCTGGAGCTAAGGTTCTGGACAGAATCCTGCTCTGCCACAAAGGCATGCTTTTAATTTTCTTTCTATCTCTGAGGCTGTTGAAAACTCTTCATGCACCGGACTCCCCACATTATTCCTCTTTAGCCTGAGGGGTTTCCAGGCCTGCCTTTATTAGCTTCCTTCCTCCCTTCGTCCTTCCTTCATCCCTTCCTTTCTCTCTCTCTCTCTCCCTCCTTTCTTTCTTTCTGCCTTCCTTCCTTCCCTTCTTTCTTTCTTCCTTTCTTCTTTTCTTTTTGTCTCTCTCTCACACTGATTGTATTCTCTTACTTTTTGGTAATTTTGAACTTAGAGCTTTGCACTGGCTAGGTAGATGTCTATCACAAGCCTCCTTTTTCCTTCTGGTTATTTTTGAGACAGTGTCTTGCTTTTTGCCATGGGCCAACCTGGACTGTGATCCTCCCATTTATACTCCTTGTCATAACTTAGATTAGAGGCACACGCTACACGCCGAGCTATTAGTTCAACTGAAGCCTCGTGAAACACAACCCTGTCAAGTTCAGCCTCCTGAGTAGCTAGGATTATAGGTATGAATTCAGGCACCTAGCTTGCCTGCCTCTTTAAAACTCTCAGAGCCAGAAAAAGATGACCCTAACAAGTTTTTAGAAGTTCACCAGCACTGGGCACTGGCAGCTCACATCTGTAATCCTAGCTACTCAGGAGGTTGAGACCTGAGGATCGTGATTCAAAGCCAACCTGGGCAGGAAAGTCCATGAGACTCTTATCTCCAATAAAAAATAACAACACCACCAGAAAACAGGAAGTGGTGTCGTGGCTCAGGTGGTAGAGCACTTGCCTTGAGCTGAAGAGCTCAGGGATAGCACCCAGGCCAGAGTTCAAGCTCTATGACTGACAAAAAAAAAAAAAAAGTTCACCAGACCTTTCTCTCTCACCAAAGATGGAACAAGGCTTTGTAAACAGTTGCTGAATGTAACTCAAACCACTGGATTTTAATTGATGATGTTTATCAATTGACTTGTTCTGTCTGTATCCTATGCTCTGTTTTGTGTTGGAATGTAACGAGATACAGCCAGCATCCTGTGCCTGTTGTCTATATCGTATGTGTATTTGTATGCTATGTTGGTGTCTGTACCCTTCTCTATGTACACGCATGTTTATGTGTATACTCTCTGAAGTCTTCTAATATCCGTCTCTGTGTGTATTTAACCTTGTACCAATATTCACAATGTAATAAAAACAGAATGGAAAGGAATACAACGCCTTCTGGCGATTTTTGAATCTAGGGGACATTCTCACTCATCTGGGATGGATGCACGAGTTATTCCTAAAAGGCAGTGGACTGAACCAAATCACTTCACAAGGACCTTGGAAGGGTGTGGGAGCCCCTTGAACCTCTGATAAAGGTATGCAAGTAAAGACATGCTTAAAGGTGCTGAAGAGGAAGGGAGGCTTTGGCATATGAAGCTTTATATCTAGTGGGCTCTGCATGAAATCCCAATGTGCAGATCATAAATAAGGCTGCCAATTAGCAGATGTTCTTCTTGGTATCCATGGAAGCTCCACAGAGCCCAGTCTTTACTTTAAAAAAAAAAAAAGAAACAAAAAAAAAAACCTTTTGAGGTACTCTGCAAAATTCCACTCTTAGAATATAACTCTTTCAAGCTGGGCGCCTGTGGCTCATGCCTGTAATCCTAACTACTCAGGAAGCTGAGATCTGAGGATTGTGGTTCAAAGCCAGCCCCAGCAGGAAAGTCTGTGAGATGCTTAACTCCAAATAACTACCAGAAAACCAGAAGTGGTGCTGTGGCTCAAGTGGTAGAGTGCTAGCCTTAAGCTGAAGAGCTCAGGGACAGTGCCCAAGTCCAGAGTTCAAGCCCCATGACTGACCAATATATATATATAAACTTTTTCATCATGAGGATGATGTGGCCTTCTCTCCTATCCTATCCTCTCTGCCCTGATCACAGAAGCCCATTTAGCAAAGGTTTGCCATACAATTTTTACATGATCCTATTATTAAAGAGCAAACTCAGAATTCCTGTTCTTAGCCAGACATATGAAGTTATGGCTGGGGGAACTCTTAGGTGAACTGGGTGAGTACAGATAGAAGAAAAGTCTTGTCAGAGAGAGATAGAAGCATCTGTGGTTACCACCTAAACCTAAACCTTCCAGCTTCTAGTGAGGTAAAAAAAAATACAGCAGAGATGCCATAAAAACACACTGATGTGAGATGGGGAGGGACAGACCCTCCCTCACATTCCACATGGGGACACAAATTCTAGGAACCTAGACAACCCTGGGATTGAAAAGTTGCTGTTGGCCCAAGGCATACATATTGCTGGCTGTCCCAGGGCCCATATGGGAATTGGACACAGCTCACAGGTCCCCAGACACACCTGGCATCTCACGGTGATGTTCATTCAGTCCAAATGCACTTAACACTACTGTTGAGCTGACACTGCTCCTTTGGGATTCCTGAAACTAGACTTTCAAAATCTTACTTATCTGAAACTGTCAAGTTTGAACAAAGCTTTTGTTCAGGGTTAGAAGAAAAAATATCTGGCTAGTCTTTTTTTTTTTTTGTCTGTTGTTGGGGATAAAAAGTCAATTACTTTCAGAATCTTTAGGCAACTCTACCTCTCTCCCTTCTCCTCCACAAAAGAGTTTACAATTGTTCCTTCTCCTTCAAATAGGAAGTGGAAATGTGAGTTATCTCTCAGAATCCTGGACTCACACATTTAAATGATATGGAGTTCTTGCCATGAAGATCTCTCTGAGACACTCCTTGGGTTAATGAGTAGGTTTCAGAAATGAAAATCTTTCTGATTGCTAGTCTTGTAGAGATAACAGAGAGTTAAAGGCAACTTCAGCCTTCTGCTTTAGTGTGGGAAGATGCAAGGGCCTCTTCCGGAGGAGTTTCCTTTCTCTAACTCTCCTGAGTTGGGCCATTCTGCACAAAGCCCACAATACACTGGAAACACGGCCTGGGGACCACACTCCACCAAAGTCCATGAATCCCAGGCTCAAGGTGCTGCTCAGAACTTGGGAGGGACCAAGAGTCCAAAGAGTCAGACAGAGTGGCTGGGTTCTTTTATGACTATGCCATAAAATTGAGTCCTAAAACTAAATTTCATCTAAAAAATCCTATTTGCTCTGGCTATATTAAGCAATATTATAAGTGTTAGGGGAGACATGATCTCCAAACAATAAATAAGCCCTTTGTCTTCCAAAACAGAGGCAAAATCAAATGAAGAAAGCCACGGGTGCCTCCTATGAAGTTTCAGGATGGTCCGTGATAAGTGTTGAAGCAGCACTGGAACCTGAAAATGATAGAATCTAGAGACAAAGAAAGAGCCTTCTTCTAGTGTGGTAATCTAGGAAACTTCTTCCATTCCAAGAGGTTGGATTAGAGAGGGACTCAGGAAGTCCCTCAGCTCTCCCAAGGCCTTCATGATATGGTTAAAGAAATGTGTGATGAGAAGGGAGTAGGAGGAGGAAGTATTCATGAGATGTGGAGAGTAGTGGAACTTGTGGGGGGAAGGTTAATTTTTAGTTTATAGTTATGACAACTGGTCACTCCCAATGTAGATTTCCACTGAAATAGGAGATAGTAAACAAAGGATATACAGGGGCCTCTGTTCTTGAATGATACACATTTGTGCTGCAGATGTAAACTTACTCCTAGTGACACAGAAGGAGCTGGCCAGAGTATCCTCCTCCTTTGACTCAATAACACATTGTCCCTTACTGGCTTTTCCTTTCTGGCCTGCTTGTATTTCTTCTTCCCTCATTCAATCCCTCTTTCTTTCATTTTGTTTTCTCTTTCTTGATTCCCACCTCATAATCACTTTGGGGAGATGACACAGAATGACAGGAAGAGGATATTTGGGGGATGGGTTGGCTGTTTGGTTTGAATTCAGTACCTTGCACTTATTAGGCTGGAGAAATACTGCTAAGCCATGCCTCCAGCCTTGTCTTTTGCTGGTTACTTTAGAGAAAGGACCTTGTTTTCCTACCTGGGCAGCTGCCATCTGCCTTCTTTAGACAAACAAGACAAATGCAAGTTGTGCTAAGAACAAAAGGCAACAGAGTGCCAGGGAGTTTTCTGTTGTAGCTGGCACACCTTTGAGACTTGGAGTAGGGTTAAGCTCCAAAGAACCCTGTTCCTTTCAAGGAGAAGGAACACATGCCACAGACAGACTCTTTTGGGGAGTAATAAGTGATGAGCTTTCTGGTTTTGCAGAACAAAGAGAGGATTCATCTGATTACAGACATATATGAGTGGAAGGCAGAAGTAAGAAGAGTTTGGACGTCACCGACGATGGTAAAGAATAGAAGTTTATTCACAGACTAGGGAGAAGCCGGGTGAAAAATCTAACAAATGGCCCCATGTTAGAGCCAAAAGTTTTCTCAAACATAGAATGTGAATTGTGAAAGAAAGAGTAGAATCCATAAGGGTGACTCTCCCAAGAGCACCCAACACCTTCCTTTCTATCTCTAGGAATCTCCAAAACACAGCACATGCCTGCTCCAGCCTTCCTGTTCTGATTCACATGCACCCCCAAGAGAAAGCACAAGAGAGATTTGGGAAGGAGATGAAAGACAGACAGACAGGATGAGACCTTCCAGAGATGCCTTTCAGATGATGTCTCTCCTCCAGTTGAATGTCTGGCTCCTCACTTTTCAGATTACTGCCTTCCCAAGTGATCATAGTAACTTTCAACAAAGCACTCATTTGTCTGAGGATTACAAAGAGTCCAAGTCAATCATTTGCATTTACAGAAATGATGAGCACCAAGGACAAGACTGGGAACCTGAGGGGGATAATCACACTACCTTCACATCTCCTGGGAAGGTTCAGCTGCATTAAAGTATTGTAGCATTGTCTTTCAAAGGCTGTGCAGGTGGAGGGAATCAGACTACTACACAACCCAGACTACCTCTATGACTAGGGAGTCCTAGCTTTTTAGGTTATCCATGTCAAAGGAGGGCTTGGGGCAGCTAGTTCTCTACCTGGTGGTTTATACAGATTATAAACCTGGCCAAGAGAAGCTTCTCAGCCACTGTTAACAGAGAGTTCTCAACATATAATAGTCCCTAGATACATGAGCAGTTCTTAGATGAGGAAGCACAGGCTGCTGAAATCTGCTCAAATAGTACACACCATAGTTGAGCCTAGCATTGTACCTTCTTCAGATCGGCACCGGGGGCCTAACCGTCTATGAGGCACTTCCTGCTTCCACGGAGTCAGGCCCTTCTGTAAAGGGCAGGCAGGAAATGGAGCTTCAGAGAGCTAAGAGAAACTGCTTGCATCCTCCACCCTTATTGCTTGTATAGCTAGAATAAGTGCTTTCGACTGCCTCTGGAGAGCTGGTGACCGGACACCCCCAGGTATCCTCTCTCTCTTCTTTTAGCAGCCACTGAACCCTCAGCTTCCTGAGCTCTCAACAACTCCCACCCCACTGAGGCATCTGAGCTGCCTCTAAGTGATCAGAACAAATGGACTAACATCTGAATATCAAGAAACACTGGACTAGACTTTCCCCAGAGGGGGAAAGGAGGGAAAGCTAAAGGTGGAAGAGAGCAGGGTTAGAAGAGAGGCTCAGATTGCTGTTAGCTCGAGGAACGTTTGGGGTGTTATTGATCACTGACGCCTTGAAAACCTGGCCATCCAAGAGGTAGGGATTTGAGAAGGAGAGAAGGAAACATAGAAGGGCTAAAGGCACAGAAAAGGGATACTGAGGAGGCAGACATAGACTTGCTGCTTGCAGCTCTGCACCAAGCCAGACTTTTGAGGGACACAAGTAGCTTCACATGACCCCTGTCTCTTGATGGCCAACAGCCTGACGGGTCCTGTTCCTCTGCTACATCACTCACTGCCCTTTTCCCAAAGCTCATCTCACAAGCTATTCTTGCGCTCAGAGGTTAAATGTCACTGTCTCCAAGACCTGATGTATCAGCCCTGCAAAGAGCCTTTGTTCCTACAGTGCTCCAGAGTCTTCCATGAGGAATCACAGGACAGCTTTCTCTTCACCTGTCAGTGAACTGAGTCTTGAGTGGGTGGTGAGGCCCAGGTACAGGAAGAAACATATTGACCTCTTCCATCGTCACTTGTGTTGAAGGCCTTCCTGGGCTGGAAAATGGTTTTTATGAATGCAAAATGCAGAAACATCACCCAAAGGATGCTGGGGTTTCTAGTGAGAAAACTTGACCATAGTTGTGACTGTCTAGGTAGGATTAAGTCACAAATCCTAGGTTCTGCTGAGAGGTAAGTAATTATACTTGTCCTGGCTGGTTCCTGTCCAGGGGTTCAGAAGGTGCTCTGTTGTGGGGTGGTGTTCTTGTATTTGACCTATCAGAAAAAGCACAAGTGTTTATAAGATGGGTCTCTCTCTCTCTCCCCCTCTGTCTCTCTCTGTCTCTCTGTCTCTGTCTCTGACTCTGTCTCTGTCTCTCTCACTTACTGTATCTTATCTCTGTCTGTATCTGTCTGTCCCTTTCTCTCTCCTCTCTCTCTGTTTAGCAGTAGGGTTCAACACAGGACTTTGTGCACACTAGGCAAATGCTTTACCACTGAGCTATACCCCCAGCCTAGATAATGGTCTCAATTCAAATATTACCACTTCACTGCTGTGTTATATTTGAACCTCAGCCTCTGGCTGAGATGCAGAACATCCTAGATAGCGAGTGAGATGTCAGAATGGACCAGGCTCAGAGCTTGGCTCATGATATGTCCAATCAAATATTCTTTTCATTGCTGTTAGAGGGTTTCAGTGTAGTGGGGAGCTAGGATCTAGACTCTATCATAAATGCCCTTGGTGTTAAAGTTGGATGTTATACCATCTTCTATGTGTGTCATTTATGTGTGTGTCTTCTATGACGATCAGGATGTTTTCCTGCTCTGTGCCTCAATGTTCCTATCTGTTGAATGGGATTAGGAAGAGCCCCCTTCTCCTTGCATCACAACTATGAGATGAGACAATACATGATAAGGACTCAGAAGCTTGCGCAGAGGTTGAAAAGCATTTCCCACTTATTCAGTTAATGACGTTCATGGACGTCGTGATCAATCCTTAAGGTTACCTAAATTTTCAAAACTGTATAAAATTAAGCAGAATCATCCACTTTCATCTTTTATGAGATTCCTTCGTTTGACTGCAAATCAATAAACCCATTCAACATGCCTTCTGCTCGCCAAGCACTAAGCAGGTGCTATGAGAGATAAATGAGATGCTGGCCTTAGTGGAGAGTGTAATCTGCAACCCTCCCATCAGACATAGCCAGACTTAGTTATAGGACAGCCCATCCTCTGAAGGACTGCAGACAAGCAAGTGAGTAGAAGGATGAGCCTTTGGGGAACGGAACAAAGAGCATTGCAATCCAGAAACTCTGATTGTAACCCTACTTTTACAGCTCTTGGAGCAAATTATCTCACCACTTTGAGACCCTCATTTTCTTCATCTATACATGAGTTTGATGGCCAAGATCCTTCCTTCTGTACTTGAATGCTTTGCAGTTTTTAAGTGTAATTTCATGCTAGCTCTCCCCTACCCCTTTCTTTTTGTCCCTTTGCTTTTAAAGAAAGTTTTGAAGAACTTTTGAAGGAAGTTCTGTTCAAAACTCAGCTCCCTGAATGAGACTTTGGCCATCTACATGATAAAGAGTAACTATATCATTTAGTGGCCCTAACATACAATGAAGACAACCTCTTTATCTTTGTTTCTGGAGGAATGCAGCTTCTGCTGGTGAATCTGTCTGCCTTTCTTTTCAGACAAGTGAAAACAGCTTGACCTCCTGTGGTTCTTTTTTTTTGCCTTTGCCACCAGGCTACTTATAGATAAATGCAGAGCCTGGTTACAGTAATCAACTCACTCCCCCACACTGGTCCATGTTAGTTCATCTTTCTACTTCTTGGAGCAAATCCTACTCTTTGTTAACTTTATAGGTTTAAACTTAGTAAATCTATGTTAAGTCAAGTAAACGCTGCTTGGAAATTGGCAACATTTAATCATATTTTTAAATTATAAGTAATCGTATTGCAATAATATGCGTAAAATGTTAAAATATTAGAACATGAATCATCCATAGCCATATAAAAATGCCAACAATCTACTACTCATGAATAACCATCTATTATCTATCTTTTGTAGATCATTTAATGCAAATAATTTATGTAATTAAATGAGAGAACATACTGTTTCCAGTCTGCTTTTTTTTTTTTTTTTGGCTTAGCATACATAAATCTGTGTATAATTTGCATTACATACTGTAAAGGCTGCGTAAACGCCATTGTTTAGAGTTCTATATTTTATTCAATGAATCTGCTATCATTGGCCACTGATGCTGTTTCTAAAATTTGCTATTATTGGCAATTTTGAAGTAAATTTGATCAGTTATTTTCTTAGGATCCATTGCTATTAATGAGATGGCTCAGTTAGGTGGTCCTGTAATTTTTTTAAAAAATCTGAGAATTGACCATCGACCTCTTTTTTATATACTTTATTCTCAATTTATATATGATAAGTGCATATTATAATTATATCATATATAATGCATACTTATATATTAATATATAATGGAGGAAGGTGTCACTTTAAAATGAAATTTGCTTCTTTTATTTTTCCAGTTCTGAGGCTTGAACTGAGGGTCTGAGCACTGTCCCTAAGCCTTTTTGTGCTCAAGGCTAGCATTCTACCAGACTACCACTTGTGGTTTTTCTGTTTGTGGTACTGAAGTATCAAACCCAAGGCTTCATGCATGCTAGGCAAGCATTCTACCACTAAGCCACATCCCCAGCACAAGATTTGCTTCTTAAATACTTATCACACCACTTGATAATAGATGCTAACATGTAGGTTCTTTGCCATGCACCATGGAGATGGACATACCTAGGAACTCATTATTGATCTTCTTTGGTTTTCTTTCTTCTGCCTCACTAAATGTGTATAAAAATTTAAAGAAGAGAATCCTGGAGAAATGCCAGAGAGCTGACCACAGGTGTCCTCCAGGGTGGGTTCCAAGCTGGTGGACTCACTCTACCTGAACATTGAGCATTGATCTCACACATCTAGAAACCTGGCCTTTTTCATACCTCAAGCTGTTCCCAAGCAAGCTGACTCCTACTGACTAAACACACGGGAAACCTGAGGGAATAAACCAGGCAGCCAACTTATTTGTGATGAGAAACAAAACAGTCAGGCAGAGCAGACAATTGCTGGACCCTTCAGTACAATTTATCTTCTGGCAAGCTACAAAAACAACCAAACATCTCAAAGGGGAGAGCTTTTGGGCAGGAGAGCAGAACAGAGAGTATGTTGTGGGATTTTAAAAGTTCACACACATTATGCCCTTATTTCTCATCATCTTCCTGGACAGTGCTTGAATTGGGCACAGCCACTTTGGGTTGTGTGTTCTGTGGCTGACTGACAGCATCTGCTCTGCATGGGTTAGCGCTGCTACGCCTTAGCTGGGATCACAGCATCAGGCTGAGTACCTTCTAGCTTTACTTTGCTGTCAATCATTCTATCCTCCATGAACGTCCTGACACAAAGTTTCATGCTTCTTTCTGGTTTGTTTTCCTGTGTTTGATGCCTGTATATGGAGAACTTGCACAGTTTCCGGTTTATTGTGGTAGCCTTAGGCATACAACTTGGGCTCTAGTGGTGGCTGTGATGATAGCATTGTGGTTGATCTTGATATTTTTTGTTGTTGTTTTGTTTTAAGAGAAACGGAGTTATCTGTTCTAGTTTTACCCTTCTCTGTGGAACTTCTCCTTGAGATGCTAGTAAGAATACGGCAGCAGATTTCTCTCCCTGGTGTCACAAACCCTTGGCCCATCTCTGCCTATTTAGCCTCATCTGCAGTTGTTGGTTCCATGTGACCTCAGAATCCCCAAATATTCACTTTGTGAAGCAGATCTTTGAATTTTTGTACTCAAGAATGATATTAGGTGCAGCTGACGCTCTGGAACACTCGCAGGGAATCTCAGCCTACATGGGATGAGAGCCAGCTCAGAAGTGCTCTTGCCTCCCTTCAGGTGGCAGATCCCGAAGGCATCTGTGCCTTTGGTCTCCTCACAGACCATACATCTGTCCTGTTGCACATTGAAACAGCTTTTCACTATACACCCACGGAGTGGTGGCTTGTTGTTCCTCCTAATCTCAATTTCAGAGGTCACCCCACCCCCAAATAAACAACATGTACTCACTGCCACAACTTGAACTGTGTTTATGTCAGGGGAAGGGGGGTGGAGTTGGGGGGAGGGGGGAGGTCAGGAGGGACAATCGTACTAGGGCACAAGACGCTGCAAAGGCAGAACAAGGAGCCCTGGAACCCTCTTTTAGAGACCACAGAGGGTGACAATGTCACTGTCAGGAAGCCTTAGGTCTCAGTAGGAGGAACCACATGCCTTACATCCTCCTACCAGTGCATCATGGGAAAAAGAGGTAACCGTGAGATTGAACAGTGCTCCAAATAATCACAAAGACTTCATTTATTTCTTGAACCCCTAGAATAAAATTTCTGGTCATCAGTTGGGTTTATTAGAAGCTGAGCCTGAGAAGGGCTCTTTGGGGCCACTGAAAGACTGAAGAAACTTTCTCTGGATAAGGGAAGGGGATGAATAAGGATGGAGCAGGGAAAGAAAGCTAAGCAAGCGTGGTCTCTGTGGTAACTTGTTTCTGTACAGTATCAAACACTGGCTGAGGTGTTGGTCATATCTTGAAGCAAAAAGTGCCATCAGGCAGACTTTGGCTGCTTTCCCTATCCCCCTACTTCTCTAGCAAGATGGTTTGGATTCTGACTGGGGAATCTCCATAAGAGGTGGAAGAGAGGTGCTGCTAGGGATGGGAATCAGTGCTGGAATCCTTGCCTAGAATGTCCAAGAACCTTAGGAGATTGCTGCGCCAGCTTAATAAAGTGAACTCAAGGAAGTCACCACCAGCATCCACTCTATGACTGGAAGTCACAGGGTCCTGAAGAATAAATGTATCATGATGCCATTCATCACTATGTAGAGTTTTGTGTTTGCTAACTGAGTTCTCTATTTTTTTCTTTCTCATCTTCATTTCAAAGTTCAAACCGAGAGGGCTCCGTGGAGTGCCAGAGAATCTCTCCCTAGGAAGGATTTCATTTTTTTTTAATGTAATGATGTCATACCAGTCATTAATATGAACATGCTCACGAGTCCTCATAAATCCCGGCAGGGTAGCATGCCGGGTGGCACACAGATAATTAGGACTCTTTATAAGCTGAATACCAGATCATTTCCTCAAGCACTGAGCTGCCTCAGATGTGAAACCTCTACTTTTCAGTAAAGAACTCTGGCAGAAAGCTCAGTGGGATCTACCCTGCATAAATGCTGGTGGCAGGTGCTGAAATGATGCCTGTAACAATACATCAGGGTCTAATTCCACACAGTTTGCAAACTTTACCTGAAAACTGTATTTTCCAATTCTAGTTCTGCAGCTCACTAGCCAAGGCATACTTGACAACTCACCTCTTCCATGCACCCTCCTTCAGTTTTGTTGAGCTCATTGTCAGGGACAGAATAAAGATTAGATTTCAAATGAACATATCAGCCCCTAATTACAAGGCGCTAAATCAATGATGTGCTAAATCCATCAAAATGGTGGCTCCTGGTACCTTTCTGGAGAGACAAATGGCCCAGGGAAGGGGCTAATGGGGATGATTCTTGCCAGTCACAGAAAATCTCTGCAGTGATGCTTAAGTGGATCTTGGTCTGATGCTCATGCAAATCTTCATACTTGATTAAAAAAAAAATCAAAATCCTCCAGAGTGCTATCACCGGTTACAACCAAGGCAAAACCAAGTTCAGCATCTTCTGTGACAAGAGTTGTTAAAAATGGTGTTGAAACCTCAAGTATGTGAGATTCAGGAATCTAGTACCACTGCAGGAGTCTGGAAACCACAAAGAGAGACTAGTTAGGGTATACAAGAGGTAGTTACTTCTGAGTTTAATAAGCTGTGGGTCATGATGGCAAGCTTATGTCCAGGAGACTGTTAAAATTATACCATGCACCCCATTTGTTAGGAAATGGAAAGATTTGGAAAAAATTACATTAAGTGAAGTAAGCCAGGCCCAAAGAAACATAGGTCTCATGGTTTCCCTTATTTGCAATAACTAGTATATGTCTGAGTCAAGCAGAAAAGGTCAGATAAGGTGATGGTAGGGAAATGAACCCTAAGATATGTATTCAAATGTTTTTTTTCTTTCATGTGATTGTTTCTAACACATTTATAAGATTATTTCTTTGTTGCTTTGTATGTCCCTCCCTCACAGTATAACCCCTGCTTTCACTGTATTTGATGTTGGTATAATTTGTGGAGGGGAAGGGGAAAAACAAATCATTTAAATAGGGATACAGGTGGACCCATTGCAACAATGAGATGTACAAGTCATTATGTCAAAAACGAACTTTACAACTTTTGTGTGTGTGGGGGAAGGGGAGCGGGGAGGATTGGGTGGGGGAGGGAGGGGGAGGATGGGAAGGGATGGGAAGGGGAAATAAAGGAGGAGGTTACAATGCTTGATAAGAAATGTACTTATTATATTGCCCATGTAATTGTAACCCCTCTGTACAGTATTTTCACAATAAAAAAAATTTTAAAGTAAAAAAAAAATTATACCATGCACCCTGGTGATATAATTACACATAGGAGCTCCATTTTTGACTCCTTCCCATCCATTCGGTTTTTCCGTGGACCTCTGCACAGGTCCAGAATCCCTCCAATTAACCCACTACTATGAGTAGCATTAGCAGTGGGCAGTGTGAGATGCACAAACCAGCCCAAGGGGAAACAGGACACAATTTCAAAGTTTTTTTTTATAGACATATATGTGTGCCAGAGTTCTCTTGATCATGCCATGACTCCTGTGCTATCTATGAGTCCACTCCACTATTAGGTGAAGAATTTTAGCTCTGCCATTGGCTCACACCTCGGCACAGCTCATTGCTCTGTTGCTTTCTATCCACTGTCCCTCTGATGTGACCTAGAGGGTCTTCTTGCCAAAGGGTTTATCGAAGTATTTCCTCCAACGCTACAAAATTTCCCCCTGCAAGTGAATTCTTCCAACTCCATTCCCTGTATTTTCTGTCTCAGAAAGGGCAGGTGTGGACATAGTGTGGTCCAGGCTACAGATTCCAGGTCCAGATTTCCTGGTTTCAAGTGCCATGGAGATCATGCATTAAGTAATAAAGTTAACAAACTTAACTGCTTGAGTTTACTTTTAAGCTTCCTTGTCTTCATTGTGGAAGGAGCTTGTTGGCTATCGTGAGCACTGAAAGAATCGATAGTTAAGATATTCAGAAGCATGCAAGGTGCATTGTGTTAGTAGCAGTTGCTGCTATGGATCGAAGCAATCGAAAGAATAGTCTCTTACATGGGTGAGTTGTTTTTTTTTAATGGATAAAGCTGATGACAGGGATTTGCTGGACTTTAACATGTGGGCAGGAAAAGACAGGCACACACCCTGTAATCTGTATTGGCCCATTTCACTTGAAATTTATGATTACAGATGTCAAAATTGGGGGTTTAACATTCTCAAAAAATCTTGTCATTTTCCTCTAACAAATTCATTTTCCTATGCCAAGACAATCATTCTCAACCCATGTGGTACATGAGATTCACCTAGGGAGTTTTTGTTTGTTTGTTTTCATATGTTGACAAGTTGTAGTTTTATATGCTTATGCCATCCAAAGTGATGTTAAGATTTTTTAATACCATGTGGAATAATTAAATAATACTAATTAAATCACCTCCAAATACTTGACATTCTTTGTGATGAGAATATTTGAGATTTACTCTTAATGACCCTAAAGTGTACAATACTCAATTATTGGCTATATTCACTGTGCTATGCAATAGAATTTAAAAAAATTAAACCACTCCTTCTATATAACTGTGATTTGTACCCCTGTATTACCTCCTCATTCCTCTCCACCTCAGATTCAATTGTTTTAGACTCTACATACAAAAGGAATCATGCAGTATCTGTCTTACTGGCTTGGGCGTATTTTGTTTTCCTACTATAAGACAGTCACTCTCAACCCACATAGCACATGACAATCATCTTAAAAACATTAACACTTTTAGATGCCCAGAACACACCCAAGAGGAAGGAAAATGCCATCTGAATATGGAGGACTCAACAACCATAAGAATCTTCTGAAAGCTGGGTGGATGCGAGAAGAGGAATGTTCTGCTAAGCGATTGCTCCATACCTTATTTCCCTAAACCACCTCCTCTTCTTTCTCCTTTAACCACCAGCTGATGAACTTGCTTCATAGTGCACAGAGAAAATCACAGCCATTTGGGAGCCGCTTCCTGATCTACCCACTGTTTAGGCTATGGAGCTAGCTCTAGCTGGAGCTATATCTATCTTCATCTTCTCTTCTGCAGAAGAAATGTGCATTCCCTGCCCCAGTCCTGCCCACTACTCATATGTCATTGTGGTCCCAGTCCCCACTCCTACTTCTTCCTTCAGATCTCCCTCTTCTGATCAGTGTTTGTCTCTTTTATTCTCCGGAGTTGCTGGCCAATGGCATCCAAGAGATTCTGGTTTCTCTCAGCTTGGGGAACAAACAAAACAACAGCAAACTCTGTCTGTGCCTACACGTCCCCTTCAACTCTCACCCACCTGGGCAACCCTCATTCACAGCTGCACTTTTCACCATTCCCAGGGGATAGAAGAATCCCAAATGTCCATCCATGGAGCAAAAAAAAAAAAAGTGGCCCATCCACACAACAGAATACTGCTATACCTTGTATTCACAGGAGAAATTGCCTCAAGAGTCCCCATGAATACCAAATTCTGTGGCTGCTCAAGTTACATCCTTATATAAAAATGGAATAATACTTGCATATAACCTATGCATACCTTCCCATATATACCTTAAATCATCTCTAGGTTACTGATAATACTAAATAAAATGTAAATGCCATGTAAATAGTTATAACAGTAAAACCTTTAGAGAATAATGACAAGGAAAAAAATCTGTATAGGTCTGGAATAGATATAATTATGTTTCCAAATACCTTGAGTCCCTGGCTGCTTGAGTCTGGAGATGGGGAATTTATTATGAGAGCAAACCATATTATTCAGCCTTAAAAAAAAAAGGACACCTGAAGACAACAACAGAGATGAATCTTGAGGGTATTATATATTGAGTACAACAGCATAGCTACAAAATAAGAAATATAGTATCTTCTACTTAAATGCATACAGAAAACAGAATAGAAGTTTCTAGGGGCTGGGGTGGTGAGGGAACAGGGAGCTAGTGTTTCATGGTGACAGAATTATATTTCAAGAGATCACAACAAACGCTCTGGAGCTGGTTACACAACAATGTGAACATTCTTTATGTCCCTGAATTGTACACTTAAAAATGATCAAGATGGCCAGGCGCCAGTGGCTCACACCTGTAATCCTAGCTACTCAGGAGGCTGAGATCTGAGGATCGCAGTTCAAAGCCAGCCTGGGCAGGAAAGTCCATGAGACTCTTATCTCCAATAAACCACTAGAAAACCGGAAGGGGCGTTGTGGCTCAAGCGGTAGAGCAGTCGCCTTGACCTGAAGAGCACAGGAACAGCGCCCAAGCCCAGAGTTCAAGCCCCATGACCGACCAAAAAAAAAAAAAGATCAAGATGGCAATTTTATGTGTATATCACAATTAGAAATATAATAATAATATAGCAGTAAACACCTAAACTCTCATTTGCTCCTCAGCCTATAACTAATCTGGGTTTTGTTCCTCCTTTCACTCTCCCCCACTACACTGCTCCAGTCAAGGTCACCTTGACACACATGCTTACAAATCCAGCAATGCTTGCTTCTCTTCCTTCTCTTACCTGCCCTACCTAAAGCGGCTAGCTGTCTTCTTGATGTGCTCTGTCCTCTTGCTTTCCATGACTCCGTACACTTCGTTTTTAACTCCAGCCTGACCCCCTCTCCTTCTATAGCCCCAAAGCTTAGACATTAAGAGTTCTTTAGTCCTCTGAAGGACCTCTTTGCTCTCCCCCTGGGTCATACTGCTTTTTACAGGAACTCATCTACACTCATACTTTTAGTACAGTCTATATCATGAAAACTCTTGGTAGATATAATTCCAGCCCCAGCTTTTTCTGAGAACTCCACTGCCAGCTTGACCTCACCATCCGGGTGTTTCATAAGTACCTCACCTTTGATCGAATGAAACTCTATTTTTCTTTTGTTCAGCCCTGCAAGGTTGGGGTTCCATTATGACATTTTGAAACATGCATATAATGTATCCCAATCAAAGTCACCCCTTCCACCTCTCTCCCTTACTCTCCTCCGGTTTGTGCAAAAAAGTACTTAGACCACATTTGTCCTCATTCACCCTGTTTGTCCTCCCCTGATACTAGGTCTCCCCAACAGAGGCTGTTTTATTTCCCTGTCATTCTTTCTTTAAGTGTGCATTAATTACAAATTCATCAACATTTGCTTGGAACAAGGGCTTTCACCATGGTATTTCAGATGTGCAAATATTACATTTTAGTCCAAATAATTCTCTTCTTGCCCTACATTCCTGTCCCACCCTATGCTTCCCATTTTTTTTCCCCAATTCAGTAAAGGTTGAACTTTGAAAATCTGAATAGCAATCATCATCTATCTATTTCCTCCTCTTCCTCCTTCTGCTCTTCCTTCTCCTCCTCTTCCTTCATTTCTTCCTCCTCTTCTCTTTCCTCTTTCTCTCTTCCCCTCTTTTCTTCTTCTCTTCTGTCTCTTTGTCTTTTTCTGTCTTTCCCTCTCTATTTGTCTGTCTCCCTCCCCCCCCCTCTCTCTATCTCACTTTCTCTCTCTCTCTCTCTTTCTCTCTCTCTCTGTCTCTCATGCACATACACACAGTTTCATGTCATTTCCATAGCTGGCTCCTTTTTATCCTTATGATCTCTTCAAAAATGTCACTTTTTCAGAGAAAATTTCCCTGATCACTCTAAATAGGTACCACTTTCTGTTAGCATCTGTCTCTTATGTCTATGATCCTCTGAGTCTTTATTTCTTGGATTACATTTTCAGGTGTGCTTGCTAACTTACTACTGTCTCTTCTGATACACTGCATCCCCAAGGGTCCTAGATCTGTGTCTGTGTGGTCAAATGCCATATTTCTAGAAATCTTCCATCCTTGTGTCTGCCTGAGAGATGGTCTACTGCATGAGTTCTCATGTGGCAGACTGAGGTACAGGATCAGGGTACTGGGGTACAGGATGCCCTGCATTTAATGACTGGGTTTAGATTAAGATAAACCATTCTAACTCAAAAAATTAAATCCCCCAACAACAAATCTTCAAAGAAACAACTGCCCAATAAATAAGTGGGCTAAAGACTTGAAGAGAAACTTCTCTGAAGAAGAAAGAAGGATGGCCAATAGACACATGAAGAAATGCTCAACCTCCCTAGCCATAAAAGAAATGCAAATCAAAACAACATTGAGAAACCACCTCACCCCAGTTAGAATGGCTATAATCAAGAACTCTAACAACAACAGATGCTGGAGGGGATGTGGACAGAAGGGAACCTTACTTCATTGTTGGTGGGAGTGTAAACTTGTTCAACCACTTTGGAAAGCAGTATGGAGGTTCCTGAAAAGACTTCACATAGACCTCCCCTATGACCCAGCAATCCCACTTTTGGGCATTTACCCAAATGTTTACAAACAAGACCACACTAAAGCTACCAGCACAACTATGTTTATTGCAGCATTATTTACCATAGCTAAGATATGGAACCAACCCAGATGCCCCTCAGTAGATGAATGGATCAAGAAAATGTGGTATATATACACAATGGAATTCTATGCCTCCATCAGAAAGAATGACATTTCCCCATCTGTTAGGAAATGGAAAGGCTTGGAAAAAATTATGTTAAGTGAAGTAAGCCATGCCCAAAGAAACATAGATCCCATGGTTTCCCTTATTTGCAATATCTAGTATATGCATGAGTCAAGCAGAAAAGGTCAGATAATGTGATGTTAGGAAAGTGAACCTTAGATATGTATTTAAATGTTTTTTTCTTTCATGCATTTGTTTCTAACTCATTTATAAGATTATTTCTTTGTAGCTTTGTATGTCCCTCCCCCACAGTATAACCCCTGCTTTCACTATATTTGATGTCGGTGTAATTTGTGGAGGAGATGGGGAAAAACAAGTCGTTTAAGGATACAGGTGGACCCGATGCAACTATGAGAAGTACAAGTTGTCATGTCAGAAACGAACTTTACAACTTGGGGTGGGGGGGGAGGATTGGGTGGGAGGGTGGGGGGGGAGGCTGGGAAGGGATGTGAAGGGTAAATAAAGGAGAAGGCTGCAATGCTTGATAAGAAATGTACTCATTATCTTGCCCATGTAATTGTAACCCCTCTGTACAGTATGTTCACAAAAAATAAAAATTAAAATTAAAAAAGATAAACCATTCTGATTATAATCTAGAAATGTATAATTCTAAATTTCTATCATTTTATTAATTAGTGAAAATTTAATTCTTTATTAAGACAACTGATATTGAATAATATTAACCAGATTATATTCTTTATTAAATCAAGCTTATTGACATAATAATTACAGATATATTTTGTTCTTAAAGCAAGATTTTTAAAATAAAAGTGAATTTTTGGTATCCTTTTCAAAAGTTCTTCACACAAATTTATCTTTATCCAAAACTCTTGAGACTTTCAAACAAGTTGACTTCAAACACACTTGCAGTGTGTTCTGGAGTTGTTGATTACAATCTTATAGAGACTTTTTCTTAGAATGACTGATTTTCACAGCATTTATGAAAAGACTAAGCTTTTCATTTTTCTCTCTCTCTCTGCTTATCTTTCTTTTGTGGGATAAAAGATGAGGAATAAGAAAGAATCCCTACTGAGAATATATCTAATTCTTGCACTAAATGTTTCAAAAGAAAAGTCAAAATCGTAGTCAAGATCTCTCTAATCACTAGATGGTACATTTTATATCATTTGAACTATGCTTTGCTCCCTGCTCTGATAAAATACTTCCAACAAGGATTTCCTTATATCATTTGCATGTCATAATACTTTACATAGAGGCTCCTAGAAGCTTCTCTACTCTGTCACGTTCCCAGATTTAACTTGAGATTACAGATGGCCTTGGAGTCATTGTCTTCAGAAGTTTTTTTTTTCCAAAGCAACTGTACACTTTACTGGAACAAAACATTTTTAAGGATTTTTAAAGAGCCAGTGTTCAAGTAAAATTTCCCGGTAGATGTTTGTGCTTGTTTCACGTAGGGAGTGACACTGGGTTATTTTTTGAGTGCTAACACATCCAACCATAAGTATATTTTCTGGGAACCATCAAGTAGGCCTGTTATCAAATGCAGGCCATGTGAATAGGCACAGACTTGGGCAGAGCAGGGGAGGTGCAGAGATCTAAGGAAATGCAAGGAAGCTACCCTGTTAGCTGTATTCATGCTTGATGTATAAGGCTGCAGCTTCAGTGTTTGTGTTTTTAGCAATTTATTCCTCCTGTGGCTGTGGGAGGATGAGAGTGTGCAAAGGGAATCTGACAAAACACTGGAAAGTGTGCCTGAATAAAAAATGCTGAAATATCACTGCAGAGGCAGGCAGCTGTCTCCCTTGTGAGCTGGAGAGATACACATGCCTGAGAGAGGAGAAATACACACTGGCCCCAAATCTGAGTGAGAAATCTAAGTTGCAGCTGATTCTAGGTAGCTAATGTAGGTGACTTTATTCATGATAGTCTAAATGTGTGTGTGTGTGTGTGTGTGTGTGTGTGTGTGTGTGTGTGTAATCATGTACATATGTGCCTACTTTGAAAATAATACATTCTGACCTTTACTTACAATGTGCTTATATTTTCCCCTTTATTCTATGTGCTTATTTAGTTTATGTGCTTCTAGTTACTCCTTTATTCTATATAAGGTGTTATTTACTAGGTGGAGAGGTAAAAGGAGCTACAATCTTGAAGTTTTTGAAAATAATAGACATATCTTTCAGTCTCAGTCACAGAGCCAGGTCACATTTCTGCCATCTAGTACCAGAGCCCCAAACCTATTGAGAAAGTCATTGGAACTACCTCCTCAGTTATGAAGTGGCAACTTTGGAAAGTCTAAGACAACAACGTGTGACAAAAATGGAGTAGAAGGCTGGGGAAGGTGGCTCAGTGGTAGAGTGCTTGCCTTGCGTTCATGAGGCCCTGGGTTCAATTCCTCAGCACCATATAAGCGGAAAAAGCCGGGAGTGGTGCTATGGCTCAAGTGGTAGAGCGTTAACAGCACCCAGGCTCAGAGTTCAGGCCCCATGACTGACAAAAAAAAGGGTAGAAAATGTGTATTCTAGAAAGACAAATGTATGCTTTTCTCCTATGTGTTGGTATGGTGCAGAATTCCTAAAGAAAGAGTTTCAGCAAAGGTAGTTTGCATTCATAGGTAACATGAGAAACACTTCTTTAAGATACAAGATAATTCTCTGAGTAAGGAATTTAGAGATCTGTTTCATTTTATTTTATTATTTTTCTGTCATTTCTGCACATTCAGAAACCTCAATTATTCCTATATCTGAAACTTTAAAAAATAAATAAATGAAGCTAGGGTATAGCTCCATGACAAAGCACCTGCCTTACATGTATGAAGCCCTAGGTTCAATCCCCAGCACCATTAAATATACAAATAAATAAAATACATTACATTAAAGGATAGGGGATTAGGGATGATTTGGCTATATTGTTATTAGAAAAGTAAGTCCTCCACATTCTGAAACCCCTGGACAAGTGATAGGGATATTCTCAAGGTTTAGTTATTGCTTTATATTTGATTTTTGTTCTTTATATATCACTCACTTTGTTTCAGAAAGGTATTAAAGAAATATTAAAATCTAGAGAGGACTTTAAAGAGGAAGTTAGTAAAACAAAAGTGGAATGGACAAAACAAAAGGCAGGAATCGAGCTCAGTTGCATGACACAACTGTCCACTCCCTTGCTTATGTGATCTGGCCTTTCCAAAAGCTAGCCAGAAAAATGGAGTCTTCTCACTCATAAAGGAAGAAAACTAATCACATGAGAATGGATTGAACATTTGACTTCTTTCTTCCAGCTTTCTCTTAAAGAGGATATTGTATTGCATTAATGAGATTATTAGAAATGATGAGCTTTGCCAAGTGGCTTTTCAACATGAAGTAGCCTGAGGGTCTCCCTCCAACATGAATATTAGAAGTGCACATGGTGACACATGACACACACCAGGGGATTCTTTGCAGCCTGTCAGTCATGGTTTTGCCCAGATACAGTTCCAAATATCAGGATGAAAAATGGTCTATATTTGCTTCCTACAGTTTTTGCTGAACGCCCTTTCTTCCAATATTTTAAATATTACAGAGCTAGGGACCTAGGGATCCTTCTTCTAGATGACACTAATACTCCATTGAATGATACATTTTATTGAAGTTCATGTGTACTGTGATCAGATGATCACAGATACCACTGTTACCTACGCGCTCCCCCCAGGTACAGCTGGCAACTGAAGCATCACATGTATCTTCTGTGGAGCAAAATCAAAGCCATTGTAGCTAGTCTTAGTGATATTTGCTCATATACCCAGTGCTGACAAAGTAAATTACTTGGCACTAAATTTCTAGCTTGAGCATTGCCCAATCCTGGTATCTCCAGGGATAAACAATTTGCAAATTGAATAAAGTAACTTACATTAGATTTTTTAATAAATGTGATAAAAATTAGTAACTGCCTATCAAAACAGTCATATTAGCAAGTAAAAATAAAGTAATAACTACCTATCATAAACAGGAATATTAGCTGGTATCTCATGACTATAACCCTACCTACTCAGGAGGCTTAGAGCATTTGAAGCTAGCTTGGGCAGAACAGTCCATGAGACTCTTAACTCCAATCAACCAGCAAAAATATGTGCTGGAAATGTGGCTCAAGTAGTAGAGTGCCAACTGAACAAGCAAGCAAAGTAAGTCTGAGGCCTTGTATTTAAACCCCAGTATCAAACAAACAAACAAAACCCAGATTTTTAGAGGGTGATGTTCATTGGTAAACTTTTTTTTGTCTTTAACAGAGGGTAAATATTTTGAGCTTTGGATGCCATATAGTTCCTTGCATAAACACTCAACTTTACAGTTTTAGCATCATAGGCAAAATAGAAATATATACATACTATATATTACACAAATATAAACTTTATTTACAAAAAACAGAGCTGAGAGGCAACCGGTTTGGCCCATAAAAGTAGCACCATCCCCAGATCTTCTTTAGCAATAACTACCCAGAAAAAAAATGAGTCTTCTCATTGGACCATTCTTAATTTTTTTTTTTTGGTCAGTCATGGGGACTGAACTCTGGGCCTGGGCACTGTCCCTCAGCTTTTCAGCTCAAGGCCAGCACCCTACCACTTGGGCCACAGCACCACTTCAGGCTTTTTTCTGCTTATGTGGTGCTGAAGAATTGAACCCAGAGCCTCATGCATGCAAGACAAGCATTCTACCACTGAGCTACCTTCCCAGCCCACCATTCTTATTTTATTAGTTAAATAGAAGAGATAATAGTACAAAAAGGATGATTACTTTTATTTTCTCTGGGAGGGCAAAAATGTCCATAGTTTTCAAATCATCCAACATTAAGACCTATATTAGAAATAAATAAGGCAAAATCCAGACCAACTGACCCAGCCAAAAATGTTTACCAACTCCAATATAACCATGTGATTTCTATATTTCCATGCATACAAAAAGTGTGTGTGAGACTCCTAAAATTTAACTTTAAGCTAATTCTTGTCCATGAGCTAAAGATCAAGAACACTCTCATCGAATTGCTGTGTAATGATTCACTTTATTTTATAATTTCCTCCCAGCACAGGAAGACATATTCCTGAAGTCTTTATAGTAAGGTCAACGCTAACTTCCACCCTTCTCCGTATGGATAGTGAGTACTGTTCACTTAGGAGCCCAAAGCTATGGCTGATCAAGCAAGAATCTTTCTTATCCTTTGGGTAAAATGACCAGGGAAGGAATATGTCTGTAATTTGAGGTGATAAAGAACTGTGCTTTTGGAAACTGGAATGCTCTGTTCACCTGATCCAGACAGGTAAGATCTTGCCAGGAATGTTTGAAAGCTAAGCCACCATGTGGAATGGAATAGTCCTAAGACTCAGTGCTGCATCCTTCAGTGATTCATTCTACTTTGTTTTAAAACCTGCTATATAGTGAGGAATAATCATAGGGTTCTAAAAAGGCCCTGAGGTAAAGCATCACAGCAGTTTTCCCACAATGTATGTATGTATGTATGTATGTATGTTTGTATGTATGTATGTATGTATTTTGAAACCAAGGATTACTCAAGGGTTTGACACACGGAGCAAAGACTTCACCACAGGGCTGGCTATATGATCAGTCAGTGGTAATTTCTAGACTTAGGGACAAATCATACTTCCTGATACCCTTCAGTGTGTGGGCATCTCTAGGCTACCTTATAATCCTGAATCAGACTACCTTGGCAATAGGATGCCAAATACGTCAACTAGCTTTGTCTCACAGGTTTATTTGTAACTATGCATTTGTCAGGTCATTGGGTGGTGCTTTTTTTTAATGTGGAAGAATTTGTAATAAACCTTAAAGATTACATAGTTCCAGAGAGTTACTTCCAAAAATTCTGAGTACATTTATTCATGCCTTTCATCCCAGCTAAACATAAATATGATCATAGAAGTCTAAGACTGGTTTGGGCACAAACTTGAAATCCTACTTGAAACATAACTAAAGCAGAAAGAACTAAAAGTGTTCCTCGACTGGTAGAGCACCTGACTAACAAGAGCCGGGCTCTTAGTTCAAACCCCAATGTCTAAATAAATAAATAAATAACCTATGCTGGGGTGTGGCTCAATGAATGTTTGTTGTGCACTTGCAAGATCCTGGATTTGGTACCCAGCATCACAAATATGTGCTTTATGAATAAATTAATAGGTTATTAAGGAGATGAGAGAGAGAAAAATGCTCATGAAGTTGACTACATTTGAATGTACACTGTTCATGAATCAAAGCAATTAGTGAAAAGACAAAAGTTTTAAGTCAGAAAGAACGTTGTGATCTATGGCTAATGGAAGGGTTAATATCCTTCTTGAATTTTTATAAAAGATAAAAATAAGATAATTATTTGAGTGAGGAAGAATGGGCAAGAGAAGCTATCAAACAGATTCAAACATAAGTTAAAATGTCTATCAAGCTGGGCATTGATGGTTCATGCATGCAATGCTAGTTATTCAAGAGGATGAGACCTTAGAAGGATCAGAGTTCAAAGCCAGTTTGGGCAGAAAAGTCCTTGATGCTCCACCACTAATTAGCCAACAAAATATTGCTGAAAGTGTGGTTCAGAGTACCAGCTGTGAGCAAAGAAGCATGAGGTCTTGAATTCACACCAGACCCTGAGTTCATGCCATGGCATACACTCACACAGACACAAAATGGATCAGGAGTGACATTGATCAAGATACATTGTACTCACATCCTGACTTATGAAATTGAAACCCCTTTGTACAACTACTTCACAATATTTTTCAAATATATTTCCTTATCAAGGAGAAAGAAATAAAAAACTCACTAGTAATTAATAGCATAAAAGAAGAACTGGGTACCCACTCATATCTTTCCAGTTGACAGAAATGTCCTTCTCCTCAACCCCTGCAAGAAAGAAAAATGCTAGTGAAACTCAGGGTGAATGAATGGTTATTACATTTCCACTTAGAATCAGAAAAAATTAATTGGAACAGTAATTATGCTAAGAAATTAACCCCAAACCTTTAAAACTAGATTTCTTATAACCTAGAAATTCTAATTCTAGAAAATTTCCCTAAGGAAAACGATTAGAGTCTTCCTGTAAAGAGGTACAAAGCCCATTTATAACATTGAAATGGAAACAACTTAAAATCTCTAACAACAGGAAATTGGTTTAAAGAAAACCACCACTACCACCACCACCACCAAAGATTATGATGTATTTATGGAACTGAATGCTAGCCTACCACTCACAATCATAGAAGTGTTGCTTATTGATTTGGAAAATTATTCACACTATTTTGTCATTGGGGAAAAAAAGGCCACATCCCAAAATAGCATGATCAGTATTGTGCTGTTTTTCTAGGCAAAAGGCTCACACATACTTTTTTTCTTTGTTGGTTTGCTTGTTTAGTATTATTTTCTCAAAGGTTTCAACAGTTACATGTGTTAATTATATGTCTTTTAAAAATGAAACTGCAACAACTGGGGTTATTTCCAGAAGGGAAATCAAAGGTTTCATCTGCTCAAGCAGCCAAACAAATGCACTTAGGAATTAGATGCTTCCTGCATATTTCCCTGCATTATCACCCTTGAAGAGAAGTCTGAGAACACCAGGCTACAGAATTCTAGCAGCATCATTGACATGTTTGTTAACAAGGCTGGTCATTGAGCTGAGACATTCTTCTTTTCTATACTTAAGAGAAAGAGAAAGACCAGGGTGAGAATTTTTCACAAACAAAGCAAGGCTATGTTTCATACCTGATCTCTGACCTGATGGTGGGTGTTTCTGCATCTGACAAGCTCAAGCAGAATTGTACCACAAATAGTGAGCTCATTAACTGTTGTTTCTTCCTCCACGGGGAGCATCTGCTGATATTTTGTATTTCATTGCAATGTTCATATGGACAGGTTTCCAGAGGACCCATTCTGTCTATAAGACAGATTTGAATAGAATGTTCCCATGACAAAATAAGCTATGCAGCACTGGTCAGCACAGGGGCAGTAACAGCTATATAGTTATGACATGATTAGTGCAGGTTAAGAGGATAGCTCTGAAGTAGGCTGTCTGGGTTACCAGACTATGCCATTATACACAATTATGTGACCTAAGCAAGCCATGCTGGGCTCAGTTTTCTCATCAATTATTGAGAACAATACTAGTTTCTACCTATTGGAGTTGCTATAATGATTGAATAAAATAACATACATTCAGAACTTATATATATAGATAGATAGATATCTATCTATATCTAGATTATCTACATAGCTATATACATATATAAACATATATTTGTATATGTAAATATGTAGGTATATCTAGATAGATATCTATCTATATTAAATATGTATAATCTATTGATATATTGCATCTATATATTAGAGATAATCATATATCTATATCTATAGATGATATGTCATATCTATGTCTATAGATATGTCATATGCACATATATAGATAACTATATAGATATCTATCAGATACTCATTAACATATATCATGTGTATATATTATATATCATATATTATGTCATATATAAATTATATCATATGTATACATATATTATATATCTATATATGTATCACATATATAATGGACCTAATTCATTCAATTTTTTTATATTTATAACATTGACATAAACAGTGAAGATTCAGAAACAATGTCTGAGGAGAAATGAGATTCAGAGCGCTGTCGCATAGAATGTTGACTATAGTTAATCATAATGCATTGTATATATCCATTTTGTTATGTCAATACTGGGGCTTGAACTCAGAACATAGGCGCTTCCCCTTAGCTGTTTTGCTCAAGGCAGATGCTCAACCATTTTGCCACACATCCTCTTTTGGCCATTTTGCTGGTTGGAGATAAAAGTATTTTATGTTTATCTGCCTGGTATGGATTTCAACCCTGATCCTCAGAATTCAGCCTCCTGAATAGCTTAGGAGCATAGGCATGAGCTACTGGCACCTACCTTGAATTGTATATTTCAAAATTTGTCTAATAATAAGGTTTTAAAGGTTGTGGCTGTTGGATAGTGGTGCATGATACTTGAAAAGCAGAACTAGAAGGACTATCATTCAAAGGTAGCCTGGGGGAAAATGTTAGCAAGACTCCATCTCTAAAAGGCCAACCTGAGTATGTGGTACACACTTATCATTCCAGCAACTGTGAAGGCACACGTAGGAGGATTGTGGTCTGAGGCTAACTCCAGGCCAACACACTCATTCTCACCATCATACTTCATCACCAGTTTTTATTCATGGCCTTTCTCTGACTCCTCATCCCTAAATCTAAAATCCAGTTTCGTAAGTAGCCTCTTTCTAGATTTATTGTTTCTCTGGATTATTATTATTATTATTATCATTGAATCAAGCCTTCAAAACATTTTATGTACCTCTCTGTTCATATATGCATATGTCTATTCTTTTATTTAAAATTATTTATGAAAACCAGGCACAATGGCTCATGCCTGTATTCCTAGCTACTCAGAAGGCTGAGATCCGGTGAATTGAAGTTTGAAGCCAGCCTGCACAGAATAAACACCACAAAGCCAGGCTGGAGGCATGGCTGAAGTAGTAGAGTACTAACCCAGTAAGTAAGTGGAACAAGTTCAAAGCTCAGTAGCAGTGAAAGAAAAAAAAGTTCTACGTCTATTATGTGTGCGTATTGGGTTATGTCTGACGCGCCCTCTTATTTTCCCAGGTGCTTAGCATAACAGCCTCATTTATTCATCTGATAGATGCTCATGAAGTGAAAACACTATGTTGGACTCCCTGGAAAATACAAAGATGAAGTCTCTATCACCTGTCATCATTAAGAAATTTAGTGGGTTAGGAAGACAAAGCTTGTACACAAAACTTATAGCAGCATTGAAAAAAAAGTGGTAAGCCCCCCATGTAGGAATTACAGAGCATGGGTGCGTTCACAATACAGGGGAGAGATCACCTGTAATGGAAGGAATTAGAGAAGGCTGCAGTGGAAGAGGGTCTGCTTCAGCAGAACTTCAGAATGGATAAGAATTTAGCTGGTGAAGCCAGGTGTGATAGTCCATGTGCTAGTACATAATCACAATACTCACAAGGCTAAGACAGGAGAGATCACAGGTTTAAGGCAACTCTAAGCTACAGAGTGAGAACCTTTCTCAAAAAAAAAAAGAAAAAAGAGCTAAACAAGTGGTAATGATGGAAGAAGAGACAATTCAAGAGATTTTCCTGGAAGAAACACTTCAGGATAGTGATAGTGTTACACGGGAATTCTATCACAAGATACAGAGAAGCTACATTTTGAGAGGCTGAGCCTGGCGTCTTTATCAGAAAGCCAACAAACTGTTGAGTGAACACATGTCCCCCCCAAAATTTGCAGCCTCGCATATACTTAATATTGTTAGAAAACTGAGCCGTGAGAACAGCCGAGTAAAGAGAGAGCAGAAAACAATCTCCACAAACCTGATCCACTCTAATGGAGATCTGAAGAGAGTCAGGAGATACGAGTCATGGCACGAAATGGTGGCTAAGTTGATTGGGGCCTAAATACGGTTATAGTTGGGGGGGGGGGGAAGGGTAACAGGGAGCTCAAGAGTACAAAGAGTCTTGTTGGTTCTTGGCACAGATCTGGGGTCCAGAACCTATTGTCCAAGTCCTTGCCCCTGCCTTCAGGAATTTAGGCACGCCCATCACCTGGGAATAGGATTTTACTTTATCTACCAAGAAGTCCAAATGACACCAGTTAGACCCAATTCCCTATCATCCACCATATTGCCAAGATGGTGTCAGTTAGTATCCTTATTTCACTAGCAGTACATAGGAGTTCAATGGAAAGATCAGCTAGGAATTGGGAACTAGGTCTTCTGTAAAAGATAAGGAGACAGGTATGGGAGGGCAAAGGATCCCCAGCATGTCCCCCTCTCCAGCTGATCATGATTAACCATCTGGAAGCAGTGATATACAAGATGGCCCAAAGGAAAAAGGCACTCACTGCCCAACTCCTGGTCTTGGATAGCTAAACAGTCCTTCCTAGCCATGTAGTTGGCTTCTGCCAGGTTGTGTGCATCAGATGCAATGATGGCTTCAAGTGAGACAACAGAAAAACTAAGATAGGGAGATGTCGTGGATGCTTGCTCTGAGCTAAGTCAGAAGCAACCTGTACACAGATGTTAGATGCATATAAAAATAGCCTCTATAGATTAGCAATTGTGTAAGCTTTTCTCTTAAGTTGCAGCCATCTATTACCAGTCTACGAATCTACATCATATGGAATCTTGGTCCAGATCAACTGAGGAGATTCTGTTTGTGCATTCTAGCAAACTAGCAGTAGATCTTGTACCATTCAAAAGCACTACAGTGGAATCTTTAGAAATGAACTTGCATCAAGTTCAGTCCTTCTTTGGGTGATCTTCACAGCAAATCAGTTCTATCTATAAAAAGTGAGTGACATTACAGAATTGTGAAGTTATAATAATATGGCATCTATAAATTACTTCACAAAGTGTCAATACACTAAGTGGTTAATAGGAAGAGAAGATAGAATCTTGGTCCAATTACGACAAAACTCCATGAATGCTATAATAGTAATATGTGCAGTACAATTAGACACCAGACTTAGAATTTCCCCAGTTGATATTATAATACGTAGAATACATAGGTTAAATGTGAACCTAGATCCTGAAACACTTCACTCCCTAAAGGCAAATAGGATCCTGCATCTAATACATCTTAATGTTACGGGAAATGCACATGACATCCTACCATGATCTATTTTATATCAGGGGTACTTTAGGGCTTCCTAAAACACTGACTATCTTAGAAATAGCAATCTGATTATTTCCATTTGAGTCACATTTTGGAGATATTTAGTTACTTTGTGTCACCTAGTGTATGCATTGGAGGCCTAGATCAGAGCTGCAGAGATTGTAGGGTAGGTTACCTGGATGGAAGGGA
This sequence comes from Dipodomys spectabilis, assembly GCF_019054845.1. Taxonomy (NCBI): domain Eukaryota; kingdom Metazoa; phylum Chordata; class Mammalia; order Rodentia; family Heteromyidae; genus Dipodomys; species Dipodomys spectabilis. Next base: position 13,616,831 of record NW_024870681.1, read on the forward strand.
AATAATCTTCAATTTATATAGAAATTTCACAGCCATCCTACTTCTGAGACAGTAGGATAAGGGCCTCTCCCTTCCTCAGGGACCCACTTGAATTGCCAGCTAGGCCTAGTGACAGAGACCACACCCAACGCACCTTCCTCAGATCCACTTCATTTTACCTCTGATGTTCATACCTGGTCCTACTTTCATGTAGCCTCAGGACATTCCAAGGTTGTCTTTCACTAGCATGATTGAAAACACTTCAGAGATACACTTGAGCCTGCTTCATTGCCAAGAGGATTAGCCCCCTGGGTGAATGTTCCTTTTGTGGTGATTACAATAACCATAAGCAGAACAAACACAGCCTCTTCTCCTGGGAGAAGATTGGCTCATATGAGCCAGAGCTTTCTGTGAAGAGGTGGATCACAGCAGGTGGTCAGCAGCTCTCCCAAGGAGACCTAAAGTTTGTCTTTTTAAGGGAGTCTTGCAGAAAACACGTTGTTTTCCTATGTGGGAAGGGCAACTCATGGGGTTTCTTTTTTTTTTTTTTTCTGGGCAGAACTGAAAATGAAAATCCCTGCCAGAAGTAGGGAAGCAGAGCTCACACAACAATGGATTCTCAGGAGTGAGGTGCAAGCGAGCCTTAATGAGAACCCTGAATGAGAGAGGGGAAGATGAACCCGAAATAGGGAAAGAAGGGAGAAAGATTGGAAAAGAGCATTGGGATAACTGACCTCATAATGTTATTAGCAAATAGCCTGCCACCCTGGAAGGATCCCACTTTTTTTGACACTCAGCTGCCTTCTTACATGGAATTTCTCATGCCACCAAGGTCTAAAAGGTTGTGTTAGGAGGTATCAGAATGTACCAAGTTGGGATGGTCAAGAAGTATCAAGTGTGGATTGGATATCTGTTGTAGATGGACAATTGCCTAACTCCTCCATAGACCCTCATACTCAGACATATATACTATATACATATATACTATATACTCTATATACTCAGACACATGTACTATATTACAACCTACAAACAACCTACTTTGGAAGAAAGTAGAGAAGAAAAGAAGGAAAGTAGGAAAAACAATAACCTAGTATCACCATGGGCTCCTGTCCATCTTTGATTGGTTGGTTGGATTTTTGTTGCTGTTTGGCAGTACTGGTTCTTGAACTCCAAGCTTTGCATTTGCTAGACAGACACTCTACACAATACAAGCCCATTTTACTCTGGTTATTTTTATTTTTGTTGTTGTTGTTGGTCATGGGGCTTGCACTCGGGCCTGCACACTATCTCTGAGCTTTTTCACTCAAGGCTAGCGCTCTACCATTTTGAGCCACAATTCCACTTCTGGTTTTCTAATGGTTAATTGGAGATAATTGGGCTTTTCTGCCCAGCTGGCTTTGAACTGTGATCTTCAGATCTCAGCCTCCTGAGTAGCTATTACAGGCACTAGCCACCAGCACCTGGCCTTTGGTTGCTTTTGAAATAGAGTCTTGCTATATTTCCCAGATACATACAAGGACCATGATCTTCTCTTTATGCTTTTACATAGCTGGGATGACAGGTATACACAGTTATACACTGTGCTGAGCTATTGGTAGAGATGAGGTTTTGTGAACTTTTTGCTTCAACTGGCTTTGAACGATGATCCTATCAATCTCAAGTTTCTCCTAAGTAGCTAGGATAGCAGATATGAGCTAGCCAGTGCTCGGCTTCTCTTGCTCATGTGTTGTTAACCTCAAGAGTTGATTTGTTTACTTATACATTCATCATCCAAACAGAGAGTCCAGGAAGTGTTGCACTAAATAAATAGAAAGGACTGTAATTGATCCCATTCCTAGAAATGTTTATTGTATCAGTAGTTGGAGAGAAAGGCCTTCCAAGAAGAAGTGTTTAATCACCTTTGGGAGAGTAAATGAGCCATATGGAGAAATGATAAAGCAGAATAACAGATGATCAAGAACTAAGAGCCAATGGCAGTGGTAATAAATTCTCCAGTTATCAGGAGAGTGAGAAATGTCACTCTGCATTGAAGGAAGCGGGCATGACTTCATGGAGATAAAACTGGGGTTTTATCTTCAGTGATGGGAAAGATTTGTGTGAAGTGAGGAGGAAGAAAGCAATCGAAATGGAAGACAAGAGCTGAGGTGGTGACGGCTGAGGGGGAGACCAGAAGAAAAACCATCTCCTGTGAGTCCTTGTCATGCTAAGTCAAATGAAATGGGCGTGGACTATGAACAGCTACACCTGCAGCATTGCTCACAGTGTGCCTGTCACTAGCTGCACAAGATAAAGCGCTGTGAGAACCTAACTCTTCAGCCTGAGACTTGACAGCCTATAAATACACCCCCGCTTCACTTTGTATTTGCAGCACCTCCTTGACCAAGCTCTATGCCAAGTTTACATACCTCTTTTATGTGTAGGGATAGTCATTTTATCCCTTCTCCTAACTTTTAGGATTTAGTGAATAGAAATCAAGTTTGTTATATCCATGGCTGAATTATCAGCCACAATTGCCAAACCAAATTATTTCCTTCCTCCCTTCCTCCTTTCTCACCTTCCCTTCTTCCCTCTTTCCTACTTTTTCCTTTATTTCAGACCAGGGCCTTGCTATGTAGCCCAGGCTGGACTCAGCTCAGGTTTTTGAGTGCTGGCATTACAGGCACATGCCACATATCCCCGCCCCACATACATAAGCAAGCATACAAACACATAAAAGCAAGTACACACATCTCTATGCAGTTTTCCAGAAGAAATAATCTGCCACTTCCCTTTGTAGTCAACCTTGGCATCAATGTCTGAGAAGCTCATGGTCAGCTCAGCAACTTCAGCCAGAGGCAAGGAAGGAAGGGCTGTTTTTCAGATCTCTCTTCACTGGTGTTAGTGGTCCACATGCTTTTATGTGTGGCCTGAGCCTTCCCACCTGCTTCTCTGCTTCCTTCACACAGCTTAGGTGATTGTTTTTCACTTTATGGTCTTGACACCATATTGATCAATGAGTCTTGAGCACTAATTAATTGTTATGTTATCCTGCTTGAGCCGTCAGGAGGGTTGGTGGCCCTGGCTGGGCACTGTGCCAAGATCTAGGACTCACTAAGGAGAAAGAGGGAGGGGGAAGACTGGTAATTGAGGAAGCAGAGATGTGATCTGTTGGTAAGTCCTAAGAAAGACCGGATGTGAAATTTAACAGACTACCTATCATTCTTAAGCAGAAAAGCTCTGGGGGAAATGTTGGATTTTGCCCTCCTAGCCTACTTTCACTATGAATGCTACCCTTCTTCTTTCTATGTAAACTGTTTCCCACACACTCCAAACCTCATTCCATTCCAAACCTCAAGCCATTTCCCCAGCCCTCCACCCCCACTGGATATCTTTGCAATACAATAAGAGTAGTTTTTATCAGAGTGGGTTAATACAGTTTCTTTTTTTTTTTTCCATTTGAGTCCAAATGGGCTTGCTCCACTGAGCTATGTTGTTCTGTGGCTGTTGTCTGAGCTTTTTAAGTGGAGAAGCCCCCCAAAAAGGAACAGGAGTGAAGAAATGTGAGGTGGATTACCTCCCTGCCCATGGACAAGAATCCTACTGGGTCCCCAAGCAGACATCAGCTGTCCCTCCCTGTAGGCTCTGGAAATTTCCTATATCTTGCTTGCATTTTTGAATATAGTCCATTTATTAAAATCCCCCCCAAAAGACCAAAATGAATATGTTTCCATTTATTACATACACTCTGACTTTGTTGAGTGAAAACAAAAATGTCCTATGGCCCAAATAACAAATAAAAACAGGTTGCTTGTGGATATTTATGGATGGCTATTTATAAATAATCTTTTCAGAGCCTTGAAAAGAAGACTATAATATGAAGATCCAAAGCTTATTTGACCCAACACTCACAAGCTACATTCTCTCCGAATTCAGAGTATTTCATAGAATCCAGACATTCACTGACAGCAAAAGATATCTAGCAAAGAAGTGCATAGCTACCAGAAAACACAATAGCTCCTTTGAACTTCTGCTTGGAAAAGGCAAGAGAGACTTCTAAATAGCACATAAATGTATAGACAAGGATATATAATAGGGGCTGGGAAGGTGGCTCAGTGGTAGAGTGCTTGCCTCGCATGCATGAGGCCCTGGGTTCGATTCCTCAGCACCTTAAGCAAAAAAAGAAAAAAGCCGGAAGTGACACTGTGGCTCAAGTGGTAGAGTGCTAGCCTTGAGCTGAAGAGCTGAGGGACAGCGCGCAGGCCCAGAGTTCAGGCCCCACGACTAGACCCCCCCCCCCAAAAGAAAGGATATATAATAAAAACTTTAAACATAGGGAGTGAGACCTGTTTTTGCCACCAACTTTGTCACCTAGGACAGCTCACTTCACTTCTCCAGACCCTTTATTCATATGTTAAACAAAGTATCTGAAATTTATCAATAGACTTTTCTTTTTTAGATTTTAGTTTTAGTTTGAAGCCATTCTGGGAAACAGTGAGGTCTAGACTACATAGTGAGATCCATTCTCAATATGTAAATGGTAAAAAACAAAACAGAACTTGCAGAGGCTGAGCTGGGCTCCAGTGGCTCATGCCTGTAATCCTCGCTGCTCAGGAGGCTGAGATTTGAGAATCGTGGTTCAAAACCGGCTCAGGCAGGAAAGTCCATGAGACTCTTAACTCCAGCTAACCACCCGAAAACAGGAAGTGGCACTGTGGCTCAAGTGGTAGAGGGCTCGCCTTGAGCTGAAGAGCTGAGGGACAGCGCCCAGGTCCAGAGTTCAAGCCCCACGACTAACAAAAAAAAAAAAAAAAGAACTAGCAGAGGCTGAAGATAAAACAACAACAGGATGTTTTGGAAAAATTTAAGCGGAATAGCACCAAAATGATAAATAAAATATGATTAATATGAGAGTCTATTAACACATTTCCTGTATTTTTATTTGTTTGTTTATATATTTAATTTGGACATAATTAGGGTTTGAACTCTGGGCCTCATGTTTCCTAGCCTGGCATGCTACCACTAAGCCATGCCTCCAGCCCAGTGTATTACTGGTTATTTTTAGAATAAAGTAATTTTTCGCACCCAAACATGAACTTGAGCACTGATCTGGATACTTTAGTTGTCCTATAGTTGTTCTGGTCACAAGTACATGCCAACAATTCCAGCTTCCTTCTTTTGAGATGGAGTTTCTTGGATTTTTTTGTCCCAGCTAGCCTGGAACCACATTCTTAGCCTCCCAAGTAGCTAGAGCTACAAGCATGAACCACCAACACACAGTATTCTCCTTATTAGAGAATGATATGAGAAACAGTCTGGCCAAGGTGGCATACAACTGTAATCTCAGGATTAGAGAAGTTGAGGTGAGAATTTGAGGGGGCTACATAGAACACCAAAGCCAGCCTAGTGGCTACATGCAAGACCTTGTCTCAGAATAACAAGATGTATTGCATATATATATATAATTATTTTATGTATTAATTTGTATTAATTATAATACCAGTATTAATACTCATTAATTATGCTAATAATTGCTATACTAATTAATGTCATGTTAAAATTATCATCATATGTCAACAATAGATTGTTATACACTAACAATAATTCTAAGATTATATTGCTAGTATGTATCTGTTGCATGTATGTATCTGTGCATGTACATGATAGGAAGATCTAACACATATGACAACAATAATTTTAAAAAGGAGGAAGCTTCATTGGAATAATATGAAAGGAAGATTTCTGTAGTTTATGGACATTTAAGTTAATTCAGATAAATTAAGACACATTACTAGAAGTCCAAATAGCAACCACAAGAAAATAATTTTTAAATGCAGTATAAATATCAGAGGAATTAAAATGGAACAGTATAAGAGAATAATAACATTGAATTACAAGACTTGACAGAGTAAAGATGTCATTTCTACTCATAATAATATACAGGCTTAATAACATTCCTATCCACATTCCTGCAATGAATTTTAGACATATAGTCAATATTATTGTGATATTTAAATAAAAATGCAGAGCAGCTAAAGTAGCTAAACAAATTTTACAAAAACAAAAACAAAGTAGGAGGACATCTATCCTATTTCAAAGAAATAACATAAAACAGGAGTAATCGAAACTGTATGGTATTGGCATTTGGAACATGCAGATCAATGGAACAGAATTAAAAACCTAGAAATAGGTTCTTGCTAGAAGATCCATCTGACCCAGTGGGAAAGCACTAGAACAGGGAAATAATCCTGGAGTAATTGAAAGTGGGGGAAAGAAACCTTCAGCCTAAGTCTCAGAAGTGACATAAAAAATTAACTCAGTACAGGTGGAACCATTGCTACAATGAGTTGTACAAGTCGTTACGTCGAAAACAAACTTTACAACTTTGGTGAGGGGGGGGAGGGGGAGGAGGATTGGGTGGGGGGGAAGGGAGGGTGGGGGATGATGGGAAAGGATGGGAAGGGGAAACAAAGGAGGAGGCTACAATGCTTGATAAGCAATGTACTCATGATCTTGCTCATGTAATTGTAACCCCTCTGTACAGTATTTTCACAATAAAAAAAATTAAAAAGTTAACTTAGAATAGACAATGTATTTAAATGCAAAGTATAAACATAAAATATTAAGAAAATAGAACATTTTTCAGGATCTGGGGCTTCAAAAGAAATTTTTAGGTTGAAAGCATAAGCATATATGCAAATAAATATGATAAACTGAACTTCATCAAAATGAAAAGATTTGCTCTGCAAAAGATTATTAAAAGGATGTCAATACAGTTACAAACTGAGAGAATGTATTTGCAAACCATATATGAAACAAAGAGCTAATATATAACACATAAAAAGAACTCAAAATATATCAGTAAAAACTGCTGAGTAGAAAATTGCAAAGGAGTGAAGAGGTTTCCTTGAATAGATAAATAGATGACAAGTAAACACATGAAAATGTGCTGAAGTTCATCTCTATTAGGGAAATAAGTATTAGTGCCACAATAAGATATCACTATCCATCTGTCATAGATACAAATAGTAACAATAAAAAATAATGAAACCACCACACGCTGACAAATATATAGAGAAACAATCTTCCTTTCCATTTACATTTCCAATAGAAATGTAAAATGGTACAGCCACAGGTACTGTGGGGCATGCCTGTCCTCCCACAAGTGAAATAATAGGGCAGGAAGAGCCCAAGTTCAAAGTCAGCTTGAGCTACATAGTGAGATCTTGTCTCAAAAAAAAGCAAGAAAAAAAATACAATTACCATACAATGTAATAATTATGCTCGTCAGGGTTTATCTGAAATCTTACTCTGACACAAAACCTGCTCATGAATGTTTACAGTAGCTTTATTTATAATAGCCCCAAACTGAAAATAATCCATTAAAGTCCTTCAACAAGTGAATGGCTAATAAATTGGGGTCCATTCATATGATGGAACATTTAAAACTCAGCAACAAAAAAGAATGAGCAACTGATAAACACAACATTAGTACATAGATAAATAGATGATCTCCAGAGAATTAGGCTTGGTGAAAGAAAATCCAATTCCAAAGGTTACGCATAATATGATTCCATTTACACAGCATCCTGGATTTGAGAAATGATAACCAGTTTAGTGGCTGGCAAGGATTAAGGAAAGGATGAGGCAGGAAGGAAGTGGGTGTGGCCATGAAAGGGCCCCTTGAGGAACCCTTGTGGAGACAGAAGTGACTGAATCAATGTGAGTATTTTGGTTGAACTAGTAGGATAGTTGTGCAAAATGTTACATCTGAGAAAATCTTTTGATAGTCATTATACTTGCACATAAATCTACAACTACCTCCAAGTAAACATTTGAACTTTGAATGTGGTACAATAAATGTCTTTATAGAGTTATAGATTTATGAATCTATAGTTTGGACACCATTCAGTGGGAACAGCTTATCTCTATTTTATTTGTTTAGGTTCTGATCAATAGAAGGAGAGCAGATTCATCTGAAGCCACTTAGTATTGGTTGTTGAGTGAGAAAGACCTTAGCTGATGCTTATAAGCCTTAATGTGTAGCCCCCCCCCCCCACTTTGTGTCATCTGGGCTTCCTGACAACATGGTGGCTGGGATCCAAGGTTGAGTTGTGTGGAGACAGAGGCACCAGGCGAAAGTCATATCATCTTTGTAAACTAGCCTGAAGAGTCATGTAATATCTATTCTGTGTGTATTACATTCATTCAAGCAGTCAGTTTTTTTTTATTTTATTTTATTTTATTTGAGAATATACTGTACAGAGGGGTTACAATTACATGGGCAGGATAATGCATACATTTCTTACCAAGCATTGCTGCCTCCTCCTTTGTTTACCCTTCACCTCCCTTCCCAGCCTCCCCCCTCCCCCCCACCCAATCATACCCCCACCCCACACCGACATTGTAAAGCTGGTTTTGACATGACATTTTGTACTTCTCATTGTTGCAACAGGTCCACCAGAATCCTTAAACGACTTGTTTGTCCCCATCTCCTCCACATGTTATACTGACATCAAATATAGTGAAAGCGGGGGTTACACTGTGGGGGAGGGACATACAAAGCAACAAAGAAATAATCTTATAAATGCATTAGAAACACATGCATGAAAGAAACAAAAACATTAAAATACATATTTGAGGGTTCGTTTTCCTAACATCACATTATCTGACTTTTTCTGCTTGACTCATACCTATACTAGATTTTGCAAATAAGGGAAACCATGGGACCTATGTTTCTTTGGGCCTGGCTTACTTCACTTAATATAATTTTTTTCCAAGCCTTTCCATTTCCTAACAAATGGGGAAATGTCATTCTTTCTGATGGAGGCATAGAATTCCATTGTGTATATATACCACATTTTCTTGATCCATTCATCTACTGAGGGGCATCTGGGTTGATTCCATATCTTAGCTATGGTAAATAATGCTGCAATAAACATAGTTGTGCTGGTAGCTTTAGGGTGGTCTTGTTTGTAAACATTAGGGTAAATGCCCAAAAGTGGGATTGCTGGGTCATAGGGGAGCTCTATGTGAAGTCTTTTGAGGAACCTCCATACTGCTTTCCAAAGTGGTTGAACAAGTTTACATTCCCACCAACAATGAAGTAAGGTTCCTTTCTGTCCACATCCCCTCCAGCATCTGTTGTTGTTAGAGTTCTTGATTTTTGCCATTCTAACTGGAGTGAGGTGATATCTCAATGTTGTTCTGATTTGCATTTCTTTTATGGCTAGGGATGTTGAACATTTCTTCATGTGTCTATTGGCCATCCTTCTTTCTTCTTCAGAGAAGCTTCTCTTTAAGTCTTTCGCCCACTTACTTATTGGGCAGTTGTTTCTTTGAGGATTTGTTGTTGGGTGGTTTAATTTTTTGAGTTCCAAGTATATTTTAGATATGAGACCCTTGTCTGTTATATGGCTAGTAAAGATCTTCTCCCAATCTGTGGGCTTTCTATTGATCTTGCTAGCTATGTCATTTGCCCTGCAGAAGCTCTGCAACCTTATGCAATCCCATTTGTCCAACCTTTCTTTGATTTGTTGTGTTTCCGGGTCTCTATTCAGAAAATTTCGGCCTGAGCCAAGGAGACCTAGGGTTTCTCCTATTCCATCCTGTAATGTTTTCAGAGTGTCTGCTTTGAGTTCAAGGTCTTTGATCCATTTGGAGTTGATTCTTGTGCAGGGTGATATATAAGGATCTAGCTTTAGTTTTCTACATGTAGTTAACCAGTTTTGCCAGCACCATTTACTGAAGAGGCTGTCTGTCTTCCATTCTATTGTTTTTTTTTTTAATTTAATTTATTTTTATTTGTGAACATACTGTACAGAGGAGTTACAATTACATGGGCAGGATAATGCGTACATTTCTTACCAAGCATTGCAGCCTCCTCCTTTGTTTACCCTTCACATCCCTCCCCAGCCTCCCCCCTCCCCCCCTAATCCCAATCCTTCTTCTTCCCCCCCCCCCCCCCCCCGCACCAACGTTGTAAAGTTCGTTTTGGACATGACAACTTGTACTTCTCATTGTTGCAACAGGTCCACCTGTATCCTTAAACAACTGGTTTTTCCCCATCTCCTCCACAAGTTATACTGACATCAAATATAGTGAAAGCAGGGGTTATACTGTGGGGGAGGGACATACAAAGCAACAAAGAGATAATCTTATAAATGTGTTAGAAACACATGCATGAAAGAAAAAAACATTAAAATACACATCTAAGGGTTCATTTTCCTGACATCACATTATCTGACCTTTTCCGCTTGACTCATGCATATACTAGATATTACAAATAAGGGAAACCATGGGACCTACGTTTCTTTGGGCCTGGCTTACTTCACTTAATATAATTTTTTCCAAGTTTTTCCATTTCCTAACAAATGGGGAAATGTCATTCTTTCTGATGGAGGCATAGAATTCCATTGTGTATATATACCACATTTTCTTGATCCATTCATCTACTGAGGGGCATCTGGGTTGGTTCCATATCTTAGCTATGGTAAATAATGCTGCAATAAACATAGTTGTGCTGGTAGCTTTAGGGTGGTCTTGTTTGTAAACATTAGGGTAAATGCCCAAAAGTGGGATTGCTGGGTCATAGGGGAGCTCTATGTGAAGTCTTTTGAGGAACCTCCATACTGCTTTCCAAAGTGGTTGAACAAGTTTACATTCCCACCAACAATGAAGTAAGGTTCCTTTCTGTCCACATCCCCTCCAGCATCTGTTGTTGTTAGAGTTCTTGATTTTTGCCATTCTAACTGGAGTGAGGTGATATCTCAATGTTGTTTTGATTTGCATTTCTTTTATGGCTAGGGATGTTGAACATTTCTTCATGTGTCTATTGGCCATCCTTCTTTCTTCTTCAGAGAAGCTTCTCTTTAAGTCTTTCGCCCACTTACTTATTGGGCAGTTGTTTCTTTGAGGATTTGTTGTTGGGTGGTTTAATTTTTTGAGTTCCAAGTATATTTTAGATATGAGACCCTTGTCTGTTATATGGCTAGTAAAGATCTTCTCCCAATCTGTGGGCTTTCTATTGATCTTGCTAGCTATGTCATTTGCCCTGCAGAAGCTCTGCAACCTTATGCAATCCCATTTGTCCAACCTTTCTTTGATTTGTTGTGTTTCCGGGTCTCTATTCAGAAAATTTCGGCCTGAGCCAAGGAGACCTAGGGTTTCTCCTATTCCATCCTGTAATGTTTTCAGAGTGTCTGCTTTGAGTTCAAGGTCTTTGATCCATTTGGAGTTGATTCTTGTGCAGGGTGATATATAAGGATCTAGCTTTAGTTTTCTACATGTAGTTAACCAGTTTTGCCAGCACCATTTACTGAAGAGGCTGTCTGTCTTCCATTCTATTGTTTTTTTTTTTAATTTAATTTATTTTTATTTGTGAACATACTGTACAGAGGAGTTACAATTACATGGGCAGGATAATGCGTACATTTCTTACCAAGCATTGCAGCCTCCTCCTTTGTTTACCCTTCACATCCCTCCCCAGCCTCCCCCCTCCCCCCCTAATCCCAATCCTTCTTCTTCCCCCCCCCCCCCCCCCCCGCACCAACGTTGTAAAGTTCGTTTTGGACATGACAACTTGTACTTCTCATTGTTGCAACAGGTCCACCTGTATCCTTAAACAACTGGTTTTTCCCCATCTCCTCCACAAGTTATACTGACATCAAATATAGTGAAAGCAGGGGTTATACTGTGGGGGAGGGACATACAAAGCAACAAAGAGATAATCTTATAAATGTGTTAGAAACACATGCATGAAAGAAAAAAACATTAAAATACACATCTAAGGGTTCATTTTCCTGACATCACATTATCTGACCTTTTCCGCTTGACTCATGCATATACTAGATATTACAAATAAGGGAAACCATGGGACCTACGTTTCTTTGGGCCTGGCTTACTTCACTTAATATAATTTTTTCCAAGTTTTTCCATTTCCTAACAAATGGGGAAATGTCATTCTTTCTGATGGAGGCATAGAATTCCATTGTGTATATATACCACATTTTCTTGATCCATTCATCTACTGAGGGGCATCTGGGTTGGTTCCATATCTTAGCTATGGTAAATAATGCTGCAATAAACATAGTTGTGCTGGTAGCTTTAGGGTGGTCTTGTTTGTAAACATTAGGGTAAATGCCCAAAAGTGGGATTGCTGGGTCATAGGGGAGCTCTATGTGAAGTCTTTTGAGGAACCTCCATACTGCTTTCCAAAGTGGTTGAACAAGTTTACATTCCCACCAACAATGAAGTAAGGTTCCTTTCTGTCCACATCCCCTCCAGCATCTGTTGTTGTTAGAGTTCTTGATTTTTGCCATTCTAACTGGAGTGAGGTGATATCTCAATGTTGTTTTGATTTGCATTTCTTTTATGGCTAGGGATGTTGAACATTTCTTCATGTGTCTATTGGCCATCCTTCTTTCTTCTTCAGAGAAGTTTCTCTTTAAGTCTTTCGCCCACTTATTTATTGGGCAGTTGTTTCTTTGAGGATTTGTTGTTGGGGGGTTTAATTTTTTGAGTTCCAAGTATATTTTAGATATGAGACCCTTGTCCGTTGTATGGCTAGTAAAGATCTTCTCCCAATCCGTGGGCTTTCTATTGATCTTGCTAGCTATGTCATTTGCCCTGCAGAAGCTCTGCAACTTTATGCAATCCCATTTGTCCAACCTTTCTTTGATTTGTTGTGTTTCCGGGTCTCTATTCAGAAAATTTCGGCCTGAGCCAAGGAGACCTAGGGTTTCTCCTATTCCATCCTGTAATGTTTTCAGAGTGTCTGCTTTGAGTTCAAGGTCTTTGATCCATTTGGAGTTGATTCTTGTGCAGGGTGATATATAAGGATCTAGCTTAAGTTTTCTACATGTAGTTAACCAATTTTGCCAGCACCATTTACTGAAGAGGTTGTCTTTCTTCCATTCTATTGTTTTAGCTCCCTTATCGAAGATTAGATGGCTATAGGTCTGTAGGTTCATTTCTGGGTTTTCAATTCTATTCCATTGGTCCTCAAGCAGTCAGTTTTACTTGTTTCCATTTTCATGAACTCTGTCTAAGCAGAGAATAGTAAGGTTCTGGAGAGCAGGTAAGACTAGAAATATAACTGTCCATTTTGCATTTTTTTTCTTTATAATTGTCCATTTTGGGAAAGGATAATATGCCATAGTTTCTGAAGACTAATTTTCTCTCTCCAAACCCACATGGCTGCCCAGAGCTATGTTTTATTTTAAATGTGTCTTGGTTCCAACTGTACAGAAAAATCAAATCTCATAAAGATTGTTTTTTACTTCTGGTGTGATAGTTCTAATTGATTCAGGCCAAGTGCAGTCCTCATACCTGAAGTTGGAGATGTAGGAGTGTGTGACATGATCATCTTAAACAATTATAGCAGGAAAGGGGAAGATACTCCAATAGAAATTAAGACAGTTTTATGAGCAGGAGAACTCACTTTTAGCTATCAGCACAGCCCAGAAAGTAGCAAACCACATAAATTAATTAAATGTATCTATATCTATATATTGATATATCTTAATCTTTGTCTATAACTATATCTGTATCTTTATGTCTATATCTATGTTTATTATCTATCAATTGATCTATTCTCAGCAGGAGACAAAATTTTGTTAATGTTATGATGTCACCTTTTATTTTTAAGTATCCAAGGGTTTTATTATGAAATGTACATAAATACATGCATACAGTGATGTGGGAACAAATTCACTTTTCAAAGCCTTTTCATTGCTAATCAAGTGCTAGATCAGTTGTACCATGGGAGGCCTTTTGTTTCAATTACTTTGCAATTAGAGTCTTGTGATTTTTGCCTAGGATGGCCTCAGACTCTTAACTATGCTTCCAACCTAAGATGCAGATATGAACCACCTTGCCCCGTTTATTGGTTGAGATTGGGTCTTCTTAACTTGTGCTTAGGCTGTCCTTGAACCACAATCCTCCTGTTCTCTGCTTCTTGAGTTGTGATTATCACAACACACACACACACACACACACACACACACACACACACACACACACACACACACACACGCCCCTGAGTTCAAATCTCACTACTACCAAAAATGGACAGAGGTAAATTTTCTACTTTTTCTTTATTGTATTTTCCACCATTTTCCATAAAGAGCATGTGCTTGGTTTTGAAGGAAGAAAATAGTAGTTCAGAAAACATTATTTCACTGCAAAAAAAAAAGAGGAAACAAGCTTAAAACATCATGATATAGAAAGGTTAGATATAAAAAAATAGGCAAAGTTTATCTGTCAAATGCAAACAAAAAGGAAGCTGGATTGGCAAAATAAATATCAGATCAAGTGAACTTCAAGGCAAAGGGAGACATTAAATAGGATAGCATGTGTTATGTCACATTGATAAAGGGAGCAATCTAAAAAGAAGACATAAGCATCATGAGTCTTTTTTTTCTGTGCAATGTAATTAGGAAATATATAAAAGAGAAAATGACAGAGCCTCCAGTCATGTGAAATCTTAACACAACTCTCTTAGTCTTTGACAGATTAAGTAGGCAAAGAATGAATTAAGGTATAGAGAGACTGAGTAATGCATTTCATGTGCCTAATTTAATAGATAGATGTCAATTTTGTACTCTACAAAATGAAAGTATATATTTTCTCTAAGTACTGATAAATCATTTATAAGAATTGATCTTCTATTAGCCCACAATGGAAATCTCAGTAAGTTTCCCAAAGCAAAAATTTGGCTAGGCTTTGTTCTCTTACCACAGTATAACAACTGAAAATTAATGTCAAAAGTTCAAACCAACAACTTCAAACACTTGGAAATTTAGTAACACTTTACTAAAGAACTCTTGGGTCAATGAGGAAACCAAGGCCACAATTACAGATCATTTAGAGCACAAGAATTAGAAACCTGAGTGCTGATTCTCATGGGTTAGTGCCAGAAAGACATTCACAGCTAAAGACCTTATATTATTTTAACAGAAAAGAAAAAAACATAAATGGACTAAAGAGTCAAGCCAAGATATTAGGTAATAATCACAAACCAGACCAAGGAAAACAAAGAGGCAGAAACTAACATGTCCCAAAGTATAAAGTAATGATTTGAAGATTAAAAATAATGAAGGAATCAATACGTATACAAGGTAGTTCTTTAGAAATGCTAATCCAGAAAATACTGACACTAAAAAAAAGAAGCACAAGAAAAATAGACATGCCCTCTCATAGAGTTTTGTGGGAGGGGTTATAGTTTAAGCTAATAGCTGTTACAATGTCCAATAGAATTTTTTTAAAAGAAAAATGGGAGTTGCAAGTTGAATTTAGAACTAGAGAGCTTGAACAAATCTATATGCAAGGCTCATGTTGCCAAATATGAGAAGATACAGTGGGTAAGGGTTAAAGAACTAGGCTTTAGTGACAGCCTGCCAAGGTTGTCAGTTCTACTTGTTGGAATGGGGGAGGGTGGAGATACTCAGCCTTTCCATAGCTCCAGTTCTCTTTGCTCTAAATTGGAGATGACAGCAAATTGCTGTCGAATAGTCAGTGAAATAACACAAGTCAAGCCTCTAGCACTGAGCTCCCAGAAAGGGCCTTCAGAGACCCCAGGCATTTTAATTGTTGCATTCCTTTCAGACCCCCAAGGAACAGATGTTGCAGATGTTATGTTAACAATTTCAAGGCATGGAAAAAAGATGCAATGCTATTCACTTAGCTTTACAAAAATCATTATCTTAACATAGAAACTTGACAGTGCTAGTACAAAAATATCCATACTCGCTTTATGAATATATGTATATACATAAATTATAAGCAAATGAAATCCAGAGTTGTTATGAAATAATAAGACACTAGAATCAAATATGATGCATCCTAAGAACAGAAGAACCTTTCAGCATGATGAGGCTTAAGCAATTGATGAGTTGGCCTAGAAACACTTTTAGTTATTGCCCTGAGAGAATGAAACAAAGCCAAAGATTATGTTCAAGATTTCTGGTATAACATTATTGAATGTTTAAACAGCTTAAATATTAAAACAGATTCAAATGCCTACATATAATTAAATATATTAAGCATATTTTCTTTTTATTTTTTTTTTGTTCCCCAGTCCTGGGGCTTGAACTCAGGGCCTGGGCTCTGTACCTGAGCCTTTACCACTGAGCACTCTATCTGCTATATTGCAGTATATTTTAATTTATCTACTCTACCCTGAGTGCTCTACTACTTGAGCTACAGTGCTACTTCAGGCTTTTTTGACATGAATCTTTTTTTTTTTTTTTTTTTGGGTCCTGTGTTGGCGCCTGAACTCTGGGCCTGGGCGCTGTCCCTCAGCTCTTCAGCTCAAGGCTAGCGCTCTACCACTTGAGCCACAGTGCCACTTCCGGCTTTTTTCTTTTTGCTTATGTGGTGCTGGGGAATCGAACCCAGGGCCTCATGCATGCAAGGCAAGCACTCTACCACTGAGCCACCTTCCCAGCCCTTGACATGAATCTTATGGGGACTTTTCTACCTAGGCTGGCTTTGAACTGCAATCCTCAGATCTCAGCCTCCTGAATAGCTAAGGTTACAGGTGTGAATCACTGTCACCCAGCTAAGTATATTTTCTGATATACTTTTTCAAATTCTAATATATTTTCTAATAATATGTTCTAATAAATATATTATACTTATGCAAATACATTATGCTTAAGTGATATATAGAAATAAAGAATGGATTATTCTTTAGAAAGATTATTATGAAACTACATAAAATGTTTCAAAGTACATTAACATAAATATAGTAAGGATATGATATTCACTAAGTATAAAACAGATTAAAGTAATAATTGCATCATGATTACAATGAAGAAGCAATATGTTTTATCTACCTACACAAATTCACATGTGTGTATATATGTATGTATGTATGGATGGATGGATGGATGGATGGATGGATGGATGGATACACAAATGTATAAACATTTGGGTTGTTTCCTTGCTTTTGCTAAGGTAAAAATATTGCCATGAATAGACTTATTTATTCATTATTTTACACAAGTGTGAGGATCAGTTCACCACTATACTTAAGTCCATATTAAAAACTATAACTTGTCTGAAAAATTGCACATGCACAAAATTATTTATTATAATTTTAAATATGTTTGTATGTTTGTGTACTTGTATGTGTTGGGTAAGTACATACAGGAATTTATGGGTGAAGGGGACTAAAATAAAAAATAAAAACATAAGTCACAGTGGTGATTTTGGGGCATTCTAGATTTCATATTTAGAATTTAAAATATTCCTCCTTGATGTTAATGTAGGGAAAAAGCAAATATTAAGAAAGACATTTTCGGAGGTGGGGGGTTGGGGGAGGATGGGATGGGAAGGGGAAACAAAGGAGGAGGCTACAATGCTTGATAAGAAATGTACTCATTATCTTGCGCATGTAATTGTAACCCCTCTGTACAGTATTTTCAAAATAAAAAAATCTAAACATGAAAAAAGAAAGACATTTTCAAGTGAGATTAAAACAAAAGATGAAATCTTGCTCATATGTAGAAAATATCGAAATTCAAGACATCTATCTTTGTTGTGATGTCATTTGATTTAGAAATGAAATACAGATTACAGTTCAGATAGAGGATATTATACAGTATCTGGAAGACAATAGACTAATAATATACATTCTTTTTCTCCACTCCCTAGTCACAAAAGACCATTGTAAAAATTAGTTGAGGCAAAAAAAATGCCTCTGAAGATGAATGGAAATGAAGGACATTATACTAAGTGAAATATGTCAGACACAGAAGATAAACACTGGATATTCTCACTCACAGATAAAAAAAAATTTTTATAGTGAAAATACCTTACAGAGGGGTTACAATTACATGGGCAAGATAATGAATACATTTCTTATCAAGCATTGTTGCCTCCTCCTTTGTTTCCCCTTCCCATCCCTTTCCATTCCCCCTCCCGCCCCCTCTACCCGATCCTCCCCCGCCCCCTCCAAGTTGTAAAGTTCATTTTTTGACATAACGACGTGTACATCTCATTGTTGCAATGGGTTCACCTGTACCTCTATTTAAACGATTTGTTTTTTTCCCTTCCCCTCCATAAATTATACCAACATCAAATACAGTGAAAGCAGGGGTTATATCGTGGGGGAGGGACATACAAAGCAACAAAGAAATTATCTTATAAATATGTTAGAAACAATCGCATGAAAGAAAAAAATACCGTTGAATACTGTTGATCTGAATACAGCTGAATATTGAATGTTAGAGGTAGGGAAGAATGAGAGGGCAGAGGGAGAGAAGAGATCGGATAGCAGGTTCCAAAACAGCTCTGTAAGAGGACTAGTAACATCTACCATCCTATACGCCAGTTTTGGAACTAAAGTTCACAAGAATCTATCATATATTTTATGAATGGCAAAAGGATAAGAGCTTGAAATTTCTTACCATAAAGTAAGGTGATAGAAACCTGAATCGTCTTGATGAGACCAGTACACACTGTATTCATGTATTGAAACATCATGTTGGGTCACAAAACTACATACAATTACTATGTGTTAGTTCAAATTTGTGTGTGTCTGGGGTTTTTTGTTTGTTTGCTTGTTTTTGTTTTTGTTGGTTGTGGGGGCTATAACTCTGCACCTGGGCACTGTCCCTCAGCTCTTCAGCTCAAGGTGAGTGCTCAGCCACTTGAGCCACAGCACCACTTCTGGTTTTCTGGTGGTTAATTGGAGATGAGAGTCTCACGGCCAGCCTGCTTGGGCTGGCTTTCAACCATGATCCTCAGATCTCAGCCTCCTGAGTAGCTAGGATTACAAGCATGAGCCACCAGCACCCAGCCATTTTTTTTCTTTTTTTAATAAAGAACTGGAAATGCTTACTATACTGATCTGCTTATTGCTCACTGTTTTAGGTGCACCAATAATCATACTGGACTCCATAAAGGTACTATGAAAACTATGAAAATAACAAAAGAGCAAATGCATGTAAAAGTGTTTTAGCAAAGGACATGGAGTACAACTGGTATCAAAATGATTCTCTATGAATTGTCCATAACCCTTTCCTGGTATCACTGGAACTTTAAGATAGAAATCTGAAAGTATTTGTCACTTACCACCACTGTCTACTCTTTGACCTGCACTCTCTCATCTCCTAATGCTAAAAACAAATGCTATTTATAAACAAATGAGAGAAGGAAGGAGGGGAGGTTGGAGAAAGGGAGGAAAAGAGGGTGGGAGGGAAGAGTTGGGGGAGGAAAACATTAAGTGTGTTTTATACCTTCCTTCCGGAGTCACACAAACAGGAAAATCGTTTCATCCATTATTTCCTTTTTGGGTTTTCTCTTCTTATTTAGCTCCAAGTCCAAGGTAGAGTGGATTAAACTTTAGCTATAATTGTATCTGTCTTAGAGTTTGTATCTTTCTGTGAGGACTCCAGGCCAATGGACCAAACCTAAAACCTCACTATAGCACCCTACTATTTAGTATGTGTTTCAGGATGTGGGGATTCAAGTATATAATTCTAGCAGTCAAGAGGCTGAGATAAGAGAATGGAGAGTTTGACTAGCCTGGGCTACATAGAAAGGCTTTATCTCAAAAGAAATAAAATAATATAAAGGTGACATTGGTCAAGTTGCATTGTACTCATAAATTGACATAAAGAATTTAAACCCCTTTGTACACTACTTAAAGATAATTTTTAAATAATAATTTTAAAAATAGTCTGCTCTTAACAAAGAGATGATTACATGATGTCATCATTGTTTTGAGAATGTTGTCTGGAAATGGCCAGAGCTAAGAGAACTGGTACCATATGTGTATATGTGTGTGTTGGCATGAGGATTAACAAATGTGTGTATGTGTTTGTCTCTATGTGTATATACCTGGATACAGGAGATGACTACAGGAATAATTTGGGGTTCATTAAATGTGGAAGCTGTAAGGAGGGATATAGTCAAGATGATTGAAATTTCACTTCCTTGAGAAGTCTGATGGTAGGGACATGAACTTCAGCACTGAAGAATAAAATGACACATTCACTTTGGGACTTAATAGTTGGGATTAAGGGGCAGGAATTTCAAGGGAATGTCTAAAGCAGTTCAAAAATCAGATTCTATAGATGACACTGACTTGAGGCTAGGGGTATAGATTTGGCAACTTTTTCTGTAAGTATGGATCTGCCATATGTAGAAATGATTCGATGACGAGGAAAATAGCAAAGGAGTTAGGCAACAAGTAACTCGAGTATAGACAATGGAAATGGAGATAGATACTCTACCACTGCAAAGATGACAGAGCAGTGATCCATAATTTAGAAAAAAAATAGATGCCTTTTAGTTCCTTTGCTTTGGTTGAAATTAAATGCATGCACCAATGAAAAGCAAAAATACAATGTTGATCCGATGCAATAATTCAATGTTGAAGTGTACTATAGAGGCAAGTCAAATCCTCCCTCAAACCACTCTAGAAGCCCTTGCAATGTCCTGGGCTTAGGCAACTCTGACTCTATCCCTTTTGTGAATCATTCCATGTAAGTTGACTTTGTTATTACTAATAAATAAAATACTTATGAGCTACTGGGTCATGTCATCTATCCTAGAACCCAGGAATGATCTCTGATCGTTCATACTTCAAATCAGTTCACTGCATTTCAAGATACATCAGACACCTGCGTATAAAAATCTTAAGTCAGGGCATCCATCCTTTTCCTGGTTAACAACCTTTCCCCAAAAGTAAGGACTTACTTCACCTTTCCTGGTCCCCACATCACATAATGTATCCTTGTCCAATGTTCCCTGATTTCTCCCTCCTCTCCCTCCTCCCCCTCTCTCCTCCCCCTCCCTCCTCCCCCCTCCTCCCTCCTTACTCCTCCTCCTCCTTCCTCTTCCTCTTCTGCTCCTCCTTCTAAACTCACTCCTGCCTCAGCAAAGCCTTGATGACTGGTCATTCAGATCCAAAGTTGTAGTGAGAGGTCACCATGGTAACAGAGGAAGCCCAGCTGCCGTACAAGAGACACAAAAACAGCAGAGCAGATTTCTTTGAGACTACTACACTGCCTCTTACCTTTCTTAGAGGGTTTCTTTGGAGTAATAAAAAAAAAAAAACATAGTAGAGGTAAACAGAAATGCTGTTATGATGGAGAGATGGTGGAATGCCTGAACTCTTCTTTAAAATGTTCTTTTCTATGACTTTCAGGTGATCATCAGTATAAGCATCCGATTTTAAGCAGTGCTACCCAGACCCCTACACACGGTGAGAGATGATTGAGAGCACTCTGTATACCATCCTCATTCCAAGTGGCTCAATCCTAACTACAGATGCCTCTCAAGGCATCAGCGATTTCCCCTTGAAATCATTGTGCCCTTGGTGTTTCTGTCTCTAACATCAGAATGGTTTTCTGTCATGAAAGAGAAGCTCGTCCCTTTCTCAAAACAAGAAAACTCGTTTATATTTGTTATTTATATTTCTTCTTGCAGTCATAAATTCCGTATGTGCACGACAAGAAGATAGATGCTTTCCTTTGCCTAGAGCTACTTGTGGTATCATTCACAAATGATGAGAGACTGGGTTAAACTATCTTGATCTTCCCAAAACTAATTAAGATTTGAGAAAATTCCAAACTAATCTGAGCCTCTTTGGCAAGAGAAGAGGATACGAGTTGTACACCAAAGCAGTGTTAGCATAGCACTAAAAGGTTGTAAAATCATGTTTCTCTCTTGAGTTCTAATGCCTTCCCACCAGATGACAATATAAAACTTGTGACTACAAATAAACCTATTTGGGATACCTGCTCAAAACTCAGTTGAGTCAGGTGCCTGTGACTCACACCTATCATTCTAGCTACTCAGGAACATGAGATCTACGAATCAGGGTTAAAAGCCGGCCCAAGCAGGAAACTCCATGCGAGTCTTATCTCCAATCAACTACCAAAAACTCTAGATGTGAAACTATAGGTCAACAGGTAGAGTGCTAGCCTTCATCAAAGAAGCTCAGGCACAGCACCCAGGCTCTGAGTTCAAACTCTAGTTCAAACACACACACACACACACACACACACACACATCAGTTGACCATAAGGTAGCCATGTACAATGTGAGCTATCAGTTATTCTTGTCCCATTTTTAGTCATAGATTTTTATTATCTTTAAGTAGTTGTACAAAGGGGTTTTAATTTAACATGCCAGCTTAAGAGTACAATGCATTTTGATCAATGTCGCCCCTTCCATTGCTCCCCCTACCTCTTGCCTCTTTGCTTTGAAAGAGCAAGAATCTGATGAGCAATAATCTCAAAGATAAATTCGATAGTCCACCTGAAAGAGAGACCTACCACTCTCATGTCAGAGTATGCCATATCTCAGCATTGAGGAACATGCTGATTAAGTGAAGGAGTGGGATAATTCAATGTGCTTGGGACCACTGGAAATATGTGATAAAAGCAGTAAAATAGGGGCTGGGAATGTAGCTTAGTAATAGAGTGCTTGTCCAGCATGCATGAAGCCCTGGGTTTGATTCCTCAGTACCACATAAACAGAAAGAGCCAAAAGTGTTGCTGTGGCTCAATTGGTAGTATACTAGCGTTGAGCAAAAAAAGCTCAGAGACAGTGCCCAGGCCCTGAGTTCAAGCTCCAGGACTGGCCAAAAAAAAGCTCAGAGAAGTTTCCAGGCCCTGAGTTCAAGCCCCACAACCAACAAAAAAAGCAAAAAGCTGAACTAGAGGTATAGTTCAAGTGGTAGGGCAGCTAGTTGTGAGGGGAAAAGCCAAGTATAAGGTCAAGAGTTCTAGCCACAGTACCTGCATATAAAAAACAAAGAAGCCGGGGGCTGGGAAGGTGGCTCAGTGGTAGAGTGCTTGCCTTGCATGCATGAGGCCCTGAGTTCAATTCCTCAGTACCATATAGGCAGAAAAAAAAGCCAGAAGTGGTGCTGTGGCTCAAGTGGTAGAGTGCTAACCTTGAGCCGAAGAGCTGAGGGACAGCACCCAGGCCCAGAGTTCAGGCCCATGGCCGGACCCAAAAAAAAGAAGCCAACTGGGTGCTTGTAACTCATGCCTATAATTCTAGTTACTATGAAGACTGAGCAATCTGAGATTTACAGTTCAACGTTCACCTGGACAGGAAAGTCCATGAGGTAACCACCAAAACAAAACAACAACAAAAAAAACCCAAGCATATATCAAATGTTTCAGGAAGTAGAACAATTTGAAAAGAAAGAGGAGATATCAGTTAAAAGAAAAAGAAGTTGATACCAATGTTATGCTGATGGTGAAAACAGAAAGGAGGATTGAGATATGAAATAGTTTAAAGAAATAATTGGTATCTTTGTCCAGAGAGAGCCAATGATGAGAAGATAAAGGTGAGCCAAGGTTGGCTAGAAGCATGGAGGTGGTGATGCACAGGTCATTTTAATGAATCAAAACACTACCCAGTATATATAGAGGGTGGAGTTGTCAGTGGAGAGTTTATAACTGGACTCCTTATATGTGATATAACTGTAGGAAATACAAGAAAAATGCAGAATTACAGTCTAAAGGGAGGTTAAAGCTAAAGATTTCTGATGAGCTTTGGGGTCAGTAATACACTTGGGAAGTGAGGCTAATCTGTCGAGGGTAGAGACAGAGGGTCTGGGGGATTCCAAAGGTAAAGAAATAGTAGGGAGCGCTCCCATTTGCTCGGTAGCATTCTGGAAAGAACCACCAAGCTGAGTTTTCTCTGTAAGTGCCAACACAAAAAGAGACAAATGGATCAAGATGCATTGTACTCACAGACTCTCATGTTAAATTGAAACACCTTCGTACAACTACTTCATTTTAAAAACATTAAAAGGAAACAAAAAAAGGAAGGGCCATCCTCTTTCTTTTCCTGTCTTCTGTCTTCCAGACAGTGCAAGGAAATGTGAGTAGGCAGGGCCCAGAGCCTTGAGAAGTTCATGATGCAGTAGAACCAGAGCTTTGTCTACACTCCATTTTTGGATGTTACCCTTTCCCAAGGAACTGGCAGCACAACTCTTAATAGAGGAGGGGACTTAGGTATAGTTGATTAGCCAAGGAACATTAACTGGACCCTTTTGGGAGGCCATGCAATATGAAAGAAGCCAAGTTGTCAAGGAGATTATAATCTTTGGAGATCAACAAAATCAGCTCAAGACAAATTCTTAGAGATCCATGAGATAGTAACCTGTGTAGAACTGGCTAGAAGAATGAGAGCCAGAAGAGCACATATAGTAGGCTGAAAAGAGGTGACAGGATCACCAATAAGATCTTTAAATAAGGGGAATATTTGATAGAGGAAGGGTAAGGGAGGACATTTCAACAGAAAGGAGAATATGAGCAAGAGGCTGGGACAATTGTGGGGAGGGAAGGAATGGAAGTCAAAGCTAGCCTCACTGAGAGACACATGTATGTCAACAGCACCCAGCAATTCAGCATGTGGAAGAAGGTGAGCGTTACAATGCCTTCATTGGAAGTAAGATGCCAAGGGGCAAATGGAAGTTTGTTCTCTAACATAATGAGAAATGAAGAAACAAGAGCTAAGGGATTGGTGGCTATTAACCAAGTCGAGGGAGCAGCACTCCACTTCCTGGCATCTGTCCTGATCCATGCCAGGGAGGCTCTTTCTGTACAGCATGTTCTGATCTCTCTGGGATGCAGAGCATCCCCCACCCCCTCACATATGTACTGAGCTGGCATGAACACCAGTTTACTGGCTGAGAGCCCCTGGCTCCATCCCCAAAGCTGGGGGTGACAATGCAGGCAGGCAGGGATAGAGAAGCCAAGAGTTTCCAGTACTTTGGGGCAGCCCTTGGATAAGACCTAGGAATGGCTTCACTGTCTCCCAGGATCCACAGAATTCTTGCATGCTAAAATTCAGCACTCTTTGCAAAAGAGTGTGGGGGAAAAAAATCAGTCTTCCTGCACATCTGTCCCAAGTTAGTCTGGCTTTCTCTGGCCTTGAAATATCCCAGGCACAGAGGACAGACTGATGTGTAGTCAGACTCTCAAGCTCCAAATGACCTCACTTCTGGGAACAGTACCAGTATCTCCCAGGCAACCACCTGTTGACTGCATCTTGTGACTCTTCCTCTTCCTGTCCGATAAGCATGAGTGCTTGCTTGTACACCTTCCCTGGGGTTCTGATCCTCTCAGAGTTCCACACTCGTGGCTGCTCCCTCGTGTAGGCATGTACTTCTTCTCTCCTCTCCTATATTAATCCTAATCTGGCCTAAAAGCCCAGATCACCCTGTATGCACCCCATTAGCCCTCCACCTCCTTTCCCTTCCACCTTGTCCTTCACTACTTCCTTTAGTTTCTTCCCAGGCATGACACTGAACCACACTCCTGTTTCTGCTAAGTTTGGAATCTCAAGGCTCTGTCTCAGGGAAAGTGGAAGAAAAGAGGAGTGTGACATGCACTTTTACCAAGATTCTTTCCTCTAAGGCTTAGAAATGTTGGTAGAGGCGGGGGGTAGTTCTAAGAAAGGGATTAAAATAAATAACCATAGGAATGGGGCTCCTGAATTCTGGTGAGGCCCAGGGTAGAAGCAGCTGTCACAGAGGTAAATCATACATGGATGAAGCATGGGTTGGAGCTGTAGGGGAGCTGAGTATTAGATATTATTTCTCTATCGTAACTGCAGCTCCTTCAAATACAGATCTGTCTGCACCTGAAAACTAGATTTGCCTAGATCTACTAGGAAAGGGAAAGAACTTTCACACAGAAGTAGATGACTTTATGATGTTCCTCAGTTGTATCAGGTTTACATGTCCCTTAGGCAACCCAGGGATATGTCTGCTGTTGTTTCTTAGAGCTGAGTCTTCCATGCAAGTAATGGTTATCTGCCAGAAAGGGGGGGGGGGGGTGGTCAGAGGCAGCTACAACAGCATCTGCCCCTACTTGAAGTTGATTACTGGAACTGAGCCTGAGGGAAACTAAGTCACAGAATCTCCTGTGTCCTGGCATAAAGGACCAGGAAAGAAGGAGGGGGGGGGGCCTCTAATCAGAGATAAGACAGAAAGCACAAAGTGAGAATTTGGATCATCTCCTCTTGCCTGTCTTTATCTTTACTTCAAGTTTTACCTTTCCTTTTTCTTGCAGAGAAACCACGGATGAACAACATCCTGACATCGGCTACAGAGCCCTACGATCTCTCCTTCTCCCGCTCATTCCAGAACTTGGCCCACTTGCCCCCATCATATGAGTCTGCAGTAAAGACCAACCCAAGCAAGTACTCATCTCTGAAGAGGCTGAGTAAGTCCAGTCCTCCTGGTGTTGAGTTTGGGCTTTCCAAGGCATCCTCTAAGCAGAGGATGGGATGAGCCTTCACCTGAGGTCATCTGTGGAATTCTAGCACAAAGAGAGAATCATACCTTGAAGAAGAGACTAGAAAAGCCCTTTGTTTTTATTCTTTAGGGCCCAATTTCATCTTAGGGCTCAGCAGGCAGGACATACCCATCAGTGATTTCTGTTTCCCAGAACCTATGTCAAAAGCAGGCAACATTCTCATACCTGGCAGAGGCTTTGTGGACTACCTATAAGAGATCACATTGCTCAAATTTAGAGCAATGCAGGTTTGCAAGTGTCCTGATTTAAGTATAAGAGCCATAAGTGCAGGTGATGGGAGAAGGTGTCAGAGTGTCTAAATCTGAAGTACCTTCGTAGGTACTTCAAGTTGGCTGTGTTGTGAGCATAAGCAGATAATATGCAGACTGATGTCAGGGATGCCCATGCACTGACTTCCTGTGCATGGGGCAGTTACTCCAGAGAAGGTGTTACTCTGTTCCTAAGCTACCAGCTTAGCCTTTGCACAAGGGCCTCTTACTTGGGCCTCCTTATTCTATGATGGAAGCTGATTTCTGCAGCCCAGCTCAGGTGTGTTAGTAAGACTGGGAATCATCCTCTAGATATGATGGGAACTAGAGGATCACAGGCTTGGCCTTGCCATCAACTCTACCGTGAGCTCACAAGAGATGCCCAGAAAGTGCCTTAACCCTGGTCTATTCAAGGTAGTCTTTGGGCCCACCCTGGTTCTGTAAGTACCAATCTGCACGTCATAAGGTCCAGAGATTGATTTGCACGTGGCCTATCTGAGCCTCCATATCTTCCTCTGTAAACTACATTATCCCTGGGTAGGCAGCAAGAGGGCTTATGGGCTCTTATGTCACTCATTGCCTCCTCTGTGTCTGTGTCCCCCCTGCAGCTGACAAGGAGGCTGATGAGTATTACATGAGGCGGAGGCACCTGCCAGACCTGGCTGCCCGGGGCACGCTCCCCCTCAACGTCATTCAGATGTCACAGCAGAAGCCACTGCCCCGGGAGCGACCCCGCCGGCCCATCCGGGCCATGTCCCAGGACAGAGTCCTGTCTCCAGAACGGGGTCTGCCGGATGAGTTTGGCATGCCCTATGACCGCATCCTGTCCGACGAGCAGCTGCTCTCCACGGAGCGCCTGCACTCTCAGGACCCGCTGCTGTCCCCTGAGCGGACGGCCTTCCCCGAGCAATCGCTGTCGCGGGCCATCTCACACACGGACGTCTTTGTGTCCACGCCAGTGCTGGACCGCTACCGCATGACCAAGATGCACTCCCATCCCAGTGCCTCCAATAACTCCTATGCCACCCTGGGCCAGAGCCAGACGGCGGCCAAGCGCCACGCCTTTGCCTCGCGCAGACATAACACGGTAGAGCAGCTGCACTACATCCCGGGTCACCATACCTGCTACACAGCCAGCAAGACCGAAGTGACCGTGTGACCCGCCAGGCAGGGCTGGGCCACACTGGACAGGGTGGCGTGGGGCCAGAGAGGGCATCAGGAGCAGAGTTTCCAGCCTTGCTCCTCTCCATGACCAGGTCCCCTTGGTGGGAGCTGGGTGGGGGGAGGTTGATTTGGTCCAGAAAGCCATACTCCGGGGCAGTCACAGCTCCCACCGCCTGACCCAACATAGGAGGCCCTGGATCTGGAGAGATTTTTCTCTTTCTCTTCCAGTAGAGTCCACAGGAAGGGAAGAGAAGGACAAGGCCCCAGTGTCTCCCTACTCACAATCTGGACCCTTCAGTCCCATGGTTCCCCCTCCACCTCCCTCTCTTTCTCTCTCTCTCTCTCTCCCCCCTCCTCCAACTCAGTTGTAGGTTCTGTCAGCCAAAAGACCTTCCAATGACCCTGATCTGAAGTTGCCTGGGTTTGAATGGCCAGCCGGCATGGTCAGTAGGGCTGACCCAACAGGCTCCTCGGTCTCATTCATTTAACCTAGAACTGCATCACACACAAAAAAATCTTCTAGTGCCTAAAAACTGCCTGCTCGCTCTCAGCCAGAGAGCTGCTGTGTCAATAAGCACAATAATGATTCTCTTTTGCCTGCTGAAACTCTGACCACCCCTTCCCCCCAGTAGCTCTTCCTTTGCTGACCCCCCCCCCCCCCCAAGAGCCTTAATGCGGCTCTGTATCCCTTCAACCTCTGGACAGGGAGGATTCCCTTCCTTTAGTTGCCTCCTGTTGTTGAGTAGCTGTCCCATTCCAGCTGGCTGCCCTGATCCCTATCTTAAGAGGGGTTGGCTCCCCTGGATCTAGCTGCTTTACCATCAAAGCTCTCTGGGGCTTTAGCTCTTAACCTCCAGAGAAGTGTAAGTGATGTGTTGCAGGGACTTGAGGGGTAGCCTCCAGCTACCTGATTGTCTCCTCTTTTCCTCCGGGCCTTTAGGTCTGAACTATGACCGCCACTCAGGCCTGCCTTCTCCACCCCTGCTCTGCTCCCAGATGACACCTATGGTTTTAGTTAGAGAAAGCCAGGTGGGGAGGGTCACTGTGATGCCCAGTACCTCAGGGGCTCACCATTCCCATTTTTCTAGGACTCTGCCTGCCCTCCCTCTCCCCACCCCATGCACCTCAGGCAGGACAGAGGCAGAGGCTTCTAGACGATGCTTAGCCAGGAAAAAAAAAAAGGAAGACCTCTGAGAGGTCATTGTGTTTCATCCTTTTCACTTCTCTCTGCCCAGTCCACCAGCCCTTTCTCTGTTTAGAACTTACTCTCACTTCCTATCTCTCCTTTCCCACTTCCTGTCTCTGCTCCCCACCCTTGTAGCTCCAGTAAACTCTTCCTGGATGTTCTTTCCTCAGATCAGTGGATGGAAGAGACCAAGACCCATTGGCAGATGTAAATAGATAAATTGTACTTCAGACAACTAATCTGGGGGATTGCTGGACAAATCCACAATGTAGAACTTCCTCACTACAGAGAGAACTTGGGCATTGGGTAGATGCAAGCCCACTGTCAGCTTTGTAAGCTCATTTCAGCTCCTTGTGTGACAGGGTGTGACCACTTATGGGACAGAGAAACATTCAATTCCCCAATACCACACACACAGAAAGAGAAGGAACTTTTCCCTTTTCAGGGCCAGGGCACCTCCTTGGGCTGAAGCTGGGGAGGGGGAAAATTAGCTTTAGATGGCTAGTGATGGTGTGATAGTAAACGTAGAACTGACTGCTGTCAGAATCCAGCCACCAGTAGGATTGTACATTCCCTTAGTTCTATATTCAAGGTCCTTTAATGGGAGGAATGGGGAAAACTTCTCCATCTCTGCCCTGGGAAAGTTTAATCCAACCAAGTCTACAAGCCACAAGAAATTGATGAGTTGCTTCTCCTATAGATTTCGGGCACACCATAGCTCTTTTCTCTTCCTGGGTTTGGTTTCCAATGTGATCAGGAATACACAGCATGAATCAGGAGGGGATAGAGGTTCAGAGCTATTAACTTAGCCCTGAACTTCCCCACTGGGGAGATGTCTCTACAGCTGTGAGACTGGAAGGTCAGAGTCAATCCACTCTGCTTTTGTCCCCTCAAGCACATAAACCTTCTTATGGGCTGGTCCCCACAGGTTTATGAGCATTTGTTCCAGAAGCTGAAGCTAAGAAGGCTAGAAAAGAAGAAACTAAGCTAAATAAAGCAGCGAATCACTCCAAGAAGCATGGGTGTGTCTCACAACTGGTCCCCTAAGCTGGTTTTCTAGGTTAACTAGATAACCCTTAGGCTGTTCCTGTGAGGATCTTGCGCTAATTGGGAGGGGAAAAGATAGGACAGGAATGAGTGGGAACTCTATTCCGTAAATGTCTATCAACATACACACTAAGCCAGTAATCTGGTCTCATCCCTTGAAAGCATCTTTTATACACCAAGTACTCCCCTTAAATCTTCCCCAATCCTTTCTCTGAAAGGGCATGTCTGTCTGTCTGTCTGTCTCAGGGCTTATTTGATAGATTGATTCTAAAACATTTCTCATCCTGCTCTTACCACTGTTTGCTAAAAAAAACAAACAACCCCCCCCCCAACAAAACGAACAAACAAAAAACATTGAGTGTCAGTTGGATTAGAAAATTCTACTAAAATACTTATTTATTTTCAAGGTTTTCTTTCCTTCCATCCCTTGGATCTAGAAGAGAGATATGGAAAGCAGGGAAAAGGAAAGAGAAAGAGATAGGTCTATAAACTTCTGCAATACAAACTCCCATTTCAAAATCCAGAAAGCATATGTCTTAACAAGGATGTAGAAGTACAGTAGTATCTCTTTAATTGCTGCTCTGCATTATCATCCCGATTTCAGTTGCCCATGGTCAACCATGGTCTAAAAAATACTAATATTTGTCTTGGCTCTTTCAAAAGAGCATCCATACTCACATAATCTTCTATTACAGTATGTCATTATAGCTGTCCTGTTTATTACTTATTACTACTAATCTCTTCCCTTGCTTAATTTATAAATTAAGCTTTATCAAAGATATATATATATATATATATACATATATATATGAAAAATAGTGTATCTAGGGTTCAGTGCTATCCACAGTTTCAGGCATCCACTGGGGGAGGGTCTTAGCAATATCCCTTAGCATATCCCTTGGCAATACGTGGGGAAACTAGTATATACCATGAATTCAGTTTTTTCACTGCTGTTTATGAATGAGCAAAGCCACACTGCCAGATAAATCCAAGTGAGAGGTTCTGGGGCTAGAACCCTCAATTCCATCCAAAGCCAAGTGGTGTCTTCTGCCACATATACAAGAAGGGCCATCCCTTCCTCATCACAAAACCCTCCTGCCCTTAGCAAAGGAAGCCAAAAGCCCAAGATTTCCCTCTGATTGCCTTCTATTTCCTGCATGTCTCCATTATTCTGCTAAGATCAGTCTAGGTTCTGTAGAAGTCTCTCCTGCTCTGAATCTCCTCATGAAGATCTTAATATATTCTTCATTCTCCCATCTTTCCTTCTTACTTGCTCCAATGAATTCCTGGTGTAATGTATCATGAGTCACCAAGGATTGCTGAGAGTTTCTAAATCTCCCCCCTCAGGACTCCCCAGTGTCTTAGGCAATGCGTCTGCCCTTTGGTAAGTTCCAACATTTCCCCCAGCTGAAATTTCCCCTCTTCTCTTACCACACTCACTTCTGTCTCGACCTCCATCTTTGTGTGAGTTCCCTCTTTCCTTCTTTACATCTCTTTCTACATCCTTGACTTCCTTCTCCTGGCCCTGCCATAGAGTCTAGTTTTAAGAATTAGAGATCTTTATGAATCGATGGAAGAATCAGACATTCTTCAGGTCCTGTGTTTATTTCAGTAGCTACTCCTCTGTTTCCTACATCTGTGAGATCATGCCCAAGACCCTGGGACCCAGCCTCTCTCCACCCTGATCTTTGGGAGGGAAGGAGTAGAGCTGCCAGTTCAGATATGGGATGGCCAAAAGATCAGCTTTGGCTCCTGCCGCTGCAAGAAGTTCCTGACCCAGCCTGCTAGTAACCCACAGGCTCCTGCTTTGGCCAAAGATTCTTCCTCTCCAGGACTTGAGGCTACTGCTCCCACCCACTCCCCCTTCCTGCTAGGGTGCATCATAGCTCTCATGTTGTCCCTAAAGGTTTGAGGGCCTCATAACTTGCCAAGCATAGAGGAATATCCTTCCCAACATCCCTACTACCAAATGTAATCCATTTCCTTTGGAGATACCTTGGCTGGCACAGTTTTCCTGCCGTGATTCCTTCCATAAACAACTGTGAACTTGATTCAAGGCTATGTTTAGAAGAGCTGCCCATCACTTGGACCCTAAAAGCTACTTGAAGAGTTGACATATTACCTCCCACTGTTTCTCCCTGTCATCCATTCTGCATCTGGGAAACTTCATTTTGGAGTTATTTTCAAGGAAGCTTCTTGTGTTTTAACAACGTAGTCTTCAGAGCTCAAATGTTATGTTTTTTAACAAATGCACCATTTTAATGGTAGATTCAGTCTTCTTAGCTCTATATTTGATGTTGGAAGGTGACATATTGAGGAAGAACAAGAAGAAAAGGGAAATCAAAGCACAAGATGAAGGCACTGGAGATCCAGCTTCCAGAGCTGTTGTCTCCATCCTGCTGTGTGTCCAAGGACAAGTCATGTTTCCACTCAGTGCCTCAGTTTTCCCATCTATAAACTGAGGGGCTTTGATAGATGGGCCCTGAAGTTTCACCCAGTGGTTATATATTAGCACTTTCATTTCCCATCAGTAATCCTTTCCTTCACTGCATTCTTCCCTATCTCACCTGAGCTGTACCCATCCCACTAGCCAGATACCCTAGACAGCCACCAGACTCCTCACTGGAGCTGGATAGTCCCGATGGGTTCAGTTACCCACAGGTGTTCACATATCTGAAAGATAAGGGCCTGACCATTCAACAGGTCACCAACTATGTGTCACAGAGGCCTCTCGAACAGACACACACAGCTAGGTGTCTGTGTCACAGGGAAATTCAGAGTTACAGTTTTCATTTTCCATGATGTTCCTTGTAGCTGGAGGGAGGCAGTTCAACGTTCCAAGAAGGGATGGACTGGAGTAGAAAGATTTGCTCACAACAGTTGGGCATAGAGTTTGTTTTGGACAACAGCTGGGAAACACATTCCAAGTCCCAGACAAAAATGCTTAGCAAAGGCTCTCTGTGGCAAATGTTATATTATCCCACTCCAGAATGTACATCCTGAAGACCAGGTCTGGACACTGAGGCTCCATCCCAAATGGAGAGGACAAGGCAGCACTAACTGGGTGGCTGGGAGTGGGTACTCCCCCAGCCCCCAGTATCTTTATAGTCCTTCCTTGTGATGCTACCATCCTCCCTGTGAAGGCTCGTGAGCAAGAATGAAGATTCCAAGTTGGCATCACCCAACTCATATTGTAAATCAGCAAAAACATTTACCTTCCATCACGCAGAAAAAAAAACAAAAACAAAAACAAAAAAAAATGATGTTGTGTGTTTTGTTAATACCTCCCGGCTGAGGGAGGAGACCTGGCTCCACTTAGCCACCCACCCTGAAGTGACCCTTGAATGACACTCCATGGGAGGACCCATTCATTTGCTTTGTAGTGGCAAATCTTCCTCTAGTTCTATAACTCAACTAGACATTTTGTAGTAAAGAATTCTTGAAATTCTCTAATAAAAAGCAATTCTTACTGTAATATTTTTAGTTTGGGAACACAATTTCCTAAAGGGGTGATTAATGAACATTTTTATGCATTAGCCCAGTTTATGGATTCCATGTTTATTATATGGTAGTATTATGAAAGTACCTTTCTATCCAACTCTTTGCAGAGAGGTTCCTCATCGTTCATACGTAAGCTTCATGATAAGCACTGCCCATTACTGCTTCTGTACAAATCTCATTGTTCTACTTACCTGTCAAAGCACATTCTATAAGTACTGTAAAACAGGTTATTACTTTAGTAAGATTTAGTCTTAAGGATTTTTTCCACTTTTGTCAGTAACAGGTATTTATGGATTAAAAAAATAATAAAAGCTGTTTCAACATAACTCGTGTCTCTTAAAGTAGCCAAGTGCTTACTTTAACCTCATCAAAGCTAAAAGTCATTATAATGCAAGGAAAGATGTAGATTATAGAAACTGGGGATGAAAGCAGGTTTGGCTATAAGCATTCACTGTTTTTGGTGATAAGAGTACTTTAAAACTGACTTCTAGTCATGCTTACACAACTATGTAAATTCAGTACAATTGCCAAAGTGTATACAATCAATGCATGTGTATTAAGATGTACTGATTAAACTGTGCTTTTAAAAAATGGAAATCAAAAGAGATATAGAAAAATAAGCCAAAGACAAGTGCTGAAAGACAAGGTATACGAATCAAAACAAAATTAGAAGTCCCAACATAAAGTACTCCAGCATCATTGTGCTCAGACATTAGGCCTTAGTTCAGTAGAGTTAGTTCCTACACTTACCATAGAAGATTTTAATTGAAATGGTCCTATTGAGAGTCCTGACTAGAGAATCAAGTTGCACCAGAAAGTTGATTTCAATTCAGAGTTTTCTTGAGAACTTTCCTTTTCTGGTCACAACTTTATATTATGTTCAGTTTTGCTGTTCAGAGTATCTGTCAATTACCTGAGTGGAGATGAAGTTTATGCAAACAAAACATTGCCAAATAGAATAGTTGGGTACATCCCCACAAGCAGTACCTCCCTACTTCTTACAACCCAGTCAGACATACTTTTTATCCAACTCTCTGAATTCTTCATAATAAAATCATGTTCATTAGAGGCATTGTACTTATAATTACAGATCCTTTTAATCTCTTAGATGGGGGTCATTTATTCTCTAGGACCAAGTTTCAAACCTGTTTATTGTTCTTATACATTACAGCACATAACCACAGAAAATGGGAATATATGACCTCATTACAACAATCACCATTGCAGTCTTATTGCTTCTTTGTCTTAGTGTCTCTAACACAAAACAAGTTGGAGCAAGTAAACACACATGTGCATACAAACACACACATATCCACAGAAAAGTCTCATCAATCTGTATTCATTATTGAAAGGAAACTCAAAGGGAAACAAAACTATAAATTAGAGGATATTCTTAGAAAAGTACAATTTAATTACAACACTTGCACATACATATAATAGCTAGAGACTCTCAGGTGACTTCCCTTACTGAATAGGTAAGAACAAAATGTATTCACAAATAAAATGGTCAAGTACTATGGACCAAAGAGTTCCACATATATTTTACAAGGTATTTATAAAGCACTTTGGAACATACCTTTCTTTAGTTTATTTTTTGTCTGTTTTGTTGTTGAGTAAAACCCTGGTTTTGCCATATAGCCCAAGCTGGTCTGAAATTAACTATAGAGATAAGCTGTCCTCAAACTCACAATCCTCCTTCTCAGCCTCCCAAGTGCTATACACGTGGTTGCACATGTGTGTAACCACATCTCAAACAGACTAAATATCCTTCCTTAAATATCATTAACTAAAAATGTAGTAAACATTTTCCTCTTTGATTCTCAAAAGCAAACCTCATTTGCCCTCAAATTCAAATTGTTGAGATGTAAATAAATGAGATTATAGCATCAATAACAAGCCAGAGAGGAAGAAAACACAGGTAAAGCATTGAGATTCCAGGAATGCTGGTAACTGTTTACCTGCAGTGTCCCTTTGGACATTAATGCTCCTTCTCTTCTCTGGTTGAGCATGAAAAGGAAGCTCAGAAATTCTAGAAAGGAATAAGAAAATGTTTCTTCAAAGAATCTAAGATACTCACATTTAGGTTCAAATGTCAGGAACAAGAAAATCAGAAAAGGTTTTGAAGCAGACAGCTAAATGGCAATTTGTTGAAAGTGCCAGAAAAAAAATAGAATCATTTTATATTTTGAGATGTTGTTAAGTGTCATCTTTGGGCTTTGGTTTCTTTGTCTGTAAGAGATAGTTGGGGAAATGCACAAGCAATAAGATCCTTCCCAAGATTCTTGATAACTGACGGAGCTTATAAGCACCCAGTCCTGACCATCATTGCCCTTCCATTCTTGAAATATAGGATGAGGTTGAAGGAACTGAGGGGTTCCTTGGTCATTGTACTAACTGCCAATATTTTGCTGAGTCACCTGGCAAAACTTATTTTACCTCTTCAAATCTCAGTTTTCTCATTTAAAACAATGAGGCAGTCTCCAAACCAGGAGATCACTAAAATGCTTCTCTGCTTCTTTACTCTCTGCATTTGTGACTTTTCTAACCCTTTTCAGGGAATTGATCAGCTTAGCTTGTATTGACTGTGGCAGAAGGGTAGAGTAGGAGGACAGAGTGGGAGTGGAGGGAGAGAAAACCTCACTGGAGGCCACTTAGGAGATAACAACTTCCCACCTGCCAACATCTCTACTCTTTATGTTGACACACAGCTAGGGAGTGAAAAATATTTAACAAAAGAAAGAACAAGGTCTTCAAAATTTATCTCTTCTGTTTGACGTAACTTCTTATGATTTCCCAAAGTGAACAGTGCACTTGTCTACGAAACCCAAAAGATGGCATTTTCATTGAAAGTGTTCAACAGTTTATGATTTCACCATTCTACAAAAGTGTATTTCAGGAGTAGAAGTCTTTCTACTAAATAGCATTACTCTCATTCCCAAATCCAAGCTGTGAAGATGTGTGGCAACTGCAACATACAAACACATTGTCCTCATTCCTGTTTATGCATCCATCTAAGCCAGTGTTTCTACAAAACAGCAACACCAGTATCTCTGTAGCTCATGGCAATATAGATGCAACATTCCTGCCACAGACTTTATGAAGAAAGGCGAGAGTTTAGAATTAACCAATTAACAAGATCTCTAAGTAAGTCTATACACATCAGTGAAGCTCATCATTGTCACCTTTTTTCTTTCAGTTTGAAATGTTTTAGTCATAAGATGAGAATAAAGACTTTCCATTTTAGGGATCAGAGTAAATAATCCTAGTCTCTGAAATCTGATGTTGATATATAACCATATTTAAAACAGATTTTAAAAACATGAATTGACAGAGGATCAAGCATTTCACGAGGCAAAAGCTGAAGCAGGGTATATAAGCTATCTATCGGAAAGTTTAGCACAAGAGAAATCATGTGAGTCATAGCATATATGGGAATGGGAACTTTTAAAGATTTCACATATCTGAGTATGCCAAAATGTGAAAGGAAAAGAGAACAGGGATAAAGATGTCGGTGCGGAGTAAGCTCCATTTTCTGGGGACAAGAAAGGGGCCCCACAGAAGTCAGAGCTGCTCCTCTGAAACTCCTTGGAAGGGTAAGATGATAGTCCTCGTGAGATACAGAAAAAGGACTGTCCACATGCTTTCCTCAGAGGGTCTTAATCTCCTTAGTAGAGTACAAGGAAGACTCACTGGAACTGGCAGCACAGCACAGGTTGGATTGTCCTATGGTGGTAAACAAATCCTAAATATCCTTAAAATTATCCAAGACTTATTTTCCATCTCCTCTGTGATTTGTTGGGCAATAGTAGTACTTTTTCATCCTTACTCAAGAGCCCAGAAATAGATGGTGTAGCCATTATTATCTGTGTCACCTGTCACCATGTGAATTTCCCCACCAGAACTTTAGGAGGGTCTGGAAAGGACAATAAAATGGCAGCTCAGAGTGGCACACATGATTTCTACGCTTCTCTTCCATCCCACCATAAAGGATCCAGGAAGTATGATTCGGACGTGTTCCGGGAAGATGGAGAACAGAAATACCCAATGAGCAACATCAACGAATACCACTGTTACTGCATTGAGTTTAGAGGTAAAAGTTAGCAGTGTACAAAGTTCCCTTCTCTATTACTACAGATAAACCAACAAAGTGTACTCTGTTTTTAAGGAAGCCAAAACATTTCTGCAGCTGATCTATTGTATATAAAGCCATCAGAAGGTTAGTGGATCTCTTATTCAGAATTCATCTGGTACCAAGAAATAAAAGCATATGGTGTGGTAGTACATGACTATAAGCCCAGTAGTTGAGATGTTGAGGCAGGAAGATCCTGAGTTCAAGGCCAGCCCGGATTATTCAGCAAGATTCTGTTTCAGAAAGCAAACAAAAACATTAGTTAAGACAAATAATGATAAAAAAAAATTCTCATAAGACAGAGGACCTGAATGTATGTATAATCAGGTCTCCCATAAACTAAGATGTAGGAACTAACTCAAACCATGATCTACATCTCCTTCTCTGTCCCTCCCTCCTTTCTCTGTTTCTCTTTCTTGCTGTCTCTATCTGTCTTTCTTCCCTTTGCCCACAAAGTCATGAATTTTAATTTCCCTTTTTGGGCAAATTTCCATTTCTCTTGTGTTTGTGTATGCTTAAACCTGGCTGAAATAACACTTATGCAATTGTGTCTACATAACTTGCCCATCCAGCCCTAGTTGACATAAACTCTCTACACCTGAATTCCAAAAATTATTGAGTGGTGGGGTACACAAACATCTCTGTGACTCCCTTTGTGTATCCATTAGCCAATATTTCATGACAAATTTCTCCAGGATTAATAGCAGAAAACAAAATCAATCATTTATTGTTATCTCTCATGATTCTGGAAGCCAATTGGGTTAAAATAGTTCTTCCTCAGGGACCCTTACACAGTGGCAGTCAGATGGTAGCTGAAGCCGGAGTCTTCTCTAAAGCTTCCTCACTCAATTGCTGGCTGTGACGCTCACTCTCAGCTATACCTCAACAGGAGTGATTGTCTGGAAAGCTTATAATATGTCTGTTCAGAAGTTCGTCAAAGTGTGCCAGATTAAGCATCCCAAGAGAGAAATATATTAAGAAAATGAACCAGGTAAAAACTATATCACTCATATGATATAGTCTCAGAAGTTACATAATGAACTTTCTAGGTTAAGTGTCTGTGAATTTCGTCTCGGATCCAGGGGAGAAAATACAGACTCTGTTGTTTAAAGGAAGTATAGCAAGGTTACAATGAGAGAAAAGCATGGTGATGGAAGTTGTTGCTATGTTGCTTCTGGAGAAAAATAAATAGTCTGCCATATTTTGGGTCAAGTGTCTCTCACAGGTTCCATAGCTGTTGTGAAGGAAGCTTGTGTCACTTGATAGAAAATGGGTACAATCGTCCAACTCCAGAGATTACAGGTAGTTTTTATAAAGTGAAACATGGGGTGAGTACACCCATTGAACAGCCTTTTCAGACAGCCCTAACAAAACCTGCATTGTCTTATTTCAGTCAGTTATTTATTTGAATTATCTTTGAATTCATTCAACTGTTTATTTGTATTCCCTTTGGATTCATTCAGGTGTTTATACTCATCTTCTTTAATACTGTTGATCATTCTTCTTACTGTTCTTGTCTGAGATTTCATCCATTTCACAATCATTTAAGTGCTTTATTGTTGTCATTTGTATGAGACATGTTGTTTTGTTCTTTCCATATAATTTGCGTATCTATGTTGGAATTAGTATGTATTAGCCCAAGTTTTCAGTTGGAGGCTTTACAGCTGAAGTATTTACAATATTTAGGCATGACTGTATACTGCTGGCATTGTGGTGTATTTTCATGCCCCCAGATTGGGGCATAGCTCAGTAGTTGAACACTATTTGGATGTGATTTTCTTCACCATGGTATTTTTTTGGTGACATACCTTTGTAGAAGATACAGCAGTACTCAGCAAAAACAATGACTAAGCTACCAGAAAAGATCAAACTAACTCAGAATAATTGGATTCTGTACTTATCTATGAGAAGGGCATCATGGAGTAAGCAAACTGATGTCCCAAAGGCAGATTAGCAAAGTCTGTTTTGTCAGAGGTGTGTGAATATTATGGTCTGCCCATATTGTACAGTGGCTTTTAATGTAGCAAATACTCATTACCATAAAAATATACATGGCATGACATACTAGGAGGTAGGATTTATCTTGTTTCTGCATTCAGGGAAATGTTAATATTGAAAGATTCTCATCCATCATTCATAGGTTCCTGAAATACCTGGCCATCCCACTAGACTTCCATCTTTCATTGCAAATTTTTAGGGGGAAATATAGACAACCAAGAGAAGACAAAGAACATTTATTATTATTATTATCATCATCATCATCATCATCATCATCATCTTCATCATCATCATCATCATCACCATGAAGCATTTTAGTAGACACTTTATGGAAGACTCATTCCAAAAAGAGTTAAAGGAGACTAACGGAGATGAAGAGACTTTTCTCAAGTTGAGAACACAGTAGTTTGAATGAGAATGTCCAGACTTTGATTGACCCCGACAATTCTATTTCAAGACATGCCCTTATGTCAGACTAACCATGAGGAACAAAGATCTCAAAGGAAGAAACAAAGGCCAAATGGAGAACGAAAAGGGTCTGCCTTTCTTTTAGGAAACAACTCCAGCCTAGTTTCATTTACTCTTTCTAGCAAGCCCAAGTATATGTTTGGGGGCAAGAAAGGGTAGAAGGAAGGTGGAAGGCTGATCTAGAAGCTCAGGTAAAATGGAGCTGGTAGGCTGCTCTCCACTGTGAGTCTTTACTCTCTTCATCACTGAGTGAATTAAAATAGGTGTCTAGGTCCACTCAAAGTTTAACCTTTTCACCATTCCAACCCTCTAGAACTGGGATTGTATCCTGAAATACAGCCAATCCAGGACAGAGATTGTTCTCTTTGGACTTAAGATTGGGCACAAGGGGGAATCAAATCATCTAATGAGGAACTACAAGATTCCCCATCCACTGGAGACAAGATACACCTATATTTTCCTGGCTCAATTCTGCTGTGCTTCTGTTGGGAAATTAGTGAATTCTAGGGAAATTCTACAGTTCTGCCAACAATTTGTAGGCTGTTCTCCTCATTGTACCAGATCTCCTCGGGTCCCCAGGAAAGCCAAGGAGGTGAACAGCTCACCCTTCTCTAATATTGAGACCATCTCTTTGACTCTGCTGTTAGAATATAATGAAATAGATGAATCAAAGCCTAGAAATCAGGTTGCCTCCATACCCCAGCAGACCACAAGTTACCATGTCTTCTCTTTTTTCCACAGAAATTAAGGTCAATTCCCAGCTCCAGATTAGCTCACTAGACAAAGCTATACAATGCACACTATGTCAATAATTTCAGGGATGTGAGTTGGTGGAAGAAATTATCAAGAAGGGAGAGTAACGAAGAGAGACTATATTAGGATGCAGCTAAAAGGGAGAGAATATGGCAGCCGGATTATATTATTGCTGCGATGCTGCAAAGGATATTGGGGTGAATTAGGTTTCATGGAGCTTATTTAGTGTTTCACTGATTGGCTGTTTCATTCTCATGGGCATTTTTTACTGGCTGATTAGTCCTCAGATTGTGGCTGAATTTCATGCACCTAAGAGCATCACTTGAGCTTGGCTTCCAGAATCCATCTGGCCAATTTCACTTGCTTGACTCAGTTCCATATTCCATTTGGCCCAGTTTGGCCAAATGATGCTCTATCTAGCTGAACTTGGCTCATTTCCACATTCCACCCAGTCTTTAGTATTTTTATTTACTTGTCATGTCTCTTTAAAAATGAGAGGCCTCTTCCAAACTTGAGAAAATAATCTAGCCACAAACAAAGCAGTACCTTCAGCCCGAAATGCTCTTTTTTAGCTGTCACATGATTGGCCTTTCTTATTTCATTGAAAAAAGTGAGATCTTTTCCATACTTGTCAAGGTGACAGTCAACAACACATTGAGTTGCCATATCATCTTATCACCGATGCACAAAAAGCTCACCTATGTCCCCACGAAGGCAAAAACGTAGGGTGGGAAGTTGGCTGTGAGGCTAGGCTAGTTTCTATCGAGAGTTCTTACATTTAAACACTTCTTGCTGTAGTCAAATTATCTATATAAAAGAGCTTACAACTATTCTTAGTGACAGGGCTTGTAGGAGGCTAAAATAAGCAATACACGTAAAGGTATTCAAAACAAAACTTAGCAAAAGAAGTTCAACAAACATGAGAAGAGATTGTGATTTACTTTCCATTTAATGGCTCTGTATGGGGAAGTATGTGGCTTGCTATGTAGTGATATAAATGTCCTCTGATCTCTGAGAGTGATCATGCTAAGCCAACCTATATTCTTGCAAAATCTAGATATCCTCAA
Organism: Dipodomys spectabilis; assembly: GCF_019054845.1. Lineage (NCBI taxonomy): Eukaryota > Metazoa > Chordata > Mammalia > Rodentia > Heteromyidae > Dipodomys > Dipodomys spectabilis. The sequence continues at coordinate 13,658,650 of NW_024870681.1, forward strand.
TAGTCATAACTCATTCCCACCAAAGGATAATTTCTAGAGTCTCCTTTACATAGCAAAAAGTTCAAAAGAATTTCTTTCAAGGGCTTCTATTTCCATCTAAGATAGGATAACAAGCAATTTATATATAAGAAGCTATTTGTATATAATGCACATGTGTAAATTCACATGCATGTGTATGATGTATGTGTATATGAAACAACAGCTTTAAACATTAAACAAACTGGATCTCAGGCAGCAAAGAACAGAGCTCCCTGCAAGATGAGAAACACACAAAGTAAGTCCTACAGTAACCCTTGTTCACTACCTTGAAAGAGCTTCCAGAATAAAGAGACAAATTACAACCTAGGGAAAAATATTTGCCCATCATGTATTTGATAGAGGACTTATATCCAGAAAATACAAACAATTCTCAAAGTAATAAATCAAACAGCCTGGCCAAAGGAGAGAGGCAAAGTATTTGAACAAATACTTTATAAAAGAAGATATATGCAGGTCAAATAAGATAAGAAAAATGTGCTTAAAATCATTTAACAAATTCCAGAAATGTGAGATGCTACTATACTCAGTTGGCAAGAATTGGAAAGAATAACCTGGGCAATGGTTGATGGACAAGGAGGAAACAAAATTCTCATTTATTTCAGGCCAGAATGTGAAATGGAATATAGCTGGGCAGATATTTTTTTCAAGATAAGTGTATATAAACCATATAATCCAGCTATTGCGTGCCTTAGTATTTACTAAAGAAAGAAAAGCATATGTTCATAGAAAAACTTACTATAACCAAAAGCTGGAAACACAAATGTTCATTCTTCTTCAGATAAATAAATAAGTGCAACAAATGCATATAATGGTATCCTACTTAGTAATAAAATAGAAATGGACTTTTGATACCTACAATACAATGGATGTATCTCAAAATAGTTGTGCTAAGTGAGAGAAGTCAGTACTCAATACATATTGCCTGACTCAACTGATACAAAACCATAGAAATGTCAAAAATCCAGAGAAAAAGAAAATATATCAGTGCTTCTAGGAACAAGGAAAGGTTATATATTAGCACTAAGAGTTCAGATGTATTTAATATGATCACTATTTATATTTATAGTTTCAAGGGTGTATAAACATGTCCAAACCTATAAAAATCATACTTAACTATTTTTATTAAAAACATTTTTGATAGTGCTCGAGTTGGAACCTAGCACCTCACACATGCTAGACAGTTGCTCTACCACTAAAGTACCTCACCAGCTATTTATCTTTTATTTTCTGGCAGTACTGGGTTTTGTATTCTAGACCATATGTCACCCTCCCAGACCTTTGTTTTCTTCAGTTATTTTTCAAATAGTCTTGTATTTTCACCTGCATGAACCTAAAACCATGATCTTCCTACCTATGCCTACTACACAGATGAGATTATAAATGTATGGCACTGTGCTAGGCTTGTTCATTGAAATAGGGGTCTCACTAACTTTTTGCCTGGCCTGGTTAGAAACAGCTTCACTTCCGATCCTCTGGATCTCTACTTCACAAATGTCTTGATTACTTTCAAAATGGGCAATATGTTATAGGTTAATTGCTTCTAAGTAAGGCTATTAAAAAATAAATTTGCTTTCTAATTCCTCTTTTGTGAGGTCTAAGGATATAAATGCCCTGTGCTCATGAGAAAATATTTCCACATACTGAAAGAGCAACTAACTCATAGCTACTAAAATCCCTACAGACTTTAACCATGCTCATCTATCTGGACTTCCTCTCTCCTATACTTCCAACTTTTCTCAGGCTTTTTCATCCTGTGCTATATTTATGTTATAGGGGTGAAGGCAGAGGTCTCCTCCTGAGGCCTATGAACCCTGTTTCTTGGCTGAAAACCTTTCCTTATGCCTATCCTATACCCCAGGTGCAGACATTATCCTAGAATGCTTAAATTGTGTACGGCAATAATGTTCCTCACAAGACTGTTGATGAAATAGCTTCAATGATGCATGGTAAGCATATGTAAGCATTCAAACCATATACACGGCACAATTACTTCTTTTGCCAAACAAGAGGTATAGAAATATTATTTTTCTATTTATTTTATTATAAAAATAATCCAGATGTTCTGTTAAGAATTCTTTATAGGGCTGGGAAGGTGGCTCAGTGGTAGAGCGCTTGCCTTGCATGCCTAAGGCCCTGGGTTCAATTCCTCAGCACCACATAAGCAAAAAGAAAAAAGCCAGAAGTGGTGCTGTGGCTCAAGTGGTAGAGCACTAGCCTTGAGCTGAAGAGCTGAGGGACAGTGCCCAGGCCCAGAGTTCAGGCCCCACAACCGGACACACACACACACACACACACACAAAAGAATTCTTTATAAAAGCATTGATCAAATATGATCCCACTTACTTCCAAAGTAGGGGTAGTTCCAAGTCCTGCCTTCCAACTCCATTCACATATACCACAATGTTGCCTGGAGCATGGATCATCTGCTCCCCAGGGTTCCCATCTCTTGGGTGTGCTCTTTCTCAGTGTGGGCCCTTCAGCCTGCCCCCCCCAAAAAAACCTCAGAATCCTACAACCCAATAAACATTGCTTAAAGTTTCCATCACTGATATTCCCAGGCTCTCTTGCTAAACCTCTGTAGATTTTGCCACTGCTTATTTTTATTACCACAGTTTATGGTGAGAAATTGAAGAGGAAGAATTCCCCACACTGTCTTATTGATACCATCTAGGGGCATTTTAGGTCCTTTCCCCTGCCCTTTATGGAATGAAAAGGCAGAAATGTGTTTAAGGTAACCAAAGCAAATTTATTTGAAAGTGAAAGGAAAGCAATGAAAAAAAAAGTAGAATGAGCAGACTCTCCAAGTTGGGGAGGGATCCATTCTGTCACCCAATAAGGGAAAATCTGAGGCTTCTTTGTTCATGCTAGATATTTGGTCCTTAGTCCCCTCACTCTTGGGGGATGTTAACTTTGGCTTGATTTGTTCAGCAGTGGTCACTCAGTGTCAAGCCCTTTCCAATTGGATGCAAGTTTCTGTCTGGTTGGACCCTTTCCATCCCTGGCAACAGCTGGTCTAAATACCTGTGATGGGAGTTGGAACCTGCCCCCAACTCCCCCCATCCAAAAGAAGAAGAAAGATATTAATTCCTTCCTTTGTTTCCTGCCATGTGCCATGTGGGCCTTTACCTCAGTTTCCTTTTATCCCTGCCTAACTTACCTAACTTCATAACTGGGGTCAAATACCTGTCCCTCATTACCTTTCTGTGTTAGTTAGGTTCTCTAGAGAAACAAAACTCCCACCATCTACTCTGTCAGTTGAAGGACCTGGAGAATTAATAGGATGGTTTGAAGGCCAGAAAGCTAGAGTCAATGATATAGATTCTAGTCCAGGATCTCAGCCTCAACACCAGGTATGCCAAGGACAGAAGAGCAATATCCAGCTCCTCAAGGCAGGCAGAGTTAACTCAACTTTCCTCTACCCTTTATTCGCTTCAGGCCTTCAACCCATACCAGGACCTCTTAAATGTCAATTTCTTCTGGAAAAAAAACCCATAAATGGTTTTGCAAGCTATTTGTGTAACTATCGCATAACCTAGTCAAATTGACATATAACAAATTAACTATTACAATCAATAACTAACAATATCCCTAATTTTGCCCCATTTCCAGCTCTAGACCAACCAGAGAAATCCAACTATGTACCTGAACCCAACCAAAGGAATATTTTACTTTAAAGGACCCCCAACTCCCAAATTCTCAGAGCAAATGGCCTCCTATCAGGATACACCTGAAATCCTTCCTCTTTTTCCCAGTAAAAGATTCCCACTAGTGGGCCTTCCTTCTAAAGCCTGCCAAACCCTGGGAGCTCCTCCCTGGATAAATGGACTCTGACTAAATAGCTCCTGCTGGTTTTCACTTGAATGGTCTTTGTTTAGTTCTATACAGCTCATTGATAATTTGGCAAGGAGAAAGTTCCTTGTTTACTTGGATAAATAATTAGATTTGTCTACTTGGATAACTTTCAGTCTCAAAGCCTTTGGGAACTCATAAATTTAAGAGAATTTCCTTCATCCCAGGAAGCCTAGGAGTATTACCCCCTCAGAGCATGGTTCTCAAATGTCAACATTCATCAGAATTACCTGTGAGATATATACCCTGCCATTTCCTTTTTTAGTAGAGCGAGGCTGTGAACTGAGAATTTGCCTACAGCAGAATATACCTTGGGAAACACTGGCCCAGGCCTGGTGCTGAAATAAACTTTGAATCATTCTAACTAGTATGGTTTTAGGACCGGGATCTGCTTCCTCACTCCTATTGCAAATGCCTTTAGTTCAGTCATGGCCTCTGAATCTGAAGAGACCTTATTAAAGGAGCACAGGGAAGAAGTAGCTTAGCCTTGGCTTAGGGTCTGTGGCACCTCTAGACTCATGTAAATAGAAACGCCTAAAGAAACCAAGGGAGAAATGGAGGAAGAGATGCTAACTCAATGAGGCAGGGAAACTGGGTGTGTAGCTCAGTGATACAGCACTTGCCTACCTTAAGTGAAGCCATGGGTTTATACAACTTTAAAACAGAGGGTAGGGGAAATTAGCTATCCCATTACCTTGGCCCTGTAGTCTAAAGGGATGCTCAATAGACCAGCAGTTCCCTACCAGGATATCACACTGGAATCACGTTATGATCTTTTAATATTTCCTGAGACTTCAGCCCTATTCCCAAGTGCTGAACAGTTGCATTGAGAGTGCAGTGGTGGTCTTTTGTTAATATGTTTTTTAATTGTAAAAATACTGTACAGAGAGATTACAGTTACATGAGTCAGGTAATGAGTACGTTTCTTATCAAGCATTGTTACCTCCTCCTTCTTTTTCTCCTACCATCCCTTCCATCTCCACCTCCCCAACTCCTCCCTCAAAGTTGTAAATTTAATTTTCAACATAGTGTCTTGTACATCTCATTGTTACAATATGTCAACTTGTACCTTTTTTTTTTTTTTGGTCTGTCATGGGGCTTGACCTCTGGGCCTGGGCATTGTCCCTGAGCTCTTCAGCTTAAGGTGAGCACTCTACCATTTGAGCCACAGCACCACTTCCCATTTTCTAGTGGTTTATTGGAGATAAGAGTCTCATAGACTTTTCTGCCTGGGCTGGCTTTGAACTGTGATCCTCAGATCTCAGCCTCCTGAGTAGCTAGGATTACAGGCATGAGCCACTGACACCCAGCTTTCAACCTGTATCCTTATTTCAGCATTTTGTTATTTCTCTTTCCCTCCCCAAATTAGAAAAATGTATATACAAGATGCAGGGCACCGGAATCATATACAGTGAAAACAGAGGTTATACCATGGGGGAGGAACATACAAAAGAAACAAAACAAAATCACATATTACATTATAAATACATTAAAAACAATAACAAGAGGGCTGGGAAGGTGGTTCAGTGGTAGAGTGCTTGCCTTGCATGTCTGAGGCCCTGGGTTCGATTCCTTAGCACCACATATAAGCAAAAAGAAAAAAGCCGGAAGTAGTGCTGTAGCTCAAGTGGTAGAGCACTAGCTTTGAGCTGAAGAGCTGAGGGACAGCGCCCAAGCCCAGATCAGGCCCCACAACCGGACCCCCCAAAAAAAAACAATAGCAAGAAAGAAGAAAAAAAACACTTGTGTCCCTATCTTGGGGCTCATTTTGCTTAACATCATCACATGTACATAGATTTGACCTTATCTGCTTGTCCTAGACATATACTAGTTATTGCAAAGAAGAGAAACCATGGGACCTATGTTTCTTTGGGCCTGCCTTACTTCACTTAATATAATTGTTTCCAAGTCTTTCCATTTCCTAACAAATGGGGCAATGTCATTCTTTCTGATGGAGGCATAGAATTCCATTGTGTATATATACCACATTTTCTTGATCCATTCATCTATGAGGGGCATCTGGATTGGTTCTATTTCTTAGCTATGGTGAATAATACTGCAATAAACATAGTTGTGCTGGAAGCTTTAGTATACCCTTATTTGTGATCATTTGGGTAAATGCCCAAAAGTAGGATTGCTTGATCATAGGGGAGCTCTATGTGGAGTCTTTTGAGGAATCTCAATACTGCTTTCCAAAGTAGATGAACAAGTTTACACTCCTACCAACAATGTAGTAGGGTTCTCTTTTGGCCACATCCCCTCCAGCATCTGTTGTTATTAGATTTCTTGATTATAGCCATTCTAACTGGGGTGAGGTGGTATCTCAATGCTGTTTTGATTTGCATTTCTTTTATGGCTAGAGAAGTTGAGCATTTCTCCATGTCTCTATTGTCCATTCTTATTTCCTCTTCAGAGAAGTTTCTCTTTAACCCTTTAGCCCACTTATTCATTGGACAGTTGTGTCTTTGAGGATTTGCTGTTGAGGGATTTCATTTTTTGAGTACTAAGAATATTTTAGAGATGAGACCCTTGTCCGTTGTATATCTAGTGAAGATCTTCTCCCATTCCATGGGCTTTCTATTGATCTTGCTAGCTATGTCCTTTTCTATGCATACGCTCTACAGTTTCATCCAATCCCATTTGTCCAAGCTTTCTATGATATGTTGTGTTTCTGGGTCTTTATTAAGAAAACGTCTTAATAATTTCTTAATAATCTTAATAATTTCTGTGCCAAGGAGCCCTATAGTTTCTGCCATTCCTTCCTGTAATGTTTTCAGGGTTCTGCTTTGGCATCCAGGTCTTTGATCTATTTGGAATTGATTCTGGTGCAGGGTGATAAATACAGATCTAGCTTTAGTTTTCTACAGGTGTTTAACCAATTTTGCCAGCACCATTTACTGAAGAGGCTTTCTTCCATTTTAGTTTTTTAGTTCCCTTATCAAAGATTAGGTGGCTATAGGTCTGTGGATTCCTTTATGGGTCTTCAGTTCTATTCCATTGGTCCTCAGGTCTGTACTTGTGCCAGTATCAAGCTGTTTTGCTTATTATGGCTTTGTAGTAGAGTTTGAAATTTGGCATTGATATTCCTCCAGCACTGTTCTTTCTGCTAAGGATTGTTTTTGCTATTCAGGGTCTTTTATTGTTCCATATGAATTTTTAGGTTGCTTCTTTTTTTTGTTAGTTGTAGGGCTTGAACTCTAGACTTGGGTGGTGTCCTTGTGCTCTTCAGCTCAAGGCAAGGGCTCTACTCCTTAAGCCACAGGTCCACTTCCAGTTTTCTAGTGGCTTATTGGAGATAAGTGTCTCATGGACTTTCCTGCCCAGGCTGGCTTTGAACAATGGTCTTCACATTTCAGCCTTCTGAGTAGCTAGGATTACAGGCATGAGCTAACAGCGCCTGACTGGGTTCTTCTATTTCATTGAAGAATGAGGATATTGATAGGTATCACATTGAATTTGTAGATAGCCTTCAGCAGTATTGCAATTTTCATGATGTTAATCCTCCGAATCTAGGAGCATGGGAGGTTTTTCCACTCCCTAAGTTCTGATTTAATTTCCTTTTTTAGGTTTTTAAAGTTTTTTATCATAGAAGTCCTTCACTTCTTAAGTTAACTCCTAGGTATTTTATTTTTTTGTGAGGCTATTACAAAAGAGTTGCTTTCCTAATATCAGCCATGCTCTTTTCATTGTTGGTATATAAAAAAGCCATTGCATTTTGAGGGTTAATTTTATACCCTGCTACTTTGCCCAAGTTTTGAATAAGCTAGTGTAATTTGGGAATGGAGTCTATGGGATTCTTTAAATACAAGACCATGTCATCTGCAAAGAGGGAGAGTTTTAGTTCCTCTTTCCCTATTAGGATCCTTTTATGTTTTCATCTTTTCTTATTGCTGTAGCTAGGTATTCTAATACTAAATGGAAGAGACATTGAGAGAGTAGATATCCTCTCTCCTTCCTGAGTTTAGAGGAAATGGCTTTAGATTTTTACCATTAAGTATAATGCTAGCTGTAGGTTTATCATATACAGCCTTTATTGTATTGAGGAATGTTCCATGGATTCCTAGTTTTTCCATAGCCTTCATCATAAAAGGTTGTTGGATCTTGTCAAATGCTTTCTTCTACATCTATTGAGATAATCATGTGGTTCTTATTCTTGCTCTTGTTGATGTGATGAATTGTATTAATTGATTTGCATATATTGAACCAGATTTGCATCCCTGAAATGAATCCTGTTTGATTGTGGTGTATAAGTTTTCTGATGAGTTGTTGAAATCGATTGGCCAAAATTTTGTAGAGAAGCTTTGCATCAATGTCCATCAAAGAAATGGGTCTATAGTTCTCTTACTTTGATGAGTTCCTCCCTGGTTTGGGAATGTGGGTTACAATTGTTTCATGGAAAGAGTTTGGTACTAACTTTCACTTTCTATTTCATTGAATTGTTGGAGGAGTATTGGTGTGAATTCTGCTTTGAAGGCCTTGTAGAATTCAGCTGTAAATCCATCCGGTCCTGGGCTTTTCTTGGGTGGGAGGGCTCTTATTGCTGTTTCTATTTCGATGGTCGATATGAGTCTGTTAAATTGGTGTAAATCATCTTGGTTTAGTTTCAGCATGTCGATATTTGCTAGACATTCATATATTTTTTCCATATTCTGAAACTTATTAGTGTAAAGGTTTGAGAAGTATTCCCTTATAATGTTCTGAATCTTGGATGTTTCTGTGGTAATGTTTCCATTCTCATCTCTGAGTTTGTTTATTTGGGTATGTTCTCTTGTTTTTCTGATTTGCTAAGGGTCTGCCAATTTTGTTAATTTTTTCGAAGAACCAACTCTTTGTTTTGTTGATTCTATGTTTTTTTGGATTCGAATTCATTTAATTTTGATTCAATTTTAATTATTTTGTTTCCATCTACTGGATTGGGGTTTGGTTTGCTGCTCTTTTTCAAGGAGGTTCAGGTGTCTCATTAAATTGTTGGTTTTAGATTTCTCAAATTTGTTGATATAAGAACTCAGAGCTATAAACTTCCCTCGGAGTACTGCCTTTGCTGTGTCTTAGAGAAGCCGGTAATTTGTAAGTTCATTTTTGTTAAATATTATGAATATTTGAACTTCCTTTCTAATCTCTTCCATGACCCACTGGTGGTTCAACAGTATGTTGTTCAGCCTCCATATGCTATAGGACTTTCTTTGGTGGCCTTTGGTATTGAGTTCTAATTTTATTCCCTTGTGGTCTGAGAGAAAGCAGGGCATAATTTCAATGTTTTTGAATTTGGACAAATTTGCTTTGTGACCTAAAATGTGGTCTATTTTGGAGGATGTTCTGTGTGTTGCTGAGAAGAATGTGTGTTCTGATACTACCGGGTGAACTATTCAGTACATGTCTGTTAAGTCTACTTGGTCTATGCAGTTGTTTAGATCTGAGGTTTCTCTGTTGAGTTTTTGCCAGGTTGATCTGTCCAGTGGGGATAGTAGTGTGTTAAACCCCCTAACAATTAATGTCTTTGGATCTATGTGAGATTTGAGGGAAAGTAGTGTTTCTTGGATACATTTTGGTGTTCCATTATTTGGTGGATAGATATTTAGAATTATAATATCCTCCTGAAGGAGAGATCCCTTAATTAGTATGTAGTGACCTTCTTTATCTCTTCTCACTAATTTGAATTTGAAGTCTATTTTACTGATGTTAGGATTGCAACTCCCACTTGTTTATGGGGAGCATTTGCTTGGTAGATTTCATTCCAGCCTTTCACTTTTGGAATATGTTTGTTTTTGTGGGCAAGGCATATCACTTGAAAAAAGCTTTATGATCAAACTAGACATCTATGTTGCTTAATTGGAGAGTTAAGTCCATTAATATTGAGCGTTTGCACTGAGGGGTGTTTGGTAGTTCCTGCCATGTTATCCACCTACTTTGGGGCTGTGCCAACTGAGTTCTTCCTATGATTCTTGTATTCTCTGTTTGGGCATGGTTTCTTGGCCTTTATTGTGCTCTTGCTGGTTTTCTATGTGTAGGACATCTTTAAGTATCTCTTGTAGGGATGGTTTGGTTGAGATATATTGTTTCAGTTTTTCTTTGCTATGGAAGATTTTTATTTGGCCTTCCATTATGAAGGAGAGTTTAGCTGGGTACAGTATTTTTGGTTGATAGTTGTTTGTCTTCAGAGTGTGGCACTCATCATTCCAGGCTCTTCTTGTTTAATTCTGCTGAGAAATCTGAAGTTATTCTGATTGGTTTCCCTTTATAGGTGATTGATGTTTTCTCCTCAACAGCTTTAAGGATCCTTTCCTTGTTCTGAATTGATCCTGTGTGCACCCTATAGTGTGACAGTGGGATGTCCCATTCTGGTCTGGTCTATTTGGGGTTCTAAAGGATTCTTTTATCAGAATAGGCCTATCTTTTTGCATGTTTGGGAAGTTCTCTGCTAGGACCCTGTTAAATACATTTCCTAGACCATTAACTTCTGTCTCTAGGTGCTCCTCTACACCTATTAGCTTCAGATTAGGTCTTCTGATGGTGTCTTCTAAATGTTGAATAGATCTATCACATTTCTTGGATTTGTCTTGAATACTTGTCTGTTCTTTCTCCATAATATCTATGCTGTCTTCAATCCCAGAGATTCGATCTTCTGCATAGTCCAACCTACTGTCAAGATTTTCTACTTTGTTTTTTATTTACTTTCCTTCTAATTGGTCAGCTCTTTTATGGCTTCGAATTCTTTGTGGGAGCTTTGTTTTAGATCTTGTATGGAATTCTTTACTTCCTTAATTTGGTTTTCAATGTTCATTCTCAAATCCCTTAGTTGATTGGTTATGGTTTCATTGGGCTCCCATTCCTTCTGATGGCTCCATTCGGCATTGCCTTTGTGGCCTCCCTGGATTCCTCAGCTGTCTGTTGTGGATTCCATGAATGCCTCCCTCCATGAATCTTTGTCTATTCTTATCCTGTTCACACAATGCCTGTATTAATCTTTCATTAGCTTCCTCACACTCATGAAATTCCTGTATAATCTTTGGTTAGCCTCATCATGCTCACACTTTTACCTATCCTGCTCATGTGTTTCCCTATCACACTCACACAGTCTTTTGCAGGCTTCCAATCTTTTCATTCAGCATGTTTACCAGTAGTGTTTGTAGAGCATTTTGGGAACTCTCCTCTGGATTATTCATTAACTGCTCTGACGCCTGATTATCATGAGTAGGAGTTGAGATTATGGGACTTGCCATTTTTCTTGTGTTTCCCCAGCTTGTTCTGCCCATTTGGTATGAAAGCAAAGCCAATTTCATGCTACCACACTATTTTAAGGCAAGCATAAACAAGAACCCTGGAGTTGCACAGATTGTTTGATGGAGTCAAAATGAGTGCAGATACAATCTAGTTCAACAGATACAATCTAGTTCAACAACAAACAACTATGTATTAATGGACTAAGAACATCAAAGAAGGAGTCAGCAGACCAGAAATTAATAGGTTTAGGGAGAATTGTGGGGAGAAAAGAATATTAGAGGAATGTGGAGAAGGAAAAAGAGAGAGGGAATTTAACCAAGAACTAAATTCAGAGAGAGGCAATGGATAGAAGGAAAGGAGGAGAGAGATTTTAAAAAAACAAGGAAAAGTGAAAAAAATAAAAATTAAACACTTAAAAATTATATAACTATAAAGAAATAATATTACTATTAAAGGAGTTAAGTCTGAGAGTTTGTGAATTGAATGATCCATTTCTGAATTAAGTATGCGCACACTTAAGGATAAGGTCTAATATTCGAAGACAGGTATATATCTGGGGATTAACAGAACAGCAATTAAGTCATGCAAAAAAACAAAAAAAGACCAAAAGGGAAGAGAGTAAAAAGACTTTAAATACACACACACACACACACACACACACACACCTAAAATAAAAATGATGAAAAATAGTAAACAACTTTCAAAGACATTTTTTTTAAATTAGGTAGAAAAAAAGATTTCTTCGATTTTTTTTTTTTTGGGGGGGGGAATCTTGTGTCTACCCTGTGTCCATAACCAGTCTCTTGGTGGAGTTTCTAGATTGCTAGTAGTGTTTGGTTTTCCTGTGGCTTGATTAGTTTCTTAAGTCAGTTTGTTTGAGCAGGCAGAAAGAAGCTCTGCCTTACCTGGGACTTTATGACCCTCCCAGGCTAGTTCAGAGGGAGGGTGATCTGCTTTGAGTCTCACAAAAGAGGGAGAGATGGCTGTTTCCTCTAGCTTCCAGTTGCTGTGATATGGCTATGTTGTGGGTAGGTTTGAGGCCCATCAGCAATCAGGAGCTTTTCCCTGAGGGACTAACTTCTGAGACACTCACAAAGCCCAGCCTGGAGCCATTGTCAGGATTTATGTTTACTGAGTTTCAATTGTTTTTCCTTTTCCTGCTGCCTCTGGATCTGCTGCCTAGGCTGCAGTGGGGAAGGGCATCTTTTGGCTCTGTTTACCCAGTGAAGAAAGTCATTCCTCCCTGAACAGAGCTTTCTCTGCCTGGGAAGGCAATGTTCCCCTAGGTGGAGCTGAGCTGGGCAAGTCGGGTTCCTGTGACCTATCAAATGGCTCCTATTGTCTTCTTTCAAGGCCTGAGTTATGGGCTAACTGCTCTGGCTGGGTCTCTGTCAGTATCATAGATGGAGTTCTTCTCCAGTGGTGGGGGAGGGGCTACCTTCCTACCACTGCTCTGTGAGGAGTGAGGATGTCTTGGGGTACTCATGCCTATCTCTTGGTTTCTGGGCCGTCCATGGTCTGTGACTGTGATCAGCAGGATGAAGATTTCCATCAGTTCTTGCTGCCAGTGAGTAGAATTTGTACACACACTGCCTCTGGTGCCTTTGTTCTGGGCTCTGTTGACATGGCAGCAGCCACTGCCACCACTGCTGAAAACCGGGAAGTGCTCAAGTCTGTCTCCTTAACCAAGCTGCCTGGATTTTTCCTCTTTAGCCAAAATCTTTGTAATATGATGAAGCACTTGATGTGACACTCTGTTCTAGGGTTTTTCACTAAAATACAAAAACTGCTTGCTATATGAGAGCTTGATTAGCCCCCAGCTTCTCCTCTGCTATCTTTGTCTAGATGCTTTTTTTTAATGTTTATGCTAGGGGTTGAATCCAGAGCGTATAGCATACTAAGACCATACTGTACCACTGAACCAGTCCCTTAGCCCCTGCTGACACTTTGAAAATATCCCCAGATGATTTAAGATGGCTGCAATGAGAACTCCCAGCTTGTTTAAGGGACTCTCATCCTTAATCCCTTGGAAACTCCTCTCAGTGGACAGAGATACATTGTATCCTGGAAATCATTTGGCCTACACTGACCAGCTCACAGATGAATATAAATTCAGACTTTAATTTTAATGCATATATTCATTCATTCATTCATTCACTCTTTCATAACTAAATAAATACTGCACAATTGTACAGGAACCCAGTCACATTTTTTTGTTAGTCATGGGACTTGAACTCAGGGCCTGGGTGCTGTCCCTCAGATCTTCATCTCAAGGCTAGCACACAACCACTTGAGCCACAGTGCAACTTCTGGCTTTTTCTGCTTACGTGGTGCTAAGGAATCAAACCCAGGGCCTCATGCATGCAAGGCAAGCACTCTACCACAGAGCCACCTTTCTAGCCCCACCCATTCACATTTTGAGAGGTCAAATTGGGAGTTTTTATTAGAAAGCCAGCAAATGCAGGTGAATTCTTGTCACAAAGACCTGCAGTCCCTCATATACATTTAACACTGTTAGAAAACTGAGCCATGAGAGCAGGAGATGAAAGAAAGTGCAGAAAAACAATACCAACAAACCAGATCAATCCCAATGGAGAGCTGAAGTGGGATGGCATGGTGACTGGAAGAGAGCCAGAAGACAGGGGGCACGAGACAGGAGGAATGGGGTAATGATGCTGGTCTGGGCCTAAATAAGGCCAGAGTTGGGGGCAGGTTCACAGGAAACTGGAGAGTCTTACAAGCTCAAACACAAGACTGACAGGTCCAGTAATCTATCATCCAAGTCCCTGACCCTTCCTTTAGGAATTCAGACATGCCTATTATGGAACTTCCCTGCCTCAACCATGAAGACAAGATGGTGCCAGTTAAACTCAATTCCCTATCATCCACTGGCCAAGATGGCACTGGTTAGAACCAGTATTCTTATTTCAACACAGATTTGTAAGCCCAGAACTATCAGAAAAATTTCCTTGGGAAGCATAATTTCTTGCAAAATCATGGAGACTAAAGCCCATGGATTGGGAGATCTTCACTAGCTATAAACAGACAAGGGTCTTATATCTAAAATATTCTTAGTACTCAAAAAATGAAATCCCTCAACAACAAATCCTCAAAGAAAAAACTGCCCAATAAATAAGTGGGCTAAAGACTTAAAGAGAAACTTCTCTGAAGAGGAAAGAGGGATGGCCAATAGACACATGAAGAAATGCTCAGCCTCTCTAGCCATAAAAGAAATGCAAATCAAAACAACATTGAGATACCACCTCACCCCAGTTAGAATGGCTATAATCAAGAAATCTAATAACAACAGATGCTGGAGGGGATGTGGCCAAAAGAGAACCCTACTATATTGTTGGTGAGAGTGTAAACATGTTCAACCACTTTGGAAAGTAGTATGGAGGTTCCTCAAAAGACTCCACATAGAGCTCCCCTATGATCCAGCAATCCCACTTTTGGGCATTTACCCAAATGATCCAAGATCATACTAAAGCTACCAGCACAACTATGTTTGTTGCAGCATTATTTACTATAGCTAAGATATGGAACCAACCCAGATGCCCCTGAGTAGATGAATGCATCAAGAAAATGTGGTATATATACACAATGGAATTCTATGCCTCCATCAGAAAGAATGACATTGCCCCATTTGTTAGGAAATGGAAAGACTTGGAAACAATTATATTAAGTGAAGTAAGCCAGGCCCAAAGAAACATAGGTCCCACGGTTTCCCTTATTTGCAATAATTAGTATATGTCTGGAACAAGCAGAAAAGGTCAGATAAGATGATGTTAAGTGAAATGAACTCCAAGATATGGACACAAGTGGTTTTTTTCTTTCTTACTATTGCTTCTAACGTATTTATAAGGTACCATGTGATTTTTTTTGATGCTTTGTATGTCCCTCCCCCATGGTATAATCCATTTTCACTGTATTTGATGTTGGTATAATTTGGGGAGGGGAAGGGAAAAAAACAAATTGTTTAAATAAGGATACAGGTTGACCCATTGCAACAATGAGATATACAAGATGCTATGTCGAAAATGAACTTTACAATTTAGGGGGGGGGGCAGTGTAGTTGTGGAGCTGGGAGGGAAGAGATGGTAGGGGAAAAACAAAGGAGGAGGCAAAAATGTTTGATAAGAAATGTACTCATTACCTTGCTCATGTAATTGTAACCCCTCTGTACAATATTTTCACAATAAAAAACTTATTTAAAAAAATCATGGAGACTATATCTAAAGAACTAAAGTTCACCCCAGGCCCCCAAAATTCTGACAATCATAAAAAGAAAGAGCCAGGAAGGTATGCTTTATTCTGCCACACTCCTTGTTTTACCCTCCTATAGCCTGTGGTGAAAACTGTATAGTTATACTTTATAGATTATTGTAATTAAGTAGTGCTTGGAGTTCATTTTAAAAATAGCTTCACAGACTCATGTAGCATATTTCTGCAAAACAAGTGTATATGAAAAGCAAGTGAGCATTGCTATTGTTTAGCACATTTAATTATGTAAGTATTTCTTTCATCCTTCTGGGAATTGAACATTGAATAGTGACTAAACACAGGGATACCAGCTCATATTAATTCCTGGTTCACTGCCTTCATTCAAAAGCAGGGTGAAACCAAGAACTGTCTCTAATCTGGAGTTGTTAAATGTTAAGCAAAACAACCAAAGATCCAGCCTTCCCACCTCTGTAGAATTGTCCTAGGAAGTGTACCCTGGATGTTTTCTCTCTCACTGTCTCCTCCCCTCCACTACTTATTAATAAATATCTTGAAGAAATTTCTCTTCCCTTGCCATATGTGTCAGTTGTAACTTTAATTAAAAAGACTGAAAGCAGAAGTAAAGTTGGCCTATTGAGAGGAAATGTCCTAGCTCATGTAATGCAAAGCCAAGAGGGCTGTATACTAGATCCAGGGCTCAAACATAACAGATCAATCAGGATGTGATTTTTCCTCTCCATCTTTCATCTCCATTTCTGTTGTCTTGGCTCCATTTTCAGGGAATCTTTTCCATCATGGAGCCAAGATGGCTGCATGAGCTCTGTCTTTTCTCAGGTTCAAGTCAGATAGAAAATAGCAAATCCTCATTTACCCCAAAGTTCGACTCTTGTTCTTGTGATAGAATCACAAGAACATCACATACTTATGATTAAGACCGGGGCACAGACTGATAATTGAGGTGATCTTGGGCCAAGTCACATACTACTGGCATAGATTTGAGCCTCCCAAGTAGGTTGCGGTAGACAGAGGCTAAGGTGAAAGAGTTGGTTTCCTAAGCAAACAAAGAAACAAAAAATAATGAATAATCACTAGAAGGTTTCTGCTTTGCAGGAAAACACACTCTAGGTTTTACTTTATGAAACTGAGATTGTATTACAGCTTGAGTCTTTACCACACAAAGTATTTGGTAGTTATTCACCTAGAGCTGGGCAAGCATTTTCTGTAAGAGTTAGAAAGTTCACATTTTTATCTTTGGCTCCATATATTCTGTGCATAGTTACAACTGTTGAAATCTGCACTTTCAGTGTGAAAAGAGTCATAAACAATACGTTAATAAATGGGCATGGGAGTGCTCTGATAGGAATGTATCTTCAATATCAGGCAGCAGGTGGAATTTGTTGGCTCTTGATATTAATAATAGGGCCTGGAGTAAATGCAACACTTTACCTTCCCCCACTCCACAGCCTATCCTAATACATTCCATGGCCACAAAACTCAGATTTTACAAACTGAGAGTTTTTCTGCTTTTCCTAGACCTATACTAGTTATTTAAAATAAGGGAAACCATGGGAGGTCAAAAGCTATGTACATAAGACCATATAAGATGATGCTAAGTGAAATGAACCCCAAGATAGGGACACAAGAGGTTTTATCTTTGTTGCTGTTGTTTTTAATGTACTTATAAGTTACTGTGTGGTTTTTTTGTTTCTTTTGTATGTTCTTCCCCTAAGGTATAACCCCTGTTTTCAATGTATTTGATTCCAGTGCCCTGCATCTTGTATATACATTTTTCTAATTTGGGGAAGGGAAGGGAAATAACAAAATGCTAAAATAAGTATACAGGTTGGTCCATTATAACAATGAGATATACAAGACACTATGTTGAAAATGAACTTTAGGGGGTGGGGAGAAGTTGGGGAGGTAGGGAGGGAAGGGATTGTAGGGGAAAAACAAAAGGGGGTAACAACGCTCAAAAGGAAATGAACTCATAACCTACTCTTGTAACTGTAACCCCTTTGTACAGTATCTTTACAATAAAAATGTATATTAAACAAACTGAGAGTTTGGGAGATTGGGACTCATACATGGACAATCACTAAAGTCTGTAAAGAATAGAACTCAGAGTCTCAACCTGCAGTCCCTAGTACAGGAAGTCAAACAGTAACTACTTTATTACTAGACAAAAGAAACCATAATTTAATTAATAATTTTCTGCTTCTCTCTCTCCCTCCCCCTCTCTCTGTCAGTAATGGGGCCTGAACTCTGGGCCTGGGAACTGTCCCTCAGCTCTTTAACTCAAGGCTAGCCATCTACCACTTGAGCCATAGCACCACTTTTGCCTTTTTCTGCTTATGAGGTGCTGAGGAATTGAACCCAGGGCTTCATGCATGCAAGGTAAGCACTCTACCACTGAGCCACCTTCCCAGCCCTTCTCTCATTTTTTTTTACCCTACTTCTAATTTAAAATCAAATAGGAGGAGTCAGGTAAGTTCCCCAAACTACTTACAGATTGCCCACGTGGAGGGAGAGCCTGCTTCCCACTTCCCCATGCCAGTAATCTGCAACCAAGAAACATCCTAAACTGTGTCTTCCTACTGCTGCAAATGGTGTTCAGGCCTCTACTTGCCTTTGAATCTACATCTAAACAGAAGTGGATAGTGGCAGGCTTTCTTGTTGGAGCAAAATGCCCAATACATAGCCTTTATCCATTCTCATGTGGGTGGTCTTTGTTTATCTCCACAATATGTTGTAATTAAGTAGTACCTAAAGTTGCTTCATAAAGATCCCTACTGAGGTCTGAATTGTGTCTTCATAAAATTCTCACATAGAATTCGTGACCCTCAATGCCTCAAAAGACATCTGTATTAAAGAGATAGGGCTATTAATGAAAAGAATATGCTAACAGGAGGTCCTTTGTGTGGGTTTTAATCCAATCTGACTGGTTCTTCTCTTTTAACAGGGCCTCTGTTCTTGCCATAGGTAAGGCCTCTCTGAACCCTGTGGCTATCATGTAAACTCTGCATTATTATAAAGAGTAATTTGTGATCTGGGAGTTAATATTAGTAATTAAGATCAGAATAAAAGAGCCTGTGTTACCAATAGGCTAGACTATCAAGTGACTTCAGTAGCACTTGGAGAATGAATGCCCACAAAACTGAAGCCGCTTGTGACATTGTTGTATGTGACAAATGTATAAAACAAGCATGTAGTTAATCATGAAAGCCTTTAGGTAATACAGCTATTAATTCTGTATCCTTCTCAGCCTAATTCCAAACTTCCCTCCTTTACATTTCTGTTTGCCTTCTCCTAACCACAAAGATCTTAGACACTGACAACTCTTTTCTTTTCTTTTTTCTTTTTCTTTTTGTCAGTCATGGGGCTTGAACTCTGGGCCTGGGTACTGTCCCTGAGCAATTTAGTTCAAGCGAGTGCTCTACCACTTGAGCCATAGCACCACTTCCAGTTTTCTGGTCGTTAATTGAAGGTAAGAGTCTCACGGATGTTCCTGCCTGGAGCTGGCTTGGAACAGTGATCCTCAGATCTCAGCCTTCTGAGTAGCTAGGATTACAGGTGTGAGCCACCAGCACTCAGCCCACACTGTCAGCTCTTACTCCTGCACCATGACAGGACATGGGAAAATCTAAAAATGTTCCTGAGGGCTGGCTGTGATGTCTCACCTATAATCCCACCTACTGAGAAGGCAGAGATTGAAAGGATCACAGTTAGAGGCCAGTCTAAGAAGAAAGCTAGCAAGATCCCTTCTTAATTAGTGAGCTAGTGTGGTGGTGCATGCCTCTAGTCCTAGTTATGTGAGAGGCATAGATAGAAAGATGAGGTCCAGGTGTGAAAAAAATAAACCAGAAAGTAATTAAAGCAAAAAAGGATGGGGGCATGGTCCAAATGGTAGATATTCTGTCTAGCAAGCACAATGCCTTGTAAAATAATTTTAAAAAAAAAGTGTTTGGGGCCCTCTCTGTCAATCCTGCTCCCCCCACCACTGCTACCCCAATACAGCCATTTCCAAGGTGTTCTTTGCTCCTCAAAATAGAGGAGCTTCTTCAACCTCTCTTATCTCTTCATAAGGAAATCTGTTTACCATAACCCATATTTTATAAAATTTTTGCAAACATTTATTTGAGCATTTAAAGGGTTAAAGTAGGAAGAAATGGAACAGAGAAACATTTCCTTCAGTCCAAGGCAAAAAGAGGGAAGGTAAGACTCCACTGCTTCTCTCTCTCTCTCTCTCTCTCTCTAATTGTGCTCTATATTCAAAACTAAGCTGTAAGAATTAAAACAGGCAGAATTAAAACAACAAGAATGTAAACCTTTTCTCTAAGTGCTTGGCTATTACAATATGAGAAAATAAATAGCTTTCCCAGTTATTGTCTCTGCTGTGTTTAAAAAAAAAAACTATTCAGCTTTAGGCTGTAGGCTATATCTATCCTCCCCTGATTAAATGTTGCTACCTCAAATGGATAGAATCATAAGATAACATCAAAGTACACAAGAATGAAAAAAACCAATTATTACAATGTACTTCCTACTTGTAACTCTCAGCAGTTCTATCCATTTACATCACCAGAAAACAAAGAGAAGGTCAAAATAGAAAATAATAACAACTCCAGATTCCAGAGAATCATCATTTCTGGCTGTGAATAAACACTTCATTATGAGAGTCAACTTAGATTTTAAAATTTGGGGCAAAAATTGATTCAATGGGATTTTAATTCTGCCCTAAAACTTTTTTTTTTAATCACAAAATTTAAAAAGGAGAAGGAAGGAATTCTTTAAATACCAAGTCATTTCAACATGTTGCCTACAAAAGAACAAAAATCAGGCTGGCTTCAGTCTTTTCTTTCCCTACTAAGTATGGAGACATGAGGGCAAACTTGCACCTTAAGATTACACCCAATCATTACCAAAGAGAGAAGTAGAAGTGTTGTTTGGGTGAATCGTTCATTACAAAGGGAGATTTTAAAGAGAAGAGGACTTGCAGATACTTAAGTGACAGCAATATTTGAAGGGGTTGAGTAGAGAAAGAAGCCAAAGAGAAGGAAAGTCATCTGGAAAGGATTAGAGTAAGGATGAGAGAGGGATCCTCAACTCCCCAATTATTTTCCACTTCAAAGCTCTTTAATAAAAAAAAAAAAAAGGAATTTTGAAGAGAATCACAAAGGAGGAGGAGGCATCATTAGGTTTAGGGATTAGCAAAGTTTTCTAAGTAAGCAAAGCAAACCTCAAGGGAAAAGCATTGCCTGTTCTGACATTCATAGGGAGTGAGACAGGGAAACCAAAGGTTAATCCTTGGCCCTCTAAGTTGTGAGATTCTAAATTGGATTTTTGCCTGGATATATGGCCATCCCCTGACCTTCAGTTATTTTGTTAAATTTCTAGGTTGTTTGTATGTGTGTTATGTCTGTGCATGCCTGTACTGGGGCTGGATCTCAGGGCCTGGGTGCTGTCCCTTAACTTTTTTCTTGTTCAAGGCTGGTACTTAACCACTTAGCCACAGTTCCACGTTGGCTTTTTTCATGATTGGTTAAACAGAGATAAGGCTCTCGCGGATTTTTCTGCCCCGGGTTGGCTTGAAACTTAGATCCTTAGATCTTAGTCTCCTTAGTAGCTAGAGTTACAGGCACGAGCCACAGACAACCAGTTAAGTTCCTGTCTTGACAAACATGGAGACAACAAGTCTAAGGTGACTTTGCAATCAAAGGATCCTGCACATTGAGCCTCTGTTCTTTCTGACACCGAGCATTTCATTATGTCAAAGAATAACCTTCTAGGCTCATACTCACTAAGCAACTAAGGAATGCACACATGCGTACATGATTCATTCAACTATCAGTGTTCTAGTGATTTCTTCTTAACTTTGACTCTTCACTCTAGCTTGTTTTCAACTGTTTGTTTATTTCTAATTTCCCCTGTCATCTTGTTTTATCTATTCTGCCTCAAGCAGAAGTGATCACACAGGAGGGACCAGAACGAAGAGAGGGCACGTCTATCAGAGAAAAAAATGTTTTCTAAAATTATAACAAGAGAAAAGCTGAACTGTGATCATTGAATTTGAAGAAAATAAGCTTTTAAGTTCTAAAATCTTTGATTATAATTTTATAATTAAATTATGACCATGAAAATATGTAATAATACATTTCGTATGGCAAATGGAATTAATTCTCCCTATAATAGAGTATATAAAATGATCTGTTTACCATTTATTTATTCATTCATTCATTTATTTGAGTTGGGGTCTTAATGTATAGTTCAGGCTGACCTTGAATTCAGAATCCTTCTACCACAACCTCTCAAATGCTGGGACTACAAGTATATGCCACCACGTCAACCTTATTTTTTATTGCACTTAATAGAGGTACACAAAGAATTGCATAATATATGTGTATAGTTTTTTTAAAATATTAAAAACCAAAGACCATAATCCAAATTAAGAAATAAGACATTATAGCTGGGCACAGGTTCAATCCTGTGATCCTAGCTACTGAGGAGGCTGAGACCTGGAGGATCATGGTTCCAAGCCAGCTCAGGAAGAAATGTCTGTGAGTTTCCATTTCCAATTAACCAGCAAAATACCAGACTGGAAGCATGGTTCAACTGGTAGAGCACTAGTCATAAGCAAAAAAAAAAAAAAAAGCTGAATGAGAATGTAAGGCCCTGAGTTCGAACTCCATTGCTGGCAAAGAGTAAGAGGGGAGTGGAGGAGGAAGAGAAGGAAGGGAGGGAAACAGAGAGGGGACAGAAGAGGAAACATTATAACTGGGTGAAATGGTGATGCAAATCTGTAATCTAAGCATAGGCAGGAAAATCATGATTTCAAGTCCAGCTGGGGCTAGTGATTGTCTCAGGTAAAAAGAGAGAGAGAGCAAGCAAGCAAGTGAGAGAGAGAGAGAGAGAGAGAGAGAGAGAGAGAGAGAGAGAGAGAGAGAGAGAGAGAGAAGTGGGGGAGGGAGAGAGAAGGATGGCAGGGAAAAGAAGAGAGAAAGGGGGAGTTGAGAGAATAGAGGAAAGAGAAGAAGAGATGAAGGGAGGGGAGAAGAAAGGGGAGGGGAAAGAAAGAGAAGTGAGGGTAGAGGTTCAGAAGGGAGGAAAGGGAAGGGGAGGGGAGGAGAAAGGAAAGAGATTTAGCAAACTTAAATGACCCATATGTGCTTCTTTGGCCCAATATGTGCTTCTTTGGTACACTGAGGAGTGATCAAAACCTGAATTTTACTTTTCTTTCAATTACTAGATAAGTATGTTGCTCTAACAAAAGTTTGTTTCATTTTGGCTTAAATCTTCTAAAGATAACACCAAATGTCTTTGGCTGCAACTTAACTTTTTTGTGCAGCATTGTTTTTTATCTTTATCCATGGTGATACATATGGCTATAGTCCATTCATATTTACTGCTGTGTAGTAATTTATCTCATGTGTAATATTTAACTTTTTTTTTTTTTTGTCGGCCGTGGGGCTTGAACTCTGGGCTTGGGCGCTATCCCTCAGCTCTTCAGCTCAAGGCGAGCACTCTACCATTTGGGCCACAGAGCCACTTCCAGTTTTCTAGTGGTTTATTGGAGATAAGAGTCTCACGGACTTTCCTGCCCGGGCTGGCTTTGAACCGTGATCATCAGATCTCAGCCTCCTGAGTAGCTAGGGTTACAGACGTGAGCCACCAGCACCCGAAAATATTTAACATTTTACTGTTAACAGACACTTAGTTTTCTTTCATTGTTTGGCTATCATGGCCAACATTACCATTGACATTCTTGTGCATGTGTCCTGGATGGAATCACAGGTAACCTGAACTCCCTTCTATGCCTCTATCCACCTTTATTTCCCCATTTGTATCTGGTCCTCATTTGGAGATTTCCAAGATGGCTGCAGGGAACATATTCTGATGACACACACATATTCTCTGAATTAGTACTTCCTCTTTACTTTGAAATATTTGATAGGAAAAGGCTGATTTAGATTCAATATGTACACAGGATTGTAAGACATTTGAATATAACATTTGGCAAGGAAGAAAAGAAAGACTATTAGATTCTCTATACATAATGTCAACTGCTAACTTTTGAATAATGGTAAAAAGCCTTTAAATTTAGAATTAATTGCTTGTGTGAGCAAACTTCTTGTCATTGGCAATGGTCCAGAATTTAAAGAAATCATTACTGAAAGTCTTAAACAGGAATTATTCACCCATATTTCAAACAAAAAATCTGATTATAAAAATGTTATGCTTATAGAACAAATTCTTCTCTCATTTTAAAACCAAAAATTACTTAAGCGTCATATACAAATTCCTCTGTTAACAGCTTTTGTAGGAGCCAGCTTTTGACATAATTCCTAATGATTCTTATGTCCTGTATTCTCATCATTATGTCATTCCCTGTCACACTGAACAGGGCAGACCTTTGTAACTCATAAGATATTGCAGAAGTGACAGTGTGTGAATTTCAAAGCTAAGTCATAAGAGATAGTGCAGCTTCCGTCTTGTTCTCTCTTAGGTCACTTGGTATGGAGGAAGCTATCTGCCATGTTACGAGGACACTCATGCCCCCAAAAGAAAGCAATATATGGCAGGAAATTGAAGCCTGCAAGCCAACAGCTATCACTGATCTGCCAGCCATCTGAGTGTGCCATCTTGCAACTGACTCTGTCAAGCCCAGTCAAACTCTCAGATGATGGAGCTCTCCAGTGAGATTTTGCCTGTAACATCATGGAGACCATGGACCATAGCTACTCAGTTAATTTGTTCCTAAATTCCTGACCTACTATAAATGTGTGAGACTACAAGCACTTACTTCTATTTTAAGTTATTAAATGTTGGGGTCATTTGTTACACAGCAACAGACAGCTGATAACAAGTCATTTTATTTTTATTGTAGCTATAAAATATAAAGAAAATTCAATTGTTTTTAATAAAGCCTATAGAGATAACCATCCATCCCCTACCTACATCAACTTTGAATATGGAGAGAATGTATTTCATGATAAAAAACAAAAACTGGGTTTAGGAACCTTTACCCTCCAACAAGCATCTTCATGGGATCCTTTGCTTCTGCTTTGTATGCATGTTGGAGAATATAAAGCTTAAGGGCAAAAGAGATTAAGAACAAGGAAGGCTATGGTGGAGGTAGCACAGATTTTTATTTGAAGATTTTTATAGGAAATGGATGGTTCTGAATTCACTCTGTACACAGAACATGAACAAGGTTGACACACTTGAAGCCCAAGGCACCAAATGACAATGATGCTTTCTAATGGCCAAAAGAATAAATTAAATTATGATAATATGTAAGAACCTTCTGGCATTTTTGTTTTATCCTAATGTGTTTTGGGAAATGTCAATTACTGAATTCATCTTAAAAGCCATCTTACTGCTCCACTTTTCTCCTTCCCTCATAATTGGTTTACTTATTGTTTAATGCCACAATGATGAAACACTCTTTACAGATGCAAAGATCCATTTGCTAATGTTAATAGTTTTCATCACAGTAATGTCAATTGTCCAATTATTATGAAATCAATCATCTCACCTTCCAGCCATTGGTGTTTTCCTGAAGGGCTCTCATTTGCCACGCTGCCTTTGATAAGTGCTATTTGGTTAACAGTCTTCTGAATCCTATTATAAGTATTCGCTTTACCTAGAAACTCTGCAGGCTCTGGGAGGTGACTAGAATTAGAGAGCAGAGAGGGACAAAAAGGAGCTACTTGCAGCCTTCATGCTAGGTTGTGCACTTCCATGGTACCCACACGTCCTCACCTTCCCTGAATGCAAAGGGCCAAACTGTTTATCCTGATCATGGAGAAAGACTCTGTAGGTAACATGTGGTTGGGCGAGGTTCTTCTTCACATTATCCCATTTTGAAGACAAATTCTGTCTATAGCACAGAATGGGGAGGCTCTGAGCAACCTGTATATTTATGAGGGCTTTGGTACATTTAAAAAGACCCCACTGGGGCCACCTCCATGGAAATCAAAATGACCTCAGAGAATGTTTCCTTTTTGGCAGATGAAGCACATGTCTAAAACATAGCAAAGCAAGGCACTAAAAACGTTTAAAATAATTAATATTCAGTTTTTGAAGCTGAGCTACACAATGTAATAAACCATTAGCCATATGTGCCTAATTAATCGAAAAATTATATACAATTAGAAATTCAACTCCTGAGAGCCACCAGTATCTTTCATGTTCTTTGTAATTCACCTGTGGCTCACAGATATTACAAAGAGTTTTATTGGACAGCAGAATTCTAAAGTACTTATCGTGGAATAGAAATAAAGAGGGCATTAGCTTTATTTATTTTCTTTTTTTGCTTGCTGTAATTATTTTTACTACAGGGACATATTCTTTTATTAGCATCAATTAGCAGTACAAGTGTGCTTCTTTTACTATGTCCACTTATGTATACAATGCATCTTGATCAAAACCACCCTCTCCGTCATCATTCTGTATAGATTTCTTCCCCTCCCTCCTTTACGTCCTCCATTCCCTCCTTCTTTCCCTCCATCCCTCCCTCTCTCTCTTCCTTTTGTGCCAATGCTGGGGCTTGAACTCAGGGTTTGGGGCTGGTTAATTGGAGATCAGAGTCTCACAGACTTTGCGCCTCAGGTTGGCTTCCAAGGGCAATTCTCAGATCTCAGCTTCCTGAGTAGCTGGGTTACAGGCATGAGCCAGTCCAGGCTTCTGCATTGACTTTCTTTACATTTAGTTTATGACTTGGTATTGGGCTTGAGTTCTTGAATTACACATTTAGGATAGATGCAATTATGCAATTGCATCTGACCTTGGCCAGCAAGGATCCTGGGATTCTTCACCGCACTTACTCGCTTGTCCTCTCCAAGTGGCCCTCCCACAACCAACGCTGCCCTGCAGTCCTCCTGAGCCCTACCAATCAATCAGACCAAGGACAACCCCTCTGGTTTCCTAGCAACACCGACGCGACCCGCCCCTTCCCGCTGTTCCTCGCCTACCTTATTCGCCTGAAAGGGGCGGGCCCAGGGGCCAATTGACCAATAAGAAGAGAGCAGAGGAGGGACGTCCTAGCCGCGTCCCCGTCGCTAGGGAAACGAATGCAGCTCCGGGACCCAGCGATGCCGAGCGCTGAGGAGCGGGCGCCGCTGCCCGCGCAGAACGCTGACGATGAGCCCCAGGGCGACCCGAGGCTGCGTCTCCTGGGGTCCTACGTGGCTCAGAGCCTGCGGCCGGCGGCGGGCGTGTGGGAGCGCTGCGCGGGGACAGCCGAGGTGGAGCAGCTGCTCCAAGCCTTCCTCAGCCACGATGCCGCTGAAGGGCCGCGGCCGTTGCTGGTGGTGCGGCCCGGGCCCGGGGGCCTGGCGGTACGACCCGGGCTGGAGGCCGGATCCGAGCCAGGCCCGGCTCGCGCGAAGGGGATGTTTTTCTTGCGCACCAGGCCCGAGCCTCCAGGATCCAGTAGTCTCCGCGGCGCGGTGCTCTGCGGGGACCTGCCCGCAGCGCCTCTGGAGCACCTGGCCGCGCTGCTCTCTGAGGTGAGGGTGGGTCGGCCGCCCAGCGCCGGCTAGACCTGGGCCGGGGGGAGGAGGGGGTGGAGCCTGCGGCGAGGGCGGGGCAAGACAGATGGGCGGGGCCTAGGGGCGGGCCAAGGGGCGGGGGCAGAGGCAGAGGGGTCCAGGATGCTGACTGAGAGCCCAGTTCTGGAGTCCTGAGAGAACTTTGGGATGGGGGTAGAGGGCAGAGCCAGAGACCCAGCGGAAGGGCAGAGCTGGATGGAAAACAAACCAGAACACATCTGGGGCTTGGTTGTCTTGATTGACCTGTTAGACCAGAGTAGAGGCAAGTTGAGAACCCAGGAGTGGATTTTAGCCAAAGGGGGAAGGGGGAAAGACTAGAGTTTGAAGAATTGCTTGGCTCCATTACTTTTTAAGTATGTTTTCTTAATTCCTCCTGTCCATCAAAAAGGGGTAAGGACCCGAAGTAGTCAATTAGGGGATGTTACTAATGGATCTATGGGTTAAGGAGACGAAAGGTTTAATTCTGCAGAGGAGTTTAAGGGAGGTGGTTTGGTTTTGATTTTTTTTTTTCTTATACCTCATTCATCTATGAAACTTTGCAGCCCTGTGCATGCAGAAATGGAGCAGCGTTTTGGAAATGTCCAGCAGGCATTTAGAGGAGTTGCCCAGAGGAAGATCGGGTTGTTGATTGTGTAGTGCTTGAACAGCACCATACAAGTGTCTAGTGTGCAAGAGATTCCTGAGGGCTGCCCAGAAAAGATTCTTGGACCATTTAGACCTTCTGGAAAGCATGCAAATTTTCCTACCAGTCCAGGGGGTACATGTGCTTCTGAAGGATGGTACCTTTGCTCCTCCAGATTGTCACCGTTCTTTTATTCTTTTCTTTTATTATTTTCCTGTGTGTCAGTACTGGGGCTTGAATTCAGGTCCTTGTGCTTTACTCAGACTTGTGGCTCACAGATGGCACTATACTACTTGAGCCACTCATCCTCCCAGCTTTTTGCTGATTATTTTGGAGATGGAGTCTCTTGGACTGTTCTGCCTAGGCTGACTCCAAACAGGTCTCAGGCTCCTAAGTAGCTAGGATTACAGATATGAGTCACTCCACTGGTACCAGGCTTCTGGCTATATGATCTTTCATGAAACAGATGTTATGGGGAATACCAAAGAAGTAGAAGACATGTTCCCATCCATGGAATGCTTACTTTAGAAAGCCAGAGCATATTCAGTATATAGCATGTTCAAAATATTAAAGACAGGATATAAGTGGGGTAGAGTTCACCTTATGGTTGGTGTTAGCCACTTGCTTTATAATGAGGCTGTGGGAAGGAGGATTCAAGGAAGGGGTAGGATGTATAGAACAGGTCTCAGGGGTCCAAAGAAGCTAAATTTACCAGTAGGAGTGGTAGTATTTTAAAGTTTTAACCATTAGCATGGTCTTACCAATCTATAATATCTGAAGTCCAAGTTTGGATCAAATCCCAATGAATGAAGATAGAAAATGCCATTGGGTTCAGAAAAGAGAAATATGCATATGGTCTGAGAAGCACCCTTGGCCTAATGTTAAACTGGCTTCAGAGTAAGGAGGAGGGTCTGGGTAAGTCAAGTAAAACACCTTCCAAGGTATGAGTCTAGATTGAACAAAGGTTCAGAAAAAGAATATAATCTAATGTATCTAGGGAATATGTGCCCATCTCAGAATTGTATTGTGGCTAAGGAAAAGAAATCCAGCAAAGCAAATGTGAGTCTAACTCCTTTGATATTTTCAAGTTTTCAAGAATTTAGCCTTGGTCCAGTGAAAGAGACTGGAAACAGTATTCCTCAATCAGCAGCAAAATGACTGAATGATGATCCATTTTCACACTGAAATGCTGTGATGCTATTTTGTAAAATGATTGATATAGAACAACCCTTATCGTAATTTAAGTTTTATTTATTAGCATCTATCAGCTGTATTTGAGAGAGGGGAGAATTCACTGAGACATTTCCACACATGTACACAATCCATCTTGATCAACCTGGCCTCCTCTATCACACTTGTACATCCCAAGCCCCTCTTCTTAAAACTTCCAACAGGCGTCATCATTCTATTTTCATACATGCAAATAAACTACATGGATCATATTCATTTTCACTCACTGTCTTTGTTAGTTCTACCCCTTCCCAATTGTTCCCTCTCCTTCCCCAATCTGAGCTGTTTTATTTTAGTTTTAATTGCACCAAAGGGAGCAAATTAAGGTAATTTTTGAATTTTGATTTACAAAAAAACACATAATGTCAAATTCACCCTCCTAACAGGTTCCAAGTATCCAATATGATATTGTCATGAATATACACTTTGTTGTATAACAGTTCTGAAGAATGTCCCTATCCAGTATGACAGGAACTCCACAGTCAAACAACCTCCAGTGTCCCTATCTCTACACCCTGGAAAATACCATCCTGCTGTCTGTCTTTGAATTTGCCTTCTTTGAGTTTCTCATCTAAGTGCAGTAATATTTTTTTTGGCAGTACTGAGGTTTGAACTCAGGGCCTCATACTTACTATGTGGGTGCTCTACCACTTGAGCCATGCTCCCCACTCTGCACTTAGCTTTTTGTATCTGATTCACTTAGCCTAATAGCTTCAATGTTCATATCTATTGTCACGAATGTTAAGATTTTCTTTTTTAAAAAAATGCTGATATTATTCAACTGTACATAATAACACATTTTCTTCATCAGTTTTTCCTGTCTTGGATATTGTGAGTAATGCTGCAATGTAAGATTATTTTTAAACAGGTGCAAGATTGTTCAGTATGCAACCATTTATGTTTAAGAGAAAAAGGAAAAAGGAAAGAGAAGGAGGAAAAGAAGATGGGGAGAGGGATGGAAAGAAGGAGGAAGACAAGGGAGAGAGGGAAGAAGAGAGGCAGGGAGGGAAGGTGGCAGGGAGAAAGGATACTCTAATGGAGAAACCTATATTCTGGGGGAACTGGATAGTGGAAGTATTGGGGTAGGTAAAATGCTTACTTTTTACTCCAAAAGCTTTTCTACTTGAAAATATCTATGCCTCCTAAATGTATTATCTACTGAAAAATTGAATAAAACAATTTAATTACAAAATACTCAGATTCTTTTCTTGTGTTATTGAAAGCTGATAAGAGGAATCCTTAGTCCAGTCAACTCTCTGTATTTCTACTACACACCCTGGAGTTTATTCAGTGTCTTTGAAACCTTGTTCACCTCCCGTCTTCCAGGCCCCCTCCATTTGCCTCTTTCCCTCCTTTACTCCCTGTCTCCTCTCCTCTCTCCACCCCTTCTTCCAATGTACCTGTATTTGCTTAGCCTCTGACTCCCTTTCCCACTTTTTCCTTCAACCTCTGCACTGAGCACCCCTAACATCTAGAATCCACCTGGCAGTTTTCCTGCTGTGTATACATGGGAGTATGCTTCTACATTTGGGGGAGGTGCTGACACAGAGAAGAAATCTATACTTTCAACAATAGTTTTGTCCCATTACACTGGTGCAAGATTCAAATAAAATATGGCTTAAGAAATACTCAAAGGAAGAATCAACAGCACACAGTAACTGATTTTTCTACTTTCTTTCTCTCACCTCTGAACCCATTGATTCAATGCTGTCAGATCCTTCCCCTAAGGTTCTGAGACTCAGATGCTGTTTTGAATTTTTGTGCTTTGGGAGAGTGAGCAGGAAACATGGAGTCTTGATTGACCTTTCTTCAAACCCTGGTTCTGTCCACTTCAATAATGTGATATGAGCAAGTTATGTCACTTTGTAAGACCCAGACTCTCAGGGATATTATGAAATACAGTATTCATATTCTGGGACACTTCGAAGAGAGTGGGTCACATTATGTTCCCTAAAGGAGAGTCCATAAAGGAGAGTCATTGTTACACTGAATTTTATAAGCCTTCTTACCATGCTCTATCCAAGACTGACTCATTTCCCCCCACAGCCCTCCTTCCTGTGAGACCGGAGTGGGGACAGGTGTTCTCCTAGCTGCTTTACCATTTATGTGGCTTAGTCTCCAGTTTGAATGACTTATCAAAATCGCCCCCTCTGGTGGCTGCATCCTATGCCGATAATGCTGAACTCACTCCTTTGTGGATATGGCACCTGGCTTACTGTAAATTTCCCAACATTCTCCAGGCATATGAAATAGCATGTAATTATTTCAATAGAAGTAAATGATCCTTCCACTAACTTGGCCTCTGAGTTCCTTTCCCCTTTCTCCTCCAGTGATCTTGTCCTACTTTTCTTAAGCATGCAAAGCTCTGGTAGCCATTCTCAGACCTTGTATTACCAGTAACCACCACCCTCATGATTCCGTTTCATGCACCAGCTAAAGGGCAGTGGCCACTAGTGTTCTTCCAGCTCATTTCCTGTCAGGCTCTGACTCCAACATTCCCTGGACTCGGCTGTCTTCCCCCTGTCCCTTGCTCCCTCACTCATTCCCTGGGTTCACATTCTTTGCCCCGAATGAGTGGTGTACTCCATGGTTATCATGATTCACTTGCACCACCTCTGACTTACTGGCTCCTTACCCTGCCAGGACACACTCCTTTGGTAAAACCATGATCTTGGTGAAATCCTGTTCTACATGCTCCATACCTTCACCTTGAAACTGACTAGGGCTATGGAAAATTTCCCTGGTTTCACTTTATATTTCTCACTTTGAATTTTTACCAAGCCTTTTAGATTTCTTACCAGGCATCCTTTTATTCTTCACTCTTAACTATTTTCTTGCTCTTTTAGATCACTGGTTCACAACTTCCTTCTCTCTTCCTTTAAATATCCAACACCTTTTTTAACCTCACACGATGATCTTTCTTCTTTCTTAAGCGCGTGCGCGCGCACACACACACACACACACACACACACACACACACACACACACACACACACACACACACACACACACACACACACACACACACACACACACACACACACACACACACCAGAACCTAAATTCCACACACTTGGCTAACCCCATCTGCCAATATTTTTACTTCTGTCCTTTCCTCTGCCATACCTCTTATGCTATAGGTTTACTGTCCTATCTGATGCCAACTCTTAAGACTGAAAATATCTGTTTTAGCAGGGTGTCCATGTCTGTAATCCTACCTACTCAGGAGGCTGAGATCTGAGTATCACGGTTCAAAGCCAATCCGGGCAGAAAAGTCCCCCTGAGACTCTTACCTCTAATTAACCACTCAAAAACTGGAAGTGGAGCTGTGGCTAAAAGTGGTAGAGTGCTAGCCTTGAGCAAAAGAGCTCAGGGACAGTGCCCAGGCCATAGTTCATGCCCTACAACTGGCCAAACAAAATTGCCTGTTTTACCCTGAATCCTACCCTAGTAATCTTCCTCTTCTCTCCTCCATTCTACTTTCCCTTTCTTATAGGTAATTCCTATTGGCCCCCACCTTACTCCCTTGTTACCTTTTATTTCTATGTTAAAGCAAAATTTCTGGACTATGTGAATCATCTTACTGGGATCCAGCCTTTTCTGTTTTATTTCATACTTGGCTATCAACCTCCCAGAAGAGGAGTAAAAGAACTTGGCAATATTCCTAACTATCTCCACTGGACTGCTTAATTAGTTCACAGCACATGGCAAGCCTCTCCTTCAACCACACTCTTTGTTCCTCAGACTTCTAGGAATCCAGGCTTCTGGCTTTTTTAAAACTTAATCCTATCTCTATTGTTCTTTTAATAATGTCAAGGTGATGTACAGAGGAGTTATAGTTATATAAGTAAGGTACATAAGTACATAATGTACAAAGTGTACATAAGTACAAAATGTACATAAGTGCATTTCTTGTCCAACTTTTTACCCATTCTCAGAGAGTCTGATGTTGGAAGCTCCTCTTCTATCTTCTTCTTCCTCTCCTCCTTCCCTCCCTCCCTCCCTACCTTCCTTTCTTCCTTCCTTTCTTCCTTCCTTCCTTCCTAACTTCCTTCCTTCCTTTTGTGTCAGAATAGGAGCTTGAACTCAAGGTCTTGCACTCTTGTTTAGCCTTTTTGCTTACTCCTGGCCACTCTGACACTTGAACCACACCTACACTTCTGACATTTTGCTGATTAGTTAGATTTAAGAGTCTTGAGAATTTCTGCCCAGCCTGGCTTGGAACCACAAATCCTCAGATCTGAGGCACTTGAGTAACTGGGATAACAAGTATGAACCAATAGCATCCAGCCTCTTCTGCTTCTTAACATTGAAATGAAAAATGCTTGGGCTCATTCCTTGGACATCTTCTCTTTTCTACACATATCCTTTTCCTTAGGGAAATATCATTCAATTTCAAAATTTTATAAGCCATTTCTGACACTTCCCAAATTTATCTCTAGTCCTTCCTTCACCTCTGAGCCCCTATTTGCATATCAGCCTTCCCAGTGTCTCCATCTTGAAATCTAGCAGATACATCCAATTTTGTCATGTCCACAAGCAATCCTCTCATCCTCTGTTTAAAACTTCCTGATATGTCTCTATTTGAGTCTTCTCCACAATGCCAGTTTTCCTGTGGCTCAAGGTTCAAGTCTGAACATCATGCTGAGGCTACGTTTTCTTACATACCTCCCAAACATGAAGATGTCACATTGTACTTTCAAAGCCTATAGATTTAGATTATTCCTTCCACCACAACTGCTACTCCTGGGCCAAGTCACTGTTTACTATAGCTGTAACTCCCTAACTGACCTCCTTTTTTGCTTTTGCCCTGAAACATCGATCTCTTCACAACAGCTTAAGTGATGCCACTAAACAATGTCACAGCATGTCTCTCCTTTGCTCAAAAGTCTTTCAACCTTGTTCATTTCTCCAAGAGCCAAAGTCAGAATCCTGGGGGCAAGGCTGCACGTGATAAGATCCCATTTTCTTGGTCCTGCCCTGTATCAATGTCACAAGTTCCTGCACTGTTCCATCATATCAGATATACTCCCACCTGGGACCTTTGCACTGTTTACATCTTCTGCTTGCAATATACATCCCCCAAGTCTTTGCAGAGCTCTTCCCAACCTCTCCACTCTTTGTTCAAGTGTTATCATCTCAATGAGACTGATGCTGGCTTCAGTATTCACAATTACATCCCTTCCACCCTGTGGTCTCCTTCCCCTGCCATATTTATTTTTATTGACAAAGGTTACCTGTTGACTTTTGCTCTCCTAGAACATAAACTTTATGAGGTTATGGACCTTTCTTTGTGTTGTTCTCTGATGTGTCCTAGCACTTGGCACTAGCATATACGTGTTTTATTAGTACTCACTATCCAGGTAGAGTGCATATACCTATAATCTCAGCACTCAGGAAGTTGAAGCAGAAGGATATCAAGTTTAAGGCCAGCCTGGGCTACATAGGCCCTGTTTCAATAAAAAGACTAAGTAAAAAAACACTAAGTAAATGAATGAGTACATCTTCATTTCATAGAGAATTTACATTTGTTATTTTTCTGTCACTCAAAGCCCTCAAAAATCAAACCAAAACCCACCCACCACTTTTTCTGCAGACAGCATGCATTCATAGACCTCTGTGAGGGTGCTCAGAACAGGAGAGGCACACTGCAGGCTTGTAAGGACCCAACGAGATTCAGTCCCTACCTTCGAGATCCTGGGAGGAATCCAGTTCATTCTCTTTCCCAGTCAGGGCTTCTGCTCCGGGCCCAAAGTCTTTTCTCAATATGAATATGATAGAGTTTAGTAAGGAACGTTTGTTTTTCCTTTTTATGCTTGCCATTCACATAAGTTCCCAGCTCAATCAATGTTTCCAGAAAGAACAGGGAAGGATCATCTTCTGGAATTTTACATGCTAGTCATATACAGAAACTAATCAGCCATCTGGATTCGTGTTTCCTTTTCATTGTTTCTTTGGTAGCTCCCTCATCACATTAGTTGCATAATTTTGTAAGTGTGTGTATGTGCGTATGCATACACATGCCAGTACCAGAGTTTGCATGTT
Source organism: Dipodomys spectabilis (assembly GCF_019054845.1). Classification (NCBI taxonomy): domain Eukaryota; kingdom Metazoa; phylum Chordata; class Mammalia; order Rodentia; family Heteromyidae; genus Dipodomys; species Dipodomys spectabilis. The sequence goes on from NW_024870681.1 coordinate 13,693,429, forward strand.
TGCTCAGCTTGCTTGGTATTCTTCCACTTGAACCATGCCTCCAGCCCAGGAATTGGGGCTGGGGCTTGAACTCAAGGCCTGGGTGCTCTCTTTTAGCTTTTTTTCTCAAGACTGTTGCTCTACCACTTCAGCCATACCTCCTCTTCCAGCTTATTAGTGGTTAATTGGAAATAAGAGTCTTATAGACTTTTCTTCCCAGGATGGCTACAAACTGTGATCCTCACATTTCAGCCTTCTGAGTAGCTAAAAAGATTACAGGCATAAGGTACTAGTGCCTAGCTCACCTTACTTGGTGCTAGTTATTTTGGAGATGGAATCTCATGAACTACCTCAAAAACAAAACAAACAAAGCACTGGTTAGTTTAGAACCACAGTCCTTCAAATCCCAGCCTTTTGAGTTGCTGCAGTTATAGGTATAAGCAAGCCACTGGTGCTTACTGAGTTGTGTGATTTTAAGAGGCACAGGCTTCTAGTGTGCTACACTGACAAAATTTGCAGTTGCTAGTGACAGAAAGTCAATTAAAAAAAAAACTTCTGGAGACGCTAAGTTCAGGAGCTCAAACAGTAACCAGGACTTGATCTTTTCCCAAATGAATTCTCTTTTCTCTGCATTGATACTCCAGGCTAATAGAAAAAAGTAGCTATCTCCTCCCTGAAAAGCTCTGATAGGATACTTTGGCCAGACCCTTATTGGCTCAGATTCAGTGCCAAAAGGACATATGTTGTGTGGTTGTGTGGTCAACATTGACTAACGTTTACTCCAAAGATATGGATATAAACATGATCTGCAAATCTTAAAATGTGCCTCTCACACAATTTATATAGACAGGTCATCTTTACCTTCATGAAGCCCCTATCTTTTTGTCTCTTTTCCCCTTTTCTTAGTTCTGGCCTTTCTGAGCATTTCCATCAGTTCTTATTTACCCACAATTGGTGAAGGAAATATTCATGATCCTAGGATAATAATGACAACTTGAATTTATGACATCTAATTCAGAGTAGATGACACAGACAGTGTCCTACCAATCACACAAGCTCAGTAGAGAAGAGGGCAGTCCACCAGGCAAGGGCATTTAAGGTTGCATTTGAGAATAGAGGGAACACAGAGCAGCTGGGTTGGGGAGGGCTACTTTGTGGTATGGAAGGGGTTGTTGCCCCCTGGGTTCCTGTGGGAGGATGTAATTGGCTTGTTCCAAGAGTTACAGGGTCTGGCAAGGAACTGAAGCCTGACACTCAGGGAAAAGTAGGCAGTGTTCTTGTTCCTCCATAGTAAGGAGAGTTATTTGGCTAGGACTCCTTACCCACAGGATCAGAGCAAAGAGGAAAACTTGCAGGTAGTCTATTAGAGGTCATTTTGCTTTTGCCAAAAGCCAAAGCATCATATAGCATTGGACCTCAGTCTTAAGCCAACAGCATCATGACCTGAAGGAAGGATGGATGGACATTTTCTGAAATGTTTTTCTCTAAAGGCTCAGACATAGAATGCTTACCTTCCCCTGCATACACTTCTGTTACAGGTCATTATACCTGTCCTGGCTAATGAGAAGAATCACCTAGACTGGCCCCACATGGTATGTCAAGATGTCAGGCGGCATGCCCACAGCCTGCAGTGTGACCTCCTGGTTATCCTTGAGCAAGTGAAAGGAAGAACTTTGCTGCCTCTTCCAATAGAAATGGAGTTTGTGGATTCTGAAAGTGAGTCAGCGTAAGTATCGCCAGCCTGACCATATGTACCTCTGAGATAGAAGGCAAGCTTGTTTATTCAGATATTTTCTTCAAATGACTTTTCTGTTTCTGACTCTTTACATCTTGATCCACACCCAAGCCCAGTGTCTGCTGGCCAATATCCTGGGATTGGTCGGTATGCGTGCCCCACTTTATCCCTCATCCTTACAATGCTTTCTAAAGCCTTTTAAGCTATCACAGCAGCATGGCCTTCATTTGTTCAGAATCATGTTAGGGCTGAGAGCAGCCACAGTGATTCCAGTGCTTTGCTTTATCAAGCTCGTCATTGGTGAAGACCCAGGCCAGTCCTGGAGCCTATACTCCTCACCCACGTTTACTCAGTACACAGTGTCACAGCACTAACTCTAGTGGCGTTTGTTATGGTTCCAGCTGTTCCTCCCCCTGTAGCTGTAGCATTAAAAAAAAAACAGGTGTTAGGGATTTTCCTCTACCCCCAGGAGGAAGCAATATAGTTTATTAGGGAGTCCATTACAACATCAGTCTCTTCTCCTTTGAGATGTCAGAGGTACCATCAGGCTCCACTTCACATTACACCATTGAGGTCACCTTATCCCTTGGGAATTTTTTTTTCTGAAGCTACACTGTGTATATAAAAATGGCTTTTATTTTGTCTAGAATTTCTATTTGTGTATGGCCACAAGTGAGCTTCCTACATGAGTTAGGTTTACCATATTGCTAGGAATTTTCAATGTATCACTGTCATTGTTACTTATTCGGGAACCACAACATGACTGAAGAATAATATATTGTACACAACAGCAATATACTTCAGAATGAGTTTATTTTTTCTTTTTTTATTGTGAAAATACTGCACAGAGGGGTTACAATAACATGAGCAAGATAATGAGTACATTTCTTATCAAGCATTGTAGCCTCTTCCTTTGTTTCCCCTTCCCATCCCATCCTTCCCCCCACCTCTCCCCCCCTCACCAAAGTTGTAAAGTTCGTTTTCGACATAACGACTTGTACATCTCATTGTTGCAATGGGTCCACCTGTATCCCTATTTAAACGATTTGTTTTTCCCTTCTCCTCCACAAATTATACCAATATCAAATACAGTGAAAGCATGGGGGAGGGACATACAAAGCAACAAAGAAATAATCTTATAAATGTGTCAGAAACAATCACATGAAAGGAAAAAACATTTGAATACATAGCTTAGGGTTCATTTCCTTAACATCAACTTATCTGATCTTTTCTGCTTGACTCAGACATATACTAGTTACTGCAAGTAAAGGAAACCATGGGACCTATGTTTCTTTGGACCTGGCTTACTTCACTTAATATAATTTTTTCCAAGTCTTTCCATTTCCTAACAAATGGGGCAATGTCATTCTTTCTGATGGAGGCATAGAATTCCATTGTGTATATATACCACATTTTCTTGATGCATTCATCTACTCAGGGGCATCTGGGTTGGTTCCCTATCTTAGCAATGGTAAATAATGCTGCAATAAACTTGGTCGTGCTGATAGCTTTAGTGTGGTCTTGTTTGTGAACATTTGGGTAAATGCCCAAAAGTGGGATTGCTGGGTCATAGGGGAGCTCTATGTGGAGTCTTTTGAGCAACCTCCATACTGCTTTCCAAAGTGGTTGAACAAGTTTACACTCCCACCAACAATGCAGTAGGGTTCCCTTCTGTTCACATCCCCTCCATCATCTGTTGTTATTAGAGTTCTTGATTATAGCCATTCTAACTGGGGTGAGGTGGTATCTCAATGTTGTTTTGATTTGCATTTCATTTATGGCTAGAGAGGTTGAGCATTTCTTCATGTGTCTATTGGCCATCCTTCTTTCCTCTTCAGAGAAGTTTCTCTTTAAGTCTTTAGCTCACTTATTTATTGGGCAGTTGTTTCTTTGAAGATTTGTTGTTGGGGGATTTAATTTTTTGAGGTCCAGGTATATTTTAGATATGAGACCCTTGTCCGTTGTATGGCTAATGAAGATCTTCTCCCAATCTATGGGCTTTCTATTGATCTTGCTACCTATGTCCTTTGCCATGCAGAAGCTCTGTTTGCAATCCCATTTGTCCAAGCTTTCTTTGATTTGTTGTGTTTCAGGGTCTCTATTAAGAACATTCCGGCCTGTGCCAAGGAGACCTAGGGTTTCTCCTATTCCATCCTGTAATGTTTTCAGAGTGTCTGCTTTGATTCCAAGGTCTTTGATGCATTTGGAGTTGATTCTGGTACAGGGTGATATATAAGGATCTAGCTTTAGTTTTCTACAAGTAGTTAACCAATTTTGCCAGCACCATTTACTGAGAGTTTATTTTTTCTATTGGAAGTAATTACTGCATGCATAATTGGAAGTAATTTCCCACTTAACTAGGAAACTTATTGGGGCTTAATAAAAATACTCAATTTTCAAAATAAATAAATTTTAACTATCCTTCTTCTGGTCCCTTTATATTTCAACTGAATGGCACGAAGAGTGTGTATATAATCCTTACCGAGTTTGTCTCCCTTTGTTCAAATTTGATAATTTCCCCAAAGGCTGAATCATTTTTTAGGGAAGGTGAATATCTTCTCCCTCTAATACTTTTCATAATCATGTTTGCCATATCCTGTTTCAGCAAACATGAATTTAATTAAGTGAAGGTGGGTTTCTGATTAGAAAAGGTGAAGGATACACTTCCTTTCTTTCTCACTGTGCCCTTGGTACTTGGCAGGTATGATTTTCAGTAAAACTATACACAGGCAGCTAAACTATTTTCTTTTAATTTTTTATTTTTTCCAAAGATAGCTAAGCTATTTAAAACAGAATAAAACAAAAGAGGTATATGAGGCAGAAGCTTTGGAATCTCATTCTCCATTGGAAAAGGGAAGATTGTGAAATTATGATGATGGCATTTATTCAAAGATATTAGTATACCTTGAGTAGGAAGTAACCCGTTTCTTCTTGCTTCAGCAGTTAGAACAACAAAATGAGTAAATTCAGGGAAGCAGATATTGTTCAATGTAGTTTCTTCCTGGAAGAGGCAATCTACTGAGCTGTTTCCTCACATAGAAAGCTGGCCTTCATGCCTTCACTGGTGAGATTCAAATAAGAGTTGGGTGGTCACCTGATGGCTCTGTCCGACCTATTCTTACAGTGACAGCAAAATCTGACAGCATCGAAGTTTTAAAACTGGTCTTCAGCATATGCCCCTTAATATACTGTTGGATATGTACACAAATAGCCATGTTTATGGGAGAGAAGTTTCAGTACATTTAATTGACTGCTCAAGAAAATCTATCACTAAAACATGGTAAGAATTCACAGGAGTAGAGCTGTAGCTCAAAGTGGTAAAGCACTAGCCTTGAGCAAAAGAGCTCAGAAAAAGTGCCCAGGCCCTAAGTTCAAGTCCCACAATGAAAATCAAAAAGAATTCACAGTCTAGGAGCTGGGAGTAGTGGTGGTACATGCCTGAAATCCCAACAGCTGAGAATATATTGTGAGTTCAAGGACAGCTTAGGTTACAGAGCAATATTTAAACCATCCTAGACTATACAGTAAGACCCTGCTTCAGAAAATTCTAAAGAATTCACAGGTTAGATGGAATTTTACATATGTTCTTTTTATTTTTTTATTTTTGTTGGCCATAGGGCTTGAATTCAGGGCCTGGTTGCTGTCCCTGAGCTTTTTGTGCTCAAAGCTAGCACTCTACCACTTTGGACCAACAGCAGTACTTCTGGTTTTCTGGTGGTTCATTGGAGATGAGTTTCACAGACTTTACTCCTTAGTCTGGCTGTGAACCAGCATCCTCAGATCTCAACCTTCTAAGTAGCTAGGATTACAGGAGTCAGCCACCAATGTCCAGCTTCTGTTTTTGTTATTGTCTTTGTTTTTGTTTTTTTCTGTTGTTGTTTTTTTTTTTAAGATTTGGAGTTCTTTTGTAGGAGCTACTCAGAGGTATGGTTTGGATATGGTTTGAGTTTTCCCCCCAAGTGTTCATGCATTTGGAGCTAAATTAGTGGCAAAGTTAGAAAATGATGGAATCCTGAAGAGGTGGAGCTTAGTGCAAGGTAATTAGTCCATTGGAGGTCCTGCCCTCAGAGAAGACTATCATAGATCCATGGGACTTAAGTTTATTCCTTCCAAAAGGATTGTTGTTCTCTGCTTTCCTGTTTTCTATGTGTTACTTCTGGCTCCTACTTCTGCCATGATGACATCTGCCACAATGCCCTCAGGAGATGACAAACAAATGAGTAATACATCACAATTTTGAACTTCTAGCCTCTCAAAACATGGGGGAAACAAACCTCTTTTCTTTATAAGTTATCTCCAGGCCTTAGGAATTTTGTTATAGCAATGGAAAAAAGACTAATACACACCCAAGCTGAAGTTACTTCCATGAGTTCCAGGAGATTTCTTTTCTCTTTCACAGCTTGAATTCTATAGATAAGTCCGTTATCTATGCCATTGAGTCTGCAGTGGTCAAGTGGAGCCACCAAATCCAGGTGTTGCTGAAGAGAGATTCTTCTCTGCCTCTCCTCCAAGGGGAGCATCCCACCCCCAAAATGGAACTGGAGTTCTGGAAAAGCAGGTAGGCAGGGAGGCACATGCCCAAATTCTGGGACAGTATCTTGTAGAGGAAAAAGCCAGAGCTGGCTCAAGGAAGTTAACCCCTGAGTAGTTCCCTCCCTCTGCATATTTCTCATCTTCCCTAAGGAAGACAGCTAAGTGAGTCAATACAGCTTTTCTGTGGACTGGGAGATGCATTCTTTCCTTTCTTGGGTTACTGTCAATGTCATCTTCCGTAACTTCTTCGATTTTTATTCAGCCATGTGTAAAATCCATCAACACTTTTGAATATTTTTCTAATTTCTGCTCCCTTCTCCTTAGACAGTGGAGGTTGAGCACACATACCTTTTGGAAGGATCTGAAAACAGAGGGATTTTTGGAAGTTGGCTGCAGAATAGCCTCTTCTAGATCCCAAAATTATCATTAATATCTGCTCTGTCTCAGTCCCATGGTGTGACCAGAAATAACTCATTATTGCTTCTGATTATCGCGCCCCCCCCGCCCCCCCCCCCCCCCCCGTACTTCCCATGTCCTTGCTCCTGTTTATCACTGTGCTGATAAATCCTTTACTCAAAAGGAGACAGACAGATGTTGGGAACAGATGTCCCTGTCCCCACATTGGCTGGAGATTGCCCATGTCACATGATCAGGTCTGCCTGTAGGGCTCCAGCCCTATACGTACCACCATGCTGAGATGCCCATCCTCATGCCTGGCTCCTAACCTATGGCAAGACCCTTCTCTAGCAGCCTTGCTCCAACAATGCTGCTCTCACCCTATCCAGCCTTGCTGCAAGAGCTAATGACCTCCAGCTGCCAAGCTTTTCAGCCACCAGATGGTCACAGCAATGTCTCCTGACGCTGCCCTTTTGAACCTGTGTTCCCAACACAGGGTTTTGCCCTCACTGTTAGGAGACAGATGTCCCCCAGCCCTTAGTGTAGAAGCATGGTCATCTGCAGAGACCCTCTACCTGTGGGAGGGTAGGGCGTCACTGGATGGATGGCATTTCCTGATGCTCACTTGGATTCACCCTTCTCTGTGGCATAACAGGTATGAGGATCTGGAGTGCATTTATAATCAACTGAGAACCATGAAGATGAGGGGCATAGCTGAGCTCCTAGACAAGCTTCAGAGCAGCTACTATCCAGCTTTCAAAGCCTTGGTCAGAGACGTTGTAGCAGGTGAGGACCAGAGTTTTCACAAATCCCCCTGCTCTTTTGTCTGGCTCTGGGGCTTATACATAGGGCCTTGCAATATCACTTGGCTTTTCTGTTCAAGACTGGTGTTCAACCACTTGAGCCACACTTCTACCTCTGGCTTTTCGCTGGTTAACTGGAGATGAGTCTCGGGGACTTTTCTGCATAGACTGGCTTCAAACTTTGATCCTTAGATCTCCTGAGATGTAAGGCTCAAGCTGCCAATGCTTGCCTCACAAATCCCTTTGACTTGGATTTCTTACTTAATGACACATTTACTTCTCTTTCTTATGTCAGCCTCATCAAGTGCTTATAACTTTCTAACTGACCCAATACAAATCTAGAAGTTGGGGGTGGCAGAGGAGGTGAGCCAAACAGAACTGTGCTTGGCTTGTAGTCCAACTCCTTTGTGATCTTGAGCAACCTTACATAACCTCTCTGAGCTTTCATGTGTACCATAGTTGGGGTGTATATGCTGCCCACCTACCCCTCCTCTTCAGACCCTGTGAGATCATCTGGCTGGAAAGGACCTCCTTATTGGCTATGCTGCCCAAATGTGTGTTCTCTCCTCTGGAATTTGGGTTCTAGCCCTCCTGGCTCCCTGAGAAATCTATACTCTGTCACCCTTCAGTCTGTCTTTTCAGTTCCCATGGTCAGATGGGCTTGCAATTTCCTGTCCCTCTGAGCATCAGACAAGATCAGTCTTGTCAAAATTGCAAAGCCAGCAAAACGTATGATTAGGAAGAGGTAACTATTTTCAGGAATCCCTCATCCCTCATTGATGCACTTTGCCCTCCCTTATCAAATCTCCTCACTTTTCAGTACCATAGGTCAAAATGTACTTTTAAAGGTATTTTCAATTTCATATGAGTTAAGCTTAATCTAAGCAGTGATTTTCAAACATATTTCCTCTCCCAGAAATTTCTTAAATACTGTTTCTTCTGTAGGTCCAAAATATGAAAGTAATCAAGGTCTGTTTGCTTGATGAGTAGGGGCTGTGTCCTGTAGCCAGATCTGGCTGGGGTGATATCTCATCAACCTTTTCCTTCTAGGGTATGGGATTTGGAACCCATTTAACTAAAAGAATAAAAGTTCCAACAATGGATCTCTCTCTCTCTCTTTCTCTCTTTCTCTCTCTCATCCTCTCTCTCTCTCTTTCTCTCTCTTGTTCTCTCTCCCTCTCTCTCTCTCTCTCTCTTTTGCTGGCTCGCTGGCTCGCTCACTCTCTCTTTCCCTCTTTTCCTCCCTCCCTCCCTTCTTTGATCCCCCCCCCCCCCCCGCTTTCTCCTCTGTACTGGGGCTCGAACACAGGGCTTAGCTTTTTAACCATACCTCCACTAATGTGGTTGTTGTTGCTTTTTAACTTTTCTTTCTTTTTCATTTTTTGTTGTTTTGCTTTAGTTTGAGAAGGGCTTTCTATGTAGCCAAGGCTGACCTTGAACTTGTAATTCACCCATCTCAGCTTCCTGAGATTACAGACATGTAGCACAATCAAGCCTTATTGATGGATTTTTTTTGGACATGAACTATGTAACACAGAAGCACCAGCATAAGTAGATAGTCTTTGAGGTCCTTCTGGGTCCCCAAGTTGCATTGCAGAGGCTGCACTGACAGTATTTGAAACCAGCTTGAATAGATGTATTTTAAGGCCTCATTTCTCTACTGCACAAGAGATGTTGTATCCCAGAGGAGTCAGCTCTTGTTTTCAGTTTGCACTTCAATTCAAATAAACAAATGTCCTCCTCAAAAAGTGGCTCATGTGCTGCTGTTGATGTGAAAGATGAGTGTGGAAGACATGTAAACAGGTGTTTTGAAAATGTCATAAAGCATAGCCCTCACACATACACACAAAATGGTTTACATTTTGGATAGTGATCTAAAGTTTTCATTTTTGTCTGTAGTTTCTATAGCCATGAATTCAACCAATATGGGTTGAAAATTATTATTATTATGCCAGTCCTGGGGTTTGAACTCAGGGACTGAGCACTGTCCCTGAGCTTCTTTTAATCAAAGGTAGCACTCTACTACTTAAGCCACAGTGCCACTTCCAGCTTTCTCTGTTTATGTGGTACTGAGGAATTGAACCCAGGGCTTCATGCATGCTAGGTAAGCACTCTACCACTAAGCTACATTCCTAGGCTGAAAGTTATTTTAAAATTTTTGTACACACTTGCCAGGTGCTTGTGGCTCAGGCCTTTAATCCTAGCTACTCAGGAGGCTGAAATCAGAGGATCATGGTTCAAAATTAGGCTAGGCAAGAAAGTGCATGTGACTCATTTCTAATTAACCAGCAAAAAAAGCCAGAAGTGGACCTGGGGCCTACACTGTAGAGCATTATCTTTGAACACAAAAATTTAAGAGTCAGTTCCCAGGCTCTGAGTTCAAAACCTACTACTAGCACATACACACAAAAAATTTGTACAAAGTGAACATATACAAACATTTTTTGTCATCATTCCCAAAACAACAGAGTATAGCAACCATTTCAAACTTTTCATTTGTTTATTATTATTACTATTATTATTAAGTAGTGGTACAAAGAGATTACAGTTCCATAAATCATATAATAACTATTTGCACTACATTTACACTGTGTTGGCATTACAAGTAATCTAGAGATGACTTAAAGTATACAAGAAGGTTGTGTAGTTTATATGCGAATACTATGTGGTTTTTATGTAAGGGATGTGAGCATCCTCAGATGTCGAATCCAGGCTCCCATAGATACCAAGGAAGTGTGATTTTATGTAGCTTAAAATGGGAGCCAATTTGGAAGAAAATGTTAAGGAAGCAATGTTTTGGGTTGGACACAGATACCACAGGTATAATGGAAGTGTGCAAATGCTTTTGGAGCTCTGAAATAAAATAACATCAGAAAATATGTTATGAGTTGGCTGTTTAGTGTTTCCCATAATATTTTCCCAATTGTATATTAAGAAACTAATCACATATATAAATTAATGGTTGTAAAAGTTTGATTTCCCTAAGCCAGCTACCAATATTTTTTCTAGTAGTGTATATACTGAAAAATCAAATTAGAAAAAAACATTATAATAGAACCAAATAAACACTACTGTGTATGTGTGTGTGTGTGTGTGTGTGTGTGTGTGTGTGTGTGTGTGTGCTGTAGGTTTTTTGATCAAGGATAGCATTATACTACTTAAGCCCTAGTTCTACTTCTGGATTTTTGGTGGTTAACTTGAGGTAATAATCTCAGGGTCTTTCCTAGCTGGGCTGCCTTGGAACTGGGATTCTCAGATTGCTGCCTTTCCTAAGTAGCTAGGATTTCAGGTGTGAGCCACCAGCACCCACCTAGTAATCCTTTAATGTGTAATTTGATTCCCATGTTGGAAGAAGAGAAGATTCTATTATAGATGTTAGGTAGCAACTTGGCCAGAAATTTTGGCAGGATCTACTAAGAATAAAAAGATTTTAAAGGCAATCGAATGATCTTATCATTTCTAATTTAATTTCTGAGCATCTGGCTTACTTTATCCCACATAAATATACTAGGTTCATTATTCTTGTTAATCACACTCTGGCTAGTTTATTGGCTCCATGATAGACTAAAGAGAGGAGAGGAAATTAAGTGTCTCTGGATTAATAAGCATCAACTAGAAAATGGTGAGAAATAAAGAAGGAGGCTCAAAGGATAAAGGAAGGTTGTCAGAAGTGGGATTGATTGCAGGATGAAAAACATGAAAAACCTTGGGAACCTCTAAGGAATTCTCCCTGCTATGAGGGGGCATGCATGGCCTAATGAGACCAGTTATAATTGTCCTAGTGGATCTGTGCTGCTATAACAGACTATGAGGGACCCGGTGATTTTTGTAAAGAGCAGTCTCTTATTTCTCAGTATTTGTGAGGCTAGGAAGATAAGATTAGCCTGTCTGAGGTATGCTGGTTTCTGCTTCCAAGATAGCAACTTCTGGGCTGGGAAGGTAGCTCAGCGGTAGAGTGCATGCCTTGCAAGCATGAGGCCCTGGGTTCGATTCCTCAGCACCACATAAACAGAAAAAGCTGGAAGTGGCGCTGTGGCTCCAGTGGTAGAGCGCTAGCCTTGAGCTGAAGAGCTGAGGGACAGTGCCCAGACCCAGAGTTCAGGCCCCATGACTGGCAAAAAATCAAAAACAAACAAACAAAAAAAACCCAAGATAGCAACTTCTGCTACATCCGCTAGGGGAGGAATGTTGTGTCCTCATGTGGTGTGAAGACACTCCTATAAAGGACCAAATCCTATTCATAGGGGACAAGTCTCTCATGGTCTAACCACCTCTTAATAGCCTAGTTCTTAATACCATCCCATAGATGGTATAAAAACTCACCAACACCTGACTCTTGAAGAAACTGATCATAGCACCAGTCAGGTCTCCATCTCTGTCTGTCTGTCTGTCTGTGTCTTTGTCTTTATCTCTGTCTCTGTTTCTTCCCCTCTCTCTCTCTCTCTCTCTCTCTCTCTCTCTCTCTCTCTCTCTCTCTAGCAAGTTCAGTCTTGGTGCTTCATTACAGCCAGTGTGGACCAGCTGTTCCTCAGCTCTTCAGCTCAAGGCGAGCTCTCTACCACTAGAGCCATGGTGCCACTTACAGTTTTCTAGTGGCTTATTGGAGATAAGTGTCTTACAGATTTTTCTGCCCAGGCTGGCTTTGAACAGTGATCCTCACATCTCAGCCTCCTGAGTAGCTAGGATTACAGGCATGAGCCACCAGTGCCCAGCAACAATACAAACTTTTAAACAATAAAGTTAGGTATAGTTCAAGTGTATGTTTGCTTAGCATGCATTAAAGCTTTCGATCCATCCCTTGCAGCACACCAGTTAAAAAATTTAGTGTAACAACTTCTTATATTGTATTTAAACTATATTCAATACAATAGGTAGTCTAAAGATGATTTGAAGTATAAAGGCAAATGTATGTTGGTTTTATGCAAATACTTCCACCTTTTTATTTGAGAGACTTGATCATCTCTGGATCTGGCCATCCAAGCCTGGAACCAATCTCCACCCAGATATTTAATGGTGGTGCTGGGGATTGGACTCAGCCCTTGCATATTCAAAGCAGTTATTCTACCATTGAGCAGAATGAAAATACGAGCCCAGTTTGCCTATGTCTATCTTTGTTTGCCTGTAATCCAAAGTGAATGTCCCTTGCTTGGACTACAGAGCTACTGTGTTTTCTTAAAATAGTATGTTCCTAGAAACCACATGCAGTGGCTCAATACTATAATCCTAGCTACTTTGAGGGATGGAGATTGGGAGATCTTGGTTCAAAGCCAGTCTGGGTATAATGTTTATGAGACCCTATCTCACCCAATGTTGAGATAACACCTGTTATCTCAGCTACAGTGCCTGGGTGCAGTGACTCATGCCTGTCATCCCCACAGACTCAGGGAAGCACAAATAGGAAGACTACACAGTCCATGCTAACCCTAGCATAAAATAGGACCCCATCTCAAAAACAGACAACATAGGAAGGTGCTGGAGGCTATGGCTTAAGTGGTAGAGCAACTTGTTTGGTAAGTACAAGGCCCTTCAGTCAATCCCTAGTACCACCTCCCCAAAACAAAATCAGGGTAGTGCCTATTAGTATTACTAAGGGAGATTTTTGCTTTTGAAAAGTCTTCAAGAAAGCTATCAGAAAGACAGTACTCCCTAGCATGATAGTCTTAGCCCCCTCTTCTTCACAACACACTTGAAGAGGATTTTGGAATCCTCTCCCCCTGATCTTTGCCATCAGCTCTCCAACTCAGAATTATTACTATAATCAATTTGCAATGGCATTTGACTTTCAGTTCACATCTTGTACCCATTGGTGATGTAAAGTACAGCCATAATATCAACACATTCCCATGTATATTGAGCCTCACAACTATTAAGCCAGGAGTTCAGGATAATACCTTTGAGGTAATCTTCCTTTGGCTCAGGTGGATTGGGCTAGCCAATTCACAGATAAGCTTAGGTAAAGTCTTAAAATAGAGGGCTAAAGCTGTGTCGTATAACTGTCTATAAGAGTATCTATGTCCTATATTAAAGCAATTTCTGGCATACTGGTCCTGTCTCATAAAGGGAGTATCTTTTGTTTCCTATGTGTGGGTTCAACAAATAGAGATTGAAAACATCTTAATAAAATAAGAACAACAACATAAAACATTAAAAATTTAAAACAATAGAGCTATGGTATAGCTGAGTAGTGTGCATGCTTAACACACAAGAATTCTTTTTTTTTTCTTTTTTTTGGTCGGTCATGGGGCTTGAACTCTGGGCTTGGGCGCTGTCCCTGCACTCTTCAGCTCAAGGCGAGCACTCTTCTGCTTGAGCCACAGCACCACTTCTGGTTTTCTAGTGGTTTATTGGAAATAAGAGTCTCACAGACTTTCATGCCTTGGCTGGCTTTGAACCACGATCCTCAGATCTCAGCCTCCTGAATAGCTAGGATTATAGGCATGAGCCACCAGCACCCGGCTACACAAGAATTCTTGAGTTTAATCCCCTTTACTACATCAAAAACACTGATCCTAGGATGAGTATAGTGGCTCACACTTATAATACCAGCTACTTGGGATAGCTATTTAAAGCCACTCAGGCAAAAAAAGTTAGTGAGACCCAGTTACAACCAAGTCAGAAGTGGGAATATGAGTCTATGATCCTAGCTGCTTGGGAAGCATAGGTAAAAGGATCGCTGTCTGAGACCGGCTCCAAGCAAAAAGATAAGACCTTATCCAAAATGTAACTTTAAAAAGGCAAAAGGCTGGATAAATAGCTCATTGCTACCTAACAAGTGTAAAGCCTTACGTTCAAATCCCTGTACTACCAGAAACCAAGTAAGCACCTCTCCCTAAAACAACCTACCAAACAAAATGCACTGCCTTATTCGTATACTACAACCTAAGAACATTTACAGATGTTCCCTTCCAGTTCAACTTGCTCACTGGGCATTCACATTTCCTCTAGGTTCCTATGCACAGCACCACTGGCTTTTCTATTTTACTACAGATGATTGGTTTAGAATAGTTACAGTGGTTCATACTTGTAATCCCAGCTACTTACCATAAGGAGATTTTCCTGGTTCTGAAAAAAACAACAGCACATGCATTCACCAGTCTGTGCTGATATTCCTCTGTTCCTGTGACTCCTTTATAAAGGCTCAATGAGATTAACCAATAGTCCTCAGAGGCACTACCATCTAGGCTAGTTGTTCATCATTCCATTTGCTTTATCTTCTGTCATTGCAGAGCTCTTGAAATTACCAACAGATCAGCCCCTTTCTGTGGCTGAGAGATGTTAAATATGTCCAGAGTCAAACAATTGCTGAGTGTCTGGGGCAGTATTTGGAGACAGTCTTTCTGGTTCTGAAATTCATCCCCTGTCATCTATTTTGTATTACCTCAGAAATACCAGCAGCACAAAAACCAGCAAGTATTAATCAAGGGATACGTCTGCTAAACAGAACATCAGACTGGGGCTGAGAGAATCAGACAGTTTTCTCAGAGCTCTCCAGAGTTTTGTATTTCTGAATAAGAGCCAGAAGGTTTTCTGGAAATCAGTCTTCTCTTTGCCTTTTTAGTTCAAGAAGACATTGCACTTATGGCTTAACAGAGTCTTCACTTCCCAGGTTAGAGGGCTCCATGAGGTAGGCAAAGGTTCATGACCATCTCTAATTCCTTCCAGCTCTGACAGAGGCTCAGGACATCCATGTGCACCTGCTGCCACTCCAACGCCACCTGGACACCCTGGGCAGCTTGGAGTTTCCTGAGGTGAAGCCCCAGCTGAGACCTCTACTTCATGTGATCTGTCTGCTTTGGGCCACTTGCAAGTGTTACCGATCCCCAGGGAGGCTTACAGTGCTGCTGCAGGAGGTTTGCAACCTGCTCATCCAGCAGGTGTGTGGCCCTGGGCATTCCAGCAACATCTCCTCCAGTGGATGGGTGGCGCTGATACAAAGGAATGCATAAAGTGTGCCTTCTTTTCACAAAGCATTATGGTCCAGAATGTTCTCACACTTGAATTATTATTATTTCACATGCCAATAATTCACAAAGAGGTATTTGATAATGTCAGAATGCCGGGGAGACCCAGTCTTCCTTTCCCCTCTGTCCAAAGCCCTGAGCTGGAGCAAACCATAGGACTGGAGAATTTTCACCCCCTTCTTGATCTGAGTGGAAGGATTGTTATTAAGTCAGAAACAGAGCCCGGCAGTCAAGAATGTAGACCCTGTACCTAGTTTTGACCTCACCACATGTCAGCTGTGTGTGCTACAACAAGCCACGGACTTGCTCTGGGTCATTCTTCCCTGTACAATGGTCAAAAGGAGAGGATCCATCTCAAAGGATGCTAGGTGATTGGGAGGCTCCCATACAATAATGCAAGTGCCCTGCACATGGTAAGAACTCTGTATATGTAAGCTACTTTTTATAAAACAGCCACTTGGGTTGTGTTCTTTCTCCTCTTCCTCCTCTTCCTCCTCCTCCTCCTCCTTTTTCTCCTCCTCCTTCTCATCCTCTTCCTCCTCCTCCTTCTCCTCATTTTTTTCTTCTTGTTTTGACAGTGGATTGAACCCAAGGCCCTGAACATTCTAGGAGCTACACTGAGCTACATCCTCAGCTCTTTTTTTTGTCGGTTGTGGGACTTGAACTCTGGGCCTGGGCACTATCCCTCAGCTCTTCAGCTCAAGGCGAGCGCTCTACCACTTGAGCACAGCACCACTTCCGGTTTTCTGGTGGTTTATTGGAGATAAGAGTCTCACAGAGTTTATTGCCTGGACTGGCTTTGAACTGGGATCCTCAGATCTCAGCCTCCTGAGTAGCTAGGATTACAGGTGTGAGCCACCAGCACCCAGCTTCTTTTTACATTTTGTCTGGAGGCAAGGTCTTGCTAAGTTGACTAAGTTGGCCTCAAACTTACCATCCTCAACTTTCTGAGTGCCCAGGTTACAGAGATATGCCTCATCTGATGCCATACAGGTCAATATAAATCCGGAGGAGTATATCTGTAAATAGAATAGAGACCTTAGGCACATTTGGTTGGGTACTTCCCTCTGAAATTGCCTTATTTTGCCTCTGAGGAACTCAAACCCTGAGAAGACAATGAACAGTTATGGCCCAATGAATTCTTGCATTGAAATTATTTCACTATCAAAATCCAATTAACTCCCAAAAGAACATTTGGGAGCACCTGTGAAGGCAAGTGGCTTTACTGTATCCTAACTTGCAATCTTTTGGACAAATGCTCACAAATGGTACCCCACTAACAGTGTAATAGGACTCCTTTCGCCCCACATTGACACTAGCCTTGTTATGTTTTTTATTTTCTGGATGATGGTCATTCTTGCTGGGGTGAGATGGAATCTCAGCATTGCTTTGATTAATATTTTTTTTTATAGCCAGAGCTGTTAGGCATTTCTTCATATGTCTATAAACATAGATGAAAACATATACAAGGCCATATGCATTTATACCTAGGCATAGAGTCTGAAGTATTGCATTCACAAGGGTGTAACTCCTTTGAACAATTAACTTATAGTTTATTCACATAAATACCAGGAGGCTGAAATGTGTATTATTGGGAGGAAGGGGAAAGACAAGGCGAGGAAGAACAGATGAATGGAAAGAGGAAAGGTAAGCAAATGCAGCCATAACCTTCAATGTCCATGCAATATGCATTCACATACAGCCACCACATTTAATGTGAAAAGGGAACCAGGTAACTTGGGGGGATGGGTGGGACTGGGAGAGATGGGAGAGAATGATGGGAAGGGTGACATTGAACTGAAATATTTTTGTACCCAAAGATCATTTAGAAATATAATAAGAAAAGAACACAAAGTTCCACTCTGCCTCCTTACCTTTCACTTGTCACTTACCCTATCACCATGATTGGCCCAAGACACTGTAGCTGAAGGAAACTGAGCTGATTTAACTGAAACCCAGGTTCCAGTCCACCTGAGCAACTGAAGGTTCCACCAAAGGTGTTGAACTTGAGAAAAATATTACTTGAATAATTATTCAATTCCGAGCTGGTAGTGGAAAAACATTATGGGCTGTTCTTCATTTGCAGCTGGGTTCAGGGACATGAATCTGTTCATATTCCAGGCCTCCAATTACCTCAGCCCAGAAGACCTCCTGAGAAATGAGGTTGAAGAAAGTCAGAGGAAACTGCAAATGGTCTCAGACACCTTGAGCTTCTTCAAGCAAGTGTTTCAGAACAGAAGGGAGAATATCCATACTTACTTCAAAGAGAACGAAGAAGTCAAGGAATGGGATTTCCAATCCTCCTTGGTCTTTGTGCGATTGGATGGCTTCCTGGACCGACTGCATATAGTGGCCGTGAGTATGTTCATTCACCACAGGCCCCAGCCCTGTACAGGAGGAAGTACAGGAACTGCAAATGTGGAATAGGAAACTATTCCACAATCTAAAACCAAAATCTGATGGCCAACCTTTCACTCTTTTAAAGAACACATACTAAGAGTTCAATGAGTAGTTTTCATTTGGATCAAACATCATATAAGTGTTGTTCTTTTGGAAGTTGGGGAAAAAACCCAAAGAATCAATGAACAAATTCAGTAGCTTTCCAGATTTCCCAAAGTATTTAAACTGGGTGCTAGTGGCTCACACCTGTAATACTAGCTACTTAGGAGGCAGAGATCTGAGGATTACAGTGCCAATCTTGAGTGAAAAAGCTAACAGACAGTGCCAGACCCCTGAGTTCAAGCCTACAAAGAATGAAAATAAATAAAAGTCCCATAGATTTTAAGCTTTCTGTCTAACAAACTTAGGCTAGAAGGTTCAGCTTGCAAAACAGAACTTTTACAAAATGGCAGTTTGTGACCATTACCACAAACATGATGCTTTGAACTCCTCCACTCCTTTGCCTCTCCAGGTGGCTCCTGAGTCTCCAACACTGGGGAATCTCTTGCAAAAGATAACCAGATCTTGTTCACAGTTGTCGGTCTCCCAATTATTTAAAAATTAATATGAATTACAGTGTGAACACATAGGGCATGTTCTTGAGGTTGTTTCAATCCTCAGAATATACTATGTGTAACATTTCACATCCAAAGATCTCTGACTGGACTTTATGGGGAAGATAATGGTTAAAAAATACTTACATCTGATTTGAAAAATTCAGGGGCAAGTTCAAGGATAGGACAAGAGCCAAGAGCCCAGAGTGAAACTAGAAGCCCATTCCCAGCTGTTACTAGCAGAGACTTGAAGTGAAGATGGTTATTTTAGGAAGAGGCTGTGATGAACCCAGCAAACTATGGGATGATGAGGATAAAAGTATCTGAGATTGGGGCTGGGAAGGTGGCTCAGTGGTAGAGCGCTTGCCTTGCATGCCTGAGGCCCTGGGTTCGATTCCTCAGCACCAGATACGCAGAAAAAAAAAAAAAGCCGGAGGTGGCGCTGTGGCTCAAGTGGTAGAGTGCTAGCCTTGAGCTGAAGAGTTGAGGGACAGTGCCCAGGCCCAGAGTTCAGGCCCCATGACTGGATCCAAAAAACAAACAAACAAAGAATCTGAGATTGGACTTGTTCTTATTAGTTCAGATAGAATAGATTCACCTAGGCAATTGGCTACTAATACCTGTGATCCTAGTTACATAGGAAGCTGAGATCTGAGGGTTGAGGTTCAAAGCCAGCCCAGGCATAAAAGTCCATAAGACTCTTATCTCCAATTAACAAGCAAAAAGCTGGAAGGAGAGGTGTAGCTTAAGTGATAGAGCACCACCCATTAGCAAAAACACCAAGTAAGAGAGTGAGGTCCTGAGATCAAGCTACAAGACCAGCACAAGGGTTGGGAAGGTGGCTCAGTGGTAGAGTGCTTGCCTCTCATGCATGAGGCTCTGGGTTCGATTCCTCAGCACCACATAAGCAGAAAGCTAAGCCCCGGAAAACAAACTTGGCTGAAATTCAGTTTTGCCTGCAAGGACGTTTGGGATGTATAGACATTAGATAGGATAAAGAAGACAGATTAATAGAGGAGATCAAACACAGAAAGACCCATGGAATGCCATAGTAAAAGCAAAATTGATGGGGTGTTAGAAGCAATACAGAAGGGTCCCCAACCCAGTAGGGCTCTGAGAATCAGTAAGGAGCATGAGAGGAAATCAGTGGGAATTCCCCAGGGAAAGAAAATGGGGAAGAGCAGAAAATGTGTGAGAAAGCCAGGAACTAGAGTGTACATACAATGTGCCTTAAATCCTTTATCAGGATCTTGGCAAAAATCAATAATTGGTATCTAGTTTCATCCTGAATGTCTCCTCTTGGCCATTTCCAGCATGGCTTTGAATGCACAGCCTCTCTTCCCCTCCCCCTTGATTCTTTATTCCTCTCACCTCCCCTCATCAACACCTTCGCTGTTGTTTAGCCAAGGTGATGGGCATTTCCACTCTGCCCTGCCTCTGGCCTGGACTGACCACAGAAGACTAATTGCTCTGTTCCTCTGTCCTATTTACAGGCTCTGCAAACAGCCCCTGGGGGCGGTAGCAGAGCACTGCTCTAAAGGGCTTCTCAGGGCCAGCAGGGACTTCAGGCCCTGTACACACATGCTAATGATGTGACTTTGCATATAGACAGCTATTCTAACATTAGGACATCTAATCTGCTGGGTATATCAGTAAATATAAGCAGAGCTGGCCACCAGCCTCCTCAAAGTCATTACCCTCACAATAGTTCCAACTCAGGCTGGCAGCATTTTCTTTCTGAATCAAAGGCAAGAGTGCATATAAAGCAGACACCCTGGTTTAATTAGAGGAGGACTTAAATGCCCCATATGCTCCCAGCCTTTCTGCTTCTGCCTCTCCAAAGTTCTCTGTCTTATGCTCTGGGTTTTCTTCTTTGATCCCCGGCATAGCACACCATTTCTTCTCTCTCTCTCTCTCTCTTTTAATCTCCCAAATATTGGCTTGGATTCAGCTCCCTTGCCCTTTCTGTCTTCCTCCCCATCTCTTCCCTTCTCAGCTCAGTGCAGCAGGGCAGGGGACTATTGATTGTCTTCTGGCATATTTCATGTAGCCCTTTAGTTAACATTCTGTGTATCATTGTGATCGATGCCTGTTTGAAATGGGATTAATCTGCTTCTCTGCAGCAAGCATGAGCATGAACTTTGCCTTATTCATCTTCTATTCTAATGCAGTATATGACCACTCAGATGATGATACCTGCAATTAATCAATACATTAAACCAAAGGAATACAATGACATCAACACGTTTAGCCCTCTGTATTTTTATGCCAAGTGGCTATGTATTGCAAAGAGCTGCTGTTCAATCTCCATAATGCTCTCCATTTCTTTCTTCTGATTTGGGATGCACACACAATGTGCTTTTTATTTTTCCACAAGAGAATGGTGTTGGGAAGGTCTACATTTTCATTCTGGTGCTTGCTAACTGAAGGTAGGGGTAGGATGCTGCTGCTTCCAAAGGAGGGGGAGGGGACCGATCAGTAGTTTTCAGCAGGTTTGCAGCAGGTGGACTAATTGAATTCTCAGGTACCACCACTTCGCCCTCTCCATTCTAACTGTGGTGCAGCTACTTGCTCAGACAACTGACTTGTGGAGAAAAAGGAAGAATAGAAACACAAGAACGTAAAGAAAGGATAGAAAAATAAGGAAGTAATGTAGGCCACAAAGCTATCATTCCTAATCCTTCTGATCATCATGTAATTTTTATAAGATATAGATATCCATACCATTTTTTTAATCAAGTGAGCACTTTCAAAATTAACAGACGTTAACTTGCCCATGGTCACATAGCTCAAATTTTAGGTGGGATTTCTACCGGGGCCATGTAGTATTTTCACCAAACTTTCATATTATCCAGGGAGTTATAAAAATCTCTTTTCTCCCCTTCCCCAATTCTTACTCTCCCTTCTTCCCTTTCTTCCCATTTTGAAGGCTGCAAGCTGGTTTTGTGCTTTTCTTCTGCCCTTACACATTCTGTTCTGTCTTGGTGCATCCTGTTTTGATTTTTTATTTTTTTTTAACCAGATGATTTCTCCTAAATAGGCCACTCAGGTAAAATTATGATTCTCATTCTATAAAAGGACCTTATTTGACGTACTGACTTTACTAAGGGAATCCCAAAAGTATATAAAAATTTTGTAACTTGCATCAACAAACAGGCATCTTTCAGTTGCCTCAAGAATCCTTCCTGTATGATGCTCTAGTATACGCATACACACACACACACAGACATACACACACAAAGTTTATTTTTGTGCCACAATATTGTATATTCTGCAGATTCCTCTGTTTATGTTTCTGCCTGCAGCCTTTTCCCTGCAAACAATGCAGGGGACAGCTTGGAGCAAACCCTCATTCCTTTCATTATAAAATTGCTGTAAAGCTGTGATCACTTGGAGACAAAATGATTTCCTGCTGAGGCTTTATGCAAAGTGATTAGAAGGGAGATAGGTAATAAGCTGACCTAATACACACTACATTCCCATTTTGTTCTCTCTGCTATCTCTGGCCGTTCTACCCAGTCTCTTTTCTTTCATTCCCAGCCTAATTGGGACAGCTTCCCTTTCAGGAGGGCTTGAACATGTGGTCACATATGAGACCATTAGCTGCATAAGGTCGGTGGCAATGGAAAGGTAAAAGAAAACAGTCTTTTTCCAAATGACCTTTTGAGATTTTCATCTATAAATGTCTGCTTTGTGCTCTACCTTAATGAATTCTGAAGACATTTCTTTTAAGATGGGCGGCATGACCTGTCCTTCAAGAATAGGATGGCTGTTGGTGTAACTTGCCATTATACCTGAGTTTGATTCTTCACTTAGTGGGTCAGAGCACAAATTAAACCTTCCCCCATCCTACCACCTTCCACCTTCACTAAATATTACACCGTTTTTCATAAGAATAAGATGCAGTCTGTCTGTGCGTAAGCTGCCTAGGACTTTTGTGATTTCTATCGGGAAAGGAACAACTAGACATCCCTAGTGTGTACAATTATGCAATCTGATCAAATGACATGTTAATTACAATTGCTACTATTCATTGAAGTCCTACAATGATGGTTTCTGTGTTACCTGGTAACCCCATTTACCATTGGGAAAAATGACCTTAGAAAGGTTAAGTGTCACCAGGTGCAGTGACTCACACCTGTAATCCTAGCTACTGAGGAGGCTGAGATTTGAGGATTGCAGTTCAAAGCCAGCCCAGCAGGAAAATCCATGAGACTCTTATCTCCAATTAACCACCAGAAAACTGGAAGTGGCTCCAGGCTTAGGTGGTAGAGTGCTACCCTTGAGCTGAAGAGCTCAGGGATAGCACCAAGGCCCAGAATTCAAGGCCCAAAAAAGCAAAAAAGAAAGAAAGAAAAGAAAAGTGCCTTGCTTTAAGCTAATTGCTAATAAATGGCAAATCCAGAGTTGTGTAAACCTGAGTGTTTTGGACCTGAGATCCTAAGCTCTTGCACACAGATTAAATGCATTATGCTATGAAATTCATACGGAGTTCATTATGCTGTTTGCAAGGTTGCACTACTTAAGATTGAACCTACAGCCTCACACTTGCTATGCAATCACTTGAATACTTGAGCCAGGCCCTCAGCTCTTTTGGTTTTAGTTTTGCTTATGAGAGAGGATCTAGATAACCTTGCCCAGGCCTTGAACTTGGATCCTCCTGCCTCCATCTCCTGTTGAGCTGGGATTTTAGGCAGGCACCACCATGCCCAGCATGCACTTCATGGCCATCCGTAAGTATCACTGAAACCTCTTACTGGCTTAAATTTGCCCGTTATCTGTGAAGTGAAGATTTTAAAATAAGCAGTGAAAAGACCTTACAGCTAAATAAGTTAAAAATCAAAGATGTAAGTTACAGTCAGTATAATAAATCTGTGTCTCCAGCTACAGAAATCTTTCCACAGTGTCATCAACATTAAATAGACCAGAACCCACATGCATCTAGTGATGAAGAGCTCACTCCCTCTTGGGCAGCTCATCCTACTGTTGGAAATGCATAGGCACTGGATGATTCTGTTCTATTCAACAGAGCCACATTAGAAATGGTCATTTTTTTTGTAGGTTAAAATGTTTACCTCTTATTCATGTCATAGTTTCAGCCTACATAGTAACAGCCACTCTGCTACTTTGTCTTAGTCACTTAATTGCTATGGAAATTTCTACCTGACATTCATCAAGGGCCTTCTCACCAATGATATGCTTTGCTTTGTAGTGTTCCTGCCCCACCCAACCCCTCTTGCACTTACTTACCAGCTGCTCTTCAGTAGTCACAGTTTCTAGGGCCTCTGTCACCATGTTACCTTCTTCTGAACTTGATATAGCTGATTATGGTACTACAGGGAGTATGTCTGCATTCAACAATTATCTGTTTTGCATTGAGAACTCTTCCAGGAATTGGGGATACCAGGACAACTTTGGGAGTATTTTCAACCTCCTTGGAAATAAAGATAGAAAATAAACAAATAATAATATGTTAAATTAATCATTCTAAGAGCCCCGAAGAAAGCCACTGCAGACAAAGGATATGGAAAATGTCAGAAAGAGGTGAGGAGATGAAGCCTTTTGGATGGAGGCGGAAAGAAAACCCTAAGATCTTTGAATAGAATCCCAAATAAATTTGTCATCTGCCATGTTTGTTAACTTAGATAATGGCTAAAGAATGTGCATAGCCGTCATTTTGAGTGACTATGCTTTCTCCAAAAATAGCACAATTAACTATTTCTCTAATATTTAATTATCTACCTATTAGACTAGAGACCAAACCCCTCTCTCAGACCATCCAGGTCTACGCTTCAAGTGTCCTTGAGAAATCAAATAGCATAAAGAAATTACCATCCTGCTTTCTGATGTAACCAGACATATCAAGATAGATCTGTCGTTTAAAATGGTTAGGCAGGATTTCCCCCAAATTGAAATAGACATCCACACATTTGTGAAAAATGAGTACCAAAGTTATTTTTTCTATAAAAAATATTGTTTCTTGTAAAATATTCTTTTCCTGTAAAAACATTTACATGTTTTTAGTACATGTAAAGCTCACTACAACTAAAAACCTTGTGAGAGATTTGAATTACTATTGAAATCAATTTCAGTTAAATTCATTTGTTCTTTTTTCTCTCTATATAAAGTTAAACATATTTTTCTTTTGTTGCTATTGTTTTGAGATACAGTCTCACAATGTAGCCCAGGCTGACTGACTTTGAATGAAACCCCAATTTTCTGAATACTAGAATTACATTTTTGTGCTGCCATAAACTTGAACATACTTCTGCAAATGTTTTTATTTTTATTTACTTGTCTATCATCTATCTATCTGTCTGTCTGCCTGTCTGTCTGTCATTTATCTATCATCAATCAATCTGCCATTGCATGGGCTTGAACTCAGAACATTATGCTTGCTTGGCATTTTCACTCACATCTGGCATCTGAGCCATGCCCCCAGCTTGGCTTTTTCCCTGGTTAATTAGAAATGAAGTCTTATAGATACTTCTGCCTGGACTGGCTTTGAACCACGGTCCTCTAGGTCTCAACCACCAAAATAGCTAAGAATACAGGAATGAGCCACTGGCACCTAGCTTTTTTTCCTTGTATTTTGTCAGCCATGGGCTTGAACTCAGGGCCTGGGCACTGTCCCATTCAAGGCGAATGTTTTACCATTTGAACCCCAACTTTTTTGGTAGTTTATTAGAAATCATAAATGGACTTTACTTTCTGGACTGGTTTCAAACTGTGAAAACTGTGATCCTCAGACCTCAGCCTCCTGAGTAGCTAGGATTACAGGTGTAAGCCATCAGAACCCAGTTTCTTTAAACTTCCTGATAAAATATGACATTGTGGTTTTGACTTGCATTTCTCTGACAGCTAATGAAGTTGAATTTTTTTTACATCTTCATTTAAATTTCTTCTTTCAAATAGTATGTATTCATATCTTTGGCAATTTTAATTGGATTATTGAGTTTATCTTTGGGTTTTTCTACTGAGTTTTTAAGTTTATAACATTGGATATTTATGTTATCAGTAATCCCATTTGTCTATTTTTGCTTTTATATATATTTGATAGTACTGTCATCTGAAGTCAGAACTTTTTGCTTGCTAGGCAGGCACTGTACCATTTGAGCCACACACCAAGCCTTTTTTTTTTTTTTTTGCTTTGTTTCTCAGGTAAGGTCTTACACTTTTTTCCCCCCTAGGGCTAGCCTCACACCAAAATCTTCCTGGGCTTGAACTGAGGACTGGGTGCTGTTCCTGAGCTTTTTCATTCAAGGCTAGTGCTCTGCCACTTGAGCCACAGCAACACTCTGGCTTTTGTTAATTAATTGGGGATAAGAGCCTCATGGACTTTCTTGCCTGGCCTACCTTTGAATTGCGATCCTTAGATCTCAGCCTCCTGACTAGCTAGGATTACAGGTGTGAGCTACAGGTTACTGGGTTTTTTTGTTTGTTTGTTTGTTTTTTAAATAGCAACTTCTCTATCTCCCACCACCAAGGGCAGCAAGAACCTTGGTCCTGACCTGATCTACATTTAGAGTTCCTTGGCTGGTGATCCTCTCCTGCTTTAGCTGCTTGCTGCCAACCATGCCCCACATAAAAAAGGCTGCTCAAAAGTTGCCTGAAATTGTATGGGTAATCTGACAAAGTGAGGACACTTAGGTACTTTTCCTCACATCCAGTATCTCTATCATTGCAATTGGTCTTGTTTCCCAATGAGAGATAGGAGTCAGGCAGCTTATACAAGACTGACAGATCCATGGTAGCAGGGACAACAGGGAATAGGAAGTTTCTGGAGTTATACCAGGAGCTCCTGGGATTCCCTGCATTCTTGTCATAGTGCATCCTCACTTTCCCATTCAGTCTGCTTAGGGTAGATGACCCCTCTCCAGGGATCCACAGGAAATGTGAATGATGCAAAGGCAAACTTTGTTTTTCTCCTTCCTGTCAAAGGATACACATAGATTAGAAGTCCTAACAGAAATTGTCGTAACTTTTAGACAGGTCCTTCTAAGGGATAACTTCCATGTGACCTATTAAGCATTCATAGAAGACATTTGTACCATCAGTAATGAAGTAGTAGCTTCTAGAGACTCAGGAGAGACCCCTCCTCTGGCTTCCATGTTATGCCATTCAGGGGTCATGGAATTCTGAGCTCATCAGGACTCTGTTGTGTCAATTACAGTAATCATAATGCATACTGGATATGTGCATAGCACTCACCCAAATCCTAAGCCTGCATTAATTTAGCTCTCACCACCATACCAAAAAATACTATTGTTAGCTATCACAGATGAAGAAACCAGCATAGAGATGGTAAATAACTGTCCTCTGTCACCCAGCTGATACAATGTACTGCATACACCTGGCAAGAACACTCTGTGGGAGATTTCTTTCTTTGGCAGAAGACATTGCTATGAAGGCTGGTTCTGACCTCTGGATTTGTCCTTGAACTAATTTCAGTGTCTGCTTTCCTACTGCCATCCTCTAAAGTAATTCTCATTCTAGACAATATGGCCCATATGGAACTCACTTTTTAAATAAAAATTGATGCCAAACTCACCAATCATGTAAACACATTTACCACCACCACCACCACCACCACCACCACCATCATCATCATCATCATCATATTTTATAATCAATTTTAAAGAGAGGTTGAAGTATATTTATTATCGTTTCTATGATTCTTATTTATCCATTTTTCCTCTTCGTTACTGAGTTTAATCAAGAGTTATTTTTACCAACCCCATCTAATAATAAGGTTACAAAACTAACTAGGCATCACATTTTCCCAAGCAACCACCACCCCCGTATAAGTTCTAGCTCTTCCAGTTCTTCCCATCCACAGTTGTGATGATGATGATGATGATGATGATGATGGATTTAGATGATAAATTTAACTCCTTTCTGAATTGTTCCCTTAGGATCTTCTGAAGACTGTCTTGGATTTCCACAAACTGGAAAAGCTTGAGTTTAGTGGCATCAGAGGGAACACACTGAGTAAGCAAGTCCAGCAAATGTATGAGGAATTTCAAGAGATGTACCAGGTCTTCTTGGAGTGCTCTTATAATTGCTTGGACCCCCAAAGCATGGTAGGGCTGAATTGATAGCCTTATTCCTTTCTAGATTGCTTTTTGTTGTTGTTGGTGGTGGTGGTTGAGGGGCTTGAACTCTTGGCCTGGGCGCTGTTCCTGAGCTCTTCAGCTCAAGGCGAGTACTCTACCACTTGAGCAACAGCGCCACTTCTATTTTCCTGGTAGTTAATTGGAGATCAGAGTCTCACTGACTTTCCTGCCAGGGCTGGCTTTCAACCATGATCCTCAGATCTCACCCTCCTGAATAACTAGGCGTGAGCCACTGGCTCCTGGCTAGATTGCATTTTTTTAAATTTTATTTTATTTTAAAGATGCTGTTCAGAGGGGTTACAGTTACATGAATAAGGTACATTTTGAACATTTTTTGTGTGCATTTCCTCTACTATTTACATCAGGTGAAACAATTATTATACCTATGTCATTAGAAAGATCCTAATTATTGTTTGTTAGGAGATAGATCAAAAGAATTTCTGCCAGGGCTGCTAAGGTGGCTCAGTGGCAGAGTGCTTGCCTTGCATGCATGAGGTCCTGGGTTCGATTCCTCAGCACCACATAAGCAGAAAAAGCCAGAAGTGGCGCTGTGGCTCAAGTGGTAGAGCACTAGCCTTGAGCTGAAGAGCTGAGGGACAGTGCCCAGTCACAGAGTTCAGGTTCCACATCCAGCAAAAAAAAAAAAAAAAGAATTTCTGCCAGCCACTAATGGCCCTAGCTTTTCAGAGGTGCTGAGATGGGGAAGAAATGACAAGGGAAGCCATGACTACCAAGTGGTTTCAGCTTAGGCTAAGTAAAATAAGCAGACAGACAAAGACCATATGATCTCACTTATATGTGGAATCTGGAGTACTAAAACTCATAGAAAAGCAGTTGGGAGCAAACATTTTGTGTGTTGGAGGAAGAGGGAAACAGGGAGGTATTGGTCAAAGAGTTTTAAGTTTCAGCTATGCAAGATGAATAATTCCAGAGACGTGATGTGTCACAGAGTGTTACAGACAGTTAATAACACTGTATTGAGTACTTGAAGTTTGCTATGAGGGTAGGCCGTAAGGGTAGTGATCTCTTTCACACATATACACACATGTGTACACATACATACACACTAAGAAGAAAATGGTAACTGTGGAGTTAATTATCTTTAATGACTCCATTGTTGTGATCATTTCATACATGTCAAAATTTTATATATGACAAAATGTTATTCTACACCTTCAACATATGCAACCTTTCATTTGTCTATTATACCTTAATACGTCCAAAGAAGCTTCTAGCACAGTCTACTGAGTGAAGGATGGGCAAACCTGAACAGAAGGTTATTCATAGATTGGGAAAGGGTAAGTGAAGCTGAGACATGTTTTGCAGAGTGAGAACAAAGAGTTCACATCTCAGCTGCAACTCCCCCTCACCCCACGCCACCCAAGCCCAAGATCTGTGAATTCAAAAACATGAGAAAAAGAGAGAACGTGTTAGTGTGCAAAGAAGGAGTAGAATTACTTAAAAAATATCACGCGCTCCCCTATGACTCAGCAATCCCACTTTGGGGCATTTACCCAAACGATCACAAACAAGGCCATACTAAGGCTACCAGCACAACTATGTTTATTGCAGCATTATTTACCATAGCTAAGATATGGAACCAACCCAGATGCCCCTCAGTACATGAATGGATCAAGAAAATGTGGTATATATACACAATGGAATTCTATGCCTCCATCAGAAAGAATGACATTACCCCATTTGTTAGGAAATGGAAAGACTTGGAAAAAATTATATTAAGTGAAGTAAGCCTAGCCCAAAGAAACATAGGTCCCATAGCTTCCCTTATTTGCAATAACTAGTACATGTGTAAGACAAGCAGAAAAGGCTAAAAGCTATGTACATATGACCATATAAGATGATGTTAAGTGAAATGAACCCCAAAATAGGGACACGAATATCCTTTTTCTTTCTTCCTATTGTTTCTAATATATTTATAATGTACCATGTGACTTTTTTTTGTTTCTTTGTATGTTCCTCCCCCATGGTATAACCCCTATTTTTACTGTATTTGATGTCAGTGCCCTGCATCTTGTATATACACTTCTCTAATTTGAGGAGGGGAAGGAAAAAAACAAAATTCTTAAATAAAGATACAGGTTGACCTATTATAACAATGAGATGTACAAAACACTATGTTGAAAATAAACTTTACAACTTCAGCAGGGAGTGGAGGGTAGTTGTGGAGGTTGGAAGGAAGGAAGGGATGGTAGAGGGAAAACAAAGGAGGAGGCAAAAATGCTCAATAGGAAATGTACTCATTACCTTGCTCATGTACAGCATTTTTACAGTAAAAAGCATACAAAAAATAAAAAGGCAGAATTGCTGGAACAGGAAGTTTAATGTAAGAAGGAAAAAGAGAAAATTAGAAACAAAAAAAAGAAAATTAGAAACAGGAATCTGCCCTGAGCGTCTTAGACCTCTATAGGGAACTTACTTGACCAGACCCAGGGAAGTACCACTTTTTACAAATTCTATTGGTTCAAAGTAGAAAAATTTAGGAAATGTGTTATAAAACAGAATATGTACAGTGCTTTTGCAAACACATAATAAAGCAAAACCCCATACACAGCTAAAAAAATCCATAAAGAAATACATCATAATGCAGGCATGGTTGAGTTTGGAAAACATATCCATACTGTTTTTCTACTTTTTTATTTGTTTCTGTGTTTTCTTATAAGAGGATATATTACTCTTGAAAACAATAATAACAAGTAGAAATTGTACGAATTAGATATTTGAGTTAACAATGTTTCCCTGACAATAGCTGCATTGGACTAAGAACAGCACACTTTGGATTACCAGATAAAGTACAATAATTAGAACTCACTTATATTTTTTAAAATTCATTGTTTGTTCTAGATTCAAATTTATCAAAGTGCTCTATGTTTCCATTTGCTAAGTATAGCAACCTGAGGAACAATGTCTAGTTTCTGTGTTAAAATAATTAAAGTATGTTTAAAAGAAATAGTATTATTCTTGTCCTTAGAATCCAGGGAAAAATACAGCAATGGTAGGGAGGCTCTCAAAATGGATAAAACTGAAACAATACCATGGTGAATTTTAGAGAATTAAGAATTCTAGGACAACATGTAATTTCCTTGTAGATTTTTAAACTTGTATATGGGATTTTGTTTAATCATATGTTTGCAAACACATTTGTACATTTTGTGTTTTATAACCCATCTTCATTGTTCTTTTTACTTTGAGCTAATAGAATTTATTGAGTGATATCTTCCTGGGTCTAGCCAAGTAAGATCCCTTTAGATGTCTAACATGCTCAGAGAAGATTCCCACTCTATTACTATTACTTTCCTCCTAGTGACTATATTTCAGGTACATGGGGGGGGGGATGGCATTTTCACTAGAGGGAAAAAGGAAATTAGATGGTAATATTGAAATGGCCCATTGCTAGGGCTGTTGCTACTAGTAGTGTGGGGTGGGGGTGTAGGTGTGGGTGTGGGTGTGGGTGAGAGAAAGGGGTAGTAGGAGCTGATATTGTGGGTGAGAAAGGAGGGACTTCAGAAAGTAGAGGTAAGGAATAGCGGGGGTGGGGGATGTAAAGACTCCAGCCCCACATTGGATTGGCTTTGCCATTTTGCTCAAATGTCTAGGTAAAAGTGCTATACTAACAGGCCAGCTTTTTGCTGGTTAAAACTGAAATGATGCCATGTGAACTTGAGAGCATTAAAATAAATCTGTGGTATGACTAATTTAAGTACAAAGGTTAGTAATAAAGACCATGGTGTGACTGGCTTCCAGAAAAATCATTTTGTTCTTATGTTCTTTATGATACTTCTTCAGGAATTTGAAAACGATGTCTCTGAATTTAACCACAGAGTAGAAGATCTGGACCGAAGATTGGGGACCATATTTATTCAAGCCTTTGATGATACCCCTGATGTGGCACATGCCTTTAAGGTTGGTTCAAGTGGGGGCAGGAGCCACCTCTGTTGTACAATGTTTTATCAGAGGATGGCAAGGATATTATCCCAATTATTTGGTTCCTGCAAATATTATTCTTGCCCATCTAGTAGACAGAAAGGTAAATATCCCAAGACTGGGAAGCATACAGAATTGAATCTGAATCGCAGACTGATCATTCGATGCTTTTCTATATATATGACAATGTAAGATTGTTTTTTTATTTTTATTTTTTATTGTGAAAATACTGGACAATGTAGGATTGTTGAAACACTGTGGAAGGGATGACTCAAGATGGAACAAACCACTTATCAGGAAATAGATTGCAGGATCCAGGAATCAATAAATAGAATAAGACATGCACTCTTGCTCTATCTCACCCAGATCTGGTGACATTCAGAGTATGGGGGAGAAGGTTTGTTGTGATGCAGGTATAGGGGAAAGAGTTGAGGAGGGAGCCATGAAGACTTGGAGGACTTGATGGATCCTCTGTAAACTATGAAATCCTACAGAGCTTGAAGCATCTGAGTTAGGAAGAAGTTGTAAAGAGGCATATTTTGGTCCAACAGAGAAGAGATTTCTGTCAAAGCTGTCCACAAAATGGATCTCCTTGACAAGTAGTTAAGTTTCCAGTCACTGAAAATGTCCAAACAGAGACTGAATGACTGGGGGACAATTGTAGAAAAGGCTTAAACCCTGGATGGGGGAAATCTATGTCAGTGTAGGATATTAAGTTTCCCAAATGTTCTGGGCTTTGTATCAATTGAATTGAGGGGAGCCAGGGAGAAAGACAGAGAGAGAGACAGAGACAGAGAGACAGAGACAGAGAGAGAGACAGAGACAGAGAGAGACAGAGACAGAGAGAAAAAGAGACAGAGGGAGGAAATAATCTCCATTAAATAGCTCCCATTTCAGACTGAAGACAGACTTGTAAGGTATCCTCTTGAATTAATTCTAGAGAAAGATCTTTCATGTGTTTACTAAATGATCTTCTATGTCATTAACTGCCATAGCTAACTGAAACAAACCTGATCACTCAGATAACTTGTGTAAAGCTATAACTGCATTTATACATTGAGAATGGCCAGCCCCCACCCTATCCTATGAATCTTCCTGCGTCTGGAATTTCAAAGAATCTGCAGGGGAAAGCCACATGCGTATCCTCAAGTTACTTCCCCTATGAATTCACTGCGTGTCTCTGCTCTGAGTATAATCTCCCATGTAAATTTGGTCTGTCCGGGAAGTGTTTGAAGGAATATTATGATTGCACTTCGGATGATTCCTACCATGCTAACATCTATATTTATGCAATAACGTATTTCTCTGAGTTTGAGAAATTCTAATCCTTGCAGTTTTACAGAGAAGCGGGGTTCTAGGCAAAGAAGAAGTCCTTTCCAATTTTGTGCCTGGTCCCAGAAGCAGCATAGTTTGTCCCCAGAGTCTCATAAAAGTAAGTTCCCTATTGTCTGGCCCTGACTCCTCATCAGCTCCATGGGAGCTGACCGAAAAGCCATACCATGAGTCTCTTCTGTCTATGTTATTTCTCTGTTTTTGGTCATCCCACCAAAAAATCACACAGCAAGGTTTGGGTAGTTTTAATTCACAGAAAAACGTTGTCAACTAATCTCCTCATGTCTATTTATTCTCAAGGTAGCTAACCCCCCACCCCGCCAGAAACCTTTCCTTCCTTGCTCCCATTCTCATATTTCAACCTTCCAGAATCTTTTCGATTCCATCCCACTTAGCTGTTCCTTTGCCGTTTCCACCTCCCTTCTGTTTTAGAACTCAACCTTGCTGGCATCATTAGTTTTCCTTTTCCAGATTCTTACAACCGAGCTTGGTGGTAACCAGCAGACAAGACTCCTCATTTAGAAGCAAAGGAGACTACCTACCTACTAATTATTATTTGTTATTATTATTATCCACATTACCAATATTATTGCTACAGTGCACCAGTAACAATTGTGCACTCCCCTTGAAATGGTAGACATATGAAGGGAAAAGCAGGAAACAAGATGTATGCAAATCTGGAAAGGTTTTATTTTTTTGGTTTTCCTCCCACATATTTTTAGCATCGTTTAGTTGTACAAAGACGTTTCGTTTTGACATGTTCCTATACGCATGCAATGTACCTTGATCAGCCTCTCCTCCCCACCCCCTCATCGCTCTCACTGCGTCCTGTTCCTCTGTTCTCTCTACAGCTGCTAGACATAGCAGGGATCCTCCTTGAAAGACCCCTGGTAGCAAGGGACCTATCCAGTAAATACCTGATCCTTATCCAGATGTTCAGCAGAGACCTAGATGCTGTGAGGATCATCTACAATCAGCACATCCAGGAGAAGGCAGGACTGGGTAGGCTGCTTGCCAAGGGATTTTGATGGGGGAAAATTCTGTTTCCGGGAAAGGTAGAATGCACTTGTTTGGGATTTATGCAATGTCCATATATAGCTCTATGCTAGTCCCTCAGAACAAAAAGCACAGCACTCCTGTTTAAAATTCCAGACCTCTTGCATGACTATAGAGTTCACTAAACAGTAGGATTCCCAGGATCTGGGGCTGAGATTGTCAGAATGACCCAGGCCAATGAAGTCTTGACCACTGTGAGTCAATTGTCACCCTAGCATAATGGAGGAGTTGACTCCTGATCTGTGTTGTCACACTGACTAATCTTCAAGGTACCTCAGTTCACAAGAGGTTTTTACAGTCCACCCTTTCACTGCC
Organism: Dipodomys spectabilis; assembly: GCF_019054845.1. Taxonomy (NCBI): domain Eukaryota; kingdom Metazoa; phylum Chordata; class Mammalia; order Rodentia; family Heteromyidae; genus Dipodomys; species Dipodomys spectabilis. Next base: position 13,727,590 of record NW_024870681.1, read on the forward strand.
ATAGCAACCATGCTTCTGGTAGGAGGAACCAGCCAGAGCCTGATGACAAAGGGCAGTCCTTTGTGGAGGTGTTTTATGTCTCCATTTTTATTATAGTTAGATGTCTTATTTTACTTATTTGAAAATCAAATGTAGGTTAGTGTCAATTTTACCAGACACTTCTTGAGTGCTTGGTAAATGTGAGATATGTCTGTAGGACCTATCTGTAATGGCAAGTCAGGGAAAGGAACAAAACAATTAACACTGAATGATGGTGCACCCAAGCGCTCATCCCTGTAATTCTAGCTACTTGGAAGGCTGAGAAAGGGAGGATTATGATTAAAAGACAGTCTGAGCAGAAAAGTTAGCCAGGCTGCTTAACCTTAACTGAGTTAAATGGTACCCACCTATCATCCCAATCTACATGAGACGTTAAGATCATTAGGATCAAGGTACCAGTCCAACCTCTGGGCAGAATAGTCTTCAGATTCCATCTTCATGGAAGGGAAGCTAGGCATCATGGCATATGCTTGTGATTCCAACCACAGGGAGCCTAGAGTAAGCATATCATGGCTCAAGCCCTCACCTGGGCAGGAAGTATAACCAGCAGGAAGATGGGAGAAAGGCTAGAGACAAAACCTGGCAGGATCATACCGATCTAGCAATCTCTAGGCCCTGAGTTAAAACAACAGTACCAGAAACAAACAAAAAGAAAAACAATGTTTGTTCACAGAGTTGTTGTTGAGTTGTGAAGAATGGTAGAGCAAAACAAGAGGGCTGAGAGATTCAAAAGCGAGTTTGTGGAAAAAGTGGGGTTGGGCTGAGCCCTGACCGCCTGGAGATTGAGAAAATATGAGAAGAAACAAGGATTTCTGTGGCAATGATTATACAAGAAAATGTGAAAGAAGCCAGCTTCGGCTGCCAATAGCTGAACACTTGTCAAGAGAGATCAGAGATCGGGTTGTGAGTGCCATGCTAATCAAGAAGTCATATTCATATGATGGGAAGTTATTGAAGGTTTTTAAGTAACTTAATAACAAGATCTTGATATTTATGAACAGGATTCAGCATAAGGTCATTAAGAATTGGTTCCAAAAGTCATTATCAGAAACTGTTGTTCCATCTTTATGTGTAACCCTCATAACTTTTTTTTGTGGGAGGGGGGAGGTAGTCATGGGGCTTGAACTTAGGATCTGAGCACTGTGCCTGAGCTCTCTTGCTCAGTGCTAGTGCTCTACTACTTTAATCCACAGCTCCACTTCCAGTTTTCTGGTGGTTAATTGGGGATAAGAGTCTCATGGGGGGCTGGGAAGATGGCTCAGTGGTAGAGCACTTGCCTTGCATGCCTGAGGCCCTGGGTTCGATTCCTCAGCACTACATAAGCAAAAAGAAAAAAAGTCGGAAGTGGCACTGTGGCTCAAGTGGTAGAGCGATAGCCTTGAGCTGAAGAGCTGAGGGACAGCGCCCAGGCCCAGAGTTCAGGCCCCCCCCGCCAAAAGAAAGAGTCTCATGGCCTCTCCTGCCCATGATGACTTTGAACCACAATCTTCAGATCTCAGCCTCCTGAATAGCTTGGGTTACAGATATAAGCCACCAGCACATAACCCTCATGATTTCTCATAGTCAAATATAGAGTATGAAAACTCAGACCTCTTCAGAGACCATGCTTGTTTTTTGCTACAATACAGTAGATGTTTGCCTTCCTTTCAAGCCGAGTTCTGAGAACAACACAGTGTATCTGGGATCTCAACACAGAGTCACAAGGTGTAGGCCATGCTATGTTCACCTCTGGACATTCTGTGGGGGGAAAAGCTCCCTTCAAGCTCATCCTTGTTGGTAGGATCCAGTTCTTTGTGGTTATAAAACCCCCTCCAAGTTTCTCTTTGTTATATTCCAGTTCCTTGTTATCATAAACCTGAGGTTTCCATTTCCTTGCCAATTACCAGCCAGGAGCCTCTCCCAGCAACTCACAACTCTGACTCACCTCCATCCTTTGACATGTAGCTATCTCCATCTTCAGGCCAACGATGGCACACTTAATCGTCTCTGGCTTGCTTTTCAGCTGCCACCCAGAGTTCTGCTTTTTAACATCTCACTGGTAAGGGCAGGTCCATCCAGACTCCTCTTCCTTCTGATGTATAAGGTCACATGATTTCAGAAGTAATAAGTCTTCATAGCCAAAGTTTCTACTTACACTGCAAGGGTGAAAGTTACTAAAGGTCATTTTAGATTTTTTTTTCTTGATGATAAAGGATACGTAGGAAATAAAAATAATGGACGTGGGCCAAATGTGAGCCATTAGGGAAGAGTGGAGTCCATGATGACGTAAACAGGGTGGGTAGCCCTCAGCTGCCACTGCTATTGTATCAGCAGACTGATAACAATCTTCTTGTTTTACTGAAGAAGCTAAAAACAGTGTATGTTTTACACATTATTTTAAAATATAGACTCACATTTCCTAAATCTTGACAACTACTTCCAAGTATAAACAGCTACTGGATGGACTAAAGTAAAATTGTCCAGGCTGCACCAGTGTGATTCATGTGTTTCATAATAACTGACACCACCAAAACCTTCAAAACTCATTAAGCAGGACAGAAATTTACCCTGGGTTACAGAAGAGAAGATGGAGGCCAGAGATATTGTCTGTTGAAGACAGTATTTCTCGGCATTATTGTACAAGTAGACTCAACTTGAGAGCTCTAAATATTACCTATGACATGGGCTCAGATCAACTATGTCAGGATGGCGAGGCAGGGGACGCTGCTCCCTAAGGCTGCTCTTCCTTCCTGTTTAACAGAATGCCCAACCTCCCAGGAACTCCTCAGTGTGGGCCCAGGGTGACTTCAGTCTGGAAGTGGAGAGAGAAATGCTGGTGTTGCAGAAGGAGGCACTTGTTGGGTAGAGGGAGCCGGTGGCTGCACTCTGGCCTCAGCTTGGCTGTCTGTGTTCCCAGGGTTCTCCTCAGTGCACAAAAACATGCCTGCCATGGCTGGGGGCCTCCGCTGGGCACAGGAGCTGAGACAGCGCATCCAGGGGCCTTTTGACAGTTTCAGAGGCCTCACCCACCCGTGAGTATCTGGCTGCTGGGAGACACTCTTGTTTCTGCTCTGCATTTGGAGTGAAGAAAGGCAGTTTGCTTGCCCAAGCCACGAAAACCATCTTCAGGTCTTCCCATTTCCAGCAACAGACAAGATACTTAGTGGCCAAAATGTAAACACACCAACCGACCCTAACCCGACTTTGTTCGATGGGATTCATTTCTGCAAGAAAATGAGTCAGGGTCTTCATGCTCTGGGAAGATTTCCCATGCTCCTCTTGGGGAAAATGTCTCTTTGCTGCAAAGGCTATAGGAGAAGAATGAGCACTAACATAAGTGCAGTGTGGGAACCCACATGCATTAATACATCTCAGAGCATCTACTCCACCTATCATCTGCTGAGTCCAAGTCTGGCCTGAGTGTAAACCTGCCCTTTGGACAACATCCCTGTGAATGATGGTGACCAGAACGGAAGTTATACACACTTGTGTGCGATGACTGCTTCTAGAAACCAGATTCACAGAGGTCTCCTGGCTGTTAGGCGTGAACAAGAAGAACAACTTATGATATTATGTTTAGGATGCTATCTGGGGACAAGAAATCTTTCTTTCTCTGATCTTTCTTCTATTAGATTCAATCCTGTTGTAAGCACCTGGCTTTGGTGAGTACACAGAAGCAAAGACATTGGAAGCTGATCATTGGCATCACAAGCCTTTGTAGAGTTACAAAGGACTACCTGGGCCACTGGGCCCAGGTAACAAGATTAAATCCCTCCCAAGATCAGGAAATCACAAGATAGAGTAGACAATGCAAGAAGCTGGGAAGGGCTGCTACCACTCCACTGGAGGGCCACTCATCCTGGGAGACCATAGTTGAGCTGCTGAACAGAGGCATTGTAGAAGGCTTCAACTGAACCTCCAGGAAGGATGGGCCCATCTCTCCACATCAGTGCTGGGAGTTGGGCTCTCCTCCTGAGCAGCATGACTTTCGGCAGGATGGTTCTGATTGCCTGGCCTGGGGCTGTTCCTAAAGAGGCCATCAGCTGTAGCCCACCTGCAGCCAACTTGCCTTGCCAGAGGAGTCTGGGGTGGATAGAGCCGAGGGGATGCGGATGGCACATCACAGTGACTTCTCTAAGTCCCATGAAAATTTCCATCTGTTTTCAAAACGAATACAGATGTGTACTGATCTCTACAATACGTTATTTAAAATGTTGCAGATTCTTCACCATGGAGTGACACGGAAGCTGCAGGGACTCTCACTGTCTTGTGACCTCTCAAAATCATTAGGTCACAGCCACATGTGCCATACCACAAGCCAGGTGCCCCTCAGACTTCTCCTCCTCCAGATAAACACTGAGGCTTGGGGTAGTGAGGTTTGCAGAAACCCTACAGCTGTGAGGGGAGCACAAAATGTGACTCCACCTCCCTGGTGAGGCTCTTTCCAGTTCTCCTTGCTTCCTTAGGGGGGGCACATCTTCTTGTTCACCACATAACAGAACGAAGTGACTGGGACCCCAATGCTCCCTCTCCCAGCAAGCCCGAGGGGGAAAGTGGAAGGTACAAGGCATCATGGGAAGGAAGCTGTGCTGATTTAAAGAGCAGATGAATTTTTAAGAGTCTTTGCCCCAAGCTGTCTCATCTTGCTGGCTTGACAGAAGCAGACTCCACATAGCTAGTGTGAAGTCTGAAAATCAAATATACTTTGCCAGTTGTCCCAGGAGTTGGACTTCCATTTAGTTCGAGTGAGAGTCAAAAGCAGAGGAAAACTGTTATAGGGTAACAGTACCTCAGGCCACTCTGCTCTCTGTCTTCTGAGTCCTCAGCATTCCCACAATGAGCCTCTATGTGCGTAAGCAAGCATGCATATGAGCATGTGCATGCATTGCATGGGCATGGGTTTGAGGGGGAAGAGGTGGGTGGGACCCTCATATAAACCTGTCAGAGAATGGCAGCATTTCTGATCACGTGTACCAGACAAAATCATCTATCTGTCTGTCTGGTCTGTCTATCTATCTATCTATCTGTATTGTTATATAGACAAATAAATATATACATAAACACATATAAACCTTATACATTTATGTTTATACATATATACCCATAATTTATACACATATGCTATATGCAGTTATGAACATTGTTCTATGTAGGTTTATATATGTTAGGTAGATTATTGATAGTTTTTTCTTAAATGCAGAAAACAGTAGCGTTTAGAATTTTACTCTAGTGTCTCAATCTCCCTTTGATTCATATTTTTGAGTGACCTCATTTACCTTGCACATGATCAGCTCAACTCAGGAAAGTTAAAATAAGCTACCTTTGTCACTGGTGGGTCAGCCTAGATTTTTAGGAAGTGCAGGTGCCCTCTAGTGGACAGAGGAGGATGTTTGGGAAGAACATTGTAAGATTATTTTAGGGGCCTTTGGAATCAACCCTAGAAGCCATTTAGTGTGTCTGAATTCAGATGGCCATGGCCATTCTACAGTCAGTCAGTCAGTCTTCTGTCTGTCTGTCTGTCTGTCTTTTTTTTTTTTTACTATGTAGCCCAGGCTGACCTTGAATGTGAGAACCTCCTGCCTCATCCCTCAATGATCAGTCTCTTCTTTATAAGCTGTAGTGTGCTCCTCTGATTATGTTGACTCCTAATTCTATGTAATTTTTTTCTCTCTCTCATGTTGCAATAGCTGCATGGAATCTACTGAAGGAAAGCGAATGATACAAAAATATGAAGATATGCTCTCATTGCTGGAAGAGTAAGTGGCTTTCAGGATTGTATCGTTCTATAAATTGTATTGTCTTCTCCCCCTCCCCTTGCCACCCTATTCCTTTCTCTGTTCAGAGATGTGCAAATTCCTTAGCTGCTCTGAAACGTTATCGTGTGTTTTATGTGATAGCACAAGCTATACGTTACATATATTTATAGCCCAATATTTTCTAGGTTGAGTACACACAGGGTCTCTGGGAAATGCAGATGCATTTGTGTCTATTCTAGACACAGCTATGTTCCTGATATAACCTTCCTGGGTATGTGAACCTTGCAGAGATAGAAAGAGTGTGGTGCCAAGTGTGACACTCTGAGATCAGAGTCTTGGAGAATTTCAGTTGCTGCTCACTGAGCAGAAAGCAATAGTTGATGTTGCATGGACAGGAGATGTCTCAGAAATACTTCCTGCATCCATTTGTGGAAAACACAGAAGAAAGAAATTTTCATGTGGGTTTATAGTTGTTTCTGCTTCAATACTGACTAAGTCTCTGGGAATGGAGGGTCAATAAACAGCTCATGGCCAGGCGCTTGTGGCTCACGCCTGTAATCCTAGCTACTCAGGAGGCTGAGAACTGAGGATCATGGTTCAAAGCCAGCCCGGGAAGGAAAAGTCTGAGAGACTCTTATCTCCAATAAGCCACTAGAAAACTGGAAGTGGCACTGTGGCTCAAGTGGTAGAGTGCTGCCTTGAGCTGAAGAGCTGAGCGATAGTGCCCAAGCCCAGAGTTCAAGCCCAAAGACCGACAAAAACAGCAACAAAAAAAAACCAGCCTGTGGTCTTGACTTCTCTCTTCTGCCATTTTCTTTTTCTTTTTCTTTTTTAATATATCTTTTTTTTCTGGTCCTGGGGCTTGAACTCAGGACCTGGGTGCTGTCCCTGAGCTTCTTTTTGCTCAAGGATAGAGCTTTACCACTTGAGCCACAGCAACACTTCCAGCTTTTTCTGAGTAGTTTATTGAAAATAAAGGGCTAGCTTCAAACCACAATCCTCAGATCTCATCCTCCTGAGTAGCTAGGATTACAGGTGTGAGCCACTGGCACCCAGCTTTGCTTTTTCTTCTGATGTAGCAAGAGTTTGCTAGACATGATGTTAAACCAGCCAATTGATGGCACCTCCCCACCAGCTAATTCGTGTTTTGTTTTGTTTTTTTTACCTCTTTCACATCCCAAATAGCTTTAAGTGTATCCAATCCTGTTGTCCCCACCACACAACATCTTCACTAGAACTTGGAGTTGCTGTGATCTGAGCTGCCACCGTAGCTTCTGGCAGTCCTCCTTTACTTCCACATTTGTGTCCCTTGAGATCCATGCTGTGACCAAATCCAATAATGTTACTATTTCTCCACCAGCCAGAATCCTTCCACAGAAGCCCTCCCTCAGGGTGGCCTTTGTCCCACTCTCCCCATTTCCCACTTCAAACAGTATTCTGTCTGCTAGTGGCTCCCAGCACACAGTCATGCTGTTTCCCATCTCCACTTGTCAGCTATGCTATTGCTTCTGTCAGAAAAGCTTCCCATCACCCCTCCCACTTCAATGTCCCCTCATGTGCTCAGCCTCTGAGACTCAGTCAGGCTTTATTCCAGAACATCTCTCTGAACCTTCCCTGATGTTCTCCTCATCACTTTTCTCTGCACTTACATGTGGATGCTCTGTATATTTCTGTAAGAAAGTCCTTACTGAGTTGTATTAGGGTGATGGTCACTAAGCCCAGCACATAGGAGGTGTTCAGTCAGTGTGGAAAGAGCAAAATATGAATGTCCATGAGCTATGTGAAGGGTGAGAGCAAATGGTACTCAGTATCTTTTTCCAACACGCACTGAGACTAATCACAGCTTCCCTTATCCCTTCCAAACATCATATGGAATCTTTCTATTCTTACTTGATTGAAACTCTGACCCCTTTAGAAACTACTGGTCACCTGCAGGAGCTGACTCAGCCTGTCTAGATCAATGACAGCTTCCTCAGTTCATGTTACGGAGCATGCACAGGAGTGGGGGGCACAGGAATGTGTTTATTAGTGGGCTATTGTCTCTGATCGTTGCAGGTATGAGACAAGACTCTTTGAGGACTGGTGTCAGACAGTATCTGAGAAGTCACAGTACAATCTCTCCCAACCACTGCTGCAGCGAGACCCGGAGACAAAACAGATCACTGTCAACTTTAACCCACAGGTCTGTCAGTTGAGTGGCAATAACTTCCTTTGGGGTTCCTGAAACATTTTACTTATCTCCTGATTTCAGGGCAAAGGGGGTTTGTCTGGATTTTCGTTGTTGCTTTTTGTTTTTGTTTTGTTTTTGTCAGTCATGGGGCTTGAACTCTGGGCCTGAACGCTGTCCCTCAGCTCTTCAGCTCAAGGCTAGCACTCTACCACTTGAACCACAGCACCACTTTCAGTTTTCTGAGCGATAAAAGCATTTCCTGCCCAGGCTGGCTTTGAACCACAATCCTCAGATCTCAGTCTCCTGAGTAGCTAGGATTACAAGCATGAGCCACCAGCACCTGGTGGTTTGTCTGTTTTTTAAACAAAAATATGAAAAAATAAAAATCAAGGGAATTTACACCATGGATTTCTTTTGGGGAAGATCCCAACATAGAGTATTTTCTTAAGTTTTACATGTTTATGTTATTCTTTGTGGTTGGTCAATAGATTTTACTTGACAAAACTACAACAGGAATTATAGACACATGCTGCCTAATAAGGGGGATGCTTTCTGAAAAATGTGTTGCTAGGTGATGCAAATGTCATAGCTGTATATACACAAGCTAAAACAGCTGTGATAAAAATCTGATAAAAAATCTGTGATAATATCTGATAAAGCCATAATTATACACATGGTCCTTATTTGACCAAAATATCATTATGTGGCTTGTGCTCATATTGTAAAATAGCCCCAACTGTTAAATACCCAACATTCACAACCAACTTTAAATATTTACTATGAGTAAAGGATGCTAGTAAGAGGCTGGAGGTGTCAACAAGAATGTACAGAACTTAGGGGCTGGGAAGATGGCTCAGTGGTAGAGCGCTTGCCTTGCATGCTCAAGGCCCTGGGTTCGATTCCTCAGCACCACATAAGCAAAAAGAAAAAAGCCAGAAGTGGCGCTGTGGCTCAAGTGGTAGAGCGCTAGCCTTGAGCTGAAGAGCTGAGGGACAGCACCCAGGCCCAGAGTTCAGGCCCCACAACTGGACCCCCCCCAAAAAAAAAGAATGTACAGAACTTAATTCCTGTCTAGAAGGAGCTTCTAGCCTAGTTGAGAGATAGCATGAACCTATGAACCTGCAAATATCTATCTTTATTAGACAGCATATGATAAATCCTTAAGGTATGGTTTTGGAAATAGGACTAAATTAGTGCTTGTCAACTGAGGGTAGTCTTGTCTCTCTGGAAACATTTTGTTTTATCAAACTTGGAGGGTGAGTTGATAGCATCTATTGGATAGATTCCAGACATGCCGATAAATTTCCTACCTAAAGAGCATTCCCATTTTGATACTTTCCATGCATAGTACCGTCTTGTTGTTCGGAGCTAGAACTCAATCATTCTCCCACCCATGAGCTGTTCGTCTATTACTTAAAATAGTTTCAGGCTGTTGAATTCTAAAATACGCCCTTGACTTACATTTATTTGATTACTAGTAAAGTGAACTTCTGTCATGTGTTCCCTGGCTGTTTATATTTTTATGAATTGCTTGTTTGTTCATTGGTGCCTGTGGGTAAAGTGCCCTCCTTTCCTGAGAATGTTTTGAACATTTGAAAATTATTTGTCAGATATTAAGAAATAAAATAAGTGCATATCTGTTTTGAATAATTTCTGCAGTTTACATTATGTGTTTGATACTTTATGCACATAAATTTTTGTTTTGCTTTGTGGTTTTATATCTGAAATGGTCTTCTCCATCTCAGTATTATACAAAGAGATATGCATAGTTTTTATTTATTTTTTGTTTGTACTTTGTATACATTTCCAATATCCATTGTGAGCTTCTTTCACAGTAGACTAAGAGACTGCATTCATTTCTGTTCCAAATAGTATTTGTCTGGATTCCAAGTAGGACTAACCACTCAGCTATTGAGAACAGGCCCAGAATTAATGGGAGGAGAAAGAGGAGCCAGTGTGTGTTTTGCTGAGGAGGACATGGGGAAAAAATATGACTTTGTACCTTATGTCACTTGTGCCTGTATCTGTCCATTCTGATAAGTTTCCTAGGAAATAATAAATAGGCAAGAATCCAGAAAAGGAGGCCTGGTCGGTCACCTGGTCTAGGCCTCTCTACCATCTCTCTATCACATCAGCATGGATTTTCAATTCTTCTCTTGCCAATAACTTGTGAGCTCCACCTGAGTCCAGAGAGGCCTGGCTGACCTCACTTTTCTGGTTCCTGTAACATAAAAAAGGGCCAACTCAGAGCTACAAAAATCCCGAGAGACTCCAGATGATTTTATGCAACAACTAAAGTAACGTCATGGTTGTCTCAATCTTGCCAGTGTCTCTGTGACTATGTATGTATGATGGAAGCCTGCATCTGAGGCTTCACATGCCTGTGGGTAGTGCTAGCTAGGTGATCCTCGTTTTGACTGGTGACTAGCACCTCTGAATAGAACTGGCCAGGCAGCTTAAATGTATATTATGTCCCAACAGCTGCATGCCTAGATACACAGGAGGCAGCGCCCTCCCCTGCTCTTACTGCTGGTGTATTTCTCAGGGTCCTTTCTTTCACTCTTGCAAATAGTGATCTATCTGAACAACCTACCACTTTCTGAGTCATTACCGTTCCATTTAATATTTCGTTTTCCTTTACTGAGACTAGATTTAAGGAACTGATAGGAATAGAGGTAAAGGAAGCCCAGAAGTTCTTTGGATCCCTGGGATTTTAAAATACCTAATGAATAATGGGGTACCTTCTACAGCATCCCTGAACAACAGTGTTATTCTTTCCTCCAGCTGATTTCAGTGCTGAAAGAAATGAGCTATCTTGAGCCCAGACAGATGAAGCACATCCCCAAGATCGCAGCGGCCATGTTCTCCTCCAGGGAATTCTACCGGCAGCTTGTGGCTAATTTAGAACTGATGGCAAACTGGTACAACAAGGTTATGAAAACTCTTCTCGAGGTGGAATTTCCATTAGTGGAGGAAGAGCTGCAAAATATTGATCTCTGCCTGAGAGCTGCAGAGGAGACGCTGAACTGGAAAACAGAAGGTAGCCGGGCATCACCTGCAATCTGACAGATGTGTGGGGTTCAAGGCTCCGCAGAAAGTTAACAGAATCCCAGAGATTCACTAGTAATCTGACTTGGGCCCCAAACAAATCTATCTTGGACATGTGTCTAAGTAGAGAAACAAGATGTCTGGGGTATAACTGGCAGAATAAGGAAGCTTTGCTATCTGTCCTTTGGAAGTTTAGGGGTTGTGAAAGATGCCCCCACCCTCTCTAGGTACTCCATGAATGAGAGCTATCACTGTATTATTACTGGGGTTCTTTCCTAGACTGTAAATCCCTTAAAAGTAGAAACTTCATATTGATTTCTCTGATAGCCTTCAGTTCAATTCAGTAAACTTGTAGTGAATGGTTAACAAAGGTGGAGTATTCCATGAGAGGATACAGGGGCAATATAAGACATGATGTTTACAAGACATAATCTTTACCCTCAAAGAGCTCATGATTCATGAAGAAAATGCAGATGTACATCCAGAATCACAGGAGATGGGCTGTGAGTTTAAAAAGAAAACAGAAAAACAGCCAACTTACACTTAAAAATGAAGTGTGAAGAATAACCGAGAAGAAAGATGATCACAAATGAGAATCTTTAGAAAAGTTGAAATTTGAACAGAAACCCAAAAATCCTGGAATTTTGTTCATATTAAACAATTTAGCCACCTACTCAGGAGGTAAAGATCTGAAAGGCTGCAGTTTGAAACTGGCCCGGGCAAAAATAAGTAAATAAATAAATCAAGCAAGCAAGCAAAATTTCATCTTAACAAAGTAGCCAGGCATGGAGGTGGATGTCTGAAAAATCCCAGCTGTGCCGGAGGTATGGGGAGGAATAACACAGCCCCAGCCAAAAGTGAGACCCTTATCTGAAAAATATCTATAGTCCAAACTGCTGGAGGTTGAAGTGAAGTGATAAAGCAATTGTTTAGTAAGTGTGAAGCCCTGGGTTGAAACCCTAGTACCATGCTTCCACTCAGAAAAACCCCACACAAATTAGGACTTTACTCAATATGTAAGAAGGAATGACATTTTCAACATTTAACACGTTGCAAGTGCTATAGAAATTGCATGATGAAAACAGATGGATCAGGTGAGCAGGAGATAGAGTGACAAAAATTTCCAAATCTTGACAGCCTCCTTTGGAGAACCAGAAATACAGAAAACAAAACCAGGAAGATTCCATTCCTTAGGTTGTATTTTCCAGAAATGGAACAATTTTCTTAAGAATCAAGATGAAGTTGAATGACTGAAAGTGGACCAGGAGGAAAGAGAGGAGGGCCAGAATCTGATAAACATCATTGTAATGTTAGGATGATCCAATGGGCTGTTACTTTTGCAGATCTCAAAATTTTGCCAATTCACAAATGGAGGGTGGCATGGAATTATTTTTTTAATGTTTGTATTATCTTCAACTTGGTTGTAGAACTTTGTTGCCATTCAACAAAGCAGTCCAGAAATGCAATGTGCCTTGATTGGTGTCACTGCCTTCAACATTACCACCCATCCCTCCCAATCCACCTCTTCCCTCACTTTTTCTTAGTATTTGTAGAACACACATTTTTTTACTACATTCTCACCTTCTTCTCCTCATTTGTCTATACTTTTTGTGCAAGTACTGGGGCTTGAACTCAGGGCCTGGGTGCTGTCCATTAGCATTTTTGCTCATTGCTGGCACTCGACCATCTGAGCCATGCCTCTACTTCTGGCTTGTTGAAGGTTATTTGGAGATAAAAGTCTCACTGACTTTCTTGCTTGAGCTGGAAAGAGACCCAGCCTCCTGAGTAGCTAGGGTTACAGGTGTGAGCCACTGTTACCACACTATAGACTAGAATTCATGGGGTTAGCTATGGGGTACACAGGCTGGATAACAACACAACTCCCTTCTATTTCCTGCCTAAGGTTGGGTTCAGATTATGTCCAGTTTCCTCAGGGTTCCGTATACCTTGGCAGCACATTTTGAGAAGTCAAAGCAGACACCCTGAAAACATTACAGGAAGGAATAAGAGAAGTTAAAGGGCTCCTTGGCACAGGCTGAAATTTTCTTAATAAAGACCCAGAAACACAACAAATCAAAGAAAGCTTGGACAAATGGGATTGCATGAAACTGCAGAGCTTCTTACCTACCTCTGTTTTTCTTCTTCCACTATCAGGACTATGGGAAGGGTTAGCTTTTTGATAAAACTAGAAAAGAAAATTTTCTAACAAGTACCTTGCAGAAAAGCCTTGTATGAGTGACAGATATTAAATCTCCATCTTTCACAGCTAATAGTCCTTTGGTCTCGCCACTGCACAGTATTTCATTTAATCATATTTCTTTTGGGGAGCAGGCATTTGGGATTATGTCAATCAAATCACCAGTAGTATTCACGATCTTGAGCAAAGAATTCAGAAGGCTAAAGGCAATGTGGAAGAGATTCAAAACATTATGAAAACATGGGTGACTCCAATATTTAAGAGAAAAGATGGAAAAAGAGAATGTCTACTTTCTCTGGATGACCAGCATGATCGAATGGAAAAATATTACAGTCTCATTAAAGAATCTGGCCTTCGGATCCATGCCCTTGTTCAGGTAACAAACAACCTCTTGGTCACAAGTCCTGAGAATATAGAAAGCACCAAGGAATTGTAATTTCCTAAGTGTCTTCTCTAGTTGAGAATAAATGTTTATTTTAATAGTAAGAGAATGAAAGGTAGTAGGCAAAACGAGGTGAAAGTCATAATAGATTAGCATTGTCAAAACTGACATGGTCTTCATGGTGACATGACTCAGTTTTCATATAACAAATCTTGCACATTATTACAAGGATATAGGAGGAGTTGTCAAGGACAGAATCCTAAATTTTTCACTGTATTGGGAATCCCATCCTCAATTCGCCTATGGTGTGGTCCTCCAGAAACATCCTCATGACTGGGCTCTAGAAAGCCTAGGGAGATAGAAGGGTGTCATCCTCCCCGGATGCATTTGATAAAATGAGAAGATGTAGAAGAGTGTGCATAACACAGCAAAGCCCTCCTTTGCACTGGTCAGGGCAGCTTCATGTATCATCATCAAAGACTCAAGCTTCCCTGTAAACATTGAGGAGGGAACTGAACAGCCATTAGCTACAACCCTACGGAAGGAACCATAGGGCAGTCTGAAAAGTTAACTTATGCCCCAAGACAGGAATGAATCATATTGCTGTAAATAGATTGTGGTTTGAAGTACAGTAAAAATGTTCAACTGTAAATACTGCCAAGGACCAGTTAGGTTAAGGAGATAATTGCCTATAGTTTTCCTTTGAGAGATAAAGAGTGCAACTCGGTTTATGTTTTAACTACATCTGGCCCTGCCAAACATCTACTTTTCATGCATCTTTCTTTCTTTCTTTCATCCATCCATCTATGCATGCATGCATCCATCCAACCATCCATCCTCCCTCTGCATTTTCACAAATGCCACTTACATGCTACTTAATCAGTTGTGTATATTTCTTTATAAAGCATCTATTACTCTTTCTTATTTTAAATTGAGTTATGTGCTAGCTCCAAAAATCCTAGTAACTTCTGGAAATATCTCTTTTATGAGATAAGAATATTGCAATTTTTTAAAAATCCAGAACTGTACCTTGCCAGTTTTCTTAATTGTGTTTTTGAGAGTTTTAAGTTTTACACTTTTTCCCATGTGGTTAATGTAAGAAAACTTCAATTTTGCAAAGATAATTAGAATTGAGTTCATTGTTTTATATATGAATATCTGATTACTCCTATACTATTTATTTCATTTCTAGGAAAGTTTTATTTATAATTGTAAATTGAAAAGCTACTTAGGTCTACAAAATAATACTATTGATTTATGAATGCAAGATGCAGAAATTATATAGTCATTAACATATCTTTTATCTCAAATTCTTGCCACTGCTGTGGTAAAAACATTTCACATTTATTCACTATTGATTATGAAATGTTGGAAGTGGCGCTGTAGTTCAAGCGGTAGAGCGCTCGCCTTGAGCTGAAGAGCGCAGGGACAGTGCCCAAGCCCAGAGTTCAAGCCCCACAACCGACCAAAAACAAAATTAGATTGATTCTGAAATGTATATTATTGTGTGCCATATCACCTATGCTGCTTGACATTTCTCAAAGGAAAAATAAAATATTTTGTTCTTTCCTTTTAATTAGTTTTGTAATTTTTGATTAGAACTCCTCAATCATACATTCCCCACCCTCTAGGAACCATGATTCTCTTCTCTGTTTTGAATCCATTGATTTAAAATTCAATTATAAGTGAGATCTTGTCTCTGTTTCCCTTACTTTTTCTGAGACTATTTTCCATATTGAATTTTTGAAACTTTGTTGAAAAATCAATTACCTTTATAAACACCAATATAAAATATTTACTCTATAATTGATTATAGAGTAATAATCAATTGATTATTGTAGCACTATTAATAGATCTTGATACAGTGAATAGATCAGATACTGTGAATCATCTAACAAAGTTTCTTTTTCAAGATCATTTTGTCTATTCTAGGTTCTTTACATAGCCACACAGATTTTAAATTCAGCTTGCTAATTTCTAGACAAATGCTAGGTTTGAATTTTGACTTGAATGACATTTAATATGTTGATTGATGTGGGGAAAATAAAGGTTTTAATAATATTAAGTGTAGTGATCCATGAACATGGCAGGTCTCTTCACTTAATTGAGTCTCTCTAATTTTTCACTGCAACCATTTGTAGATTTTATTACCAATGTCTTGTATATCCTCCACTAAGCTGATTACTAAGTGCGTTATGTTTTGGAGGTCTAGTTAAAGAATATTTTTTGTTAATTCTTTCCCAGTTACTATCAGCTAGTACATAAAAACATAATTGACCTTTGTATTAATAATGTATTATGTGACCTTTAGAGATATATTTATTCTGTACTTTTTCTGGATTTATTAGATATAGTAACTGGAGGATTTCTTATGGTTATCTATAAAAATAATCTCATTTATTTGTAAATATGCTCCATTTTGCTTCTTTCTTTTGGATCTTTTTTTTCCCCGTGAAGTCAGGGTATTGCACTGTAGCTCAGCTTTTTCAGTCACTGCTGACACTATACTACTTGAGCCTCACCTCCAATCCTGCATTTTGCTGGTTGATTGAAGGATATCGCGTCTGCTTGGGCTGGCTTCAAACCATAATTCTCAGATCTCAGCCCCCTGGGTAGCTGAGATTACAGGCATGAATCACCAGTGTCCAGATTTTTTTTTACTTCTTTATGACTTTTGCTTCTGTTTTTTGCCTTATTACTCTAGCTAGCATTTTCAGTACAATATTAAAGTGATGAGAATGGACATTCTTGTCTCATTTTCAGTCAGCTGTAGAAAATGTTAGTAGTATACAATCAAGTACAGTATTATCTGGGTTTATGTGTATATTCATTATAAGAATATAATACCACTACCAAGAATATAAGTTCCCTTGTATTCTTAGTTGACTGAAAGATCTTATTATGATTAGATAGTGAAATTTAAAATATATTAGCATATAATTGTTCAAAGCCATTGGTTTTGTTATGACATTTTCATACACACATAATGTTCTTTGATTATGTTGACCCTCATTACCATCTCTTGTCCCTTTTTTCCACTCTCTTCTTATTAAAAACCCTCCTCTAATTTCATGTAATTTTTTTCTGACATTTAAGAAAAAAATTGGTATTTGTTTTCCCAAGTCTAGTTCATTTGGTTTATCACACTGATTTCCAGTTCCATTCTTTTTTTCTGTGAATAGCATGCTTTTATTATTCTTTATGGCTGAAAAACACGTGTGTGTGTATGCGTGTGTGCACGCATGTGCACGCGTGCTCATGCACACATGTATATCACACTGTCTTTTTATATATGTTTTATTATAGAAATACTGTACAGAGGGGTTACAGTTACATGAGTAAGGTAATGAGTACATTTCCTATTGAGCATTGCTACCTCCTCCTTTGTTTTTCCCCTACCATTCCTTCCCTCCTCATCTCCCCAACTCCTCCCTACCCCCCCCCCCCCCAATTTGTAAAGTTCATTTTCAACATAGTGTCTTGTACATCTCATTGTTACAATGGGTCAACCTGTATCCTTATTTCAGAATTTTGTTATTTCCCTTTCCCTCCCCAAATTAGAAAAATGTATATACAAGATGCAGGGCACTGGAATCAAATACAGTGAAAACAGGGGTTATACCATGGGGGAAGAACATACAAAAGAAACAAAAAAAAAATCACATGGTACATTATAAGTACATTTAAAACAACTGCAAGAAAGATAAAACCACTGTGTCCCTATCTTGGGTTTGTTGAGGAATTCTATGAGGAATTTTAAGGAAGAAAGGACTACTTTATGTTCCCACCAATGATATACAAGTTTCTTCTGACATTTTTTTTCTTCTCATATTTTGGTGGTGGTTGTTTTGTTTTCTTGGTTATTGCAAATCTGACTGAGTTGGAATGGAATCTCAATGTTGTTTTGATTTGCATTTCCATTGATGGCTAAAGATACAGAATATTTCTTCATGTATTTATTGACCATTTGTCTGATTACATTTTATTGATTGGATTTGTTCAGCTTTTTGTTTGTGTGCGGTTTTTTTGTTCACCATATATTCTGAATATTCTCTGTCAAATGCATACCTGCCAATGATTTCTTTTATTTTTTTTTGTTTTTTTGTTTTTTTTTTTTTATTGTAAAGCTACTATACAGAGGGTTACAGTTACATGAGTGAGGTTATGAGTACACTTCCTCTTGAACATTGTTACCCCCTCCATTGTTTTCCCCCTACCATCCCCTCCCTCCCTCCCTTCCCCGAGGTTCTTTTTTTTTTTTTTTTGATTGTGATTAAATGATTACATAATTTCAAAGTCACAAGTTCATTCTAACTTCCCTGGAGCAAATTGTCTACCACAGTCTGTAATATATAACAGTGTTCACATGTTATATACCATATTTGTGATCAGCAGCATGGGGATATTTAGTAGTGGTTCAACCAGATGAGCGGGAGTTCTTTGTTTCTTAAGTCCTGTTAGTTTTGTCGTATCACCTAACCTTTTGGATTTAGCATCCACTTATCAGGGAGACCATGTACCGTTTGTCTCTTCGTTCTTGGCTTACCTCGCTCAACATGATTCCTTCTAGCTCCATCCATTTCCCTGCAAATGCCATTATTTTGTCATTTCTAATGGCTGCATAATATTCCATTGTGTATAGATACCACAATTTTTGGATCCATTCATCTGTGGTGGGGCACCTAGGTTGTTTCCATATCCTAGCTATTGCGAACAATGCTGCAATAAACATGGAGGTGCACGTGTCCTTGTATATTGGTTCCTGTTGTTCAGGGTAGATGCCTAGAAGTGGTATGACTGGGTCGTAAGGGAGGTCAATCTTTAGCTTTCTAAGGACCCTCCAGACTGCTTTCCAAAGTGGTTGTATAAGTGTACATTCCCACCAGCAGTGTAATAGGGTTCCTCTTTCTCCACATCCCCTCCAGCATTTGTCGTTGGCTGATTTGTGGATGTGGGACATTCTGACTGGGGTAAGGTGGTATCTCAGGGTTGTCTTTATTTGCATTTCCTTCACCACCAGGGATGATGAACATTTCCTCATGTGTTTCTTTGCCATTTTTATTTCTTCATTTGAGAAGTCCCTCTTTAGTTCCCTTGCCCATTTAGTAATTGGTTTGTTAGGTTTGGGAGGGATTAGTTTCTTGAGTTCCCTGTATATACAGGATGTTAACCCCTTGTCTGATATATTGCTGGTAAATATTTTTTCCCAATTAGTTGGTTGTCTTTCTAGCTTAGTTGCGATAGATTTAGCTGTGGAGAAGCTTTTTATTTTAAGGTAGTCCCATTTGTCGAGTCTCTCTCCAACTTGTTGTGACCCTGGGACTCTGTTCAGGAAGTTCCTTCCTGTGCCTATTAGTTCAAGTGTCTCTCCTACTCTGTCCTGTAGTAGTTTCAGAGATTCAGGTTTAATGTTAAGGTCTTTAGTTGATGTTGGTGCATGGTGATAGGCTCGGGTCCGCTTTTAGTTTTCTGCATGTGGCTGCCCAGTTTTCCCAGCACCAGCGGTTGAAGAGGCTGTGTTTCTTCCATTGTATGTCTTTGGCTCCTTTGTCGAATATCAGCTGGCTGTAGGCCTGTGGATTTATATCTGGATCTTCTATTCTGTTCCATTGGTCTTCGGGTCTGTTTTTGTGCCAGTACCATGCTGTCTTTGTGATTATAGCTCTGTAGTAGAGTTTGAAGTTCGGCATGGATAGCCCTCCCATATTGTCTTTATCCCCTAGAATTGTTTTGGCTATTCTAGGTCTTTTGTTGTTCCATATAAATTTTTGGACTGTTTTCTGTATTTCAGTGATGTATGTCATTGGGATTTTAATAGGAATTGCATTGAATTTGTATATTAGTTTTGGAAGTATCACCATCTTTACTATATTAAGTCGGCCTATCCAGGAGCATGGGAGGTCTTTCCATTTCCTAGTGTCTTCTGCAATTTCTTTCTTTAACTTTTTATAGTTCTCATTAAATAGTTCTTTTACATCTTTGGTTAGGTTAATTCCTAAATATTTTATTTTTTGGGAGGTTATTGTGAATGGGGTTGCTCCCTTTATTTCCCTCTCTTCCTGTGCGTTATCAGTGTATAGGAAGGCAACTGATTTTTGTGGGTTTATTTTGTATCCTGCTATTTTGCCGAAGTGACTTATGATTTCTAAAAGTTTGGGGAAGGAGTTTTTGGGATCGTGGAGGTATAGTATCATGTCGTCTGCAAAAAGGGATAGTTTCATTTCTTCTTTCCCTATGCGGATCCCTTTAATGTCTTTTTCTTGCCTTATTGCCCTGGCTAAGGGTTCTAGGACTGTGTTGAAGAGGAGTGGAGACAGTGGACATCCTTGCCTTGTTCCTGTTTTTAGGAGGATTGGTTGTAGCTTTTCCCCATTAAGTATAATATTGGCTATTGGTCTGTCATAAATGGCTTTTATTGTTTTTAGAAATGTTCCTTCTATTCCTATTTTCTCCAGAGCTTTTAGCATGAATGAATGTTGAATTTTATCAAAGGCCTTTTCTGCATCTGTGGCGATAATCATGTGATTCTTGACCTTGGCTCTGTTGATATGCTGGATTACATTTATTGACTTACATATGTTAAACCATCCCTGTGTCTCTGGGATGAAGCCTACCTGATCATAGTGTATTATTTTTTTAATGTGTTTCTGGATTCTGTTAGCTAGAATCTTGTTAAGGATCTTTGCATCTGTGTTCATCAAGGAGATTGGCCTGTAATTCTCCTTTTTGGTTGGGTCTTTGCCTGGTTTGGGGATGAGTGTGATATTGGCTTCGTAGAATGAGTTTGGGATAGCTCCCTCCTTCTCTGTTTCTCTGAAGAGCTTGAGGAGTATGGGTATTAGTTCTTCTTTAAAGGTCTTATAGAATTCTGCTGTGAATCCATCTGGTCCTGGGCTTTTTTTTGTTGGAAGACTTTTGATAGCTTCCTGTATCTCATTATAGGATATTGGCTTATTTAATTGGTTAACTTCTTCTTTGCTCAGTTTGGGTAACTTGTATTTCTCTAAAAATGCATCCATTTCCGCCAGATTTTCTTCCTTTAGAGAGTATAGCTTTTGAAAGTAGTCTGTTAGAATTGTTTGGATATCTTGGGTACGTGTTGTGATGTTTCCCGTGGCATCCCTAATCCTATTAATATGGGTTTCCTCTCTTCTTTTTTAAATTAATCTTGCCAACGGGCTATCAATTTTGTTTATTTTTTCAAAGAACCAGCTTTTTGTTTGGTTTATTTTGGTTATGGTTTTCTGATTTTCTAATTGGTTAATCTCTGCTCTCAATTTGGTTATCTGGCTTCGTCTAGTAGCTTTAGGTCCCATTTTTTCTTGTTTTTCTAGCTGTTTTAGTTGCAACATGAGATTATTTACTTGGTCTGTCTCCATTCTCTTGATGTGGGCACTGAGGGCAATAAATTTGCCCCTCAGGACTGCTTTTGCTGTGTCCCACAAGTTTCTTTGTGAGGTGTTTTCATTTTCATTGAGTTCTAGGAAATGCTTTATTTCTTCTCTGATCTCTTCTGTTACCCAGGCCTTGTTAAGGAGTGTGCTGTTCAATTTCCATGTATTAGAGAAATTTCTGCGGTATGCTTTGTTATTGAGAACTAGCTTGATTCCACTGTGGTCAGATAGGATACAGGGGATTATGTCGATCCCTTTGTATTTGCTTAAGTTCCTTGCATGAACTATGATATGGTCTATTTTGGAGAAAGTTCCATGAGCTGCTGAGAAGAATGTGTACTGTGTTGTTTTAGGGTGAAATACTCGGTAGATGTCAGTTAATTCCGCTTGAAGTATGGCCTCACTTAATTCGGTAGCTTCTTTGCCAATCCTCTGGTTGGTAGACCTGTCCTTTGGTGAGAGTGGCGTGTTAAAGTCTCCTAGTATTATCGTATTGGGATCTATTTTATTCTGTAAGTTTGAGAGCATTTGTTTAACATATCTGGGTGCACCGATATTTGGGGCATATAAGTTGATGATGGTTATATCCTCCTCTTGGATTGTTCCCTTTATTAATATGTAGTGTCCGTCCTTGTCTTTCTGTACTGATTTTAATGAAAAGTTTATTTTGTCAGATATCAGGATAGCTACACCTGCTTTCTTATTGGGGGAATTTGATTGGTAGATCCTTTTCCACCCCTTCACTCTGAGTTTGTTTGTATGTTTGGCTGAGAGGTGGGTCTCCTGAAGGCAACAGATGGATGGGTCTTGTTTTCTGATCCAGTCCTCAGTTCGTTTTCTTTTAATTGGCGAATTCAGCCCATTTATATTAAGAGAAAGTATAGAGAGATGCATTGTTGTCCCTGCCATTCCGTTTTCCTAAGTTTTTCTTCTTTCCTTTCCTCCTGTGCTTGCTCAGTTAGACTTTGAGAATGCCTGTTTGGGGCAGGTCCCAGTTCCTGGTTGCTTTCTTCAGGTTGTGTCCCCCCTCTTAGAATTCTTTGTAATGCTGGCTTAATGTTTATGTATTCATTTAGTTTTTCTTTGCTATTAAAAGTTTTCAGTTCTCCATCGAATGTGAATGCTAGCTTTGCCGGGTATATCAGTCTGGGTTGGCAGTTATTGGCTCTCAGGGCTCGTATGGTGCTTTCCCAGGCTTTTCTTGCATTCATTGTTTGTGTGGAGAGATCTGCAGTGATTCTAATTTTTTTCCCGTTGTAGTATAGCTCCTTCTTCATTTTTGCTGCATGCAGAATTGTTTCCTTATTATTCAGATCCATCATTTTTACTATAATGTGCCTAGAAGTGTTTCTCCTGGGATCTTGCTTGTTGGGTGTTCGATAAGCTTTTGTGATGTAGTTAAGATGGTCGTTTTTGAGGTGGGGAAAATTTTCATTGACTATCTTGTTAAATAGGTGTTGCATTCCCTTGCTCTGGAATTCCTCACCTTCGTCCACTCCGATTATGCAAAGGTTAAATTTTTTAGCATTATCTGCTTGCTCTTGAATTTCCCTTTGGTTTAATTTGAGTGATTTTTCCATATCTGTCACTTTTTGGTCCAGTTGGTGTATTCTGTCTTCTGTATCTGACACTCTACCTTCCATTTCATTCATTCTGTTGACCGTGGCTTCTATTGTGGTTTGCATGGTGGAAATGGATCCCTTTATGGATTCAATGTTGGTTCTCAGAGTACTGATCTCACCTCTCAATGAGGTGAGATCAGTATGCATTACCTCTAATTTGGCGTTTATCTCACTTCTTACTGAGGTTTGTGCCGCTTCTATTTTTGCATCCAACTTTTGTTTGATATCCTGTATATCTTTTGATAGTTCATCCTTGTGCTCTTTCAATTTCTGATCCATTTCTCACTTTATTTCTTGAGTCATTGCCTCCAGCAACCCTTGGATGTAGTTTTTGTCTTCCATTCCTGCTTTGCTCCCACTGGGGCTCTCCCCTGCGTGGCTGCTGGTTTTTGAGGTGAGCTTGCTGTCCTGGGTAGTGGTAAACCTTGTGATTTTTCTCTGTGATTTTCGCATGGGGGTTCAGGAGACTGCTCTTCAATCTTGTTTTGGTGTGTCTGTCTTTGCTTGGTTGCTGATTCTGTATTGGTAGAGAGAGTCTGTGCCTGATCTGGATTCTGTTGGGAGCCTATTTCCAGCTGCTATTCTGACTTACTTAGGATTCTCAGCTCTCTGCTGTAGCAATTCCTGCCTTTGGAAGGGTTGAGCAGCCTAGACTGCTTGTGTTTGCTCCTGCGGGTGCTCTTGGGAAGATCAGATGCTCTGGATGCACTCTCCCAAATACTGGAGTCTGCTATGGGCTCCTGATGTGTTTTTGTTTGTTTGTTTTGGGCTGGTTGTGGGCTTGAACTCTAGGTTTGGGTGCTGTCCCTCAGCTCTTCAGCTCAA
This sequence comes from Dipodomys spectabilis, assembly GCF_019054845.1. NCBI lineage: Eukaryota > Metazoa > Chordata > Mammalia > Rodentia > Heteromyidae > Dipodomys > Dipodomys spectabilis. The sequence goes on from NW_024870681.1 coordinate 13,751,002, forward strand.
GGCTGGCACCCTACCATTTGAGCCACAGCCCCACTTCTGACCCTTTTTGCTTTGTTCAGGCGCCAGTCCCCGGGCCTGGTTCCGGCCCCAGCCTGGAGCGCGCTCGTTAGGCCTGTGCTAATGTGTATACCACCTAGGTTATGCAGCCTGGAGGACACAGTTCAAATTTCTTCTAATGTTGGTAGTCTTGACCCAGGGGCGCTGTTCCTGGCTTGGGCATTTAAGCTCCCTTCCAGGGGCGCTCTTGCTCTGGCCTGGCCAGCAGAGTGTGCTCCACCGGCTGGTGGAGCTCTCGAACAGTTCCCAGTTTTAGTGGGTCCTGTGGTCCGGGTGTTGGGGTAGGGAGTCTAGGTCAGGGTCTGGGGATTCCCTCCAGCTCTGGTCTCCCTTGATGGATTCACTGTCCCCTGTTGGGTACTCACCCTGTAGGTTGTCAGTTGTTGTTGCAATCCGAGTTCAGTTGGGGTGGTTGCGGGCTGGGTTGGGCGGCCCCCCGCCGGGTTGCTGCGATCGCGATTGGGCGGGTGGTCTGCCAACAGGTCCCTTTGTTGAGCTGCTGGTGCCGGGCGGCTTTGGCGGGATGGAGCCTCTCCGCTCCGGTGGAGAGTGAGGGGTGGGGGTGGGATCCTCGTGGAGACTCCCGGCTGGTAGGTTTCTCTGTTCCTGGCGATCCGCTGTTCTGCAATCTGGTACCTGGTGATCTGCAAGCAGCCCCCTGTGTCTCTGTGGCTCCGGCGGCCCCCGCCGGGCCGGCTGGCCGGCGGCTTGGCGCACTGCCGCGCGGCCAGTAAAGGTTGGGGGAGGGGTCTTCGCTCTTCTCTGTTCTGAAATTCTTCTTTTCCTCTCTTTCTTTTTTGTTATTTTCCACCTCTGGTTTTTCTCTGAGTGTTCGTCTTTTTGTTGTTGTCGGTCTCTTGGGGAGATTAAACGTTGGAACTAGAACTCTCTTTTTGGTTGGAGAGAGCTGTGGCGTTTCCCTACTGCCCCGTCGCCATCTTGGTCCCCCCTGTCCAATGATTTCTTTTATTTAAAAACTACTTGTGCAATTTTTTTGTTTTGTTTTTTATTGTGAAAATACTGTATAGAGAGGTTACAATTACATGGGCAAGATAATGAGTACAATTCTTATCAAGCATTGTTGCCTCCTCCTTTGTTTCCCCTTCCCATCCCTTCCCATCTCCCCCTCTCCCCGCTCACCCCAGCCAAAGTTGTAAAGTTCGTTTTTCAACATAACGATTTGTACATCTCATTGTCGCAATGGGTCCACCTGTATCCCTATTAAACGATTTGTTTTTTCCCTTCCCCTCCACAAATTGTACCAACATCAAATACAGTGAAAGCAGGGGGGGAGGGACATACAAAGCAATCATCTTATAAGTATGTTGGAAACAATCGCATGAAAAAAAAAACATTTGAATACTTATCTTGGGGTTCATTTCACCTAACACCAACTTATGTGACCTTTTCTGCTTGTCTCAGCATATACTAGTTATTGCAAATAAGGGAAATCATGGGACCTACGTTTCTTTGGGCCTGGCTAACTACTTGTAGAAAACTAAAGCTATATCCTTATATATCACCCTCCACCAGAATCAACTCCAAATGGATCAAAGACCTCGGAATCAAAGCAGACACTCTGAAAACATTACAGGATGGAATAGGAGAAACCCTAGGGCTCCTTGGCACAGGCCGAAATTTTCTTAATAGAGACCCAGAAACACAACAAATTAAAGAAAGTTTGGACAAATGGGCTTGCATGAAATTGCAGAGCTTCTGCATGGCAAAGGACATAGCTAGCAAGATCAATAGATAGACCATGGATTGGGAGAAGATCTTCACTAGCCATACAATGGACAAAGGTCTCATGTCTAAAATATACCTGGAACTCAAAAAATTAAATCCCCCAACATCAAATCCTCAAAGAAATAACTGCCCAATTAATAAGTGGGCTAAAAACTTAAAAGAGAAACTTCTCTGAAGAGGAAAGAAGGATGGCCCGTAGACACATGAAGAAATGCTCAACCTCTCTAGCCAGGGCTCTCTAGCAAGGGCTAGGAAGGTGGCTCAGTGGTAGAGCTCTTGCCTTGCATGCATGAGGCCCTGGGTTCGATTCCTCAGCACCACATAAGCAAAAAGAAAAAAGCCAGAAGTCGTGCTGCAGTTCAAGTGGTAGAGCGCTAGCCTTGAGCTGAAGAGCTGAGGGACAGCGCCCAGGCCCAGAGTTTAGGCCCCACAACCAGACCCCCCCCCCAAAAAGGAATGCAAATCAAAACAACTTTTAGATACCACCTCACCCAGTTAGAATGGCTATAATCAAGAACTCTAATAACAACAGATGCTGGAGGGGATGTGGACAGAAGGGAACCTTACTACATTGTGTAAACTTGTTCAACCACTTTGGAAAGTAGTATGGAGGTTCCTCAAAAGCCTCCACATAGAGTTTCCCTATAACCCAGCAATCCCATTTTTGGGCATTTACCCAAATGATCACAAACAAGACCATACTAAAGCTACCAGCACAACTATGTTTGTTGCAGCATTATTTACCATAGCTAAGATATGGAACCAACCCAGATGCCCCTCAGTAGATGAATGGATCAAGAAAATGTGGTATATATACACAATGGAATTCTATGCTTCCATCAGAAAGAATGACATTGCCCAATTTTTTAGGAAATGGAAAGACCTGGCAATGATTTCAGTTCTGTTTTCTAGACTGTCTCTTCATTCTGGTATTTTCTCTTTTTTTGTACTTTTTTTATTGTAAAAATACTGTACAGAGGGGTTACAGTTATATGCACAAGGTAATGAGTACATTTCCTATCCAGCATTGTTGCCTCCTCCTTTGTTTTTCCCCTACCATCCCTTCCCTCCTCACCTCCACAACTACTCTCCCTGAGCCCCCCATCCCCCACCCTGAAGTTGTAAAGTTTGTTTGCAACCTAGTGTCTTGTTCATCTCATTGTTACAATGGGTCAACCTATTTAAGCCTTTTGTTTTATTTTTCCCTTCCCCTCCCCGAATTAGAGAAGTGTATATACAAGATGTAGGACACGAACATCAAATACAGTGAAAATAGAGGTTATACCGTGGGGGAGGAACATACAAAGAAACAAAGAAATCATGGAACATTATAACTATGTTAGAAACAATATCAAGAAAGAAAAAATATTTGTGTCCCTATCTTGGGGTTCATTTCACTTAACATCATCTTTATGGTCATATGTACATAGCTTTTGACCTTTTCTGCTTGTCCTAGACATGTACTAGTTGTTACAAATAAGGGAAACCATAGGACCTATGTTTCCTTGGGCCTGGCTTACTTCACTTAATATAATTTTTCCAAGACTTTCCATTTCCTCACAAATGGGGCAATGTCATTCTTTCTGATGGAGGCATAGAATGCCATTGTATTTTCTTGCTGTGCAGAAACTTTTTCATTTAATGTAGTCCCATCTGTCCGTTCTTGTTCTAATTTTCTTTTTGTAGCTATGAGAGTGGTATCCAGAAAATTCTTCCCTATGCCTAGATCATCAAGTATTTCCCTCAGGTAGTTTCAAAGTTTCAGGACATAAAGTCTTTGAGCCATATTGAATTGATTTCTGTACAAGTGAGAGATATGGATCATTTCAGTCTTCTGTAAACAGATATGCAGTTTTCCAAACACAATTTGTTAAGGAAGCTGCTTTATCTGCAATATATATATTTATCTGCAATATATATATACAATATATAAATTGTAAAATTCAGATGGCTATAACACCATAGATTTATATCTAGGTCTTTTATTCTGTTCCACTAGTTGTCAAGTCTGTTTTGGGGCTATTTATTTTGTTTGTGTTTTTTGTTGTTTTGTTTTGTTTTACTATGGCTCAGTAGTATACTTATAATATCTGCAACTGTGATGCTTCCAATACTGCTCTTTTGCTCAGAAGAGATGTTGATTGATTTTATCATTGATTTTTTATGCATTAGCTGAGATGATTTTTACAATTATTCTCTTTTATTCTGTTAATAGAAATACTGATTTCTCATGGGTACTTCTAAACAAACCAACCCGGTCCTATTATCTTTTAAAATATTAGGAAATTTGATTTGCTAATTTTAAAGGATACTTTTATGAAGGACATTGAGTTCTTTTATTATAGTGTCTTTAACTTCATGATTATGCTAGTCCTTGGTTTTTGAGTAAAATTCTTGCTAACATCTTTTTGTGGGGAGCAAATTTGCCATGAATTATAATCCTCCTAAATTTGCTCTTCAAGTAGCTGGGACTACATGTGTGCACTATCACACAAAGCTCCAAGGTGATTTTTAAAGTGTAGATAGACTTGAGACAGAGAGGAAGAGAATTTGAAGAGCTAGAAACTCAAGTGAACACATAAATTAGGAGATGACAAGTGACAATTTTGGTGGCTGCAGGGTTCATGGAAGAGAATAGTAGTAAAGATAAATTTAGGTATCTGAAGACATGTAGATTAAATTTAAACTAGTGGACTGAAAGACAGAAGGTTGTATAATAGGGATCTGAGGGGTATAGACACAGGAAGATATGGGAGTGACGGAAGAAAAAGTTAGCTTGCCCCTTGAATTCCCTGAGTCTCAAGCTGTCTTGCCATGAAAAGATGCTATCCAAACATCAAGTAAGATTATGCTAGCCCTCTTTTATTTATTGTGAAAATACTATGCTAGCCCTCTTTTAGTGCTGAGGATTGAAGCTAGGGCCTGCTGACTGATTAGCATGTAATCTACCATTAAGCAACATTTCCAGGCCCTCCATTATCTTTATAAAATAAGTAAGGAAGTATTTCTTCCTCTGTTTTCTGAAATAGTTTGTGGGAGATTGTTCTTCTCTCACTTTACATGCTTGAGAAAATTCACCAGGGGATGTTTCCAGAGAGGGACATTGTTTTGGGGAAGTATTTGGTGATGATTTCTTTGGTAAATAAAAGGCAATTTGGGAGATTTTTGCTTATCACCTGTATCTACTTTTCAAGTTGCTTTTTTCAACAGATTTGTTCATTTTCTCTATGTCATAAAGCTTATTGGAAAACATTGTAATTATTTATTATCATTATATGTCTGTGTTATTTGTAGAGATATTTCTTTCACTCCTAATATCAGTAACTTGTGTCTTTCTTTTTTCTTGACTTTTGTTAGAGTTGTTTTTTATTTTTTTTAATTTTGTTAATCTTTTTTCAAATCTTGACTTTGCTGGTTTTCTAATTGTCATCTCTTCTAATTTATTGATTCCTGCTTTTAAAAAATTATAGTTAATTTAGGTCAACTGCTTAAGTTTGTAACCCAAACTTAAAGTGGTTTTGCCCCTTCATTTTAACAATAGGAATTTGATGATAGGAAGTTCTCATTGGCAGTTCTTTAGTTTCAAGCTACAGAGTTGATCTTATCTATTTTCACAATAATTCTGGGTATTGTCTCTCACATTCCTTCTGTAACTCAGTGGTTATCTTGAAGTATGTTGTTTAATTTCCCTATATTCTGAACTTCTCTATAGGTTTGAATGGAATTGGTATTTACTTTAATTTCATTGTGGTCAGAGAAGATTCTTAAGATTTCAATCTTTTAGAATTAACTGAAACTTTTCCCATAATCTATAATATGGTCTATCTTATTGAACATTTCTTGGGTACTTGTCAATAATGTTTATTATGTTGTTGAGTATAGTTTCTTATACATATGAATTGGTTCAGAGCAGTGTTGATAGTCCTTTATAATCTATTGGGTGCTTTCTGACTTTTTTGTCTATTTGTTCAGAATTATCTTCTAATTGATGAAACTAGAGTAGTAAAACCTCCAGTACGATTGTGTATTTGTCTATTTAACTGTAGTTCTATTAGACTTTTTAATCATATGTTTTAATCATATGTTTGACGTTCTGTTAAGCTGGGCAAGTGGTTCATGCCTATAATCTTAATTATTCAGGAGGTTAAGACCTGAAAGATTGAGGTTTGAAGCCAGCCCTAGCAGAAAAATCTACAAGACTCCGTCTTCAATTATCCAGAAAAAAGCTGAATGAGAAACATGGCTGAAGTGATAGGAGTGTTAGTTAGCATGAAAGCTGAGCACAGCTGGACTCGAATTCAAGCCCAAATATTGACACACAAAAAATTAGATATAAACACATTTACAACTATTATAATTTCTGATGAATTGACTCTAGCATGATTATGAATTTTATTTATAACTTTTCTCTCCTGATTGAATATTCCTACATTTTATATTGTCCATCTCACCTCTATTTTACATTCAATCAATTGGCTTCTTTATATTCAAATTTCTTCTTTTTATAATCTATAGATAGATTTTTTTCAGCCTAATAATTGTCTTTTAATTAGAATATTTAGACTATTATATTTTATGTAACTATCAGCATGGTGAGATTGAGTCTACAGTTTTGCTACTTGTTTCTATATTTGCTTCATGTCTGTATTGTTACTTTGATCTCCTATATATTCTCCTTTTGGGTAATTATGGATTTCTTAATATCACATCTTAATTTCTCAGCTGGCATTTCAGCTCTGCTTTGTTGTAGGAAGTTTCAGTTTAGTATTTTCTTATAACATGTAGGAAACTTGCAACGGGATAGTTCTATTTAACCCCTCACCTGAGTAGGGTGAGGCCTTTTGTACTATTGAGTGATATATTCATATATTAAACATAATATTATATTTAAAACCACAATTATATTTGTATTAAACTTTAAGACAGTATCAGTTGTGGTCTGCGTTTACCCACATATCACTAATTTCAGACTTGCTTTTCTCTAAATATTTTCTAAGAAATTTCTGGACTGTTTCTTGATGTTCAAGCCTGCTGATCTAAAAGTGTCCCTATTTCCCCTTTGTTCCTGATGGATAGTTTCATTAGATGCAGAATTCCAGGAAGTTCTGTTTGTTGTGCATACATTGTTTCAATCTTCCTCCCTACAAACCAGGTAATTTGTGTCTTCTTTTCCCCTGTGTATAATGTACTGCTTTCCTCTAAAATTGTTTTAACTAGAATATTAATTTTAAAGTTCTATTTCCCCAAGCTTGGCTATGGTATGCCTTTTTCTTCATCCTGTTTGGAGTTTGTCAAGATTTTGGATTTGTTTTTCATTAAATTTAGGGAGCTGTGTGTATTTACTTATTTTTATAATAAATGTTCTTATCTGCTAAGTCGACAAATCTATTTCCTGAATCTGCTTTTGTGTTGGAGCACAAGTTTGTCACATAAGTCTGTTTTTTAGTACTGAAACAAACAGATAAGCCTACATTGGCACCTGCAAGCAGCTGCATCACCACTGTATTGTGAATTATCAGACAATAAGCTTCGAGTCATTAAAAAAAACAGATCTACTTAGGAAGGAAAGGTGTTGGTGATGTACCTCAAAAACATAAGAGTCATGTCACTTCAATACAGGATCATGAGATCATTTAAATCCAGGGTGACGTATAATGTGGTTATGTCTTCTGAAAGGATAAGTGTGAATCATCCAGGAAATTTACTTCTGCACATTGGTTCCTGCCTTCTGTCAAGATAGCAGGTCATTGAAAACTGTCATAAAAAGTCTTAAGTATAAAAGTGATGGAAAGTAAACAAATGTCTATACTTACCATCACTGAGCCTTGAAGTCCAAAACTTTTGTTACCCTGGTGATTCTGGAGGTTCTCCAGGTCCGGGGCTGTTTTGGGGTAAAGAGAATAAGAGAGAGGGAGAGGGAGTGGTGCAGGAGACAGAGAGTCTGATAGACATACATGGAGAGAGAGAGAGACATTTTTAATGTGTACATGTTTTAATTACTCAGTATGATGGTCTTTTAGTTAATATCAAATGCCAACCATACAAAACATTCCAGCCCATTTCTAAGGATTATTGGGGAAAATCTTGGTGTGTTTGAACCATAAAATTCTTATAAACTCTGAATCATATTGTCTCTACTCTTAGTCTTCCTTACACAGCCTGCCCTGCCTTTGGTGCCAATGTACACATTAGTCTGCATTGACAAAGCAAACACAACTGCATCCTTCAGCAGGTGGAAGTGAGAAGGCTGCCTGACCATATCATCCTTCCTCAGGGACAGAAGAAGCCCCCATCTCTTTCTCATGGAACTAAGTTTGCATTCTTTTCCATCAGAGGTTATATATACAGAATGGATTACAAGGATATGTGATATGGCAATTTTCTCATAGGAGGACTTATTTATCCATGTGCATGTCATTCCTATAATGATGGTCATACCAGTCTTTCTATGCTACTAAACATGGTTTATATCCTTTCTTCTTTCTCTTACAGGAAAACCTGGGTCTTTTTTCAGCAGATCCAGCTTCCAGCACCTGGAAGACATATGTTAACTATATCGATGACATGTTGCTTGATGGATTCTTTCTTGCCATTGAGTGCTCCCTCAAGTACTTGCTGGAAAACACCGGTATCTACTGACTTATGGGTCTGGGTTATTATTGAGAATAAGCATCAGTAGCATTTGCTAGGTTAAAATGAAGTAGAGTTAAATATTCTGTTATTTCTCCCAGTGCTGTGGTGAGAAGTACACAGAACACTAGGAAAGGGCTTGAGCTTCTAAATGGTTCAAAGGAAAAAAAATATTTCTGACTCTTTACAAATTTGGTGCAACGCCCCCCCTCCTTAAAAACAAAAGGCTCTAAGATCATAAAATCTCTAGCAAAGGAAAAAAGAAACAGAAAGTGAATTCCATCAAAGTCTAGGTTTGTTGTGGGGAAACACAGTTGGTCAGAGCGCCTTCCTCCACAGGACCCACGGCACAATGGGAGAGGCCTTCTGTGCCTGCCAGATCCACATGCTTTCTGAAGACTCTCCAGGAACACCAAGGAATGGTGGGAGCCAGGTTGAGGGGAAGAAGATTTTGTTTTGTTTTATATGTGAAAGAGCCAGGCAAGAAGCAATTTTCAGAAGGCAAATGAGTAATAAGAAGATAATGAACATTCTTTGAAGCTACTAAAAAAAAGCATAAAGGCTTTGAATGGGTGGTGGATAAACTGGGGTAACACGTAAAGTGAAAGGTCTCATAGGGGCTAGCTTTGGCTAGCACAGATAAGGTTGAAAGAGCAAAGAGTTCATGTCTAAAAGTTAAACTTGCACATTCTAGAAGATACAGAACTGTCTGCCAAGGGTCATGTTAAAGGAGAAATCAAAATGCAGAGGTGGCTCCTTGGTTGTTTTTATTTGTTTCTCTGTGTTTTTTTTTTTTTTTTTCATTTTATACTGGTCCTGTGGCTTGAACTCAGGTCCTGGGGGCTGTTCCCTAAGCTTTGTTTTTCTCAAGGCTAATGCTCTATCATTTGAACCACAGATCCACTTCCATCTTTTTGGTAGGTTGTTGCAGATAAGAGTCTCATGGACTTTCCTGCCTGGGCTGGCTTTGAACTGCAGTTCTCAGATCTCAGCCTCCTGAGTAGCTAGGATTATAGGTGTGAGCCACCAGTGCCCAGCCAGAAGTGAATATTTTTGAAACCAAAGGATGAAAGTGAGATGCTCATGTTGCCCACTCCACCAAGAAATGTTCTTCCTCCTCTTGTCTCCTAATAAGTCTTACGTCTGCCAAGATTGTGGAGCCAAGACTATTACCCTGTGTGAAATTATGTTCACATTTTACCCAATGCACTGATTGGGATCTCATGTCAGCTCATGGGGCAAAAGTCTCACAGACTCAAAATACTCTTTAAAATCTTCCAGGTCTTAGAAATCACATGCATGCATTATCGATTAATTCTTAAGAATATAAAGTATAGTAATACACAACATATCATGAGCACAAAAATCCAAAATGCTTGTAGGCTTAGTTTCTGAGCTCCAGAAGTTTTGGATTTTAGATCCTTTTGTATTTAGGATTTTTCGATTTAGGGATGTTCAACTACCAAAGTCAGTGCAAACATTCCAAAATCTTAACACTTTTATTCCTAATCATTCAGATAAGTATTTCAGCCTGTATAAAAGCTAACATTACAGGGGTTTTGTGTTTGTTTCGGGGTTTAGGGATTGTTTTCTGGTGCTGGGAATTGAACCCTTGATCTTGTGTATGGTAAGCAGGTAATCTACCAGTGAATTACATCTTCAGCTGTGTGTATGTGTGCATGTTCATACTCTTCTATGGAACTAGTACAATTACTATGTGGTTAGTAACCCTATATTTCCGTAAGTTAAATGTTCATTTGATGGGACTTTCCTCAGTCCCATAATACTAAGTCATCATTTAGTTTTGAAGACAAAGTCCTAATTTTATATAACTTTGAGGATCCTTCAGCTTTTTTTTAAACTAGAGTGAAGGTTAAACTGTGATAACATTGTCTCTCATCAACACTGTGGCTTAAAGGACAAACTCTATCCCTTCCTCTCTAGTAATAGTTCCAGGTCAGCATTATCATTTTGTGTTATATGTGTCTTCCATCCTGTGGTGTCTGCATTCTGTGGTCATGGCTATGTCAGATCTGGTTTGTGGGAGGGGAAAATGAATAGAGAAGATCCACTTACTGTCTCAAGGGGCCCAGATGGTAAATGATACACTCATTTCTTCCCAGTTACCACCTGAGGGAATTATATTGCTAGACCTAACTATATATGAACTGGGAAATTTGGTCATACATCCAGCAAGAGCTCTATTTCTCAGAAATAAGAGGCCAGTGATTATCAATGAAATTTTTTTCTGCTTAAGGTATCCAACACATAATAGTCTCTTAAATATTTGTGCAATCCAAAAACAAAGTAAGTGAAAATAAATGGCTAATGGTCAAAAATTATATCTTACACTTGGAACATGGTGCCTCGTATTGTATTTTGATTTAAATTTAGCAAGATGACATGGTGTAGCAAGTAATCAGGAACTTGTGAATTATTTATACTGTTTTTTTTTTAAATTTTTTATCACAAGACTACAGAATTAAAATAAGTTCTGTGCTTTTAGAAAAGGAGCCACAAGGGTAGGATCACACCTTGTCCCTGTTATGCCTATGCAAATGAGGAAAGGCATCCTCCCATCCACCTAGCTGCTGCTAGTGGAATTGCATACCTAGCCTGTGAAGATACTGACTACTTTGGCAATGCATGGGGGGCGGGAGAAGGTGGTCATGGGGAGTGATCTTCAGGCCTGGGTGCCTAGCTCTTTTGCTCAAGGCTAGCTTTCTACCACTGTGCTACAGTGCCACTTCCAGTTTTCTGGTGGTTAATTGGAGATAAGAGTCTCACACACTTCCAGAGCTGGCTTTGAACTGCAATCCTTAGATCTCAGCCTCCTGAGTAGCTAGGTTTACAGGCTTAAGCTACCAGTGCCTAGATATTATATATATATATATATATATATATATATATATATATATATATATATATATACATATATATATATATATATTTGCAAAACACTTCCTTTTTCTACACTTTAAAAAATTGTCTTTAAGTAGTTATATCAAGGTGTTGTTACATTTAACAAAGCAGTTTATAAATACAATGAATCTTGATCAATGTCATCCCTTTCACCATTCTCATTCATCTTTTCCCTACCCATGTTTTCTCTCATTCTTCTTAATTTTGTAGAATATACTTTGAATTCTTGACTGCATTCTTCCCATTTACTGGTATTCTGTTGAAATTTCATTTTCCCTTCCTAAGGAATTACATGATTTGAGTTCTTTCTTAAATCTACAATATTTCAGTTAATACATTTATATACACTTGCATACCACCTAACAAGTATATATTTACTTGTAAGCTTATAAGCTAAATAAGACACTGTTTTTTAATTCATCTTTTCCTAGTGTTGATGATTCATGCTTATAATCGTAGCTACTCGGGAGGCTGAGATTTGAGGATTGCAATTCAAAACCAGCCAAGCCAGGAATTGTGTAAGCCTATTATCGCCAAATAATCACCAAAAAGCTGGAAGTCAAGTGGTAGAGCACTAATCTTGAGCTGAAAAGCTCAGGGACAGCACCCAGGTCCAGAGTTCAAGCCCCAGGACCAATCCTACACACACACACACACACACACACACACACACACACACAAAGAAACCTACCTTTTCTCAAAAATAATCAGCAATTTCCAGGAGGCACTTAATGTGGAAAAAAACTGGTTTGGATTGATTGGTCACTGGGGTATGCTCCTTGAGGACAAATGAAGTCTTGAACAAGGACTGCTTTACCTGTGAACTTGGGACTGGGCTCAAGTGGTACAATGCCTGCTTTTCAGGTTCAAAGACCCTGAGTTTAAACTTAAGTACCACCAAAACAGTTCTTTTGCTAATAAATACTACAAAGCTGTCCTCTCACCTTTTTTTTGGCAAAATTAACATGTTCATTTTCCTATATCCTAAAGAAATGCTCTGGACATTTCAAAAATGGTACCCTACTTTGCCCATTTCCCTCATTGGTCATTTTGTTGATTTACTGTCTTTGTTTTTCAGAGTGTAAGGCCAGACTCACCCCAATATTTGAAATACAACTCAGCCTTGTCTCCTCAGAGTTAATTTTCTATCCATCTCTGGAGTCTGGAGTAAAAGGAGGCTTCTATGACATCGTGGAGGGTCTGGTTGTCAGCATTTTTGGAATGTCATCTCTGATACCACGGCTTTCTTCACACAACGGCTCTTCTCATTATCAGGTACTGGCTGCCCCACCATCTACCCTCCAACCACATTGAAACATCCTAACTAGCACTGGAGTAACCTGCCTGCTGTATGTCTCCTTTGCCCAGGATGACCTGGAGAATATGACTGCTTTGGCTGGCATGCGGAACATGCTCATGGAAAGGGTGAAGAGCATGATGATGCTCTGCTGTAACTATCGTAACAACTTCAGCCAGTATTCCTACCTCTACGTGGAGGACAGGAAGGAGATTCTAGCCCAGTTTCTGTTGTACGGACATGTCCTGACCCCTGAAGAAATAGAAGCCCATGCAGAAGATGGCATCCCTGAGAACCCACCCCTCCTCCAGCACTTCAAAGCGCAGATTGACTCCTACGAGAAGCTCTATGAAGAGGTGTGCAGCCTGGAGCCCATCAAGGTGGTGGACAGCTGGATGAAAATTGATGTGCGACCCTTGAAGGCATCTCTGCTGAACATCATTAAGAGATGGAGCCTCATGTTCAAACAGCATCTGGTTGACTATGTCACTAACAGGTAACTTGGCTGTCCTAGCTTTCTTTCAGCATCCCAGCCTGTCTAAGACTACTCCTCTTTCCCCCCCACCCCCATCCCAGGTTCATTGGTTAATGAAAATTAAACCAACTGATGGAGATTCCAGAGTTTCGGAAAATCACAATAACTTCCATCCTGCCCTTTCCTTTATTCACCAGATAATGACCTCTGTTTTATTTTCCACCTGGTGCCCAATGCATGAAAGGCACCCAGTAAGTGGTAAATAATGTAAGAAGCAATAATCACAGATCCAACCTCCTTTTACCTTTCTAACTGTGAAATCTCTTTAAGCCTTGGAAACAGAAGGAGTCTAATAGGGCTCTTAGATTTTATTTCTTACCACTTACTCCCTGCTTTAGAGGATCCAGCTGTGCACCCCAGCTCCCATGTGCCTTCCTAGGCCATTCTAGCCATGCTTCAGTTGGGATATGAACGTCTATCTGACCCCCAGATCCAAACTACTCAGCCCAGCACTGTGCTTTCTAATACAGAACACTGTCCTCTGAATGAATGATCAAAGGTCAGCTGCCCCCTAATCACTGCACCTTAGCCTTGTCTCCAGAGATCTGTCTCAGGCAGAATCTCAACCTCTAAGTCTACCTCAAATTCAGGGAGAAGGGGAGCAGAAATACAATAGCCTATTATGTGACCAATAACATGGCAGGAAGCCAACCTGATTCCTTTCATTGATTTAGTGCTAATCTTGCTCAGTGCCCCACTCTGTGGTGAGCAAAAGGGAAATGGTAAAATTGAGAGTCTCTCTATCTAAAAACAAAACAACAACAACAACAACAAAAAACCAAATGACTTTGGAAAGACGATGCTCTACCAATGTAGAAAATGCCAGGAAAGTATCATGGACATTATTTCAATATGGCTTCCCAGGCTGCCGCCAGTGATTCATGCCTATAATTCTCAAGAGGCTGAGATGTGGAGGACTTCCCAAGCATAAAAGTTCTCTAGCCTTCATCTCCAAAACAACCATCTACAAAGCAGGATTGAAGGTTCAATCACAAGGCCCTGTGTTCAAACCCCAGTACTACCCAAAAATAATAACTAAGAGCTTTCTATATTTCAGGAAGGCTTCTGCCCTTTAAGAAACTCAAAGACAAAATGGGATGTGCTGTGGGCGCTAAGGGAGTGATAGATGAACTATGACTATTGAAGCATTTTTGGAGGAACAGCTGCTCTGTGGTCCTCCATCGGTAGATCTCTCATCCAAAGCCATAGGGCATGTTTTGAAATGTATCTTTTGTTATTATTTTTTTGTGATTTACCTCTGATTTTTTCTCCAGTGGTGGTCATTTTTTATTTTTTTTTCATTTTTTATTGTGAAAATACTGTACAGAGGGGTTACAATTACATGGGCAAGATGAGTACATTTCTTATCAAGCATTGTAGCCTCCTCCTTTGTTTCCCCTTCCCATCCCTTCCCATCCTCCCCCAGTTCCTCCACTGAATCCTCCGATTCTTTTGTTATTATTTAGATAATGGCAAGGTTGCTACACTGGGCACTGGCTGCCATCAATGTTCTTACAGTTCTCAAACACATAAAAGGTCACACTAGGATACACTTATGTCCCTGGGCAGGGAAAAGAGGGTCTTTATCATGGTTTCTATGGCAAGGAATCGGTGAGGAAGTGAAAGCTGGCTTGGGATTGGTGGATTTGAATCATTTTGGTGGGCTCTAGAGCACAAAGATTGTCCCTTGTCTGGCATCTGGCCCTGAGTTGATAGGGACAGAACAGTGGTCCACTGTGTGAGAAGAAGATATAGGAGGTGGCTGGGCTCTGGATTGGTTGGTTTGCACATGAAAGGTATACTCGAAGGTCAGTCATGGCCACCTCAAAGACTGGCTAGGTCTCTGTGTGTACAGTCCCTTTGGCATCTATGAGACCTCCCTCCCCCAGATGGGAAAGGATCAAAAACTCTTGGTGGAGCTGGGCACCAGTGATTCATGCCTATAATCCTCTCTATTCTGGATGCTGAAATCTGAGGATTACAGTTCAAAACCAGGCTGGGCAGGAAAGTCTGTGAGACTTTTTATTTCCAATTAACCAGCAACAAGCTGGATTTGGAACACTAGCCTTGGACAAAAGAAGACAAGGGACAGTGACCACGCCCAGAGCTCAAACTCTAGTACTGGCCCATACATTCTTACAAAAACAAAAACAGTTGGTAGATGCAAGGCATGCGACAGCAGATACTATAGCTGTCTACCAGGTAAGACTTCCAAGGGTATGACAGTTGGTTTGACAGGAATAAACACATGTCAGAACAGATAAATAGCTAAAGTCCTTTCTTTTGAACCTTAGTTTCCACATCACCAAGAAAAGAGAGTACAATTAGATTCTGGTTGGTTGGTTGGTTGGTACTGGTATTGAACTCAGGGTTTTGTGCTTGCTAGGTAGGCACTCCATCCCTTGAGCCAGGCCTGTAGCCCTCGATGGATTTTTATAAGAACCTTGCAGCTTGAACATTGAATCAGTGGCTCCATTAACTGGCTACTTTGCTATATTTCAGGAGAGTGTTTGATTGTTTACTGGAACATCAGGTAAAAATAGAAATAGTATGAAAAATGAAAAACATGTACTGCTGAGTATCTGTTGCAAGGCCCACAATGATGTGATTTCTACCTTCACTTAGTAGTCAGAATGAACCCTATCTTGACTTACATCTTACCTACTTCAACTGCCAGAAATTCAGCATTCTTTATCACCTACCCTTTCTTCTCCATTAAGCTCCTACTGCCTCAATCTGACTCAGCCCCCATCTCTGCCTTACACACTCAAAGGCCTTCCAGGTCTCCCTGTACCTTTCACTAGACCCAGGATCTTTCATCAGCAAATTCCTACCATTTTATCTTTTTCTGATAGTGTATTGCTCTAATTGGAACCTGGCTCTTCTCCAAGGATCCAGCTAGACCTCCAGCCCTCCCAAGTGGAGACTGATTCTTCTGTGTCCCTCTGGCTACCAGATGTAGGGTGGGGAAGGTACCTTTGCTCTTCGATGCTGCTCCAAGACCAATTTCACTGCCATTCTTCCTCAAAATCCTCAGGTCTACTACTACCGGCACAGTACCCACCACTACTTGGTCATTGCTATCGCCACCTACGAAGCTCTTAGTCATGCCTTCTCATCATAGGTCTTCTCAGCTACCCCCTGATTGCCTCCACTGACTTAACATTGCCACACCATCTCCATCACACCTGCCATGTGTAGCTCACCTCTTTCCTCCAATGCTCCTTTGCTCTGCACTGTAATTGCTACTTCAGTGGAGGAGAGAGATGAGTAAGTAATTACTCTCCATCCAGAAGCTCCAGTATAAGCATTCCATTACTTAACCACACCTGGTGTCTTTCCACCTCACTTACTTGGCAGCCCTGCCGTGCAGAATTCTTCAGACCCATCAGGATTTCCATCCCATTGACTCCTCACCTTTGAGTGTCTGTCTTGCTAGCTCCCTGTTCCTTCCCATTCCTACCTTGCAAACCCCTGACTCTGGCTAAACTCAATGCTCCCTTTCTGTCTCTGATTAATTCATCTCTGCTGAAGCAGAAGAAAACCACTTTTCTGACCAAGCTCACATTCAATTTATGAATTTTAAATAGGCCCTCTACTCTTTCCCCAAAAGTTTTCCAGTCTCTTAGACTCTCAAATCCTCATTCTGTTCAGACTTCAAACATTCCACCTGCCCTAATACCCTTACTTTTTCTTCACTGAAAAACTAGACATATTCACTATGTAACTAACCCACAAGTTCATCAACAAGTCTGTCAAACTACATGTATATGAAGCTATATACCCAATTTCCACACCTGTGACAATGGATGGATAAGCTGTCTCTACTTTTAGAAGTCCAACTCTTTTATCTACTCAGAGATGTACAACCTCCTTGCTAAGGTTTGGGTATGACTGGAGTATGCCCCCTAAAGATTCACGTGTGCAAGTTTGGGAGGGTTATGGAATCATAACCAGGCAAATACTTGGCATTGCTCTGAATACGTAATAAAGTGCATCATCTTTTTATGTCTTTAGGGAATGTATTTTCTGTTCCCATTCATATCAGTCACTCAATTTTTCTATTGAGCTTTATTTTTCCCATTTTTTTGATACTTAGGAGTCATGTATTCTTTATCTGATCCTTTGCCAGTTAGATTTATTTTAACTACCCAATCATCTCCCATTTTGTGGTCTGCCTTGGCCCTACTCCACTTGTTGTGGATGGTCCTCTGTATTCACAATTGATTTGGCTGCTGGAGATTCAACCAAACACAGATCAAAAATGCATTTTTAAAAAATTGTGTCTGCGCTGAACCTGGGTAGACCTTTTCCTTGTCATTATTCACTAAACATATCAGTACAACAACTATCTACATGAATTAGATAATAAATAATTTAGAGAAATGACTTGAAGTATATGGGAAGGTGGCTGAGGGTTTATGCAAATACTATTTTAAACAAGGTTGTAACATTTGTGGATTTAGGTATCTATAGAACCAATCTCTCCCATAGATAGGGATGGTGGTACTTTGATGAATAATGCTTAAGGTAGCCAAGTGTATCCATTTTTCCCTATGTATTGTTAAATAATTTTTCCCAAGATCCTAATGACTTTCCCCTATATTCTCTTATAAATGTTTTAGAATACTCTTTCACCCTAAGTAGTCCCTTGTCTATTGTTAGATGAACATGAAAAAATCCTACTTCTCTAGTTTTGTAATAAATCTTGATACCTTGTAGAGCAAATTCCTACTCTGTTCATTGTCATTAAAAATATCTTGAGGGGGTCTGGGAAGGTGGCTCATGGTAGAGTGCTTGCCTTGCATGCATGAGGCCCTCAGTTCGATTTCTCAGCACCACATAAGCAGAAAAAGCCGGAAGTAGGGCTGAGGCTCAGGTGGTAGAGCGCTGGTCTACAGCTGAAGAGCTGGAGGACAGTGCCCAGGCCCAGAGTTCAGGCCCCACAACCGACAAAAAAAATAAAAATAAAAATAAATAAAATAAAAATATCTTGAGGGGCTGGGAATGTGGCTTAGGGGTAGTGTGCTTGCCTAGTATGCACAAAGCCCTGGGTTTGATTCCTCAGCACCACATAAAAAGAAAAGGCTGGAAGTGATGCTGTGGCTCAAGTGGTAGAGTGATAGCCTTGAGCAAGAAGAAGTTCAGGGACAATGCTCAGGCCCTGAGTTAAAGTCCCAGGACTGGCAAAAAAAAACCCTTGAAAATAACATTAAGAATATGTTGAAAAACTGCCAGACATTGATGGCTCATACCTGTAAGGCTAGCTACTCCCTGAGTAGCTAAGATCTGAGGATTAAGATTTGGAGCCATCTGGAGCAGGAAAGTCCTTAAGACTCTTCTCTCTAATTAATAACCAGAAATGGCACTGTGGCTCAAGTAGCAAGTGCTAGCCTTGAGCCAAAAAGCTCAGGGACAATGCCCAGGCCCTGAGTTCAAGCTCTATGACAATGACCAGTACACACACACACACACACACACACACACACACACACACACACACACACACACACACACACACACACACACACACATAGATTGTCTTGACAATTAT
This sequence comes from Dipodomys spectabilis, assembly GCF_019054845.1. Lineage (NCBI taxonomy): Eukaryota > Metazoa > Chordata > Mammalia > Rodentia > Heteromyidae > Dipodomys > Dipodomys spectabilis. Next base: position 13,769,743 of record NW_024870681.1, read on the forward strand.
TGACCATTTGTTTTTAATATACATTTTATTCATCATTTAGAAGGAAAAGGCCTTTGAGTTTTTTGGTTACACTTGCACACTAACTACATAAATTTAAGAATTGTCATCCTTACAATGTTGAGTATGTTTCACAATATGTTATCTTTCCATTTGTGTCTTTTTTATTGTCTGCCAATGAAATGTTGTAATTGTTACCATGAAATTAATGTTCATGCCTTTGTGAATGTTAGTCTTCAGTTTTTTTGGTTCCTACTATAAGATAGTTTTAAACCATATTTTCTGTGGAAATGGAATTGACTTTTTTGTATATTGATTTCGATATCAAGCAGTCCTGGGAAATTAACTTATTAAACTAAATAATTTATCTGTATATATTTTGGAGTTTTCTATGTGCATAGTCACCATCTGTAAATTTATGAGTTTTAGTTCTTCCAAGAAATTATGCCCTTTATCTCTATTTCTTGTCTTACTATAATGGCTACAGTTTCTGTAAAAGGTTTAACACATGCCAATGGCAGGTGTCCTTGCCCCTGACCTTCAAGGAGTTTCTTTCAACATTCCACTTCTGAGAATCATATTTTCTCTTTATCTTATTAAAGTTCCCTTCTAGTCTTAATGCTAGAGTATTTAGCATAAGTGGGTACATAATTTTTTCAAGTGCTTTTCTATGTCTTTTACCATAATTCTGTTTATTCCCTCAAAATATTCAAGTGGTGAAAAATTATAATTTGATTTCTAGTATTAAATCAATCTACCATTACTGAGACAAACCCAACATGAAGCATTTTCTTTGCTGAGAGAGCCACTGCTCCATTTTATCTGTTAGTATATGGTATAGCATTGTGTACCTGTGTTTGTAATTGAGATTAGATTCTAGTTTTCTTTTTGTATGCTATCCTGAATTCTGAAGTAATCCCTCCTGCTTATTCTCTGGAAGAGCTGATATAATATTGGAATTCTTTAATCCTTAAAACTTTGATTTAAATCTTCTATAGAGGCATCAGAGCTTGTAATTTTCTTGATGGGAAAATTGTAAGCTATAATTTCTTTAATGGTTATAAGAATATTAAGATTGTCCATTCCTCACAAGTAATATTTTCTAGAAATGTATCAGTATCATCCAAACCATCAAATTATTGGAATAAAGCTTTTAATATTCTCTTACCTGTTCAATCTCTGTCAAGTCTATAATAAGCTCCCCATTTCATTTTTATTCATTTATTTGCAGTTTTATTTATACCTTCTGATTCCTTTCTTGGACAGCCTTGTGAAATATTGACAAAGAACCTCATTATAAAACCATTGATTGTATTTATTATAGCTTGATTTTTTATTTCAGTAAGTTTATTATTATTATTATTATTATTGGGTCCAGTCGTGGGGCCTGAACTCTGGGCCTGGGCGCTGTCCCTCAGCTCTTCAGCTCAAGGCTAGTGCTCTACCACTTGAGCCACAGCGCCACTTCCGGCTTTTTCCTTTTTTCTCTTATATGGTGCTGAGGAATCGAACCCAGGGCCTCATGCATGCAAGGCAAGCGCTCTACCACTGAGCCACCTTCCCCCCAAGTTTATTATTTTTATGTTCATTATTTCCACTTGCTATTTTCTTTGGATTCATTTCCTATTCTTTGGCTAACTTTAAGAAGTATGCTTTATTAATTTTCAACACTCTGCCCTTTTGAATGTTAGCATTTAAAAGTTACAAATTCCTTTCTACAGACAAGTTTACCTACATTTTTACAATTTTAAGATGTAATATTTTTATAATAATGTAGTTCTGTTTTAATGTCTATCATTGTGGCCTTAGATATTTTTATATGTCTACCTGTGGCATTTTTCTCATGTTATTGTTCCTAATTTTTAACTAATTTGCACTGTGGCCAGAATTTGCACTATGTTCCGTAGCAAGTTTCTAAAGTATGTTGTCATTTGCTTTCCATACTCTAGTCAATCTTTATAAATCTTCTATGTACATTTGATAAGTCCCATATTTTATCTATATTGGGTGTAATATGATGTTCATGTCTCTGTTCAAGCTTATTATCTATTCTATTTAAATCTGCTAAATCCTGACTTCACTTTAAAATCTTCTTGATTTACCAATTACTGAGATATTTTTGTCAAGTTTTCCACTTTGACATTATGCTGTCAATTTCTCCTTGTAATATTTTTGTCCCATTTGTTTTGATGCAATATTATATAAGCATATAAATTTTAACTTTTTATGTCTTCCTGGAAAACTGAATATTTAAATATTAAAGATTGTTTCATATCTTTGGCTATATACCTTGTAGGAAAGCCTGGAGTTTTTATATTAATATAGTTAAATCAATTTTCTTTTGTGTGACAGTTGTCTGTCTCTTTTAATCCATTGGCTTTCAACCTCATTGTGCAATTACATTGAGAGTTTTACAATCAGCATCAAACTGAGTGCTTATCTGCTGTAATGATATTTTATCTTTAATTGGAAGTTTTTGCATTAGCATTCAGTGTTCTATAAATACAGTTAATTTTACTATTTTATTATATGCTTTGTTTGTTTTCTTTGCTCCTTGCTTTCTTTGGATTGAATATTTTTATTTTCCTTTTTCTTATTGCATTTTTCCCTCAGCTAGTTCAAACACTGCATTGTGTAGTTCTACCATTCTAATGGTCATCACGCCTGTTTTTATAAGCATCCTTAAAATGAATACATGTATCAGCAATTTTACTCGCCTTAGAACCAATACAAACAGAGCTCTGTTGCCACTCTTCATTCATCATACCCATTCATTCATTCATTCATTCATTTCACTCTCAGTAAATGAAAATTAGAACAATTTTCTCTATTATGTGTTTAACCCCATAGTACTTTATTTAAATTTGTATATTTTTGTTTCAGTGCTAGGAACCCAAGATCTTGTGCATACTAGGCAAACACAAAACCATTGAGCAAAAGCACTGGGCTTTTCTTTCTTGTTCTAATGGTTATTTACATTTGCCAGCCTATTTATGCCTTGCTTACCTTCTCTTTCTGCTACAGATATTGTTACTGAGGTATATCCCTTTTCAAAGTTCCTTTTGTAAAAGATGAGAATTCATCTTCAGTCTTTGCCTGATATGTATTTATTTCACTTCTGTTCTTAAATTTTTATTTAAGAAGAGAATTTTTATTTAATGGAAGAGAATGCTAGGGAACAAATTTCTTTGATTATTAAAAATATTCTTCCATTATGTCTTGGCTTCCATTTTTACTATTAACTAGTTAGTTAACAACCCACTTATTTTATAATCATTTCAGACTTAACCAAAAAATTACAAAGGCATCTGGGTTGGTTTCATATCTTAGCTATAGTAAATAATGCTGCAATAAACATAGTTGTGCTGGTAGCTTTAGTGTGGTCTTGTTTGTAAACATTTGGGTAAATGCCAAAAGTGGGATTGCTGGGTCATAGGGGAGCTCTATGTGGAGTCTTTTGAGCAACCTCCATACTGCTTTCCAAAGTGGTTGAACAAGTTTACACTCCCACCAACAATGAAGTAAGGTTCCCTTCTGTCCACATCCCCTCCAGCATCTGTTGTTCTTAGAGTTCTTGATTTTTGCCATTCTAACTGGGGTGAAGTGGTATCTCAATGTTTTTCTGATTAGCATTTCTTTTATGGCTAGGGAGGTTTAGCGTTTCTTCATGTGTCTACTGGTCATCCTTCTTTTCTCTTCAGAGAAATTCCTCTTTAAATCTTTAGCCCACTTATTTATTGGGCAGTTGTTTCTTTGAAGATTTGTTGTTGGGGGATTTAATTTTTTGAGTTACAAGTATATTTTAGATATTAGACCCTTGTCTGTTGTATGGCTAGTAAAGATCTTCTCCCAATCCGTGGGCTTTCTATTGATCTTGCTAGCTATGTTCTTTGCCATGCAGAAACTCTGCAATTTCATGCAATCCCATTTGTCCAACCTTTCTTTGATTTGTTGTCTTTCTGGGTTTCTATTAAGAAAATTTCGGCCTGCGCCAAGGAGACCTAGGGTTTCTCCTATTCCATCCTGTAATGTTTTCAGAGTGTCTGCTTTGACTCCGAGGTCTTTGATCTATTTGGAGTTGATTCTGGTGCAGAGTGATATATAAGGATCTAGCTTTAGTTTTCTACAAGTTGTTAACCAATTTTGCCAGCACCATTTACTGAAGTGGTTGTCTTTCTTCCATTCTATTTTTTTAGCTCCCTTATCGAAGATTAGATGGCTATAGGTCTGTAGGTTCATTTCTGAGCTTTCAATTCTATGCCATTGGTCCTGAGGTCTGTTCTTGTGCCAGTACCAAGCTGTTTTGATTACTATGGCTTTATAGTAGAGTTTGAAATTTGGTATTGATATTCCTCCAGCACTGTTCTTTCTGTTGAGGATCGTTTTTGCTATTCGGGGTATTTTATTGTTCCATATGAATTTTTGGATTGCCTCTTCTATTTCCTTGAAGAATGAGGTTGGAATTTTGATGGGTATCGCATTGAATTTGTAGATAGCCTTGGGAAGTATTGCCATATGGTATATATACACAATGGAATTCTATGCCTCCATCAGAAAGAATGACATTGCCCCATTTGTTAGGAAATGGAAAGGCTTGGAAAAAATTATATTAAGTGAAGTAAGCCAGGCCCAAAGAAACATAGGTCCCATGGTTTCCCTTATTTGCAATATCTAGTGTATGTCTTAGTCAAGCAGAAAAGGTCAGATAAGTTGATGTTAGGGAAATGAACCCTAAGATATGTATTCAAATGTTTTTTTTCTTTCATGTGATTGTTTCTAACACATTTATAAGATTATTTCTTTGTTGCTTTGTATGTCCCTCCCCGACAGTAAAACTCCTGCTTTCACTGTATTTGATGTCGGTATAATTTGTGGAGGGGAAGGGGAAAAACAAATTGTTTAAATAGGAATCCAGGTGGACCCATTGCAACAATGAGATGTACAAGTCATTATGTCGAAAACGAACTTTACAACTTTCGTGCAGGGCTGAGGGCGTGGGGGGAGGGCGGGGAGGATTTGGTGGGGGGTAGGGAAGGGGGGAGGATGGGAAGGGATGGGAAGAGGAAACAAAGGAGGAGGCTACAATGCTTGATAAGAAATGTACTCATTATCTTGCCCATGTAATTGTAACTCCTCTGTACAGTATTTTCACAATAAAAAAATTACAAAGGCAATATAAACAGATTGTTTACTTTTAATGTAGGCTTCCCAAATGATAACATCTTGTGTATCCATAGTGAAATGGTAAAACCTTGGAAGTCACTGTTGATGGAGAACTAGTCACTAATCTATAAATTGATTACCATTTCAACAGTTATCCATATCCCCTATGGGGACAGTCTTAGTCCTTAAGTCCTATGATTTTCTCACTGATTAAGAAAGTCATATTAGATAGCATTAATGCATAGTCTATGCTGGGTGCCATATACATAGAATGCTTTCAGTAATAATAGCTGCTTTGGGGAGGAAATAAGTACAAAATTCCTTAGGAGGAATGCAAGGTGACTGGATCCTTACGTTTGTATTTGTTAGCCTGGCTGACCTTGACGTCTTCATAAAAAGTAGTGAGAAAGGCTTGCTCACAAAAGTCAAACAAGGAGATTTCCAAGGATTGGTTGACATCATGGGCCACCTTATGGCCCTTAAAGAAAGGCAGAACAGCACTGATGATATGTTTGAGCCCTTAAAGCAAACTATTGAATTGCTGAAGAACTATGAACAAGAATTACCAGAAGCTGTGTTTAAGCAGCTAGAGGTCAGTACACTTGTGTATTCTGTACAAAATATGTAGAAGGAGAGCTTTAGCCTTTCTGAGTGGAGTGAGGTGGGTTGCAGGAAATAGAAAAAAGGACCTGATGGAGATACACATCCAGGTTTTGGAACTACAGTGTGTGGTGCATGGATAACATCAAGTATTTTCTGGAAACTCAATAAAGGAAGAAAAAAGGAATGCTGGGGATATATAGAACCAATAAAGATGAAAATATTTTTTTCCCCAAGAACCAGAAATAAGATAGCACTTGGATTTGAGGGAACAATGTGGCCAGAGTGATATAAAGATAATCTGAAAGCACAGAAGGGACAACAAAGAATAAAATAACAAAGTGGTCCTACAGAGTATAGAAAACAGGAAGGGCTAATGGGTTATAAGTTAAAGGCAAGAGTAAGGTTAGTGTTGAGTTAGAAGTAGGTGGGATTGGAAAGAACAGGCATCCAGAGAGATAAATTGAGGAAGAGTTTGGGGATGATGTTGAGAATGATCAAATAACCCTGGCACATTCTAGTATGATTTTACAGTGTAGATGAAGGCAGCTAGATGATACCCAGCCTCCTGGTCTGGGAGAAGGGGAGCCCTGTGGGTGTGATGACACCGAAGTCTCCTTTGCAGGAGCTGCCGGAGAAATGGACCAATGTGAAAAAGATGGCCATCACTGTGAGGCAGCAGGTGGCCCCGCTGCAGGCTAATGAAGTGACCCTCCTCCGCCAGAGGTGCACTGCCTTCGATGTGGAGCAGTATCAATTCCAGGAGAGGTTCCACAGAGATGCCCCCTTCAGGTATGGCCCCTAGGTAGCCATAAATGGCAATCACTGAGGGTCTTTTGGTTGAATTCTCTACTGTATTCTTTGAGCAGTGGAAGACTGTCTCAAAGTCTTCTCTTCTGTGTAGTTCCTTGGTTTAGAGCATGGTGCTAATAATGCATCCAATTATGACTTACGTGAGATGATGAAAGATTGTACAAAATGCCTTGTCTTTAAAGAAATGTTTACGAGTTGCTTTGGTTTCCAAGTTTGTGAGAAGATTTTATGTGGCAGAATGCTAGGATTTTTCTAAACCTTTAGCATTTTGAGTTCTCACAGCCTTCTTCCCTTTTGGCTGAAAGTAGTCAGTAACATTTTTTTGTTTTTTTAGTCATGCTGGGAGGTATTTTGGTAGCTTAAAGCAAGCATTGAAGTGAAGGTTTACTGAGGGGGGAGGGGCTTTCTCTGGGCTTGGTAATCAATCATCAGACACTTCTCTACTGGGTCTTGTAAGTCTTTTCATAAAAAAAGCAAGAAAAAATTACTCACATGGCTCCAACTCCTGCACACGGGGTTTCACTCCCAGAGGTTTCCAGTGGGGCAAAGGGAAAGGTAGAGAAGTCTGGCAGGCCTCTGCCTCCAGCACTGCCTAGATCCAGGGCTCCATGCAGGAGAACAAGCTGGTTCTGAATGGCTGGGTTTCCTCCCCTCCCTCCAGCCACTCTAGTCTGTATTCTGCTTCCCAGAACTGAGTTTTCTTCATGTGATCCCTCTATAGTTTGAGACAGACAGATGTAGATCTCCCCAAATGTAGAATGTTCTATGTAAGGGATGAAGTGCTCTTATATTCTCAAAGTCATAAGAAGTAGTAAAACAAACAAAAACACATGCAAATTTGTTGTGAGGACTAAGTACATGGATAATAGGTTGAGGCTGCCTGCATCTCACTTCAAATCTAGTATGTATGCCTAGTTTACAATGTGTTACTTATATAGATAATCACATTTACCTCATTGATTGTAAAAAGGATTTGAGAGAATTATTTAGCACTATGCTTGGTAAAATGTTGAGCCACCATCCAGTAGATTGTTCTGGACTGTACCACTGAAAGCCTCATGTTCACACATGCTTCTCTATTCCTTCCAGCACCCTGGAATGACTAGTCTTCCAACCTGGCACACATCCATGGCCTATTCTTTTTATTTTTTATGATTTATTTTAATTGACAGATAATAATTGCTCATCTTTGTGGGGTATGGTATGATATTGTGGTACTTTTATGCTTTGTGAAATGATCAACAGAGGATATTGAAGTTATCCATCATCCCAAACATTTATCATCCCTTTATGATAAAAAACGCAAAATCCTCTCTTTGAGCTTGTTTAAATTATATTTTACAATATTGTTACCCACAAATCACCTTTCTGTGTAGCAAGACACCAAGCTGTATTCTATCTATCTAGCTGTGATTTTGAATGTGATAACTAATCTCTCCCTACTCCCTCCCTCTTTTACCCTCTGTAAGGGTCTACTCTTGTCATTCACTCAACAGTTTCTATCTTCTAAGCTTCTGAACATTATCTTTGTATCTATCAAAGAACAAATGAGTATGTAAAAAGGCAAGGAAGGAAAGGTATATAAAATATATATAAAATATAATATATGGGCCTGGTACCAGTGGCTCACACCTGTAATCCTAGCTGCTCAGGAAGCTGAGATCTGAGAACTGCAATTCAAAGCCAGCCTGGGCAGAAAAGACCATGAGACGCTTATCTCCAATTAACCACCAGAAAACCAGAAGTGGCACTGTGGCTCAAGCGGTAGAGCACTTGCCTTGAACTGAAGAGCTAAGGGACTGTGCCCAGGAGAGTTCAAGCCCCACGATGACGATGAAAAAGAAAAAGAAAAAGAAAAAAAATGAATGAATGAATGAATAAAGAAATAAATAATCATGTGCCAGGCCCTGGTGGCTCATACTTGTAATTCTAACTACTTAGGAGGCTGAGATCTAAGGTTTATAGTTTAAAGCCTGCTTGGGCAGGAAAGTCTGTGAGATTCTTATCTCCAATTAATTACCAAAAGTCCAGAAATGGAGTTGTGGTTCAAGTACCAGTTGAGCAAAAGAAGCTCAGGGACAGTACCAGGCTCTGAGTTCAAGTCCCTCAGAGCCAGCAATAAATATTTGTAAAGCATAAACAGGGTGTCACCACTTGCTTGCACATTAGAATCACCTAGAGGAGCATTTAAACCTTCCAATATTTTGCCTGTCCTGAAGATTAACTATCTCTGGAGACTCTTGCATGAATATTGTATGAAGCTTCCCAACTGATTCTACATGCAGCTAAGTTTGAAAACCTCTATCCTACTGCCCTAAAGGACAATAACTAGTTTCCTCTTAAGCAATTGTCCAAGACATAGAACTCCAAAGGAAATGATCACCTTAGGAGCCATGGCCTCATTCCAGTAGAACAACTGTTGCTCAAAAACATTTGTATGCCTCCCTTGGGAATTATTCCTTTAGAGTCTAGAGATTATCCTTTTTACTCTCCTTTGGTCATGCAATTGAATTTTCAAAATTGAATGCTGATCATGCAGAGCCAACACTAATGAGGGAGGTGGTCTCTCAAACTGCTGTGTTAATCACAACTACATCAATAACAGCAGCCATAAAAAATTATCTTAGTGGCTGACAGCATCAGCTGTCTCAAAAATTTTCAAAAGAATTCTACAGATGCTAGAAGAAATGTCTTCATGGAGAGACTTTTGAGACTGCATGAAAGGGATCAACATCGGTACATTTTTTTGTGTGTCTGTTAAGAACCTGATCTCTTGTCATTTTTGTATGTGTATCAATCAGCTGTTATTTTACTTTTATCTGATAGCTGCATTCATTTTTTTCTTAGCCCTTGTATCTGCTGGCTGTGAGGATATTGCTACTCTTAGCTGGGTTTTCCAAATTCACATCTGTTAATTTGACATGCAGATGAATCATTGGAAGAGAATGCTTTGAAAAGAACTGCTCACAGCAGTGGGGGAAACCAATGTACTGTAATTTTGATATATTTCTTTTCTTGTCATGAAAACCATCAGGATTAGAGCAGAATCATGAATTTATTCCTAAAGGGAATCTTAAAGGATGGCAACTCATGCATTTTTGTTTTGTTCTCTTTTTTACTGTGTGTGGGAGATGTGTGTGTGTGTGTGTGTGTGTGTGTGTGTGTGTATGTGAGAGAGAGAGAAAGACAGAGAGATAGAATGTTTAAAATTTGTAGCTGCTGAGTATGTGCTAGATCTTTCACTTTTAGATCATTTAGGAATTTCTAAATTGCAAACCCTGAAGCATCTCCCTGTGAATAAAATTTCTGCTCCTGATTAGATCTCACAGATTAAGCTCTTCTAATGATCTTCTCTTGGAAGAAGGAAAAGAAAATGAGTGTTTCATTAAGCTCTTACTGTCTGACAGGTACTATGTGAAATCAGGTCTTTTGGATTCAGGTTCCCTGGATTCAGGTTCCCTCTTCATGTCCAAGTCAAACTTTTCTTCCTCCGTTAGTCCTTAACTCTCAGTTCTCAAAATAGTTCTGGCTGAGTTAGCACACTTCATAATAATTGGCCGAACTATCACACCCATGTTTAAGGACCTTCTACAACTCTTAAAATTGGTGACTAATTTCCCTCCCTGAGTGATAGGAATGTTCCACACTGCTGGCAGCTATCTCCTTGTTCAGTCTTTGACCTTGAGGACCATCTTCCTGACCCTAAGGAATGGTTCCAGAATCAGTACTTCTCTTACCCACACTAAGACCAAGTAAATCCAGGTATTTCTTATTGAAAACAATCTGTCCCTCCAACATCTAGCTCAATGGAGATCATGAGTATTTTCACTTGAGTCAGACTCCATGAACAGATGTGAAAGACTTCTTGAAGAATCCTCTATGAGGAGCTGTTCTATGACAACTGATAAAGCAAGGCCTTCCATGTGACTCACTGCAGCAGATATAAGAGAAAAAAAGGACTTTGGTCTTGTTTGCATAGTGTCTATTTTCTCTTTAAAATCTGGAGGAAAAAAGAAATAGTAGGATTCCTCCTTAAGCCTTCCAGATACATATTAATAACCTATATTAAGCCACTCCTTCAGGTTGGTCCTGATCTTCCAGTTCACCTGATTCATTCACATGATTTTGCTTCTATAAGGCAAATTTGGCTGTGGTTTTTACAATGGAATTAATAAAAAAAAACCACACAACAACAAAAACTAAGGATGTGGGTGCTAGGATTCTCTCTGACTTCAAGAACTTACTATAGCCTCACAGACTATTTCAGAATTGAATAATAAGAATGCACCAAGTGCCATCATTAGCTGAGCCAGCTCATGTATCCTGGGAGAAGATGGTACTTGAGTCGATGGCAAATAAGACCTTTTTGGGATTAAGAAGAATTTTCTTTAAAAGAAGAGAACATTAAGAATGGCAAGCAAGGAGATTCTGGGCAAAGTAAACAACACATAGGAAAAGCCACAAATCTGAGAACGCAAGAAACAGCTACAGAACTACAGGCACGCACAGCTGGAATGGAGAAGCATGTGAGGGAAATAGAGAGGTCCAAGGGGCCCAGTTTGACAATGGTCAACCACTAAGAGTGGGAAGAGTACATGCGTGTTCCCTGCCTCACAATGGGGTTCCATCCTGATGTCTGCTATAAATTGAAACTATCATGTCAAAAAATGCATTTAATGGTTATAACCTACCATAACTCAGCATCACAGCATGATGGGGAAGGAACATTGGTTGTTTCTCCTTATGATTCCCATGCGTGGTTTTCTAGGCCCACTGCCCAGCACCGTAGAGAGTATCAAACTGCATGTCTTTTGCTTGCCTGAGATAAAAATCAAAACTCACATTTTTAAATACAGGTTCTATGCTTTGGCACCATCATCAGGCCAGAAACCCCAAAATTAAACTCTCATAAGTTGGGGACCAATCTATGATATAAATCCCACGATAATAATGGAATGAGACAGACTCCACACCAGGACTCAACCAGAAGAGCCCTGGTGCAACCTAGCAACACAGTGGCATAGATAATGGAGAAAACAGCAACTTTGAGAGAGATAATAAGCAGGACTGACTGAAGATGAGAGATGAGCAAGGATAGTCTTGGGTGATTTCCCATCTTCCAGCTTAGACAAATAAATAGATATCATCGTCCCACTGTGCCCCGAGACAGAAATAGGACATGAAGGACTGGCAGTCACAAGTTCAAGGTCGGACACACTGTCACATTCCTGTGGGTGTCCTGCTGAGATGTGCCATGCTTCATCCTGTATACAGCTATGGGACTGGGGTTAACATTTACCCCTGGCTAGCTTCCCAAGAACCAATAAAAATCTTTTACTCTTCTCTCTCTCCCAATGCTCATGTTTGAGTGAAGTTTGAATCAATCATTTTCGCCACAATCGTGCACATGAGCACTATATTTCCATTTCTCTTAATTAAAGTGTTATTCATGCTGACTTCCCAGACAACTCATTCATATTAAAATACTCTGCATTATTATTTCAATTCTAAACACTCATTACACCCTGTTTCCCTCCTATGGCTTTCTGGTTTAGACCTGTACTATCATTCCCCCCTGCATTTGGAGAACTGCTTCATATTTTATTAGGCACATCATGAAATAGGTTTATGAGCATTATGGCAAGGTTTTCCTACAATTATGTTTTCATTCCGGTAGTTGGTTGCTTCTTGGACTTGGTCTTACTGGGTATGAACTCTTGAATTCTTAATTCTTCTTCCTTAACCCCCCAAATGCTAGGTTTATACAAGTGTGGGTTCATAACCACCACTCATGATAATAGAGCTACATGCTCTCATGGCTAGAGGTTCCCTCACAGAATAGACCAAACTAGTTTTAAGGCATGCTTAGATCTAGGAAATGACTATCCACACATTTAAAACAAACAAAAACTATAGCACAGAGTGAGGAAAGTTGGGAATAGGCTTGGCAAATGCTCACCTTCTACAAATATTTAAAGAACCAACATTAGTTTAAGAGCATTCGTATGTGGTAAGGAAAGAATGGTTAGTTCGAATTTATTATCTTCTGTGTGTACCCTTCAAATAATTTAATAGCTCAGATCTTATCTAATCAGTCATTCCAGAGTGACACTCCATTCATAAATTATACAGGATGTGAGCATTATGAATTTGTCTAAATTTTACAGATCTTATAATTGTACTAACAACTGAGGGACTGTGTCTCTCTGCACCAATAGTCTGCAAATGAAAAATAGAAGAATCACTCATGTTTGGTTGGGGACCCTTCTTAGATGCTCAGCCACCAGTTCTGTCTAGTACCCACTTCCCACTCCTCCAACAGGAACAACCTCTTCACCAACATACAGTATGTTTTCTTCACCTCAAAACTGGTGCACTATTCTGAAATACCTAGGAGCTGAAAATCAGCACTGACATGTGGTCACTCTCTTGAGATGTAGATCTACAATCATAGCCCACAAGCCCAAAATAATCTAGATGGAACAAACAGGAATCAAACACCATAAGCATCAAAGTTAGTCTGACACAAATTTAATAATATGCACAACTGTTCTTAGGTTGCATGGTAATTAGGACTAAGTGGTAAGCAATTCAGGTAAAAGACTCTTATTAGGATTACTTTCTTACTGAAAAGTCAAATATTTCTAAAGACAATTGAAAAAAGGGGCAGGAGTTTATAAGTCATTTTCTTCCTTCTTCCCTACCCTCTTTATCTTATCAACAGACACTGGCACAGATACATGACACGCACATATGGAAATGAACACACTGTAGTGAGAAAGAAAGAGCCAATCCTCCAGTCATTCATTTCCTCTCAACTTTCCCTTGGATGAGGAACCCCATGATACGTTGGCTCAGGTTGTAGAAGAACATACTATCCTCCCTTAAGTCATGGTATCCCCAATATCTGGCCCTCTATGTACGCAGAGACAAGGAAACCTGAGCTTGGGAATGGGGAGGAGAATAAAGGGAGATCAGGAAGAAAGTCAGACCTTCTTTGAAACTTGGATCCTAAGTGCCCCTCAGCAAGGAACTGATACCTGGCCACGTGAGCTGCTTTGCATGGGGGCTTCTTGAGTTGGGAGAAAGTCTATATCAGGAATACATGTCTTGTGAAGGATAAGGTAAAGTATGAACATTTACAAGTTCAGGAGTCCTCTTCAAATGGATGTGCACCTTAGGCATAGAAAGCAAAGGAATGCAGAAAGGAACTAAAGCTGTAAATCTAGATATAGAACATAGCCGACTGAAGTACAGAACTAGATGCAGAATTAAGACGGAGGCCACAACTGGTCAGCAAAGGGTGTAAGTTGACAGATGGAGTAGATGCAGGACAGTTTTGGTGGAGGGAATTAAGGAGATGGTGGATGGAGGTACTCTGGGCCCTGGAAGGACTTTGTACTTCTCTCCATGACCACCAATTTTCCTTCTCCGAGTTGAGGCACCATCACCTAACTGAGGCTGATACAGGACACTAGTGTGCACTTCCCCATGAACAACACCACTCTGGCATGTCAGAACCAGCAGGAAAGTTTGAAAAATACTATTTCTGGATCCCGTCCCCAATGAATCTGACTTAGGTAGTGAAGCAGATTGGGCCTAGGAAATCTTTGAAAGCTCCCAGAAGATCCTCACATCACAACCAAGACTGAGAGTCGTGGCCTAAAAGGAGAGGTACCAGAGCAGGCCAGGTTTAGCCACTTAGTACAAGTTCTCTCTCTCTCAAAGACATCTGGCAGGAGCTTTGGCTTTCCAGCTTCTACAAGAAAATGACAATGCTGTTTTTGTGTCAAGTGGTCCTGCAGAGGCCAATGGCCAAGTGAAGAATAGAATCAGTGGGGGAAGGGGCTCAGTAACTCTTTAGACCTAGGGAAGTGGAAGACAAAATGAATAGTTTTATTACTCCCTCATATTTGAAAGTTCCAAGTATGATATTCCTCTTGCATTGCTCTTTCTCCAATGCTAACCCCACTCCCACTATTCTCGCATACCTTTCCTTCCCAGGATTAGCAACAATGGTGAAAGTCACTGCTATTTCCTGGAATACTAAGCATATAGAAATTTTTGCCAGCCATTACCTTGGCAACTCTAGTACTGGAGCCCTGTGCATCACACTAACCAAGGAAACATGTCATGTTTTGTAGGTTTGACAGCATCAACCCTCATCAGATGCTGGATGTCTGGCACTTGGAGATCCAACACATGGAATCCACCATGGCCTCCATTTCTGAGTCTGCCAGCTTGTTTGAGGTCAGTGTTCCCGACTACAAGCAGCTGAAGCAGTGCAGGAAGGAGGTGTGCCAGCTGAAGGAGCTCTGGGACACCATCGGAATGGTCACCTCTAGTATCCATGCTTGGGAGAGGATGCTGTGGAGGGATATCAACGTGGAAATCATGGATGTGGAGTGTAAACGGTTTGCCCGGCACATCCGCAACCTTGACAAAGAGGTGAGAGGTTGGGATGCCTTCTCAGGTCTGGAAAGCACCGTACTGAACACGCTCACCTCCCTGAGGGCAGTGGCTGAGTTGCAGAACCCAGCCATCCGAGAGCGGCACTGGAGGCAGCTGATGCAGGCCACAGGCGTGAGCTTCACCATGGACCATGACACCACCTTGGCCCACCTCTTGCAGCTCCAGCTGCACCGCTTCGAAGATGAGGTCCGTAGCATCGTGGACAGAGCGGTGAAAGAGATGGGTATGGAGAAGACCTTAAAGGAGCTGCAGGCTACCTGGGCGGGCATGGAATTCCAGTATGAGCCCCACCTGCGGACCAATGTCCCCTTGCTGCGGTCTGACGAGGACCTCATTGAGGTTCTAGAGGACAATCAAGTCCAACTCCAGAACTTGATGATGTCCAAGTACATTGCTTTCTTCTTGGAGGAAGTGTCAAGCTGGCAGAAGAAGCTGTCCACAGCAGATGCAGTCATCTCTATCTGGTTTGAGGTGCAGCAAACCTGGTCTCACCTGGAAAGTATATTCATAGGATCCGAAGATATCCGGGCTCAGCTACCCCAGGTAACTTTACTAAAGGAATCCTGTCATTTTTCTAATCTGGGCTGAGGGAAGATCACCTCAGACCTTCCTTTTCTGCCTCCCTGCTTTGGCTTTTCTTCAGAGCAGGTCCACACAACACTAACTTGCCCCACCATTCAAAGGCCAGAGGAAAAACCAGGAGATGAAATGCTCACCAATCAGTCTGCCTTTAGCTGAGCTGATGAAAGAAAAGATGTGATCTGATCTTTTGTTTCACTTTCTTTCTTTTTATGTGATATTTCATTAAGAGTTTCAATTCAACATGTCATTTTATGAATACAATACATCTTGATCAATGTCACCTCTTCCACCATTCCCTCACATCTATACCAACACAGTCTGCTCATCAGGTTCACATATGTACATTTAATATTATGACTGTATTCATCCACACTTAATTTCTCCATTTGTCTGCCCTCCTTTCCCTTGACCTAACTCCCTTCCCAACAAACAACATATGTTTCAGCTTCCTGCTAGTTATTTTGCTAAACTACAAATTAGTTGTCCAAAGGAGTTGCACCATTATAATCCTCCCTTGTGTATATAATACACATATAATATGTATACATAATATATCTGTGTATATAATACACATATATTACACACATATGTATACATATGATCCTGTATATATTTTTGTTTATAATTTAGATCTAGCTTCCACAAATGAGAGAAAACCTGTGTTTAGTATATGAGATATCTGTCTGTCTGCCTGCCTGTCTACCTCTCCTGTGTTTGATATATATCTGTCTGTCTGCCTGTCTATCTATCTATGTGTCTTTGTCCATTCTTCCATTGAGGGGCATCTGAGTTCTTTCCATAACTTCGCTATGGTGAATAGTGCAGCAATGAACATGGATGTGCAAGCATCTTTCCTGATTTGTAATCTTTTGGATAAATGCTCAAGAGTGATATCACTGGAGAGTAAGGTAGTTCTATATTTTTTTGAGGAAACTCCAAACAGCCTTCTATAGTGGTTGCAACAGTTTATATTCATACAAAAATGTGCAATAGGGATTTCGTTTATCCCTGCCAGCATTTGCTCTTATCTATATATTTTTTCCTTAATAGATAAATAATTCATTAATCTTTACTTTGTTAATCTATGAGATTTATCTTTCCTGTAGTCACCCTGCTGGGTGACTTTGAATATCTATCATGTTTATTTTATTTTCTAAATATATTTATATATTTAAAATTGTTCTTGTAAAGATGATACACAGAGGCATTGCAGTTACATATGTCAGGTAATGAGTACATTTCTTTTTTTTTATTGTGAAAATACTGAACAGAGGGGTTACAATTACATGGGCAAGATAGTGAGTACATTTCTTATCAAGCATTGTAGCCTCCTCCTTCAAAAAAAAAAAAAAGAATCTCACAGACTTTCTGGCCTGGGCAGGCTTCAAATAATGAGCCCCAGATCTCAGCCTCTTGAGTTGTTAGTATTATAGGCATAAGCTACCAGTACCATCTATAAGGAGATTAAAAAATCTAAATTAATAGAATACATGTGTGATAAAAAGAAAAAGATTTAGCATTTCTTTTGAGGAACCTCCATACTACTTTCCAAAGTCGTTGAACAAGTTTACACTCCCACCAACAATGCAGTAAGGTTCCTTTCTGTCCACATCCCCTCCAGCATCTGCTGTTATTAGAGTTATTTTTTTAGCCATTGCAATCTTTTTCATTATTATTATTGTGAAAATACCATACAGAGGGGCATTGTTACCCCTTTTTTGTTTTTTCCCTACCATCCCTTCCCTGCTCACCTCCCCAGCTTCTCCCTACCCACCCCCTCCCCCAAGTTCAGGCCCACGACCAACAAAAAAAATCATACAGTACATTATCACAAAGTACATTAAAAACAACAGCAAACCTCTTGTGTCCCTATCTTGGGTTTCATTTTGTTTAGCACATCTTATATGGTCATATGTACATAGCTTTTGACCTTTCTGCTTGTCCTAGACTTATACTAGTTATTACAAATAAGGGAAAACAAGGGACCTATGTTTCTTTGGGCCTGGCTTACTTCATTTAATATGATTTTTTTCACATCTTTCCATTTCCTCACAAATGGGGCAATGTCATTCATTCTGATGGAGGCATAGAATTCATATATATATATGAATTATATATATATATATATCACATTTTCTTGATCCATTCATATACTGAGGGGAATCTGGGTTGGTTCCATATCTTAGCTATGGTGAATTATACTGCAATAAACATAGTTGTGCTGGTAGCTTTAATATGACCTTGTTTGTGATCCTTTGGGTAAATGCCCAAAAGTGGGATTGTTGGGCCATAGGGGAGCTCTATGTGTAGTCACTTCCATACTGCTTTCCAAAGTGGTTGAACAAGTTTACATTCCTACCAACAATGCAGTAGGGATCACTTTTGGCCACAACCTCTCCAGCATCTATTGTTATTAGATTTTTTGATTATAACCATTCTAACTGGGATGAGGTGGAATCTCAATGTTGTTTTGAGATGCATTTATTTTATGGCTAGGGAAGTTGAACATTTCTTCATGTGTTTATTGGCCATTCTTATTTCCTTTTCAGAGAAGTCTCTCTTTAAGTCTTTAGTCCACTTATTAATTGGATGGTTGCTGCTTTGAAGATTTGTTGTAGGGATGTTTAATTTTTTGAGTTCTAAGTATATTTTAGATATGAGACCCTTGTCCATTGTATGGCTAGTGAAGATCTTCTCCCAATCCATGTGCTTTCTATTGATCTTGCTAGCTATGCCCTTTACCATGCAGAAACTCTGCAGTTTCATGCAATCCCATTTGTCTAACTTTTCTTTGATTTGTTGTGTTTTGGGGTCGTTATTAAGAAAATTTCAGCCACTGCCAACGAGCCCTAGAGTTTCTCCTATTCTTTCCTGTAATGTTTTCAGGGTGTCTGCTTTGACTTCAAGGACTTTGACCCATTTGGGGTTGATTCTTGTGCAGGGTGATATAGAATGATCTAGCTTTAGTTTTTTACAGGTGTTTAACCAATTTTGCCAACATCATTTACTGAAGAGACTGTCTTCCTTTCATTCTATTTTTTTTTTTTTGCTCCCTTATAAAGCATTAGGTGGCTATAGGTCTGTGGTTCATTTCTAGGTCTTCAGTTCTATTCCATTGGTCCTCGGGTCTGTTCTTGTGCCAGTATCAAGCTGTTTTGCTTACTATAGCTTTGTAGTAGAGTTTGAAATTTGGTATTGATATTCCTCTAGCACTGTTCTTTCTGCTAAGGATGTTTTTTGCTATTTGGGGTCTTTTATTGTTCCATATGAATTTTGGGTTGCTTCTTCCATTTGATAGGTATTGCATTGAATTTGTAGATAGCTTTTGGAAGTATTGCCATTTTTGTGATGTTAATCCTCCCAATCCAGGAACATGGGAGGTTTATCCACTTCCTTAGTTCTGCTTTAATTTTCTTTTTCAGGATTTTAAAGTTTTCATCATAGAGGTCCTTCACTTCTTTAGTTAATTTAACTCCTAGGTATTTTATTTTTTTGCAGGGTATTACAAAAGTTGTTGCTTTCCTGATTTCAGCCGCGTTCTTCTCATTACTTTTTCTCTTTTCTTTCTTTTTCTTTTCTTTCTTTCTTTCTTTTTTTTTGTCAGTTGTGGGGCCTGAACTCTGAGCCTGGGTGCTGTACCTCAGCTCTTCTGCTCAACGTTAGCACTCTACCATTTGAGCCACAGGGACACTTCTGGCTTTTTCTGCTTATGTGGTGCTGAGGAATCGAACCCAGGGCCTCGTGCATGCAAAGCAAGCACTCTACCACTGAGCCATCTTCCCAGACCCTCTCCTTTTTCTTAAATAAATAAATATTATTGTAAAGACACTGTACAGAGGGGTTAAAGTTCTTTGAGTGATGTAATGCATCCTTTGTTATCATCTTCTTGTTATTGGCATACAGAAAAGCCATTGATTTTTTAGGGTTAATTGTATACTCTGCTACTTTGCCAAAGTTTTGGATCAGCTCGAGTAACTTGGGAGTGGAATCCTTGGGGTGCTTTAAATACAAGATCATGTCATCTGCAAAGAGGGAGAGTTTTAGTTCATCTTTCCCCATTTGGATCCCCTTTATGTTTGCATCTTGTCCTATTGCCATAGCTACGCATTCTAATCCTTTTAGAGGAGTGGAGAGAGTGGACATCCTTGTTGTGTTCCTGAATTTAGAGAAAATGGCTCTAGGTTTTTGCCATTAAGTATAATGCTGGCTATAGTTTTGTTACACACAGCCTTTATTATATTGATGAATGTTCCATGGATTCCTAGTTTTCCTAGAGCTTTCATCATAAAGGGTGTTGAATCTTGTCAAATGTTTTTTCTGCATCTATTGAGATAATCATGTGGTTCTTATCCTTGCTCTTGTAAATGTAATGAATTATTTTGATTGATTTGTATATATTGAACCAGATTTGCATCGCTGAAATGATTCCTGTTTGATCATGGTGTATGATTTTTTTTGATGAGTTGTTGAAGTTGATTAGCAAAAGTTTTGTTGAGAAGTTTTGCATCTATGTTCATCAAAGAAATGAGTCTATAGTTCTCTTTCTTTGATGAGTCCCTGCCTGGTTTTGGGATGAGGGTTTGATGGCTTCATAGAAAGTTTGGTAGTGAACTTTCACTTTCAATTTAATTGAGAAGTTGGAGGAGTATTGGTGTGAGTTCTGCTTTGAAGGCCTTGTAGAATTCCACTGTAAATCCATCTGAGCCTGGGCTTTTCTTGGATGGGAGGTCTCTTTTGCTATTTCTATTTTGATGCTTGATATGGGTTTGTTAAGTTGGTTTAAATCATCTTGGTTTAGTTTAGGCATGTCAACATTTGCTAGAAATTGTTTCATTTCTTCCAGATTTTCAAACTCATTAGCATAAAGTTTTCAGAAGTTTTCCTTTATAATGTTCTGAATCTTGGTTGTTTCTGTGGTGATGTTTCCATTTTAAACTCTGAGTTTGTTTATTTGGGTGTGTTCTCTTCTTTTTCTGCTAAGATTTGTTAAGGGTCTGTCAATTTTGTTAATTTTTTTTGAAGAACCAACTCTTTGTTTTGTTGATTCTTTCTATGTTTTTTGGACTCTTAATTCATTTAATTCTGATTTAATTTTAATTATTTGTTTCTGTCTATTGGATTGAGGTTTAGCTTGTTGCTATTTTTCAAGGAGCTTCATGTGCCTCATTAAATTTTTGTTTTCAGATATCCAGAGCTAATTTTTAATCAGAAAAAGTTGTTTAATTTTGTCAAAAATGTTTAATTCTCTGTTGAGATGATCATGTGGTTCTTGTCTTTGGCTTTGTTAATGGGCTGTTTAACATTTACTGATTTATGTAGATTGAACCAGTGTTGCATCCATGGGAAGAAACTAACTTGATTGTGGTGTATTTTTTTATTAGTTGTTTAATCCATTCGTATTTTATTAAGAAGTTCTGTGTCTATCCACATCAGCAATTGTCTTTTTTTGTTTAATCCCTGTTTGGTCTAGAAATGAATGTGATGCTGGTTTCATTAAGTGAATTAGGTAGCAATCCTTCCCTTTCTTTTTCGTGGTAAAATTTGAGGAGCATTGGTGTTAATTTTTCTTTAATGGTTTATAGAGAACTTAGTGATTCCACTACTGCTGGAGCTTTTATTTACCAGAAGATTTTTTCCCATTATCATTTCGTTACTTGTTATAGATCTGTTTAAATGTTTATATCCTATTGACTCAATTTTGGTACATTGAGGTTATGTCAAAATGCATCTAATTCTACCAGATGTTAAAGTTTGTTGGCATTAAAGCTTGCAAATATTCTTTTATAATGTTCTGAATTTTGCTTGTATCTGTTGTGATATGCCTGTTTTAATGCCTAATTTTATTTATGTAGGTGATATATCTTCTTCTTTTGGTCAATTTTATCTTTTTAAAGAACTAACTCATTTTTTGTTGGTTCTTTATATAGTTCTTTCAGTCTCTAGTTCACTTATTTCTGATCTAACTTTTATTGTATCTTTCCATCTGCTGGTTTGAGGTTTGGCATGTTCTTTTTCTAAGAGCTTGAGGTGCATAATTAGAATATTAATTTGAGATTCCTCTATTTTGTTGATGTAGGCACTCATAATGAATGATAACTTTCCTATTAGCACTGCCTTGGCTATGTCCCATATGTTCTAGTATGTTGTGTTTTCATGTTCATTAGATTCTAGGAAGTTTCAGACTTCCTCTCTTATCTCTTTGATGCCCACTGATCATTCAGCAATATGTTGTTCAGACTCCATGAATTTGAACTTTTTCTGTGGTTTCTTTTGCTATTGGGCTCTTGTTTTATTCCATATGGTTCAATAGCATAGTGGGTATTATTTTCAATTTTCTTGAATTTGCTGAGACTTGATTAATGACCTAGAATATAGTCTACCTTGGAGAAAGTTCCATGGGATGATTAAATATGTGTATTATGCAGCTGCTGGATGAAAAATTCTGCAGAAGTCTTGTTAGGTTCAATTAGTCTATGGTGTTGTTTAAATCTGAGTTTCCTTACTGAGTTTTTGTCTGGATGATTATATTCAGTGAAAGTGGGGTGTTGAAATCTCTAACCATTATTGTGTTAAGATTTATGTGTGTTTTTAAGTCCAATAGTATTTGTTTGACAAAGTTGGATGCTCAAGCATTTGATGTACAGATGTTATAAATTGTTATGTCTTCTTGATAGAGAACTCCTTTTATTAATATGAAGTTCCTTTTCTATCTTTTCTGATTAATTTTGATTTGAAATTTACATTATCATATATGAGTAGTGCCATTCCCTTATAAAATTTATGTGCTCAGAAGATTTTTTCCAACATTTCCCTAAAGGAAGTGTTTGTTTTTGCCAGTTAGATATCTGTCTTATAGATAATAGATGATTGTATCTTGCCTTTTTATCCAACTTTCCATTCTCTCCATTTATACACATCATTTTTCTATATGAAGTTTTTCTTGGGAGGGCCAAGCTTTTATATAGTAGTGTAGGGGTTAGAGCTAAATTCTCTGGGTTATAGGGAGATGAGGGAAGAAATATGGAGTATGGAAGATGATGAGACAGGAAATGGGATATGCTATGTGCAGCTATTAAGATCTCATGTGAGGAGGAATGGTGAAATAAAGGTGATGTAAATAGAAAAAGATGA